>NC_065583.1:176094079-176721289 GCF_024542745.1 Macaca thibetana thibetana | reverse complement strand
TCCCCATTGGCGCCACAGACCAGCTTTACCAGTGGGGATGGCCGTGCTTTCCAAGTGCAAGCCCTTAGGAAGGTAGAGGTGGGCAGGTAGGGAGGAGGGAAGATTTAGGAAGGAAGAGGAGCTTCAAGAAGGCAGCCTTTGTCTTCCAACCAGAGCTGCTGAGGCTCCAGACCATCCTCTCCTGTGCCCCACAGTGGCTATTTGGGTCCTTACCACTTCCTGTCCCCCTCCTGGCATCTCACAGGTATTCAGGCAGCTTAGCATCCTGGGCTTCAGTTATTTCTGCTGTTGAGACCACTCACGCTCCGTGGTGTCAGCAGCCACGTTTGACTTGCTCATGTGCTAGTGGGTTAGAAATGGGGAGCATCTGCTGAGGGATCTGTCCTATGGCCTGGCCTGGGTGTGGACGGCTGTGGTCCCCCAGGGCTTCGTGGATGTTGCGTCTGAGAAGACTGGAAGTTGGCCAGAGGCCTCATGGGGACAGTCTCAAGGTGACAGAGGCTGCACCCCGAGCGCGGCCTGAACTGGAGAGGCACCTGCGCCTCTGACATGGCTTTGCATAACACGCAGCATCTTCACACCTGCTGTGTTCTGCTGGTTCCAGGCCAGTTGCCAGAGCTCGTACAGATTTGGTGGGGTCCTCCCTCTCAATGGCAGGTGTCGAAAGAACCTGTGGACATGGTCATAGCCACCCCAGACGTTCACTCCCTACCAATTCCCTGGTAGTTTCCCCAGCCTTCCCCCATCTGTACTGAAGAACTGACATCCACCATCTGGTTTTAAAATGTTTCGAATTTGTAATAATTTTATAGATACATATTTTCTAGAGAGTGATGTAACATCCATAACAATCTAAAAACAGATTTTCTAGGAAGTTACCGTGAAATCTACAAAGTCAATAAAACATTTCATCTCAGGTGCCGAGCTTTGAGGAGAGTATCAGGGTTTGGGCTCTGCTGCCTTTCCCCAAAGAACTCACTTGGGAAGCAGTCAGGTACGTGGCATCCTGGGGCCTGGCTGGCATCAAGCTTGTCTGGTACTGTTAGTTTCAGCAGCATTTCTTCTTTAGCTAGGCTGTTGGAAGATAAAAGGGGAAGGAGGAATTTCTGGGCCTTGGTGACTGTGAGGAGCTGCAAGTGATGCTGAATGCGATCTTCCAGCTGGCCTGGGGCCCTGGTGGAGACTGAACATGGAACGAGAGGCAGGTTTTGTAGGTAGACAATGGCTTCCATGAGAACTACTGAGTAGGCAGAAAGAAAGATGGGTCTGAAGCTCAGGAGAGAAGTGGGGATGGAGGCATGCATTCTGGAATCGTAGACAACAGCAGACATACTTGTTCAGCAGGAGGAATACGCAGGTGGTTCATCGTCTCATCATCAGTCATCATTGGACTTTGCTTTTGGCTTAGGGCATCGTTTCTTTCTCCACTGTCCCGTGATGGTGGCTTTTTACATTTTATATTTGGGGAAGCTAAGATTCACAGTCAGGTTGCTGTTCAGTGAACCATTAACTATTATTGTGCATGGGCACTAATGTGGACATTTTAATTGTCATGTATCTTTAAATATTTTCTATTTTTCAGATTAGAAGATAATTCTGAAACAAATGCCAGCCACTCTTTAATTACAAAAATGACGGATGAGCTGTATCACCATGTGCCTGAGAATCATTGTGTTTTAAAGGACTTGGATCATCTTCCTACTGAGACGTAAGTTCCAGGACATCCTGACAACTGTTGAAACATTGATTCTGCAGATTAGCATAGCAAACTTAGACATTTTCTATGTTTTAGATTTTATAAAGTAGTCTTAGAATACCACTGTTACTACTCCAAGAGGAATTATGAGATCAGTTTTGACAATCTCTGTGAAAGCGTGGCACATCTGATGAGGCTGTGAATATCACATTCTGTTTGCCACAATTCAGTGTATTTAATTAACACTTGCCGTATGTCACGGTTGTCCCTGCAGACCCACCAGTGATACGCAGCTAGCCCTGGCTCCCAGAAAGCCGCAGCCTTGCAGGTACAGGAGAGTGAGGTACAGGTGAGGGTCACAATGCCTGCTCCGAGTCTGGCTCTGTTTGCAAGTGGCCCCAGCTGCTCTGTGAGCTCTGCAGTACACCCTTTCCTACCCTCTTCTGCCCCAGGATTGTGCTGGAAGTGCTGGTTGTGTTCCAAAGCATCAGCAAGCAGTGTCACCACGTGTCTTGCCTTGGAGCTGAGACACAGGCAGTGGGTGGAGAGGATGCTGCCGTCTCGCCAGCGGCTGAACTACCTGCGTATGTGGAGTAGGTGCGCGCTCACTTTCCTGTTTTGGAGGGACACTGTGGGGCAGGAAGTCATCACAGATGCAGTTCCAGTCCCCACTGAAGACACACACAGTAGGCCCCTCACTGAACCCATCGACAGGTGTTGATATACTTGGAGTTCACAACTGATAGTATGAACCCAACGTATCTGAGACAGGTCTCAATCCTTTTAGAAAGTTTACTTTCCCAGGGTTAAGGATGTGCTGTGACAGCCTCAGGAGATCCTGACAGCATGTGCCCCAGGTACTTGGGGTGCAGCTTGCTTTTATACATTTTTATACATTTTAAGGAGACATAAGACATCAGTCAGTAGGTGTAAGGTGTACATTGGTTCCATCTGGAATGGCAGGAAAACACAAAGGTGGGGGGCTTCCAGGTTATAGGTGGACAAGAGACAAAGGATTGCATTGTTTTGAGTCTTTCATAAGCCTTTCGGTGAATACACAATTGACTTGTGAGTGGGGGTAGAGGAATAGTGACTTACACCTCAGTGTGGCTCAGTGAAGCTGCATTTTACACAGGGCAGAGGAAGCAATCATATAGGTATTTGTCTCAGGTGAGCTGAGGGATGACGCCCTGTCCCACCCCTGGGAAGATCAGCTGGCAACTGCATTGCCAGGGTGAAATTCAGCAGAAGTCTTTCTGGGTAGAGATCTTGAGGCCCACGAGGCATTTCCTTGTGGACAAACTGTGAGGGAGGTCTGTATGTAGCTTTTTTCTCTTGTAGCCACCTTATTTAGGAATAAAATGGGAGGCAGGTTTGCCTGAGGCAGTTCCCAGCTTGACTTTTCCCTTTGGCTTAGTGAGTTTGGAGTACTGATATTTATTTTCCTTGCACGGTGGAAACAAAAGTTAAGTTCCCACAGCATGTTTCTGGTCATAAAAATATTGCCAAACTTCTAAAGAAAGACCCAAAACACTTACAGTGTTAAACATTGAGGCACATGTGAGCTCTATGGACATTTAAGAAAGATGAATAAAAACAAGTGAGAACTACTCAGTGTTTGGCGAGGCAGTGAGTGACGGCAGTCCTGTGGTGGTTAAATGAGGCAGTAAATGTTTGCAGAGCGAGACCTCCCCAGGCCCGCCCCCTTCCCCCCACCCACAGCTCCAGCACCAACAGAAACAAATGTGTGGGTCACTGAGCACTTTTGTACCGACATGCACTGTCGAGCACTTGTATGATGATGGTAGACTTTACAAGTTCTTATAATTTGTATTCATTCATTCATTCATTCATTCATTTTCCAACCTGTTCATTCCAGTTCAGAGTTGTGGGTGGCTGGAGCCTATCCCAGCAGCTCCGGGTACAAGGCAGGACCCACCCTGGATAGGACATGGTTCCTTCGCAGGGCCAGTCACACACCCACACTCACTCTGGGACCATGGAGATGCGCCAGTTCACCTAATGTGCACGGCTCTGGGATGTGGGAGGAAACTGGGGGATGGGAGAAAACCCATGCAGAACGTGCTTCTCCACACAGACCGTGGCCCTCACGGTGTATCGATTTCCTTTCTCACTGATGTTGTGATGAAACAGTGTTGAATGAAATGATGTTATCTGAGGACTGTGAGGACTCCCCATGCTGATTTTCATAGAAAGTTATAGTACATACTATTTTAAGTAGTGCTTGTAATTTGGCCTATGGAAATGTGGGTTCTATCTACCTAAATAAATATTTGGATTTAAAGTATAACAGCAGATTAACTGGATTTGGATTTAAAATATAACAGCAGATTAACTTAATAGCAGATTAACAGCATTATGGTTCCTTCACTTACAGTGTATATTTTAGAATGTGCTACATCCTTAAGAAATGACCATTTTGGATACATTTCTAGAACTTTTGGGTTTAGTGGTATCTGTGTTTTTAAAGCTTTAAATAGATATCACTGGATTCCCCTCCAGAAGGGTACTACTTAATTTACACTCTTACCAGCAGTTTATAAGACAAGGTCATTCTCTTATTACCACTCTCCAAAACCAGAATATTTTTAAATGTCTCAACTAGTTTCATGGGAAAAATAAGATCTTACTTTAGTTGGGATTTCTTTAATCTGGTGGCATTGAGCCTGCTTTTGTATTGAGGCCATTTGTTTTCCTCTGGTGAGAGTCTCTCCCTAGATGTCAGAGGGCAGGTAGCAGGGGGGCTGCTGGGCGCAGACTGGGCCTGCCTGGTGCCCCGTGAGTGTGCAGAGCCCCTGGCAGCCCTGACGTAGACCGTCAGATGTCTGAGAGTCTCAGATGATGACTGATGAGCAAGGAATGCGGATGTGCAGGATGGGCCGGGAGCAAGGGCTACACGGGGCACTCCCGCCAGCCACGGGCCTGGGGGCTGGAAACAGGTATTGGGCTCTGAGGATTAGGATAATTATTTTTTGAGAAGTTGGGACTTAAGGATGTTGATGTGGTGAAACATCTTTTTCCTGATGAAGGTGGAAAATACCAACGTTCCTCAGGTTTGAATTTCCTTTCATCTGTTTTTAGTATCAGACTACTGTCCCCTGTGCTCAGCCTGATCCGGTTCCTCATTACGCTGGAGTTGGTCAATGGGAAGAATGCTGTTCATGGGAAGAATGCGCGTGAGTATCAGCAGTACCTACAGTGAGTATGTTCCACTTCTCTGTAGTCGCATTGCATCGTGGGCCAGATTGGGGGTGAGCCTGTAGGAGTGAGACTGGGGCAGCATGAGGGCCACCATGTCCTTGGTGGCCCCACCGCCATCTCAGGCAAGGGTCTGACAACTGACCTACAAGAAGAACTCACACAAATGTCTCAAAACCACATTTTGTTTGTTTGTTTGTTTGATTTTGGAGACAGAGTTCCATCGGAAAAAGGCAGGAAAACACAAAGGTGGGGGCTTCCAGGTTCTAGGTGGACAAGAGACAAAGGATTGCATTGTTTTGAGTCTTTCATAAGCCTTTCGGTGAATACACAATTGACTTGTGAGTGGGGGTAGAAGAATAGTGACTTACTCCTTAGTGTGGCTCCGTGAAGCTGCATTTTACACAGGGCAGAGGAAGCAATCATATAGGTATTTGTCTCAGGTGAGCTAAAGGATGACGCCCTGTCCCAACCCTAACCCTAACCCTAACCCTAACCCTAACCCCTAACGCTAACCCTAACCCTAAAACCCTAAGCCTAACCCCTAACCCTAACCCCTAACCCTAAACCTAACCCTAACCAACCCTAACTGTAACCCTAACCCTAACCACCCTAACCCTAAAACCTGACCCTGACCCTGACCCTGACCCTCACCCTCACCCTGACCCTGACCCTAACCCCTAACCCTACCCCTACCCCTGACCCTGACCCTAACCCTGACCCTAACCCTAATCCTCACCCTCACCTAATTTTTTTTTTTAATTTTTTTTTTAAGGAAAGCTATAGCTATTCTGGGTTATCAGATTCTAGTCTTGTTTCTTGTTTTGGGGCTATTTTTACCTCTTTGTAAACTGGATCCTGCCATCTGATGAATTTTGTCCCACAATGATACTTGTGGAATAAGAAGCCAAGTATTGTCTCTCCTACTAATGTATCTATTGTCAGTTAATTTGAAAGTCTCCAACCCTGGAACAAAGTTAGAAGAGGTAAGTTTTGCTCCCCAAAATGCATAACCAAACTGTGGTACATTCATGCAATGGAATACTATTTAGCCATAGAAAGGAACAAGCTATCAACTCACACAAAGACATGAGTGAATCTTGTATGCACATTGCTAAGTGGAAGAAGACAGTCTGAGGAGAATACACACAGTGTGACCTCATTTAATGAGACACTGCAGAAGGCAAACTACACAGATGAGAAACCATTGGCTCCATGGGGTGGGGGTTTGAAGCATTCCATATGATACTTTAATAGTGGGATATCTACCACAATGCATTGGTCAAAATACGCAGAATTTTACAACCAAATGGGTAAATCAAACTCTATTCAAATTAAATAAAATTACTCAGGATGTGGAGTATCCTAGAACAGAATACATCATGTGAAAAATAATGTAACTATGCTACAAATTACTATGATTTGGATGTGGTTTGTCCCTGCAAAAACTCGTGTTGAAATTTGACCCCCAATGTGGCAGTGTGGGGCGGTGGGGCCCAGTGGAAGGTGTTTGGGTCATGGGGACGGATCCCTCATGAATAGATTAATGTCCTCCATGGGGATGAGTGAGTTCTGCTCTCACAGGAATGGATTAATTCCTGCAAGAGTAGGTAGTTAAGAAAAGTCTGGGTTCCTTGGCTTCCCTCTTGCTTTCGTTCTTGCTATGTGATATCTGGTGCGCCCCTTGCTCCCCTTCCACTTTCCACCATGAGGTGAAAAAGACTGAGACTCCACCAAATGCAACTGCCCAATCTCAGACATTCCAGCCACCAGTATTTTGAGCCAAAAGGACCTTTTTTACTTACAAATTACCCAGCCTCAGGTATTCTGTTACAGAAGCACGAAACAGAGTAAGACACAAATGTAGGAAAAAACTCAATGAAGATGTAGGGAAAATGGTGTTGACCTAAGTCACTTTGAAAATGAATAGAATCCGTATGCTGAAGGCAAACGAACTATACTTCATCACTGGATTCTATTTTATAAAGTTCTTTCCAACAGAAGCAATTGTGAACAATTGTAAAACCACAGTATCTGTATCTGGAATAAAACAATGACTTCCATAAGTCACAGATGGTAGGAACCAGGTCTCTCACTGTTGAAGTGGGAGGTTACAAATTACAAGGGGAGAAGGCTAGAATGATTCATTGATAGTAGATCAGAGGTAGAGACATGAATGAAAACTTATGTTTAGTTTAATATACACACAGTTCTACATAGAAAACTTTATAATTAGGTGTGTATAGGTAGGTTAGACCCACACATATACTTCCTAGCATTGCTAATGAGGAAAAAGTGCTCATTCAACAATGTGCTCATTCGGCAGCCAGATGTAAGTTTTCCTACCATTCTGAAAGGAATCAGGCTCTTTGAAGAAATGTCTGATACTAGAACTGGGACAGTAAATATACGAGTCGGGATAATCTTGAAGTATCAGAAAGTAAGTAAGTACTAAAAAAAATTAAAATATATCAAAGAAAAATAATAGCCAATAAAAACAGCTACTGATGGCCAACACAGGAATGAATTGTAGTGTTGAATAATAACTAAAGCTGAAAGTAATTATCTAGGTGTCTCTATTTGTATACACAGGTGAATAAGAAAACAGAGTTGATAGAAATCTCCTTTGCAAAAGAATTCCAAGTAATTGATGTAGACACTCAGCCATCAATAATGTGGAGCCAACTCCTCACTCCGTAAGTGTGGGCTCTGCACAGTGACTTGCTCCAAAAGAACACATGCAGTATGGGCAAGGAGGAAAAATAACTTCACAGTGGAGAAACCTGACAAACAGTAGCTCTTCCAAATGATCCAAGTGAACATCAAAGGTGACAGTTCACCTTGAGAATATGCAGTGACAATGGGGGACATTCTGCAAAATTCTTGACCAATCCTCCTCAGTACTATCAAGGTCATCATGACATGGAAAGCCTGACACACTGTCACAGCCAGGAAGAGCCCACAGGGACGTGATGACTACATGTCATGCGGGATCCTGGATGGGATCCTGGGTCAGAGTAAGACAGAACCAAGGGCATCCAAATGAAATATGAACTTTAGTTAATAATAGTCTATCAGTATTAGTTCATTAAGTATGACAAATTATGTAAGATATTAATAAGCCATGTGAGACACGCTGATAGAAGATGTTAATAAGAGATGAAACTAGGTTGTAGCTACATGGGAAATCTCTGCATTTTGGGGGGGGGCAATTTCTGAGTAAGTAAAAAAAAGATGTAAAATAAAACTTTATTGAAAACAGTTATATTTTTTGAACACTTCCTTGTTTAATTATTTATACCACGAATTACTAGTAATTGACACTGTTAACTAGTACTGTTTTTTTAAATAAGAGCATTTACGACACAAAAAAATTAACAGTGCAGATTGATATATAAATCAAAACAAATGCCCTTTACATGTTTTCTGTTAGAGTAGTCACACATATGTGTAAACTTAATTATCATATTTTTTTCTTGTGCTGTAGTTGTGTCCTGGGTTCATTCTCTAAAATGCTGTTCGCCTTAGACCAGGAAAAAAAAAAATAACCTTACAGACTCTGTTTCAATTCATGGCTAAATATTTTCAAAACAGTGACTTTGTAAAAATATGTTCCAATGGAAAATTGATTCATTGTGATGGGATCACTTGTTCCAAAGAATTCTTGTCTTTATTTCGTGTCCATGGCTACCTTTTAGCCATAATACAACAGAATCAAATATTAGCCACTGGGAAAAAATATTCAAAGAAAGAAAGTACGTGAAGAGAACTTATGACCATGATGATTCAATGTTTTACCACAATGCTTTCTAAAACACAAGAGTGTAAAAGGATATTCAAAGTCAATTTCCTCAGTAAGGCTTTGCAGAAAATGAGGAAACTAGAGAAACAAAAATGGCAGGACATCCTACAGGTGATTTTAGATGTTGCTATGTTTTATGGGAAAAAAATACTTTTACCTTTTAAAGAATCACAAAGAATTATTGGAAACCCAAACTCTGGAATGTTTGCAAATTTAGTTGAGCTTCTGTGTAATTATGTCTATATAGCTAGCCACAAAGTTGATTATTTTTTTTAAATCTGTGCCTTATTTGTGTAATAAAATACACAATGAATAATTAATGCTCATAGGAAACCATGTTAGACCTTGTGAAAGGAAAATCAATCTTGGGGACCCAAAATCACTAAACTAAAGGGAAAAGTCAAGCTGGGAACTGCTGAGGGCAAATCTGCCTTCCATTCTATCCAAACTCACCCATCTGCTCACTGAGAGAAATGCATATCTGATTGCCTCATTTGAAGAGAGTAATCAGCAACGCAAAAGGATGAAACCATTTGTCTCTTACCTACCTATGACCTGGAAGCCCCCTGTCTGGCCTTCTCAATTTTCTGGACTGAACCAATGTACATCTTACACATATTGATTGATGTCTCATGTCTCCCTAAAATGTATACAACCAAGCTGAGCCCCTGCCACCTTGGGCCCGTGTTGTCAGGACCTCCTGAGGATACATCACAGGCGTGCATCCTCAAGCTTGGCAAAACACACTTTCTAAAAAATCTGAGAGCTGTCTCAGATTTTCAGGGTTCACACATGTAATGTAGGAGGTCAATGTTTATAAAACAGACATTGTTCTATCTACTATTACAAATATGCTGCCAATTAACCTTAGACTTTCTCAACAAAATAAAAAATGTTGATGAGGTACAAATAATATATTTAAACTTAAATAATGTTGCAAGTTTTAATATGGCTACTTTTCAATTTTTCAATACTATTTTTTACTACTTTAACACTGTAAGAAAAATTAGTAATTAAAACATGAATAAAAGTGTTTACAGCGGGGTGCACATGTTTCCTCCAGCCTCTGCCCATCCCCAGCTTTCATCCCAACTGTCCTGATGGTGGCTCTAAGCATTGCTCCTTTCTCTGTACCAAGATCTCTCCCCAGAAACAAACCTAAATCTTACCATACGTTATGGCACGCTGTGATGATGAGCAGCGACGAGCAGCCAAAGCCTCAAGGCAGGGAGGCTTTTCTAAAACAAGACTTGTAGAATGTAACATGTGAAAGTAAAGCCCATAGCAGAGCTCCCTCCTCAGCACATGGGGAGCAGACAGGAAGCTTTTGCCTCACCTTCCTCAATGGCCTGCAGCCACATCTCCCTAGGTCAGTCTTAAGGACAACGAAACTCTGGTCTTCAAAGTGGACACGCTACTAGGTGCTCCAAAGCCATGGTGACCCACTCTCGGGTGGGTCCCGAGGAGAACAAAGCTCTGGTTCTAATCCTAACCCTAACCCTGTCCAAGACTTCGACCCTGAACCTAAACCCTGATCCCTACCCTGGTCCCTAATTCTGATCCTTACTTTGACCCTAACTTTGATCTTGACCCTGACCATGACCCCACCTCAAGCCATACTTCTGGCCCTGACTCTGAGCATAATCCCTGTTATTATGTTTACGATCCATCTCTAGTCTTACCCTCTAGTGGTAAATAGCTGTACCCAAATGCACTTTTAAATTATTTAACTTCTTTTCCTTGAATTCTCTAAGGACATCCTAAAGGAAATGTCGTTATGTATTTTGTAGTCCCTCTGAGTGGCATGGCTTCAGATAAGTTCTAATACTTTGCAAGACATAAAAGGTTTAGAGAGTGACAGCACTGGGTTGTTTGGGATGCATGTTGGCATTCATGATAGTCATTGGTGCTGTTCTCTAAATATTTTTAGTTCACTTTTTATGAATGCATTCTGACTGTTCCATCCCACCTACTTAAATTTTCACATGGCCACATGACTGTGTTTTTTTTTTTTTTTTTTTTCTTTGCCAATGGAGGTGAGAAGAAAATAACATGTGACTTTTTCAGGAGCAATTTCCAAGAAACAGAGTTCTACTCCACATGCTTTTCTCTCTTTTCTGTGGCAATGGGGATCTTATTGATGGTCCCTTCTTCCGTCTGGATTCCTGTGTTAGGATGATACAGCACAGAGCTACCTCTCACCTGACCCATGATGAGATGTATATAAATGAGGAAGAAGATTTTTGGGCCACTGAAATTTGGAGGTTGTCTGTCACCACAGTTTAACCTAGCTCCCATTGACTGATGCAGGGCTGAAGAATGAGTCCAAACTGGATCTGGACAAGACATGTGAAGAGCACTCCAGGTTGAGTAAAATTCAAGTGTTGTCTCAAGATAACAGTGAGCATGACATGTTATTGGGTGGGTGTGGGATAAATAAGGTATATCAGCTGAGAATAATGAGAAACTCAACTTTAAAAGACGGTGCTGATTTGGACTGTGGAGAGATTCAAATGCCCTGCTTAGCATTTGAGATTGTGATGATTGAACAAACTAATTAAAAGCCCTAAATGAAGACTTGGGATAAATATCTGAGGGTGTCTAATATCCCAATTTTTCATCCTAGAATCGGCAGAGTCCTTCACCCCATTCTAGTGAGACTTCCAAAAGAAAAAAGACCTACATTTCTTCAACAACCCACATCGAGAGACTTTCCTGCACTTTTGACCTGTGGCTAACACTCCTCACCTTTCATTCTGTCATCAGCATTTTGGAGAAACACCTTTAACTCTCTATGATTTACAGGTTATTAAGTGGCCCTTATAATTCCCTCCAGAGGTGGAAAGGACTAATGATGATGGTGTCTGAGCTCACAGCAGCAAGCAGGCATGTGTGCTCAGCAGTCACGTGGCTCATCTGCTAGGAGCTTACTAAATACATATTGTACAACGTTGCTTAACACAAGGGGAGACGCTCCTGACTCAGAGGGTTTAATTGTTCACCAACTTCTTTTTCTGCGCTCTTGGGCTCCTAAAATGAAAAGAACCCTGGGGTGATAAAAATGAGTCAAAGGGGTGCCAGCTGTATCACAGCAAAATAGATTCCTAAAAAATCCCTGGCCTAAGATGACAGCCTTGGCTGGATAAGTTTGAATGTGCTGATAGCGGACATGAGAGAGTGAAGGTGGTTGAAATGTTCATATTAAAGAATTTCCACCCAGATTGCAAGAAAAGAGAGAGGAATGGAGATGGCAGCATGAGTTCCTACAATAAAAGCAGATGTTCTGAGATCACTTATATTTGTTCTGACAAAAATAAAACACAGAAACCAAAGTTTAGCCTGAGGCTACAATTAATTGGGCAATAAGCCAGAGGCACATATGGCATACACGGATTTAAACATTTCTCCCTTATATTAATACAAATACTAAACTTACAAATAAATTGATTCCAAATAAAACAAATATTTAAAAAATTTGATGAATAAACACTGGGGTCTACAGTAGTATTTGAAGGAGATCTCAATGACAGGTTTGGTTTTTGAAGGTTAGAACTGATGGTCTAGAGAATTCATTTCATTCCAGAGAGAGAAAGGAGGAATTTCTTGGGTTCCTTCAGGAATGAGTCTAGCTTTGCCTCATCTTTGTTTGAACTATGGATACGGCAGAAGAAAACACGATGATTTCACCGATTTAAGGTGCAAAAAGTCACTGGGTTCTCTAAGAAACCTGGGATTCTTCTGCTGGAAAAATAAGTTTGTTGAGAAAAAATGAGTTGAGGAGGCTGTTACTGAAGTGAAGCTGAATTGTTTTTACATAATCTGCTCATTACCCACTCTGTAGTGTGGATAAAAATTATTCCAGCAAAAGGTCCTCTTACTGTTCCTGGAATGCAGTGGATAGAGAACAGATTAGTTTTTTCCCCTCAGAACACAACCACTAGAAACATTCTACCTCAGATGAGATATTGCCTAATTATTTTCAAAAGACAGTGAAAAATGATGGATGTAAATGTTTGCTACAAAATAAATACATGCTAGAAACAGAAGCATCTGGGTCACAGTTATATTAGAGCTACCTGTGTTCCCCTATCACTGAGATTAAAACAAAAATGTCCAATACAATCATTCACAGCATGGGAGAGGGGAAGGTGAAGGATGGAAAGGCCGGTCATAAAAGGATCAGAATTTCAGTCAATAAGGAAGTGGCTTTGTGCATTGTCTGTTGCTGTGTGCAAGGTGAAGCCTGGGGCAAGAAAACGTGCAGTAACAAGGGCTCCTTTGTCCATCTCACCTCTCTAGTTACCAGGTTGCAGACATGTTGCATTTTAATTGAAAGGTTGATATAATTTTTTTAAAAGAACACTTGCAGTGTTTGAAGTGACAAAGGCTGCTGTGACAAAAAAGCAGGGAAAGGGATTAAAAAAAAAAAAAAAAAGCAAACAACAACAACAAAAACCCCACAAAAAAGCAAACAACAAATAAACAAAAAACAGAGGAGGAAGTCGGCTGTGACTACTTCCAGGAAGGGACTCAAAGAGGCAATTAGAAATTTTATTTGCTTTGCAACTGTGGGTTTTCCAGCCTGCTTCCTTTCTAAAGTATATTACTTTGTTTTTGGTTCATGAAGTTATCCCTTTCTGTTTTCTGGAACAGCTATGTATTTTCTTTATCTATCATCTATCTACCTGCCTATCATCTATCTATTTACTATCTATCTTTTCTACCTTTCACTATCAAGAGCTTGGGTCAAGCAGGATAGAATTGCAGTGTATGTTCACTCTACCATTTAAAACAAGAACTCTCGTAGGCATTCTCCATCATATCACAAACCTGAGCTTTCTAAAACAGGGTATGGCAAACTACCAGGCATGGGCCATGTCTGACCCAGTCTGCATTTGTAAGTAAAGTTGTACTGGGACACAGCCACATACATGTGTTATATGACATCTCTGGCTGTTTTTATGGTACAATGGAAGAGCTAAATCATTAACAGAGAGACCATATGGCTTGGAAAACTTAAAACGTTTAACATTTAGCCCTTTGCAGAAAATATTTTCTGACTCTTGTTTTAAAAGATCTTTGTTTAGAATGCTACCTATTGCCTTCTGGATAGAATCACAACTCTTTACCACAATAGACACAGCTTGAACCCTGCTTCTATATCCAGCCTCATTTATTATTTCCACTTCTCCTTTTTTTCCTCGTGGCCATGATGATGGATTGTCAGCTTCCCAGATGTGCGAGAATCTCTCGTCCCTTCCTGACATTCTCATGTTCTCCCTCTGCCTCTAGAGAACTTCCTGTCCCATCTCTCATGACAAATCCCTTCTTCAGCCCCTTTGTTCCTTCCTTAAGGATACCCGTTTGGCTCTATTTTGGGTGACATGCTCCTTCTGCATCTCCCAGAGCCATCCTGTGTCTGTCAGCTACTGCATTTCTTTGCATCTCTGTGTCATATATCACCAAATCTGCCTAAGCTTTCATGAGTCACTGCATGACAACTTCAGACTCCACCAGCATTGTCCCCACTAACCACCAGGCTTAGACATTTGTCGAGTATGCTCAGAGTTGTGGGGTAGTAGCAGTAACCAGCCGGGGAGAATCATCTCTTACATCAGAATCAAATCTGTAGATCTCTGCCATTCATAAGTATTTGGAGTTTAAAATTAGCATAAAGATTTTCCTTAAAATAAGAACAAATGGCTTGAATAGGCTTTTGAAATGTATGATTTTTCCTCTGGTTCATTTCGGTGTTCAGTATTCAGACATGAATCTAAACACAACTCTGCTCTTAGTAGCTGTGTGACCCTGGGAAAGTCGCTCAATCTCCCTCTGCTAAATTGTGTTGTGTGAATAATGAGAAGAGAGTTGTTATTTGTATTTAGTGAATAATAACAAACAAAAAGCATTTAGCTTTCTGGAACCTGGCATGTAGATCCTCATGAAATACCAGCTCTGTTGATAAAACTAGACGAAAAGGAGCTTTCAAAGTCAACAACAACATCATGCAGTGAAGGACATAGATGAGAAGCTGCTGCTGCAGCCTGGAGCTCCTGGGGGCCCGTTTTGTCCGTGATTTAGCAGGAATGCACTACCTTTCCATGAGGAGACACTGCCCACAGAAACCAAGGCCATTCTTTGAAGACAAACATGTTGTAATAGTGTTTACGTTGTGTAATTGTATAATATAAATAATAATTATTACCAATGTAAAATTGTTTACATTATTATGTTACGACTATTGTACAGACCTTTATACCTAGATACTCTGAAGTTGGTGGTCTGTGACTGGCATTGAGTGATGACTGACACACTCTGACCTGGGATAGAACAACACGTGCCCCTGCAGTTTGCTGAATTTCAGGGCATCACCACCTTTTTTCAAGAGTGTGTTTTCCTATCCTCTAGAGTTTTGCCCACTTAAGCCAATGGCTCCAAGGATGAGAAGGTAAAAAAGCCTTTTCTTTTCTTTTCTTTTCTTTTTTTTTTTGGGCCAAGAGAAAAAATCACATTTCAAACTGTCTCGTGCTGGTCACTGGAAAATTAGAAGTGAACACACTCCCCTCCCAGCCCAATCACAGCTACTAAATAACCAAGATCTCCTGCAGGTGCCTTGGCTTTGTGAGCCTGGAGTTGCTGGCTGGTACTGGGCAGCAGGCAGCAGAGCTGGTCCCATTTCTCCATGCTTTCCCCATGCTGTGGGGGATACAGGCACATTGAATAACCTGGGTCCTAGCCTGGTGCTGGCTGGGAAGATATTTGATGTCAGGTTCATAGTGGACTTCTGAGTTGAAAAGAGAGTATGGGTCACCCAGCCCCACTTACTCATTTTACAAAGAATGAAAATGGGGCTCTATTCCAGACATGAGAGTACATATTGTAAGACTGTGCAAGCTTGCTGCACTTGTATCCGCTCAGCACACACTTACTGAGTGCTGAGTGTCTCCAGCATGAGAGGGGCTCTAGTCCCTGGGGTCCCACCCTCCACAGACAACAGCAGCACTTCGAGGGACAGAGGTGCAAAGAACAAGGTAGGGGCCCTTCTGTTGGAGAGGCAGCTAGGGAGGGTCCTTAGAAGAAGTGACAGCTGAGCTGTTCTCTGAAGGGTGAAGCTGAATTACTTGAAGTTTAGGACAAAGGAGTGTCTGGGGAAGTGGAGCCTATGAGCCAAACGCATAATGACTTGTCCAGAGAAGCGTAACAAGTTCCATATTGTTTCTATGCCAAATATGAACAGGAATCAACATAGGAAAGAGCAGGATCCTGGAGCCAGGGCCTTGGATTTCACCCGCTGGCAACGGGAATGTTCACTGTGAATTTTGGGGGTCAAAACATTAGTGTTTTCTCTTATCTCCAATTCTCTGTGTCTCTTTCTGTCTCTCTCTCTCTCCCTTATCTTTAATTTTTGTATTATCCTAAGAACACACAGATGTATCAGACATGGGGATTAGCAGCTTGCCTCTTTCTGGATGACTTCAGGGGAGCACTTTGGCCTATGTGAGCTTATTTACAATAATTCAAGAATCTTGCAAAAAAAAGTCATGGTAGCAGAGGTTAGAAAATCTCCTAGTATTTCTTCTGATACTTTGAATTTATGATTAATATGTTTAATCTTCATCTTCTGAAAAGTCACTAGGTGCACAGTGAGACCGTAAAGGGATTCTGTTTCTGTGGTTTGTGTCTTCAACAGTTGGTAGTTTTGCAGCAACAGCACTGCATGTGGGTTTTAGGCTGATGATGCTCAACAGTGGACAATTCTCTTCACCTGCCTGGGCCCCACTGCCCACCCTTCCATACAGTGCAGGGTCACAGCTGAGCTCTTCGAGACACCTCGCAGGATCTCAGCTTCTGAACTGTCAAGTGTCTTCTAGGTGAGGCTTAGTCTCATAGCCTTTGTGGCTTCCTCCAGGTAACACTTGGTTTTTTGACCTAACCCTGGTATTTGTGTTACACAAGTGTGAATGTGCTCCCTGTGGCAGCGCTGAGGAAGGATTCAGTCATCATAGATGCTGAAACGCAAACGCAGTGTGTTTTTTTCCATCATCTCCAGTCCTATATTATTTTTACACATCAGCCCATTTGAAAAAGAAAACAAAAAAGCCTCCTGTTAGAATTAAATCCCTTCTGGAGATAAAGGGTATCTTTTAAATCTTTAATTTTGTTTATAGTCACATTTGCTCCCAGTGCCGGCCAAGATCCACTAGAGGGCAGACACACCCGTGTGTATTTGTGTGGTGCTGGCTGAGTGGTAATAAGACCAGTGCCTGCCAGGATCCACTGGGGGCAGAGACACCAGCGTGTATTTGTGTGGTGCTTGCTGAGTGGTAATAAGAACAGTCCCTGCCAGGATCCACTAGGGGGCAGAGACACCAGCGTGTATTTGTGCGGCGCTGACTGAGTGGTAATAACAGTGCCTGCCAGCATCCACTAGAGGGCAGGCACACGCATGCGTATTTGTGCGGTGCTTGCTGAGTGGTAATAAGAACAGTGCCTGCCAGCATCCACTATAGGACAGACACACCCGTGTGTATTTGTGTGACACTGCTGAGTGGTAATAAAAAGAGACACCCTGCCAACCTGGAGTCAACCTCCAGTGCCCAAGCCAGCGGCAGCAAGTAAGAAAACCTCAGTTTCCGTATCTGCATCAGCTACACAGTGCTCGCACACAGGAGGCATCAGCCAGTTTTCTCAGTTAAAGAGACAGAAGCAAAGTGTGTTCTCACTACTTTTTCCTTGTACCATGTTATCTAATGTTTTAACTTAATTGAATGAATAAACTCCCTATGCATCTGGACACACGCATGGAAAAGTCACAAACACAAAAACACAAAATAGAATATTTTGCCAAGAGAAAATTTCTTTGATATGTAAATTTCACTTTTTTCTACCTTTTGGTGATTTTAATGTAATGAAATTGAGAAGTCTGTGCCTGTAAAAGACTTTTTAAAGAGCATGATAGTTCTCCATTTTGAAAAAAAATGGTAAAATATCTTCTACTATAGATAGAAGTTAATTGGCTGAGAGTAATAAACAGAAGATTTAAAAATGACTTTTACCCCTGCTATTTTGTCAAGGGCTACAGTGAATTACACACCCTGGCTTGGGTTTGCACACTACGTGCTGGAAGCCGGCAGTCATGCAGGCCATGCTCTCCCACACTTAGAAAAAAAGCCCATGAGAAAGAGCTCCATCAAGTTCACACAGAATGACCTCCAGCAAGACCTGGAAAATGCTCAGTTCCACAAAATACCTGTGTCCAAATCCTTTCAGCGCACAGCTCTGGCATCAGGTTCCCGTGAGGACAGACCCCGAGATGGATTTCTGGTTGGAGGCTGCTGCCAGAGGAGACAATGTGACCACAGATGGCTCATGCTGCTCCCACGCTGCAGGGACCAGTGACTTGAGGGTCCTGCTCACTGTCCTGTTGGGGAGCTGCAGAGATTCACCCCAGCTGGGTGGACTCTGCTGTGTCTCCTGTCAAGAAGCTCCTCAGTTTACCTTGGTTTTTCCTTTTTAAAATTCTCTGGTGTTTTCCTCTCCAGTGGGGGCTGCATCTCACCTTAGAAGAAAGGATTTTCCAGTCGGGCGCCGTGGCTCATGCCTGTAATCCCAGCACTTTGGGAGGCCGAGGCGGGCAGATCACGAGGTCAGGAGATCGAGACCATCCTGGCTAACATGGTGAAACGCTGTCTCTACTAAAAATATAAAAAATTAGCCGTCTATGGTGGCGGGCACCTGTAGTCCCAGCTACTCTGGAGGCTGAGGCAGGAGAATGGCGTGAACCTGGGAGGCAGAGCTTGCAGTGAGCCAAGATCGAGCCACCGCACTCCAGCCTGGGCAACAGAGCGAGACTCCATCTCAAAAAAAGAAAAAGAAAAAGAAAAGATTTTCCAACTAGGGGCTGTCTTGGTAGCTGGTCCAGAAGAAGGTTTCCCCTCTCTGGAGTGAGGTCCAGCCAAGTAACTCCAGCAAGAACTCTCACTGAGTGGGGCTGCATCTGCCCTGTTCTCCTCCCATCCTCATGCAGACTGTGGAAACCCATCCATGCCCTATGTAAAGTCCTGCATCTTGGACTATAAAATGGCAAAAGCCGAATTTAAAATAGATGATTATATTGACTCTATGAAGAAAAGAAAGTTCTGAGGTAGACAATTGGTAAGCAAGCAATTATGTGTAACTTGTTAGAACACTAGGGTGTTTATTTCTCTCACTGATTATTTTCTGTTTAACAGGAGGGAGCCAGAGGGAGAGAAAGCTGACTGGGAATTGAGAGGCATAAGATCACCTCAGTCCCAACAATTCCATGTAAATGATGATGCGAGGTGGGCTACTGGCAGGAGTCCCTGGAAATCCTCACAATCTCAGCTTTTAACTTCTGTAAAACATTATGTCATTTATGATCTCTTTAACAGATAACTTTTTTTCTAATTATAAAAGTGTATAATCTCTTTGGAGGATCTTTGGTAAATATAAAATGAGTTATAAAAGAAAGAAAAATTATTCATAATTTTATCACTCTAATTTTGAAAATTATATTCCTGCATTTTTAACTAAATGTAGACATTTTAGATTGTACTATACATTAAATATCGTATCCGTTTTTCATTCAATATTAGATTATAAATGTTTTACATAGTATAAACTATATATGTAAATCAGCTATTTCCACACCTGGATGCTTGATTTAACCCTCCTTATACTGTTAGCCATTTAAATGATTTCTACTTTATCCTATGAATAACACTTCAACCAGTCATTATTCTTATATATAGCTCATTCAGTCACTCATAATCTTGTTGAGCATTTATTTATAATTTAATTGCCTATTACCTGAGTGGATTGTGGTTATATGTTTATATGCTTATTCCAAATACAGTGCTAAGATCAGCATCAGAGACAGGAAAATATTCACGGGTTTTGAAACTAGAAGGAGCCAAACAAATCCATGATCCAGCTTCACATACTCTCACCCAGCCTTAGTTCTCTCACACAGAAAATGAACACAATGCTGTTTGTCTTGTGGCATCACTGTGAAGTTAAAGGAGACACCGACTGTACTTGCAGCATTGCACGGACAGCGGGAGGCTGGGCCCCCACCAGCTCTAAGGACAATCACCAGTGGATGCCCCACAATCCTACTGTCAGGATGTTCATATGCCATATGCCCTGTGAGTGTCACTTACCCAGTGAACACATATTTGTTGATTATAAATTACTCCCATGCTCTTTACATGTTCACAAATCTATTTTTTATAAAAGGTACAATTATGAAATTAAAAGTTAACTAAAGGGGGATGTTTTCATTATCTCTGAAATTTAACCCCCCAAATCTAGATTGTAAAGCAAGGAAATGTGTTACGGCCCAACACGTGTCATCAATACTTTTTCGATGTTAGTGGGCAGGGGAGGGTAGTGGAAGAGAAGGAATCAGAGCTCTGATGGGTGCACGTTGTCTTCCCTACAAATCCATTTCTTGTCCGGCCTTCCTTCCTCAGTGGGGCTGCTCTATCCTTTTACACACATTTGAACTGCTCCCCTGTGGGCCATTCTCATTTGCTTTACTTCCTAAATTCCATGGGACCAGCATTTAAGAGGAGAGGGGAACCACTCTGGAACTGGAGGAAGTTCGCCTTACGTGATATGCCTGCCTCCTTCCTCTACAGTGAATGGTCTCTGGTGTCCCTGGGTGTTCAGTTTCTTTCCACTCATGTGTTACTCTCTGTTCAGGTGGCAAATGGCCCATGACCTTTATGGTATTAAAGACAAAAAAAAAAAAATAGAAAGTTGTGTTTCTTTTAACTTTTTATTTTAGGTTTGGGGGTACATGGGAGGGTTTGTTATATAGGTAAACACATCTCACAGGGGTTTGTTGTACATGTTATTTCATCATCCAGGTATTAAGCCCAGTACCCAATAGTTATCTTTTCTGTTCCTCTCCCTCAAGTAGACCCCAGTGTCTGTCTCCTTCTTTGTATTCACAAGTGCTTATCATTTAGCTCCCACTTATAAGCGAGAACATGCAGTATTTGGTTTTCTGTTCCTGAGTTACTTTGCTAAGGATAATACCCTTCAGCTTCATCTATACTAATGCAAAAGATTTAATCTTGTCCTTTTGTATGGCTGCATAGTATTCCATGGTATATATGTAGCACATTTTCTTCATCCAATCCCTGATTGATGGGCATTTGGGTTGATTCTATGCCTTTGCTATTGTGAATAGTGCTGCAAGGAACATTTGCATGCATGTATCTTCATGGTAGAATTATTTATATTCTTCTGGGTATATACCCAGTGATGGGATTGCTAGGTTGAATGGTAGTTCTGCTTTTAGCTCTTTGAGGAATCACCATACTGTTTTCCACCATGGTTGAACTAACTTACACTCCCACCAACAGTGTATAAGTGTTCACTTTTCTCTGTAACCTTGCCAGCATCTGTTATTTTTTGACTTTTTAGTAATAGCCATTCTGATTGGTGTGAGATGGTGCCTCACTGTGGTTTTGATGAGCATTTCTCTAGTGATCAATGATTTAGAGCTTTTTTCCATATGCTTGTTTGCCATGCTTGTGTTTTATTTATTTATTTATTTATTCTTTTTGAGACAGAGTCTTGCTCTGTCACCCAGGCTAGAGTGCACTGGCACTATCTCCACTCACTGCAAGCTCCGCCTCCCGGGTTCCCGCCATTCTCCTGCCTCAGCCTCCCAAGTAGCTGGGACTACAGGTGCCTGCCACCTCGCCCGGTTAATTTTTGGTATTTTTGGTAGAGATGGGATTTCACTATGTTAGCCAGGATGGTCTCGATCTCCTGTCCTCTTGATCCACCAGCCTTGGCGTCCCAAAGTGCTGGGATTCAGCCTCAATCTTCAGCACATGGCTGGCCAGTTATCCCAGCATCATTTATTGAATAGGGAGTCTTTTCCCCATTGCTTGTTTTTGTCAGAAAAGCTATGTTTCTAAGGCTTTGCCCAACATACTTTTAACTTTTGACACATCTTTTCCCCGGTCAATAGGCTCCAGGAAATGCGACAGGATTCTTGGAAATAAAGAGCTGACCCGGCCAGGCGCGGTGGCTCATGCCTGTAATCCCAGCACTTTGGGAGGCCGAGGCGGGTGGATCACGAGGTCAGGAGATTGAGACCATCCTGTGAATGATGAAACCCCATCTCTACTAAAAATACAAAAAATTAGCCAGGCGTCGTGGTGGGCGCCTGTAGTCCCAGCTACTGGGGAGGCTGAGGCGGTAGAATGGTATGAACCCAGGAGGCAGAGCTTGCAGTGAGCGGAGATTGCGCCACTGCACTCCAGCCTGGGCCACAGGCGAGACTCCATCTCAAAAAAAAAAAAAAAAAAAAAAAAAGAGCTGACTCTGAGACAACACAGGTGAACACAGCCAACCTGCTGCATAAGAAGTAAACAAAATGTGTGTCTTTCATTCAATATTAAACAATGATAGACTGAGTATGTAAGCATGTTACCATCACAGGTATGGAAGTGCCTAACTATGACTTAAATTGTAGAGCCTCAGATTTTAGATCTGGAAGAGCCAAGGGTTTTAATCCATGCTGGGAGAGGCTCAAGGTTACTCTGGAGAAACACGCAGTTTGGGGAGGCTGGAGACTGAGGGGTGGGCTCCCATTCCCCAACTCCTTCAATGAGTCTGATCTGTTTTATAAATCAGTTACTGGAAAATGTTTCAAACATGTCAACCCAATTCCCTATTATTTGGTCAAAGCCATCAGCCCTCAGGCTTCTTGCCACTGCAGCTGTGGGCTCCCACTCTCCTCCTGCTCTCCTGCTCAGGTTGGGGCAGCCAAAGACCTTCTCTTGCTGGGGAGAGAGGTTAGGGAGGGACCATTTTTCAATTATTTGAGGGTGTGGTTCAGTTGTAAACAGTGTAAGTTTTAGAATTTGTGTTATTGTGATGGCGATGACCAACTGCAAAATATTTCCCATTTGCCTTGCAATAACAAGAGCATGTATTTTACGCAATTGAAGTTTTTGGATCCTACTTATTTACTTTATTAAGAATAGTGACATTTGAGCAGAGAAGAGTTCTAATTTTGCATCAGAGTCAAAAGTGAAAATGAAAGGAACTGACCCATTAAGGAACAGGTATGAGCTGTTTACTTCATTCCTGCCCGTCCTGGTTGATGTTCAGCTCTGGCCCTGCATCCCACTTTCAAACGTGGTGGATGCCTCACCTAGGAAAGGCCCTCCCCACGCTGGCTCCCTCTGCTCACCCGACTGTAGTTACTTCTCTTAATCCCCCATGAACACTGTTTTCTAAGTTGGGTGTGTTTCCTGTAATAAAAAGGTATTGTTGCACCACTTATTGAGGACTTTTTGGATGCAATGCTAAGCATGTCATAGTCACGAGCTCATTGTACAAACTACCCTTTATAACACTCCTATGAATTTATATTCCCATACGAATTGGTCTGAGGAAGTGGCATGCTGGAGAGATTAAGTAATTAAATGACAGCACACAGTTAATTACTGAGAGGATTTGGGTTTGGACCTGGATCTGTGATTCAAACACTCATGTCTATAATCACAAGTGTTGCCATATCATTTGCATTAGGATTTAGAATCTCTGCTGGCAGGCCAGCAGAGGTAACCAATAAGAGGTAAATGCCACATTTAGTTCTGCACACAGTGCAGAACCACTGCACTGCCTCTCAGAGAATGCCAGGCGCTCCTGTGTTTGTCTCAGTGTCTCCAGCTTGAATTGCTTCACCCCTGGCTCTCGGCAATGCTGCTCCTCTTTCCTGCATGGATCACCTGTTCCTGGAATTCCTTTCTCCCATTTCTTAGGTTGCCACTTTACTGTGGCTTCCTGATCTAAGGTCAAGCTTTGATGCTGTGCATGTCCCAAAATGCCTGTGCACTATTCTCACACTGGGTTGATGGTTTAGTTGGGTTTAAAATATATATATTTCTCTCAGAATGTGAAGGCCAAATTTCATTTTCTTATTATATCTAGAATTTCAGCAAAAAACTTCAGTGCCATTTTCGTTCTTGATTCTTTGCAGGTGATCTTTTCCTTTCACCTCTCTGGAAGCTTTTCAGATCTTTATCTCTGATGTTATCAAATTTCACAATAATGTGTTTAGTGTAGAAGAACTTTGAAATTCATTTTGAGGGGAACTCAATAGATCTTTTAAATCTGAAAATCATAAACTTTATTTCTGGAAAATGTTCTTAAGTTGAGATATAAGTCACACACTACATTTTACTCATGTAAAGTGTTCAATTTAGTACTTTCTGGAAGTAGCACAGACTTCACCACTACTTAATTCTAACATATTTTCAGCACCCAAGAAAGAAACTGCACTTTCCATTTTTTCCTCCTCCAACCTCTGGCAATCATTCCTTTTTGAGGCTGAGTAATATTCCATTGTGTGGAAATACTTCATGTTATTTATTCGCTCATCAGTTGGTGGACGTTTGGGTTGTTTCTACTTTTTGGCTATTATGGATAATGCTGCTCTACAAGTTTTTGTGTGGACATATGTTTTTAATTCTCTTCAGTATGAAGACTTGAATAGAATTGATGGATCAAAGAGTAATTCTATGTCTTACTTTTTGAGGAACTGCCAGATTGTTTTCCAAAGCAGCTGTACCATTTAAATCCCATTGATTTCTTTTCTGGCATTTTTATTCTTTCCGTCTGCTTTTATTTTTTTCTTTTTGTGAAATTCTATTTTAAACTCCGAAGATGAATTGGGAAAATCAAAGCAGCTTCTTCAACAAATAAATTACAAGAAAATGATATACAGGAGATACAGGGGAAAGGTATAAATTATATAGACTTAAAAACACATCAGCTAATCATGATGTATGAATTTTATTTGGGAATATAGATGGAACAGAATCGTCCATGTGTTTCTGGTTATTCTGAAGGGTTATAGATATACAGGGGTTTGTTATATTCATTGTTTATTAACATATATGTTTAAAATTCTCCATATAAGGGTTTTAAAAAATTCCATTGGAAGCCTTATGTTTTAAAATGTACTCAGAATTTGTTTTAATCAGGGATGTTAAGACCTGCAGACATGGAAGTGACTGTCCCATGGAAATATGTTCATACTCATAGATCCCTAGAAATAGGAGGCACAGGGACGCCCCAGGCAGAGGCAGGAGAGGGGAAGGCACGGGCAGGATCCTCTGCTGTGCTCTCTGTGGGACAGCAAGGGCAGGCAGGGCAGGCAGGCTTAGGCTGTCCAGCATGAATAGCTTCAGCAGACTCTGGGGCATAGGGGCCATTTCTAGTTGCCTAGTACCTCACCCTGGGGTGATTAAGGAAGGGCGGTATTGTTTCCTACAGTATCAGAGCCAGATAAAGTAGGTGGTTAGGAGTATGGGTTCTCAATTGGTAGTTTAATTGGCTGGCCCTGGGAAAGGCAATCTTTTCCCAGTAAACACCAGATGCTAGAGCGTCAAGAAAACAGAAAATAAGAAAATATAATGAACTCATTCTGTGTGCACAGATGGAGTCTTCTTTTGCTTCCCCAAAGGAAGCGTCCACAGGAGCCTGGCACTCCTGGACCTGAGGAAACCCTGAAAATGTTGGTATCTGCAGATCCTCTCCAAAAAGAGGTCGCCAATCTCCTAAGACTACAAGCTGATCCCAGCATTCTGGGAGCCAAGAGGGAAAAAGAGTCCGCTGATCTCCCTGCTCAGTAAATTGGCTTTCACTAAATACTGTCTTTGCATAAGCAGCATTATCCAGTGTCCCGGAGCTTAGAAAAGTTCTGTTTCAGTATCTGAAGAAAATAAATTGTTTCTTTTCCCGATGTCAGGGAGGAGCATTTGACTGCCAGTGTGGACTGAGGGGTCTTGGGATCACAGTCTTCCCAATGTGCTTTGAACCGACCCTCTGTGTCTGCCTCACCGTCTCCTCAGCTTACCTAGACACTTGGGAACCCTAACACAAGCCCTTCTAGGAGTCTGTGGTGTGGCTCAGCTGCCTCTGTAGGCATCTCTTGGGGTTAAACATTTTCCACTCTGCTAAGTCAGTGCCATCTGTTCTTTGGCTTCATCTTCAGAAGACCCTGAGCCCTTCCCCACCCTCCTTGCCCCACCCTCCACACCAAGTCCGTGGTGCCCTTGAGGCCACAGGGTTGCTGCCATAGGATTTTTGTATTGAGTGCTCTCATTCCAAGCAACTGTGAGAGATTTCTATGGCAGGGCCTCCGGGTTCCTGTCAAATTAAATTGTAGTTGAGTGGTGGGTGCTATTCAAGAAGCATCCCCCTTTCTCCTCCCTAACAGAGCCCTGAATTATTCAGTCACGTGGTTTGAAACATGGGGTGGGTCCTGGTTGACTTAACCTAACCAGTACTGTCTCACCCTATGTCACAGTTACTGGTTCCAAGGTGGGTGCATAACTGAGGCTCATGCCAGGTGCCACACAGCACTCCCTTGGTCCCCCTAATGGACTTGGGGATGGGCAAGGGCCTGAGTTGTTCCAATTAGAGTCAAAATCAAGTTGTGCTAGGTCGTTAAGAACAAGAATGTGGCCGGGCGCGGTGGCTCAAGCCTGTAATCCCAGCACTTTAGGAGGCCGAGGCGGGTGGATCACGAGGTCAGGAGATGGAGACCATCCTGGCTAACACGGTGAAACCCCGTCTCTACTAAAAATACAAAAAACTAGCCGGGCGAGGTGGCGGGTGCCTGTAGTCCCAGCTACTCGGAGGCTGAGGCGGGAGAATGGCGTGAACCCGGGAGGTGGAGCTTGCAGTGAGCCGAGATCGGGCCACTGCACTCCAGCCTGGGCCACACAGCGAGACTCCGTCTCAAAAAAAAAAAAAAAAAAAAAAAAAGAACAAGAGTGTGCTTGTTCATGCTCCCTCTTTGGTGAAGAATGCAACCTCAAAAATTGTTCCTGGAGATTTTGCCACACGCAGAATTATTCTGACTTCACTGAAGGCAGAGCAGAAAATTGGGAAGAGACTGAGTCCTGGTAGCATCCATGAGCTTCTGTGCTCAGATTCACCCTGAAGCCTGGCCTGCTTCTGAGCTACCCACCTGAGTCAATAAATTCCCTTGTATTTAAAGTCAAATTGAGCTGGATTTTTAGTTACTTGCACCTGCAGGTGTTCTGTGAAGCTGGTACTGTGAGTTTGCATCTGAGAATATTTACAGTGTTTCTCTCATGGTTGAGTCAATCATTTCAAGGATGCTCTGAGGGTAAAAAGAACGATCAATTGTGAAGCAGTGAATTGTGCTGCCAGGCACAATTCATTGGACAATAGAAAGCCTCATTTCCTGGGCAGTAGAAAGTTTCATTGTACATAAATTACATATCTCGTTTCTGTCTCAACCTCCTATTTTTTCATATGCAAAGGAGATAAGAAAATCCAAATAAGTCCAGCAGCTAATATGCCTCTCAGGCATGATCCAAAACAGAATTGAATTATGTAAGCCTTGTTAAAATTCATCATCATCATTCATATTTCTGAATATTTAAATTAGAAAGTCTGAAAAAGTAGTTTGTTTCAGAGGTAGTTTGTATGTATGTAGGTATTTTTTCAGGATCAAAAGTTTATTTTTTATTATCTAATTGAGTTTAATTTACATATAACAAAATTTAGTAATTTTAAGTGTACAAATCAATGCATTTTGACAAATATACATATAGTCATGTACACAACACTACCATTAAAATACATTTCATTACCCCCAAAATTCCCTTGCATGCTGCTGTAGTCAGTGACCCCTGCCCCACACCACAGCTCCCAGCAGTTGCTTTCTTACACTCTAGTTTTGTCTGTCTTAGAATATGATACAGGCCACATGCAATGACTCAAGTCTGTAATCCTAGCACTAGATTGAGAAGGGGGGATCACTTGAGCTCAGGAATTTGAGACAAGCCTGGGCAACGTGGCAAAACCCCATCTCTAAAAAAAAAAAAATACACACACACACAAATTAGCCAGGTGTGGTGGCACACCCCTGTGGTCCCAGCTACTCAGGAGGCTGAAGAATCACCTGAGCCTGGGAGGTCAAGGCTATGGTGATCTGTGATCACATCACTGCACTCCAGGCTTGGTGATAGAGTGAGATGTTGTCTCAAAAAAAAAAGAATTTGATATAAATGGAATCATATAAGAATATTCTCTTATACCTAGTTTCTTTCATGTATTCTAATGCCTTTGAGATATGTCTATGTGGTTTCCAGTGTATATGTCATTCTTATGTTGGGCAGTAACCATTGTAGGAATATATTACAGCTTATCTATTCTTCACTGATAGGCCATTTTAAAAATATTTGGCTATTAAGAAGAAAGTTGTTATGAATACTTATATTCAGGCCTTTGTGTCAACAGATTTTCATTTCTCTTGGTTGAAAACACAGGAGGAATTTTTTTTTTAAGTTATGGATTTTTAAATGATTGTCAGTTGTCAGTTACTTTAAAAAAATGTAAATTCTTAAATTTAAAAGTTTAGGATGTCTGACTACCCTGACAAAAGCAAGCAATGAGGAAAGCATTTCCTATTTAATAAATGGTGTTGGGAAAACTGGCTAGCCATATGCAGAAAACTGAAACTGGACCCCTTCCTTACACTTTATACATATATTAACTCAAGATGGATTAAAGACTTAAATGTAAGACCTAAAACCATAAAAACCCTAGAAGAAAACCTAGGCAATATCATTCAGGACATAGGCATGGCCAGACACTTCATGACTAAAATGCCAAAAGCAACTGCAACAAAAGCCAAAATTTACAAATGGGATCTAACTAAACTAAAGAGCTTCTGCACAACAAAAGAAACTCTCATCAGAGTGAACACGCAACCTACAGAATGGGAGAAAATGTTTGCAATCTATCCATCCGACAAAGGGCTAATATCCAGAATCTACAAGGAACTTAAACAAATTTACAAGGAAAAAAAAAAAAACCCAGCAAGAAGTGGGTGAAGGATATGAACAGGCACTTCTCAAAAGAAGACATTTATGTGGCCAACAAACATATGAACAAAAGCTCATCATTACTGGTCATTAGATAAATGCAAATCAAAACCACAGTGAGATACCAACTCATGCCAGTTAGAATGGCGATCATTAAAAAGTCAGGAAACAACAGATGCTGGAGAGGATGTGGAGAAATAGGAACGCTTTTACACTGTTGGTGAGAGTGTAAATTAGTTCAACCATTGTGGAATACAGTGTGGCAGTTCCTCAAGGATCTGGAACCAGAAATACCGTTTGACCCAGCCATCCCATTACTGGGTATATACTCAAAGGATTATAAATCATTCTTCTATAAAGATACATGCACACGTATGTTTACTGCAGCACTATTCACAATAGCAAAGACTGGGAACCAACCCAAATGCCCATCAATGATAGACTGAACAAAGAAAATGTGGCACATATACACCACGGAATACTATGCAGCCATAAAAAAGGATGAGTTCATGTCTTTTGCATGGACATGGATAAGTTGGAAACCATCATTCTTGGGAAACTAACACAGGAACAGAAAAGCAAACACCACATGTTCTCACTGGTAAGTGGGAGTTGAACAATGAGAACACATGGACACAGGGAGGGGAACATCACACATGGGGGCCTGTTGCAGGGTCGGGGCCTAGGGGAGGGATGGCGTTAGGAGAAATACCTAACATAGATGACGGGGACAGGTGCAGCAAACCACCATGGCACATGTATACCTGTGTAACAAACCTGCACGTTCTGCTCATGTATCCCAGAACTTAAAGTATAAAAAAAAAAAAAGTCACAGGATGTTTGTGATAGTATCTATTACACTGATGTTGACATCACACATGGCTGACTATTTGGAGACTCCAAGTGAAATTTCTTGCAGTTCTCAGTGCCAGGAAAGTATGTATTTCTGGATAAAAACTCAAAAATTTTAGAAAAACATCCAAGTTTCACAGTCTAGAGCTCTAACACTGGAATATTTTCCAAATTTAAGGATTAATGATTTACCTAAATCTAAAAATAGTAGGTTGCAGATGTATTTAAACAGTGTGCCTAGGTAGTATGTTTATATATTAAGATTAAAATCATCTTCTAAAGTTTATTAATTCTAATATAACCTTTATTTTTTCATGTAGACATATCTTTCTGATTCCCAGGATAATTTAAACAATTAATTCAAAGTAACTATTAACTTAGTTCTAGATTGGGATATCTATTTATGCATTTGAAGCTTTAGATATGTATTTCAAATAAAAAATGTGTGCTGGTCATGGCAAGTTGTGACTTAGAGACTCGGGTAAGTTTTTTTTCATGTGAACACACCGCTTCCAATTGTTGTTATGCCCAGAGCAGACAATTAATAAATACCCCTGGAACTGAATGAGTGATTAACTGCAAATATCACAATACATCTTCTTAGTGGGCATGATAATTAGACATATTTAGTCCTTGCTGTGACCTAAGAAAGGAATTCTTTTCATTAAATGTTTAATGTCTCACCCTGTTCATACAGCTGGAGTTACTGATTCAGTTTGATGTGAATTTAGTCTTATAATAAAAGGCCCATCATTATAACCTGCACTTATGCTTCCTATAGTATTGGAACTTCCAACTTGTAGGCAAAATAGATATGCTTCATATTCTAAAAAAACCACAAGAAATGTCTCTTTATTCATAATAAACACAGAATTAGGTATTCTATTAAACTGAACAATAGAACTCACTGGCCATGACTGCATAAACTATATCACAAATTGTCTGAGTATCTGGAAAGGTCAGTGGGCCATTTCGCTCCACGCTGTGCCATGGGCCAAACACGAGGGCTGTCAGTGACTCACTGCGTGGGTCACCTAGGGCATGTGGTGTTAACCCCTAACATCAAGCTAAACCCAAATCCCTAATCCATAAATCGAACCCTTAATCCCACACCAGCCAAATCACAACCCCAACCCCAACCCCAAGCCTAGCGCCAGCCATAACCTTAACCTCTAACCCTAACCACTAACCCTTAAACCTAACCCCTACCCAAAACCATTCCCCAATACTAACTTTAACCCTATACCCTACCCCTACCCCTACCCCTAACCCTAACCTCAACCCCAACCCTAACCCTAAACCCTAACCCCAATTCTAACCCCAACTCTAACCGTAACCCTAATCCTTACCCCTAACCCTAACTTCAACCTAACCCAACCTCAACTCTAACCCTAACCCTAACTTTAACCTCAAACCCTAACCTGCCAGGGTGCTCACTTCCACACCCATTCAGGTGCCGGGTCTCGCCTCTATTCACCTTGTCCCTCGTCCGTGCCCCTCTCACTCCAGCACCCGGCTGCTGCCCCACTCGCTTCGGTGCTTGCACCCTCACCTACCCGGGCTCCGGGACTGCCTCTGCTGACTACTGCGCTAAGACCCACGCTGTCGCCGCGTCCCCGGAACTCCGCGGAGTCCCCTGCGCACTGGGCCAGGGACGCTGACCCGGCGACCTCAGCTGCCCGGTTCCCGGGGACCTGCCCTGTCCAGGGCTCCCGGGGCGAGAGAGGGGCGGTGGCGACGCTGCAGGACGCAGTCTCCTCGGGCCTCGCCCTCTCCGTCGCGGCGGGGCCGGGGTATCCCCCCGAGGCTCAGAGGGGCCGGCCTGGGTGGGGCATCTCCCCGGTCTGCAGTTTTGGTTGTCCTTTTGTGGCTCAGTTGTAAGCATCCCACTGATCTTATATCTTCCCCCCTTTTCCTGAAGGTCTGTTTTTCATCCTTCATTCCTTTTCATCATCTCCCCTGTTTTCAAATGGACTCTTAAACCATGCGTAATGCGTTAATGTTATCACTTCCATCTACTCAATGGCAACGTTTTATCGCGTGTTGTTGTGACTTCCATTTTTGTTGTGTATTTGGTTCCTTGTTCTTTTTCTTTTCTTCCTGGGCTGGTTCCTCGTTCCCTCTTTCTATGTATGAGCGGGCGGTTCATTCTGGCTTGTCGAAATCTTCCATCTTTCGGGGTGGGCGGTGCTGAGCGGGCCCCAGGTGTGCGCCCTGCTCCTGCGAGGGGTGTGAGCGCTCATCGCGCCCATGGCCCCTGCGGCCTCTGTCTTGCCGGCTCCCCGCAGGCGGGCCTGGTCCCCACGCTGTTTCTCCCGCTTCACCTCCTCCAGAGCAGGTCCCGGCTGCCTCTGCCACGTCTGGGTGTAGACCCGCGGTGTGGGCAGCCCTTCCTTTCGCTGCAGTCGAGTCTTCGCTGTTACCGTTCAAGTTGTCCCTGGGTGGATTCCGAAAGGACAAGGGGGAAACGGCCGCTCTACTCCACGGCATGTCACTGACCTTCTGTTACATTTTATTTTGTGTTGCCTTTGGCAGTTTTGAAACTGACCAATCCTTTTTTGGAAATAAGAGAAGGTATAAAACCAAAAATGTTTTTTCAGTTCCTTTCCGAAAATGTGTTCATTTTGGAGCCACTTGCGAGGACAAAGAGTTTGGAAAATTTAAGTGTGTTTGCTTCTTCACTGTGTTTTGCTAACAAGAATAAAAAAAAAAAAAAAAGCATCAAAAATGGCCTTAATAAACGTCTTCCAACCTCAAACAGGATTATGTTATCAGGTTGTTAATTTCAACAAATCTTAAGTTCCTACCGCAGTGGAGAGACTTTAGCTCTGTAAAGAGCAATTGAGGCTGGGCACGGTGGCTCACACCTGTAATCCCAGCACTTCGGGAGGCCGAGGCGGGCGGATGACCTGAGGTCAGGAGTTTGAGACCAGCCTGAGCAACATAGTGAAACCCCATCTCTACAAAAAATACAAAAATTAGCCGGATGTGGTGGTGCACGCCTGTAATCCCAATTACTCGGGAGGCTAAGGCAGGAGAATCGCTTCAATCCGGAGGCGAAGCTTTCAGTGAGCCGAGATCGCGCCACTGCACTACAGCCTGGGAGACAGCAAGACTCCGTCAAAAAAAAAAAAAAAAAAAAAAAGAAAAAAAAAAGCAGTTGAAACACTTCCTCGGCAAGAAATGCACCGTCATGCGTGGTGGGGGAGAGTCAGGGCAACGGGGGCTTCCCGAAGCTCATCGCCCAGAGAAGCAGAGTTTCAAGTTTGTTTTTCTTTCTTTTTTGGAGACAGGGTCTCGCCCTGTGGCCCAGGCGGGAGGGCAGTGGCGCGATCTCAGCTCACCGCAGTCTCCGCCTCCCGGGCTCAAGCGATCCTCCCGCCTCAGCCTCCGGAGTAGCTGGGACCACAGGTGAGCCAGGCAAATTTTATTTTTACTTTTTGTAGAGAAGGGGGTCTCACTATGTTGCCCAGGCTGGAAGTTTATTTTTAAGGAAATGGCGTTTACCTAAACACCGTGAAGCCTGGCCCTAGCACTGCTGCGCCTCCACCTCGGCCCCCACTGCACCCGCACAGGTGACGGTGCTCCGGAAAGGCGCCTGGGGCCCGGCTTCTTCATCTCCAGCCTCCGCACCTGGCAGAGGGAAGGGCTCGCGCCTAACCTGAGGTCAGAACTTGGTCGGGACCGCGGGGTGCAGACAAGGACGCGGGAACAAAACCTATGTGTGTGTTGGGGGGTGTTGCTGCGAGAGGGGGCAAGGGCGGGGACGCCGCGCCGGGCTCAGGGCCGCGGGTTCGGGTCCTGCCGGGCGTCCCACGCGCCGGGGACGGGCACGAAACCGTCCACCTGCCTCAGACCTCGGCTGACCTCTGGGCCGCAGGAGGGCGCGGGGGTCTCTTCCGCCTCTGCTCGCTGCTGTGTCCCCAAGGTCAGAATCCCGGCGGCGGGGGCTGCGCAAACGCCCCCCACCCCCGCCTCGCTGCCGCCCCGAGTCCCCTTCTCTGGCTGTGGGAATTGGGGTTGGGCTTTGCGAGCCCAACGGGGCGCCGCCAAGAGAAGGAGAACCTCGGAGCGCTCGGGGCAGGCGGGCCCAGCCCAGGCTCTTCCCACCCCTGCCGGCGTGTGAGGGGCAGCGGCGGGAGGACTAGGAGGAGGGGGGTGTTAAAGAGGAGAAAGAGGCGGGCGGGGGGTGAGGAGGAGACGGGCCGGGGCGGCCCCGCAGGTTTCCGAGCAGCTCCAGTAACTGAAACGTGAAGGGGACCTTGGCGCCCGGAGCTGCTGCCCAGGTAACGGCGCTGCGCCCGGCGGGCAGATGCGGGGTGGTGGCCCCAGTCCTGGACTCTGCGAGGGGGTGCGGGGAGTCCACGCTGCGGCCGCGCAGACCGGCGGGGCGGTTCCTTCCTGCGAGCGCCGGAACCGGGGAGGGGGCTGGTGAAGAGGACGGGGCGGGGGGGCGGAGTGCGAAGTTTCCAGAGGGAGGATTTGAGCGGCTGAGACCCGGGGCGTGCCTGGGGACGCCGGAGATCCGCTGCTCCCCCCGACGCTCACCTGCTGCCCGGCGCTGCGGGAGGAGAGCGCAGAACCGGGAGCCCTGGAGCCCCCGCCCGACTGCTGAGCGCCGCGTGGGTCCTACGCTCCCGCGCCTTTTAGGGAAGCCCCTAAAGTTGGTGAGCCCCCTAGAAAGCAGTTCCTTTGTGGCTACGTCCAGTAACAAACAGAAACCGCCCCCGCCCCCCAAACCCCAATTGCCTTCTTCTGTTTCCACCTGTTTCAGCCCCCACGCTCCTGTGTGCTAGGGGGGCCTGGTCAGACTGCAGACCCCGCCCAGCAGGAGGAAGAGGAGGCGGCCGCCGTGGCCCGGCACCCCAGGGGGAATGGAAGTCGGGTCCATATGAATATCGCAGAACGTGAAGGGCCAGGCAGCGCCCCCACCCCCCAACCCACGACGGCCGGGCTCACGGGCAGCCCCTTATATGTAACCCCTCGTGTTCACAGGCAGCCCCTCGTGTTCACAGGCAGCCCCTCGTGTTCACAGGCAGCCCCTCGTGTTCACAGGCAGCCCCTCATATGCCGTCCTTCATAGCCTGACATTTGTGGGGGAAGTCTCTGCCCACACCTAACACCTTAGCCTCTCAGGTAGGAGGGGCAACTTGTGCGGGGGTCGCTGAGGGGTGGGGGGCGTCAACTCTGGAAGAGACCACAGCTCTGGCCAGGACCAGGATTGCCTCCCGGCCACGTCCGGCTTCTGGGGGATTCCCTTTTCTTTGCAACTGGGGTGGGAGTGTACAGATGACCGGCTCTAGGCCTGCGCTGCAAACCCGAACCCAGGTTCCTGTGGAAATGAGGCTCGTAGGCCACATGGACTCGTGTGCAAAGGCCTGGAAAATTAACACTTTGAACAAAATCAGACACGTTTGAGCATTTGTGGCGAGTTTCGGTTGCCAGGGGCCCCTAGCAAAGGGAAGGCTGGACTGCGGCTTGTCTGGCCTCCCCCGTCTCCCTGTGGCTTCTGTAGGCGATGTGACTGAATCACAAAACGTAGGTATCTTGCAGTGCTGTGTAAAGAAATATAAGTACCGTGAACAGTTTCCAGCATGTGATGCACGAAAAGCCGGGTTCCCACGCTGGCGTTAACCGGGGAAGGGTCAGTCACGGCAACCCCGGCCTTGCACCCTCTGTTCCCAGGATGGCCACGTCACCCTGAGGACCCGTGTCCGCACTGGCTGTTGGTTGGGGCTGTGAGGGACTAAGGTTGTCTGGGGATTGGAAACGCAAGTGCGTGTTGGAGGCTTGGCACACTGGGGACCTGGAGTGGGGGCAGAGGCTCTCCAGGACCTCCCTGTGGCTCCAGAGCAGCAAGTGGCCTGGTCTTCTGCCAGGCACAGCCGGGCACAACTGGGCACTCCCAGCCGGCCCACGTGGACTGTATCTTTCTCCTTGTATTTGCTTTCTCCTGAGCTGTGTATCTTGAGTTTTTGTTGTTTGTTTTTGCTTTACCTGCATTCATTTTCTGTTCTTTCTAATTCGGCATGCTTTTTGCACGCTGGTGCTTTCTGCAGCAGGGGATGGGGGTGAGAGGTTTTGTGTGGATTGTGTCTGAGGCAGTGCGCCCACAGAGCATGCAGATCAGGAGAGATCTGTGAGGAGGGCCAGGGTCAGGGCGTGGTGTGTGGAGCTCTTGACCCTGGGGACTGCCAGTGTTCATGTGGGTTGTGTGACGGTGTGTTTGTGGGGCGGTGTATCTTATGGGGTGTGTTGCAGTGTGAGGTGAGTGAGGTCAGAGGGGGTTGGGGGGGACGCTTTTGAATCTTGAGACCTTCTATCAACCCAGAGCTAACAGTTTTATCACGGAAAGATAATCTCCTGATAACATTGTGTATTTGTGAGTGATGTCACATGGGGGAGATGGTGCCTGCCGCCTGCGCCCTGCCTCTCCGGGAACAGCGCGTCAGGGGTGTCATTTCCATGACAGTAAATGTAGATGTGCGTTGTTGTTTTTCATGTTTACATAGACGAATTTGGGTATGTACTAAAAATAATTAACACCTACTTCTCTCTATTGGTGGAGTTTTAGGGTGTTTTATTTTACATTCAATGGAATTTCTAAGGAATATTAGTATATCTTACAAAGAAAAGATATAGATAATTTTAGGACAAGTGATAAAATGTGCTTTTAAGAGGCTTAATATTTTATTTCCTAGAGGTTCACAAGAAAAGATAATGGAATAACTCAGTTTGGATGTGTCCATGATTGCCTAGCATTCAGTTTTGGTTCCTTTACCCCATTTTGGAGAGGTTCCTGATACCAGACAGGCAGTCCAAAAGCCAACAGGATGACAGATTGTCTCTGGTTCAGTTCCTCTATGTAAGTGTTAGAAGCAAAGACTGTGCATTTCACCCTTAATTCTAAATGTGATGAAAGGAGAGAATTTGCAGTGATTTAATTACTACAATAAAATGTACTAAAGTGACAGTTGACAAACAAAAGGGGACTAACCACTCTATATTGCCCAGATAATTCCCATTTAGACTCGACACACATACACAGAGACACACACACTTCCCCATGGAAAACAGGTCCAGCTTAGAAACAAATTAGTAAACTACAAGAGGGCCTGGGACTTCCAGCATGACTGAGGAGCTTGGCAAATTCTCTTCCCCAAAAGCAACCACAAAGCTGAACAGAATTTCCAAAAACAGTCATTTCAGGATTCTGGAAATGGACTAAAGGCTTGCAAGAAACAGAAGCGTTGAAACCCTTGGCAAGAACAGTGGGAGCCTGTGGCATTTCAGCGGGGACTGCTCCTGTTTCCCCAGGTCCATGGCATGGTAGCACTAGAGGGGAGAGCAAGACACCAGGAATGCTGACTGATTTGGGGGAAAGTGTGGAAAAGTCCATGGCCAGCTGTTGTCAGAAACAGTGGAGTGTTGGGCAGACAGCCGAGGAAGGCCAGCATCAAGGCTGCTTGAGGTCATGCTGCTGTTTCGGGCAAGCAACAGACCAGTAGATCAGGTAGAAATTCAAAGAAGAAGCAACCCTGTTCTCCAGTGGTTCTGGGACGCTGGGAAAAAGCACAAGGCTTCATGTAAGCTCAGGGGAAAGCAGGCGGGGTTCTAACGACTTCTCATTCCTAGATGGATGTGCAGACTTACACAAGCAGAAAGCGAAGGTCAGGACGGGCTTGTAAACTTTCCGTGGGGTCCACACATGACACTGACATCCATCAGCAAAGAAAGAAGGCCTTTCCAGCTCAAGATGTTTGTTATCAACTGACTTGTGTCCCCCAAAATCCATATATTGGACCCCCTAATCCTGAATCCCCAATGTAACTGTGTTTGGCAATAGGGCTTTTTTTTTTTTCCAGTCGAAGTCTCGCTCTGTCACCAGACTGGAGTGTAGTGGCACGATCTCAGCTCACTGCAGCCTCCGCTTCCTGGGTTCAAGCGCGTCTCCTGCTTCAGCTTCCTGGGTAGTTGGGACTACAGGCACACGCCACCATGCCTGGCTAATGTTTGTAATTTTATTAGAGACAGAGTTTCACCATGTTGGTCAGGATGGTCTCGATCTCTTGACCCGGTGATCCGCCTGCCTCAGCCTCCCAAAGTGCTGAGATTACAGGCATGAGCCACCATGCCTGGCCAGTGATAGGGCTTTTTAAGAGGTAATTAAGGCTGCATAAGGTCATAAGGAAGGGCCCTGATCCAATAGGACTGGCATTCTTATAAGAAGAGGAAGGGACACCAGGGGCCACACAGAAGACTATGTGAGGACATTGCAAGAGGCGGTCATTTGCAAGCCAAGGGGAGGGGCCCCAGGAGACCCCAACTTTGCTGATACCTTAATAGTGGACTTCTGGCCTCCAGAACTGTAAGAAAATACATTTCTGTTCTTTGAAACACCAAATCTGATATTTTGTTATGGTGGCCCTAGATAACTAACATAATGTTTAAGCACAACCTCTGACTCACCACTGGCGTGGGCAGATTCAGAAGAAAAAGACCCAGACTGAACAGGGCTTCCCTTAGACTGTAAGCAGAACAGAGGTGGGGGCTGGGTCTTAGTTGTTTCTCTCTGTATATGCAACAGCCTCACAGAACTCAGCACACAGAAGCTGTCCTGTAAATGTCAGATGGACAGATAAACAGGTGAGACAAGGACTAACTGGAGGCTCTGCCCACATCAGGACCTTGGAGAGCTCCAGACTTCAAGATGGGATCTCCCTCTGCTCAGGATTCCAATGGCTTCAAGGTCCTTCTCAGATCAGCTTTGCCCTCTTCTTTGATTGATACTAAAATTCGATACTTTTACCTAAGATAGAGGTCACAAGGAGCTTCGTTTCAGGACTCGTGAAAAGATGGTAGGCCCAGAACGTTTAAGTATATGGCAGGATTCGATCCCTGTGGATAATCTCAATGCCTCAGACTCCAATAGGGTTTGATATGGCATCCATATTGGTATTTCTCCCATGTAGGAGCCCTGAAGGTGTTTCAAAACAGATGGATAGATGCAACATTTGCGCATGTAAGGGCATCATGAAAAACTAAATTATGACATGGTTTGAAATAGGTAGAAAATGGACAATTTTGTGAATAACTTATTAAAAACAAAATGATGATCCCAATACCATTGGATGAGAATCTATAAAATATAACTGAGTTATATAAACTGCTAGCCAGATGGTGGAGCCCAGAGGGGCAAGGGCCAGCACTTTCATGTCTTTTGAACAAGGAAGGTGGTGCCTGTCAGGTAGGAGAGCCCTGCCTCCTCTCAGAAACCCCCCCAGTCTTCGTCCCATTTGGTCCTGCTGTTCTTACCTGTTGCCTCTCCATATCTCTTCTTGTTCAGTTTGGTCCATCTCTCTCTGGAGTTGTTCCCCATCTCAGTCTCCCTGGTAACTCTTTCCTGTCTGTGTGTGAGAGTCCCTTGGAGAGAAGGCAGCTCCACCTTCTGCAAGTGGTCCCTGAAATACCCTCATCCCTACCTGCCCCAGCTCCCATGTTGGTATATAAAAATATCTTTACAGTAAAAACAGAGCACACTCAGCCCCATTGCTGTTTGATGTCCTGCACAGCCTCAGGACTCTGCAGGTAGTCTCCACCAAGAAGAAGGCCCTCACCAGATTTGGTCCCTCAACGTTGAACTTCTCAGCCTCCACAACTAATTGTACTAATCATCAGTTTATTCATGAAGCATGACTTGGACTGAACAACATAAGCTGGGTCAAGCATCTGAAGATGCTTTTGAGGTACTGAGGCAACATCCAACTTTAGATCCTCAGAACTCCTGATTACAAAAATTACCTGTCTTTCATCAACTGTTGTCTTCATATCAGAGGAAATTCCAGCTGCTATGAGTGTTGCCTAGAGAGGAACCTGTCTACAATTGGAGAACTATAATGGCAGGGCTGTGGACTTCTATTTTAAAGGAAATATTTATCAACCTCTGCAGAGCGTAACTGAAAACCAGCTGGTACAACCTGCTCTTCTCCAGCAAGAGGAAGAAAAGGCAGGAAGAAGCTCTGGCTATTGAATGCCTTCACAAATCCCTGTGTAATTCTGAAATGGCATCTTGACACCTTTCAGTTTGTAACAAAAAACAAGGAAACTTCCAAACTTTGGAGGAAGAGAAAAGGCAATCAGAATACCATGACTTTCCAGAAATGGCCAGGGCACTGAGGAGCTGTGGAGGAACTGGGGAAATCACCAAAACCCAGTGCCATTTCAGTGAGGCTATTCTCCAAAAACTCTCTCCATCTTATTTCTTGGGGAAAGAGTTCTTCTACTTACAATATGATCAACGTGATCAAGAATATATTGGTTTCTATAACTGTGATACAGATTATAACTATACAAATGCCAATTACCAGAAGCTAAACCACCCTGATTCCTATAGTCTCACATTTCATGGTTTCCTGGTATCAGAAATTGCTAGGAGCCTGAGATTTTTTCCCTTGAAGCAAATACTGAAGATAAAAAACCAATTAACTTCATTGTTGCTATCTTGTATCCAATGGCATAAAATCTATACTAACTTGATTAGAAATTCTGCCAATGAACAACTTTATTGTTTCAAATGATGAAACCCATTCGATAATATAGGCTCAATGGCCTTGCTCTTACTGTTCTCTATGCAACTTTCTTCTGCACTAAAGTGCCAATACAGATACTGAAGACATTGATTTCAATACATAGATATATAAGTAGATATTTAAATATGCAATATACAGATACTTTATATATTGATTTAAACATTTTCCTCTCATAGATGAAGAATCACTCTAACATATATTGATGGCTTCACAAAAAATCTTTTACAAAAAATAATTGCATGTGATATAGTGTTTGTGCCAAAATGTGTTCATGGCTTTAAAGACTTCAGTGGAAATGTCTATTCAGGTCCCTAGCCCATTTTTGAATTGGTTTCTGTTTCCTTGCTAAGTTTGAGCTCCTTATAGATGTTGGATATTGACCCCTTATAGATGTTGGATATTGACCCCTTATAAATGTTGGATATTGACCCTTTATAGATGTTGGATATTGACCCCTTATAGATGTTGGATATTGACCCTTTATAGATGTTGGATATTGACCCCTTATAGATGTTGGATATTGATTGACCCCTTATAGATGTTGGATATTGACCCCTTATAGATGTTGGATATTGACCCCTTATAGATGTTGGATATTGATTGACCCCTTATAGATGTTGGATATTGACCCCTTATAGATGTTGGATATTGACCCCTTATAGATGTTGGATATTGACCCCTTATAGATGTTGGATATTGACCCTTTATAGATGTTGAATATTGACCCCTTATAGATGTTGGATATTGACCCTTTATAGATGTTGGATATTGACCCCTTATAGATGTTGGATATTGATTGACCCCTTATAGATGTTGGATATTGACCCCTTATAGATGTTGGATATTGACCCCTTATAGATGTTGGATATTGACCCCTTATAGATGTTGGATATTGACCCTTTATAGATGTTGAATATTGACCCCTTATAGATGTTGGATATTGACCCTTTATAGATGTTGGATATTGACCCCTTATAGATGTTGGATATTGACCCCTTGTGGATATATGGCAGGTGCTTTTTCCCAGTATTTAGGTCATCTCTGCACACTGTTGATTGTTTCTTTTGCTGGGTAGAAGTTTTTTGGTTTGATGTAATCCTATTTGTTTAGTTTTACTTTTGTTGCTTGCACTTTTGGTGTTAAGTCCAAAAGAAAACTGCCCAGACCAATGCCATATAATTTTTACTCTCTGTTTTCTTCTGGCAATTTTAGAGCAAGTTTATCCAACCTGTGGTCTATGGGCTGCATGCAGCCCAGGACAGCTTTGAATGTGACTCAACACAAATATGTAAACTTTCTTAAACATTATGAGATTTTTTTGGTGATTTTCTTAAAGCTTATCAGCTATTGTTTCTGTGTATGTGTGTGTGTGTGTGTGTATTTTTTTTTTTTTTTTTTTTTTTTTTTTGAGACAGAGTCTTTCTCTGTCACCCAGGCTGGAGTGCAGTGGCATGATCTCGGCTCACTGCAACCTCTGCCTCCCAGTTCAAGCGATTCTCCTGTTTCAGCCTCCCAATTGGCTGGAATTACAGGTCCGTGCCACCACACATGACTAATTTTTGTATTTTTAGTAGAGAAGGGGCTTTTAAAAAAAAAATACTTTAAATTCTAGGATACATGTGCACAATGTGCAGGTTTGTTTTATATGTATACATGTGCCATGTTGGTGTGCTACACCCATTAGCTCGTCATTTACATTAGGTATTTCTCTTAATACCATCCCTCCCCCCTCTCCCCACCCCACAACAGGCCCCTGTATGTGATGTTCCCCACCCTGTGCCCAAGTGTTCTCATTGTTCCATTCCCACCCATGAGTGAGAACATGCGGTGTTTGGTTTTCTGTCCTTGTGATAGTTTGCTCAGAATGATGGTTTCCAGCTTCATTCATGTCCCTACAAAGGACATGAACTCATCCTTTTTATGGATGCATAGTATTCCGTGGTGTATATGTGCCACATTTCCTTAATCCAGTCTATCATTGATGGACATTTGGGTTGATTCCTAGTCTTTGCTATTGTGAATAGTGTTGCAATAAACATACGTGTGCATGTGTCTTTATAGTAGCATGATTTATAATCCTTTGGGTACATACCCAGTAATGGGATCGCTGGGTCAAATTATATTTCTAGTTCTAGATCCTTGAGGAATCACCACACTGTCTTCCACAATGGTTGAACTAGATTACACTCCCACCAACAGTGCAAAAGCATTCCTATTTCTCCACATCTTCTCCAGCACCTGTTGTTTCCTGACTTTTTAATGATTGCCATTCTAACTGGCATGAGATGGTATCTCATTGTGGTTTTGATTTGCATTTCTCTAATGACCAGTAATGATGAACATTTTTCTCATGTGTCTGCTGGCTGCATAAATGTCTTCTTTTGAGAAGTGTCTGTTCATATCCTTTGCCCACTTTTTGATGGGGTTGTTTGATTTTTCCTATAAATTTGTTTAAGTTCTTTGTAGATTCTGGATATTAGCCCTTTGTCAGAGGGATAGATTGGAAAAATTTTCTCCCATTCTGTAGGTTGCTTGTTCACTCTGATGATAGTTTCTTTTGCTGTGCAGAAGCTCTTTAGTTTGATTAGATCCCATTTGTCTATTTTGGCTTTTGGTGCTATTGCTTTTGGTGTTTTAGTCATAAAGTCCTTGCCCATGCCTATGTCCTGAATGGTATTGCCCAGGTTTTCTTCTAGGGTTTTTATGGTTTTATGTCTAACATTTAAGTCTTTAATCCATCTTGAATTAATTTTTGTATAAGGTGTAAGGAAGGAATCCAGTTTCAGCTTTCTACCGATAGCTAGCCAGTTTTCCCAGCACCATTTATTAAATAGGGAATCCTTTCCCCATTTCTTGTTTTTGTCAGATTTGTCAAAGATCAGATGGTTGTAGATGTATGGTATTATTTCTAAGGGCTCTGTTCTGTTCCATTGGTCTATATCTCTGTGTACCATGCTGTTTTGCTTACTGTAGCCTTGTAGTATAGTTTGAAGTCAGGTAGCGTGATGCCTCCAGCTTTGTTCGTTTTGGTTAGGATTGTCTTGGCAGTGCAGGTTCTTTTTTGCTTCCATATGAACTTTAAAGTAGTTTTTTTCCAGTTCTGTGAAGAAAGTCATTGGTAGCTTGATGGGGATGGCATTGAATCTATAAATGACCTTGGGCAGTATGGCCATTTTCATGATATTGATTCTTCCTATCCATGAGCATGGAATGTTCTTCCATTTGTTTGTGTCTTCTTTTATTTCATTGAGCAGTGGTTTGTAGTTCTCCTTGAAGAGGTCCTTCACATCCCTTGTAAGTTGGATTCCTAGGTATTTTATTCTCTTTGAAGCAATTGTGAATGGGAGTTCACTCATGATTTAGCTGTCTGTTTGTTATTGGTGTATAGGTATGCTTGTGATTTTTGCACATTGATTTTGTATCCTGAGACTTTGCTGAAGTTGCTTATCAGCTTAAGGAGATTTGGGGCTGAGACAGTGGGGTTTTCTAAATATTCAATCATGTCATCTGCAAACAGGGACAATTTGACTTCCTCTTTTCCTAATTGAATACCCTTTATTTCTTTCTCCTGCCTGATTGCCCTGGCCAGAACTTCCAATACTATGTTGAATAGGAGTGGTAAAAGACGGCATCCCTATCTTGTGCCAATTTTCAAAGGGAATGCTTCCAGTTTTCACCCATTCATTATGATATTAGCTGTGGGTTTGTCATAAATTGTTCTTATTATTTTCAGATACATCCCATCAATACCAAATTTATTGAGAGTTTTTAGCAGGAAGGGCTGTTGAATTTTGTCAAAGGCCTTTTCTGCATCTATTGAGATAATCATATGGTTTTTGTCTTTGGTTTTGTTTATATGATGGATTATGTTTATTGATTTGCATATGTTGAATCAGCCTTGCATCCCAAGGATGAAGCCAATGTGATTGTGGTGGATAAGCTTTTTGATGTGATGCTGGATTCAGTTTGCCAGTATTTTATTGAGGATTTTTGCATCAATGTTCATCAGGGATATTGGTCTAAAATTCTCTTTTTTTTGTTGTATCTCTGTCAGGCTTTGTATCAGGATGATGCTGGCCTCATAAAATGAGTTACGGAGGATTCCCTCTTTTTCTATTGATTGGAATAGTCTCAGAAGGAATGGTATCAGCTCCTCTTTATACCTCTGGTAGAATTCAACTGTGAATCCATCTGGTCGTGGACTTTTTTTTGGTTGGTAGGCTATTAATTATTTCCTCAATTTCAGAGCCTGTTATTGGTCTATTCAGGGATTCAACTTCTTCCTGGTTTAGTCTTGGGAGGGTGTATGTGTCCAGGAATTTATCTATTTCTTCTAGGTTTTCTAGTTTATTTGCATAGAGGTGTTTATAGTATTCTCTGATGGTAGTTTGTATTTCTGTGGGATCAGTGGTGATATCCCCTTTATCATTTTGTATTGCATCTATTTGGTTCTTCTCTCTTTTCTTCCTTATTAGTGTTGCTAGCGGTCTATCAATTTTGTTGATCGTTTCAAAAAACCAGTTCCTGAATTCACTGATTTTTTGAAGGGTCTTTGTGTCTCTATCTCCTTCAGTTCTGCTCTGATCTTGGTTATTTCTTGCCTCCTGCTAGCTTTTGACTGTGTTTGCTCTTGCTTCTCTAGTTCTTTTAATTGTGATGTTAGGGTGTCAGTTTTAGATCTTTCCTGCTTTCTCTTGTGGGCATTTAGTGCTATAAATTTCCCTCTACACACTGCTTTAAATGTGTCCCAGAGATTCTGGTATGTTGTGTCTTTGTTCTCTTTGGTCTCAAAGAACATCTTCATTTCTGCCTTCATTTCGTTATTTAGCCAGTAGTCATTCAGGAGCAGGTTGTTCAGTTTCCATGTAGTTGTGTGGTTTTGAGTGAGTTTCTTAATCCTGAGTTCTAATTTGATTGCACTGTGATCTGAGAGACAGTTTGTTCTAATTTCTGTTCTTTTACATTTGCTGAGGAGTGCTTTACTTCCAACTATGTGGTCAATTTTGGAATAAGTGTGATGTGGTGCTGAGAAGAATGTATATTCTGTTGATTTGGGGTGGAGAGTTTTGTAGATGACTATTAGGTCTGCTTGGTGCAGAGCTGAGTTCAAGTCCTGGATATCCTTGTTAACTTTCTGTCTCGTCGATCTGTCTAATGTTGACAGTGGGGTGTTAAAGTCTCCCATTGTTATTGTATGGGAGTCTAAGTCTCTTTGTAGGTCTCTAAGGACTTCCTTTATGAATCTGGGTGCTCCTGTTTTAGGTTCATGTATATTTAGGATAGTTAGTTCTTCTTGTTGAATTGATCCCTTTACCATTATATAATGGCCTTCTTTCTCTCTTTTGATCTTTGTTCGTTTAAAGTCTGTTTTATCAGAGACTAGGATTGCAACTCCTGCTTTTTATTTATTTATTTATTTATTTATTTTTGTTTTCCATTGGTAGATCTTTCTCCATCCCTTTATTTTGAGCCTATAGGTGCCTCTGCACATGAGATGGGTCTCCTGAATACAACACACTGATGTTTCTTGACTCTTTATCCAATTTGCCAGTCTGTGTCTTTTAATTGTGGCATTTAGTCCATTTACATTTAAGGTTAATATTGTTATGTGTGAATTTGATCCTGTCATGATGTTAGCTGACTATTTTGCTCATTAGTTGATGCAATTTCTTCCTAGCATCGATGGTCTTTACATTTTGGCATGTTTTTGCAGTGGCTGGTACTGGTTGTTCCTTTCCATGTTTAGTGCTTCCTTAGGAGCTCTTGTAAGGCAGGCCTGGTGGTGACAAAATCTCTCAGCATTTGCTTGTCTGTAAAGGATTTTATTTCTCCTTCACTTATGAAGCTTAGTTTGGCTGGATATGAAATTATGGGTTGAAAATTCTTTTCTTTAAGAATGTGGAATATTGGCCCCCACTCTCTTCTGGTTTGCAGTGTTTCTGCTGAGAGATCTGCTGTTAGTCTGATGGGCTTCCCTTCGTGGGTAACCCGACCTTTCTCTCTGGCTGCCCTTAACATTTTTTCCTTCATTTCAACCTTGGTGAATCTGACAATTATGTGTCTTGGGGTTGCTCTTCTCAAGGAGTATCTTTGTGGCATTCTCTGTATTTCCTGAATTTGAATGGTGGCGTGCCTTGCTAGGTTGGGGAAGTTCTCCTGGGTAATATCCTGAAGAGTGTTTTCCAACTTGGTTCCATTCTCCCTGTCACTTTCAGGTACACCAATCAGACATAGATTTGTTGTTTTCACATAGTCCCATATTTCTTGGAGGTTTTGTTCATTTCTTTTTGCTCTTTTTTCTCTAAACTTCTCTTCTTGCTTCATTTCATTCATTTGATCTTTAATCACTGATACCCTTTCTTTCACTTGATCAAATCAGCTACTGAAGCTTGTGCATGTGCCATATAGTTCTCGTGCTATGGTTTTCAGCTCCATCAGGTCATTTAAGGTCTTCTTTATGCTGTTTATTCTAGTTAGCCATTCAACTAATCTTTTTTCAAGGTTTTTAGCTTCTTTGTGATGGGTTCGAATATCCTCCTTTAGCTCAGAGAAATTTGTTATTACTGATCTTCTGAAGCCTGCTTCTGTCAACTCATCAAAGTTATTCTCTGTCCAGCTTTGTTCCATTGCCGGTGAGGAGCTGCATTCCTTTGGAGAAGAGGCGCTCTGATTTTTAGAATTTTCAGCTTTTCTGCTCTGGTTTCTCCCCATCTTTGTGGTTTTATCTACCTTTGGTCTTTGATGATGGTGACCTACAGATGAGGCTTTGATGAGGATATCCTTTTTGTTGATGTTGATGCTATTCTTTTCTGATTGTTAGTTTTCCTTCTAACAGTCAGGACCCTCAACTGCAGGTCTGTCGGAGTTTGCTGGAGGTCCACTCCACACCCTATTTGCCTGGGTATCACCAGTGGAGGCTGCAGAACAGCAAATATTGCAGAACAGAAAATGTTGCTGCCTGATCCTTCCTCTGGATGTTTCATCTCAGAGGGGCACCCGGCTGTATGAGGTGTCAGTCGGCCCCTACTTGGAGATGTCTCCCAGTTAGGCTACTCGGGGATCAGGGACCCACTTGAGGAGGCAGTCTGTCCATTCTCAGATCTCAAACTCCATGCTGGGAGAACCACTACTCTCTTCAAAGCTGTCAGACAGGGACATTTAAGTCTGCAAAAGTTTCAGCTGCCTTTTGTTCAGCTATGCCCTGCCCCCAGAGGTGGAGTCTACAGAGGCAGGCAGGCAGGCCTCGTTGAGTTGCGGTGGGCTCCACCCAGTTTGAGCTTCCCAGCTGCTTTGTTTACCTACTCAAACCTCAGCAATGGCAGATGCCCCTCCCCCAGCCTCGCTGCTGCCTTGCAGTTCCATCTCAGACTGCTGTGCTAGCAGTGAGCAAGGCTTTGTGGGCATGGGACCTCCCAGCCAGGCTCGGGATATAATCTCCTGGTATGCCGTTTGTTAAGACCATTGGAAAAGCGCAATATTAGGATGGGAGTGTCCCGATTTTCCAGGTACCGTCTGTCACAGCTTTCCTTGGCTAGGAAAGGGAATTCCCCAACCCCTTGTGCTTCCCAGGTGAGGTGATGCCCTGCCCTGCTGCGACTCACACTCCGTGGGCTGCACCCACTGTCAAACAAGTCCCAGTGAGATGAACCCAGTACCTCAATTGGAAACGCAGAAATCGCCTGTCTTCTGCGTCACTCGTGCTGGGAGCTGTAGATCGGAGCTATTCCTATTCGGCCATCTTGGATTTCTGCCTCGAGAAGGGGTTTCATCATGTTGGCCAGACTGGTCTCGAACTTCTGACCTCATGATCCGCCTGCCTTGGCCTCCCAAAGTGCTGGGATTACAGGTGTGAGCCACCGTGCTCAGCCTGTTAGTATATTTTATGTGTGACCCAAGACAATTCTTCTTCCAATGTGGCCTAGGGAAGCCAAACAAGTGGATACCCATTTTAGAGTTTCTGGTGTTATGTTACAGTCTTTGGTCCATTTTAAGTTGATTTTTGAATATAGTGTGAGATAGGGGTCCACTTTCATTCTTCTGCATGTGGAAATCCAGTTTTCCCAGCATCATTTATTGAAGAGAATGTCCTTGTCTTCTTGGCACCAGTGTTAAAATCAGTCACCTGTACATGCGTGGGTTCATTTCTAGGCTTTCTGTTCAGTTCCATTGGTTAACGTGTCTGTTTTTCTTCTTTTTCTGGTCAATTTTGTGCTATTTTAATTACTATGGCTTTGGCGTATACTCTGAGGTCAGGTGATGTGATACCTTTTTTTTTTTTTTTTTTTTTTTTTTTGTATTTTTGTAGAGTTGGGGTTTCACCATGTTAGCCAGGATGGTCTCAATCTACTGACCTTGTGATCCGCCTGTCTTGGCCTCCCAAAGTGCTGGGATTACAGGCGTGAGCCACCACGCCCAGCCGGTGGTGTGATACTTAACAACTTTGTTCTTATTGCTGTTGGTTGTCCTGGCTATTGACGGTTTTATGAGATTGTATATGAATTTTTTATTACTATTTTTTATTTCTATGAAACAGACATTGAGATTTTGTTAGGGATTACATTGAAATTTTAGGTTGCTTTGGGTACTATGGACTTCTTAACCATATTAATTATCCAATCCACGAATATGGGATATCTTTCTGTTTATTTGTGTCATCTTCAATTTATTTCATCAATGTTTTATAGTTTTCATTGGCAGGTCTTTCATCTCCTTGGTTAAATTTATTCCTGGGTAGTTGTTTAAAGCTATTATGAGTGGGATTGTTCTCTTGATTTCTTTTTCAGATAGTACATTGTCAGTATATAGGGAGACTACTGATTTTCGTGTGTTGATTTTGAGTCCTTCAGCTTTACTGTACTTGTTTATAAGTTCTGAGAGTGTTTTACTGGTGATATAGTGTGGCTATGTCCCCACCCAAATCTCCTCTTGAATTATAGTTCCCCATAATCCCCATGTGTCTTGGGAGAGACTTGCTGGGAGATAATTTAATCCTGGGGGGTTACACTCATGCTGTTCTCGAGATAGTAAGTTCCCATGAGATCTGATGTTTGTTTGTTTGTTTTTGAGACAGAGTCTTGCTCTGTTGCCCAAGCTGGAGTGCAGTGGCACAGTCTTGGCTCACTGCAACCTCCACCTCATGGGTTCAAGCGATTCTCCTGCCTCAGCCTCCCAAATAGCTGAGATTATAGGTGCATGCCACCACGCCTGGCTAATTTTTGTATTTTTACTAGAGATGAGATTTCACCATGTTGGCCAGGCTGGTCTTGAACTCCTGACCTCAGGTGATCTGCCTGCCTTGGCCTCCCAAAGTGCTATGATTACAGACGTGAGCCAGCACACTCAGCCCCGAGATCTGATGGTTTTATAAGGAGCTTTTCCACCTTTTGCTCTGCACTTCTCCTTCCTGCTGCCATGTCAAGAAGGATGTGTTTACTTCCCCTTCCAACTGAGTGTAAGCTTCCTGAGGCCTCCCCAGCCATGCTGAACTATGAGTCAATTAAACCTCTTTCCTTTATAAATTACCCAGTCTCAGGTATGTCTTTTATTAGCAGGGTGAGAATGGACGAATACAGTAAGTTGGTACCACAGAGAGTGGGGCACTGCTGTAAAGATACCCAAAAATGTGGAAGCAACTTTGGAACTGGGTAATAGGCAGAGGTTGGAACTATTTGGAGAACTCAGAAGAAGACAGGAAATGTGGGGAAGTTAGGAACTTCCTAGAGACTTGTTGAATGGCTTTGGCCAAAATGCTGATAGTGATATGGACAATGAAGTCCAGGCTGTGGTGGTCTCAGATGGAGATGAGGAGTTTTTTAGGAACTGCAGTAAAGGTCACTCTTGCTATGCAAAGAGGATGGTGGCATTTTGCCCCTGCCCTAGAGATCTGTGAAACTTTGAACTTGAGAGAGAGATGATTTAGGGTATCTGGCAAAAGAAATTTCTAAGTGGCAGAGCATTCAAGAGGAAGCAGAATATAAAAGTTTGGAAAATTTGCAGCCTGAAGATGTGATAGAAAAGAAAACCCCATTTTCTGGGGAGAAATTCAAGCCAGCTCTGGACATTTGCACAAGTAACAAGGAGCCAAATGTTAATCACCAAAACAATGGGGAAAATGTCTCCAAGGCATGTGAGAGACTTCCACAGAAGCCCCTCCCATCACAGGCCTGGAGGCCTAGCAGGGAAAAATGGTTTCATCAGCTGGGCCCAAGGCCCCCCTGGTATGTGCAGCCTAGGGACTTGGTGCTTTGTGTCCCAGTCACTGCAGCTGTGGCTAAAAGGGACCAAGGTACAGCTTCAGAGGGTGCAAGACCCAAGCCTTGGCTGCTTCCCCATGGCGATGAGCCTTCAGGTGCACAGAAGTCAAGAACTGAAGTTTGGGAACCTCTGCCTAGATTTCAGAGGATGTATGGAAACACCTGGATGTCCAAGCAGAAGTTTGCTGCAGGGGCAGAGCCCTCATGGAGAACCTTTGCTGGGGTCGTGTGGAAGATAAATGTGGGGTTGGAAGCCCCATACAGAGTCCCCACTGGGGCACTGCTTGGTGGAGCTGTGAGAAGAGGGTCACCATCCTCCAGACCCCAGAATGGTAGTTTCACTGACTGCTTGCACCATGCACCTGGAAAAGCTGCAGACATTCAATGCCAGCCCATGAAAACAGCCAGGAGGGGGGCTGTACCCTGCAAAGCCATAAGGGTGGAGCTGCCCAAGGTCATGGGAGGCCACCTCTTGCATCAGCATGCCCTGGATGTGAGACATGGAGTCAAAGGAGATTAATTTGGAACTTTAAGGTTTAATGACTGCCCTTTTGGATTTTGGACTTGCATGGGGCCTGTAGCCCCTTGGTTTTGGCCAATTTCTCCCATTTTGAATGGGCGTATTTAGCCAATGCCTGTACCCCCATTGAATCTAGGAACTAACTTGCTTTTGATTTTACAGGCTCATAGGCAGAAGGGACTTGCCTTGTCTCAGATGAGACTTTGGACTTGGACTTTTGAGTTGATGCTGGAATGAGCTAAGACTTTGGAGGACTGTTGGAGGGGCACGATTGTGTTTTGAAATGTGAGGACGTGAGATTTGAGAGGGGCCAGGGATAGAATGTGTCCCCACCCAAATCTCATCTTGAATTGTAGTTCCCATAATCCCTGCATGTCTTCGGAGGGACCCAGTGGGTGGTGATTTAATTGTGGGGGCAGCTACCCTTATGCTGTTCTCATGATAGTGAGTGAGTTCTCATGAGATCTGATGGTTTTATAAGGGGCTTTTCCCCCTTTTTCTCTGCACTTCTTGCTGCTACCATGTGAAGAAGTATGTGTCTGCTTCCCCTTCTGCCATGATTGTAAGCTTCCTGAGGCCTCCCAGCCATGCTGAACTGTAAGTCAATTAAACCTCTGTCTTTTATAAATTACCCAGTCTCAGGTGTGTCTTTATTAGCAGTGTGAGAATGGACTAATACAGGTGGAGTCTGAGTTTTCCACATGTAGGATCACTTTGTCAGTAAACAATGGCAGTTTCACTAGCTCTTTTCTTATTTGGATGTCTTTTGGTTTTTCCATGCCTGATTACCCCAGCAAGGACTTCCATTTATATTAATATATTGCATGGATATAGCAAGAGTGGGCATCCTTGTCTTGTTTCAGATCTTTGAGGAAAGGCCTTCAGTTTTTCAACATTGAATATAATGTTGACTGTGGACTTCTCATAAATGGTCTTTATTGTGTTGAGGTACATTCTTTCTATTCTTAATCTGCTGAGTTTTTAACAGGAGGGGATGTTCAGCTTTATCAAATGCTTTTTCTATGTCTAATGGGGTAATCGTATGATTTTTCATTCTGTTAATGTAATGTATCATATTTGCTGATTTGCCTATGTTGAACCATCCTTGCATCCCAAGGATAAAGACATTTCTCAAAAGAATACATACAAATGGCCAATAGATATCAGAAAAAAATGCTCGACGTCATAGTCATTAGAAAACTCAAATTCAAACTACAATGAGATACCATAGCTCACCTGTCAGAATGCCTTTTTTTCAAGAAGATGAAAGACAAGTGTTGGCAAGGATGTGGAGAAAAGGGAACCCTTACACATTTGGTGAAAATATAACTTCGTACAGCCATTATGGAAATTAGCATGGAGGTTCCTCAAAAAACTAAAAATAAGCCATTGCACTCCAGCCTGGGCAACAGAGAGAGACCTCATCTCCACAACAACAACAAAACCTAAAACCAGAATTACCCTGTGATCCAGCAATCCCACTTCTGGTTATTTACCCAAAAGTTGTGAAATCAGTTTATCAAAGAGATGTCCGCACTGCGGGTGTTTGAATAGTGTTTATTGAAGCACTGTTCAAAATGGCCAAGTCATAGAATCAAAAACAGCAGCAGGTGAAATGGATAATGAAAATGTGCATATACATCATTGAAGACTTTTCTCCCTTAAAAAAGAAAAAAATTCTTACATTTGTGTTGACATGGATATAACTGGAGAACATTATGCTAAGTGAAATAAGCCAGGAATGGAAAGAGAAATACCACATCTTCTCACTTACATGGGGAATCCGAGACAACTGGACTTACAGAGGCAAAGAGCAGACTGATGGTTACAAAGGTTGGGGGGATGGGAAGTACAAAATCTCAGAAAGAATACATATATTTTTCTTTTTTGATTTATATTGCATAGTGTGGCGAATCTAGTTAATAACAGTATTACACATTTAAAATTGCTAAGAAAGTAAATTTCAAGTGTGCTCAACACAAAAAATGTTAAGTATTTGAGGTGCTGGATATGTTAACCAGCTTGATTTAATTATGTCACATTGTATTCATAAATTACAACATCACTTTATACCTCATACATTGACACAATTTTTAAATAAAAACAAAAACAAAAACAAAACAACAAAGATCACAGTTGCAAAGAGGCAAAAAGGCATAAAACCAAGTCACAAAAGTAGTAGAAACATCCAGCAATGATATGAAATGAGTGTTCCAAGGACTTCAGATAGGCAGCTTTTTCTTTCCTTCCCAGGGTCTGGCTCCTTTCAGAGTTCCGGCCTCTCGAGTGATTTCTCCAGAGCCCACTCAGTGACACCTCTTTTTGACACATGCCTCTGCCTGTATATTCTGCGACCAAACAGGGTTTTACTTGTGTTTGGTTTGGTTCAGATGCAAAAGAGAGCTTGGCATATATGCCTGGGAAATGGAAATGTTGGAAAATCTGGGCCTCTGAAATAAGGATTGCTCAGAAAGTCAGTATTTCTTCCCACAACCAGGGGAGCCACAGCTAACTGGCCCTTCTCTATCCAGACAGGCCTGGTCCTATGTGGATTTTAGTGGCTGTTATGGACCCCTCTGAGTCAAGGGCAGGGGGCCCTTCCCCTGGTCGCGTTGGCCTTTCCAGGCCCTTTCCCTGCCCTGTGTCCTGTGGTGTGACAGTGACGACCATGTTCCTTTTGGAGCAAATGCTGTGAGCTCAGGAGTGGATTCAGGCTCAGCTTTGAGATACTCGGCACAGGCTTTTAAAACCCACTCTGTCCTAATAACATCACCTATATATTCGGGCCTGGAGGAGCCTCAAGACTGCAGAGGCCAAATGTTGTGTATTTTTTGTGTAATTTGTGCCATGAAGAACCACCAGGGTCTGAACATTGTAAAGCAAGAGGCAGAGCTCCTGATTCTCTGGGAATGTTGTTCTTAGGAGGGTTTACAGAAACACTCGCTGGAGGCAGGTAACTTCATCCGGCTATTTCAACATGGTGAAGGACACAGCATTATTTTTATTTTTAGAGAGCACCAGGTGCCATTAGCAAACTGTATTTGCCTTAATCTCTTCCGCAGTGGGTAGGGCTGGCCAGATGCGCCCGGCTTCTGACTTCCTCTTGAGTCAGACCGACGTGGGGGCTCTGATGCTTGGGAACAGAGACGGGCCTGGGACATAGGAGCCACTCCTTGTCCAGAATATGAAGTTCCCACCTTCAAGGGACTTTCTGAATTGGTAAATATGAAACACCATGAAAACAAACCAATAAAAACATTTTCACATCTACTTAAGCTGTAACTGGGAGCGACAATGACGTGCTGCTGAAGCAAATCGCCCCTTTGATTTCTGTGCAGCCGACCGTGTCCAGATGCCCAGTGTCTGTGTGCTCCGAGGCCGGGGAAAATAGGGTGCATCTAGCGAGTCCAAGCAGAGTCCACCTTTGCCGTTCCACCAGACACCGCAGAAAACCCGCCCTGAGGCTGCCGCACCGCCTGCCCGCATGGCCTGGTTCTCCCTCCACTGAGCAGATTCCTTCAGCGCCACGTGCAGCAGAGAGGGAACGTGGCGAGACGTGGGCCGTGAAGCTGCTCAGTGCAGCCCTTGAGTCTCGTCCCACCCCACAGCTGCTGTCTGGTGGTGCGGCTCCAGCATGAGGGGCTGGCCTGAATCCCATGTCTCCATCAAGTTGAGCCCCAACCCCCATTCCCCAGGAGGCCCTGAAACACAGGAGCCCGGTCACACTCATTGTCCACTCCCCAGGAGGCCCTGAAACACAGGAGCCCGGTCACACTCATTGTCCACTCCCCGGAGGCCCTGGAACACAGGAGCCTGGTCTCACTGTCCACTCCCCGGAGGCCCTGGAACACAGGAGCCCGGGCCTCACTCACTATCCACTCCCCGGAGGCCCTGAAACACAGGCGGCCCAGTCTCACTCACTGTCCACTCCCCTGAGGCCCTGGAACACAAGCGGCCCAGTCTCATTCACTGTCCACTCCCCAGAGCCCCTGGAACACAGGAGGCCGGGTCTCATCACTGTCCACTCCCTAGAGCCCCTGGAACACAGGAGGCCGGGTCTCATCACTGTCCACTCCCTGAGGCCCTGGAACACAGGAGCCCGGTCTCACTCACTGTCCACTCCCCGGAGGCCCTGGAACACAGGAGCCCGGTCTCACTCACTGTCCACTCCCCGGAGGCCCTGGAACACAGGAGCCCAGTCTCATTCACTGTCCACTCCCCAGAGCCCCTGGAACACAGGAGGCCGGGTCTCATCACTGTCCACTCCCCAGAGCCCCTGGAACACAGGAGGCCGGGTCTCATCACTGTCCACTCCCTGAGGCCCTGGAACACAGGAGCCTGGTCACACTCACTGTCCATTCCCCGGAGGCCCTGGAACACAGGAGCCCGGTCTCACTGTCCATTCCCCGGACGCCCTGGAACACAGGAGCCCAGGCCTCACTCACTATCCACTCCCCGGAGGCCCTGAAACACAGGCGGCCCAGTCTCACTCACTGTCCACTCCCCTGAGGCCCTGGAACACAAGCGGCCCGGTCTCATTCACTGTCCACTCCCCAGAGCCCCTGGAACACAGGAGGCTGGGTCTCATCACTGTCCACTCCCCAGAGCCCCTGGAACACAGGAGGCCGGGTCTCATCACTGTCCACTCCCTGAGGCCCTGGAACACAGGAGCCTGGTCACACTCACTGTCCATTCCCCGGAGGCCCTGGAACACAGGAGCCCGGTCACACTCACTGTCCACTCCCCGGAGGCCCTGGAACACAGGAGCCCGGTCTCACTCACTGTCCACTCCCCTGAGGCCCTGGAACACAGGAGCCCGGTCTCACTCACTGTCCACTCCCCTGAGGCCCTGGAACACAGGAGCCCGGTCTCACTCACTGTCCACTCCCCAGAGGCCCTGGAACACAGGAGGCCAGTCTCACTGTCCACTCCCGGAGGCCCTGGAACACAGGAGCCCAGTCTCACTGTCCATTCCCCGGAGGCCCTGGAACACAGGAGCCCGGTCTCACTGTCCATTCCCCGGACGCCCTGGAACACAGGAGCCTGGTCTCACTCACTGTCCATTCCCCGGAGGCCCTGGAACACAGGAGCCCGGGTCTCACCCACTGTCTACTCGCTGGGAAGCCCTGAAACACAGGCTGGGTCTCACTCACTGTCCATTCCCCAGAGGCCCTGGAACACAGGAGCCAGGGTCTCACCCACTGTCTACTCGCTGGGAAGCCCTGAAACACAGGCTGGGTCTCACTCACTGTCCGTTCCCCGGAGGCCCTGGAACACAGGCGGCCCAGTCTCATCACTGTGCACTCCCTGGCAGGCCCTGGAACACAGGCGGCCGGGTCTCAACTCCCTCGATCCTCTGCTTTCAGGGCCAGAGCCTGGAGCGAGGCCTCACCTCACTCACAGATCAACCTGCCTGGCCCCTGCCCCAGGAGATCTGCAGGGTCAGGCCCACATGCCCGTTCCTTCCTAAATGGCTTGTCACAGACTCCCCACCTTCCCTGGGTCTTCCCCGGGCCAGAGGCCCTTTAGGCTTGTGCTTTTGTGGTCCAGTGTCTCCGGGTAGTGCCAAGGGTTGCTGAGATTGGACCTGAGGCAGCTCAGCATTTCAGGAGGAGTGTGAGGCGTGGAGTGGGGGACACCAGGGCTCCCTCTGCACGCAGGCAGATGACCAAGAGGCATTCTCATAGTGGGGCCTCAGTGTCCTCATGTCTCAGAAGGGGGGCTGATGACAAAGTCTCTAAGTCATTCCAGCCCCGGCGTTCCTCAGTGCTCTCCCAGGCCAGGGTCTTTGCTGGGGAACTGGGGAGCTGTTGGAAGGTGAGGAGCTGTGAAGAGAGGAGGCTGGGCTGTGGGGAGCTGGTGCAGGGAGAGGCTGAGCACAGGCCCCAGGAACAGCTTGGCCTGACCCAATCCCAGCTCCACCACCCGCTCCGTCTCGGGCCTCACCTGTGTAACATGCGGTGCTGAGAGTCCGTTCTCTTGAGTGCTGTTGTGAGAGTTAACTGAGGGGATGCGGGGTCGGAGCGCAGCATAGGACTTCCGTCCTCCATCGGGGAGCCCTTGATAACCCTGTGGCTGTCATCAGGGAAAATCCATGTTTCCACCGAGGGGAGCAGAAAAGACGCCTCCAGGACACAAGGTGAGAAGAGATGCAAAGCGGGGGCCCCAGGATGTGCATCCAGAGGTCGGGAGGGTGGTTTGTGGAGTCTGCCCCCCACCTTCCAGGCCACCCCAGGCAGAAGGCAGAGTGTGTGTATACACGCGTGTTTGGGTCTTGCTTGTATGCACAGGTGTTGTGTTTGTGTCTGTGGGGGGCAGGGCAGGCCTAGGGATTTGGGAAATGGATCCAGTTCCCATCCCGCCTGTCCAGCTGCAGGGCTGCAGCCTCAGCCCTCAATCCACAGAAAGTCTCCTGGCATGGTTTTTGTTCTTCCTTCTTTTTCCTTTGGCCTCATTTTTTTCCTTCTTTTTTTCCTTTCCTTCTTTTCTTCCCCATCATTTTAACAATTTAGTCTCTCTTATATTCATCTCCTTTTATAATAATAACACCTGTTTGGCCGGGCGCGGTTTAGTCTCTCTTATATCGAGACCATCCTCCTTTTATAATAATAACACCTGTTTGCAAAATACCACGTAGGTTTTCCAAGGATGGCCCTGCCCAGTGTTCCAGTTCCCAGGACAAGAGTTCCTTTTCCTCTATCCCCAGCCCCCGTGCCCCCTTCCTTTATGGCAACACTAGTGCCACCATATTGGGAGTAGAAACTTCCATAAATGCTTCCTCGTTTGATCTTCCCAAAATCTGGGGACAGAACTGGTAGACGGGTGATCACAGCATCCTGCTGCTCTGGGGGGTCCTGGGCCCATCTGTCCTCTCCTTCAGACCTGCACAGGGCCTCCTCCTCTTCCACGTCCTCCTCAGGTGCACTGGGGACTGCAGAAAAGTCCTGGCTGCAGAGGGCAAGGTGGGAGGCGGCAGAGGGCGAGGTGGGAGGCGGCAGAGGGCGAGGTGGGAGGCGGCAGAGGGCGAGGTGGGAGGCAGAGGGCGAGGTGGGAGGGCAGAGAGGTGGGAGGCAGAGGGCAGAGGGAGGCGAGGGGGAGGTGGGAGGCGGCAGAGGGCGAGGTGGGAGGCGGCAGAGGGCGAGGTGGGAGGCGGCAGAGGGCGAGGTGGGAGGCGGCAGAGGGCGAGGTGGGAGGCGGCAGAGGGCGAGGTGGGAGGCGGCAGAGGGCGAGGTGGGAGGCGGCAGAGGGCGAGGTGGGAGGCTGCAGAGGGCCAGGTGGGAGGCGGCAGAGGGCGAGGTGGGAGGCGGCAGAGGGCGAGGTGGGAGGCGGCAGAGGCTGAACACACCTTCCTGATGCAGAGCCTTCCCTGTGGCTTCTCAGCCTGCGTTCCGCCCTCCTGGGAGAGAGACAAACCTCACAGGGTTTGCTATGAAAACACCGGGTGGATGGCGGCCAGACCTCACATGGAGATAAAGGGCCCGAGGAAAGGAGCACACTTTGGGCAGGGGAGAACTCTAGTGCTTGCAAACGACTGAAACCCTGGCGTGGCAAAGTGTTCTCCGGCCAGTAGAGAGCGGCGTGATGGCCATTTAAGCTGGTGTCAACCTGAAACCTGGAGCAGTTTCACTGTTAGAACATCTGTTACATGGCACGCAGGCACCCCTAGGAGCCCAGATGGGGCCTTTGGCACATCCTGCTTCCAAAACATGATTATCCATAGAAGGACTTTCTGCAGCTTAAGCGAAGCTTGATTTTCTCATTTCCAGCCTTTGCTTGCTCCTCTGTCATTGCAACCCAGTGTGGCCTCGTTTTGCACCACGGGGATGTATAATGAGCATTCAGCCCACAGGAACATTGACAACATACCCACACTCTCTGCCGCTTTTGTGGCTTTCACTCAAACAGGAGCCAGTGGGGAAACCCCGAGGTTTATGGCCTCCCATAATTACAGGCGTGTTTCACGCTGCGGCATGTGGACCTCAGCTATTAACAGAAGTTGGAGATAAAGCCTAAAAACCAACTCTGCTGTGAGGTGGAGGTCAGGGACGGGTCTGGGCGGGAGCCCACCTGCTCACCTCCCTCACGCTCTCCTGCAGCCTCCAGGCTTCATTCTCTGCCATGATGAGTTTTCATTCTCATCGAAGAGGTGGAGATTAAATGGTGTCCTCACCCCAAAAGGTGCCCTGCCTTGCCATTTGACCACAGAGGGCTGCTGGGAGTGAGGAGGTCTGGCATCGGTCACGGCAGTGAGTCAGAAGACACAGGGTCCCTGCCGGCTTTCTGAGTATCGGCTGCGACCCAAGAACTCAGTCACTGAGCAGCTCCTCTGTCGGGCATCGCCACCCCTCACTTCTGCTGCTGGGGAAACCTGTGTGCTGGAGACATAAATACGAGGAGGAGGAAGAGGTGGGGGCTGGCTGGGAGACTCCATGAAGAGGAGGCCTAGGAGGGACGGGGTCAGGAGGTTTCCTCAGCAGAGCCTGCTGGCAGCGGGGGAATTAGCCTACACCAGGAGTGGCAGGGTGCCACACGGAGAGGTGGAGGATGGAGGATGCACTGGGCAATGTCTTAAAGCCCCAGTTAACTGGGGGTGCAGTGAGGAGCTGTGGAGGGTTTCATGAGCTGGCGCTGCCCCAGATGCAGGGTCGACACCACCCTTCTGTGTCTGTTCCCCTGTGCTTAGCGTCCTGTGTGACCCGGAGTGGATGCCCCGTGTGCGTGACGATGCTGGGTAGGTCAGCCTCGTGTGCTGCAGGGTGAGTTGACTGGCAGAGCCTCCTGCAGGTGTCTGGGCAAGAGGGGACGGGGCCGAGCTAGTTGGGGCCAGGGCCATTCATCACCGCCCCAGCATACCGCAGCCCCTGGGGACACAGAGAGGAGGAAGGGGGAAGGAGAGAGGGTCAGAGGCTGTTCGTGTTGTGGACAGAAGTAGGTGTGTGGCCCCAGCAGGTTGGGTCTGGCTCAGGGGAGCAGTAACGTTGGAAGGAATAGCAGCCCCTTTGAAACTGCCACCTGCAGACCTCCCTGACGGGCTTGGGATGAGGCTGTGCAGGCAAGAAAGATGAGAGTCCAAGGAGGGCTTTTCCTTTTTGTCCAGTGGGGAGAGACACTGAGAGAACTTCCTGTTCATAAGGAAGCGGCCGCAATCCAGTGACCAACTTGAAGGAGGATGCGCACAGACAGGTGTTAGCATATCTTGCTTTACTCTGAAGGGTGGAAGTTCATTAGAGTGACTTGTGGTGGATTCAACAGCATTAAAATGCCAATGAATTAAGGTAATGGCATGACACAGTTATTCATTTGTTGTTCACACGGTCATGGCAGGTGTGTGGCCTGCAGGTGGTTCTTTCCTGTGGGCCATTTAGAGACCCAGGTCTCTTCCTGCCTGTGACTCTGCCTTCCCCGGAGCAATGGCATCTGTGTCCCGGTGAAAATGGGAAGAGGGCATGGAGGAGGCACACCTGGTCCTCCCACAGGAAAGACCTGTGTCCCATAGCCGCACGACAGCAGGGGAGGCCACAGGCCTGGCTGGACAACTCGCCGTTGCTGCCCAGCTGCCTTGCCATGAAGTTCCCAAATCTGAAAGCCATTCATCAAAAGTGCAGAATAATGTTCTGTAGTTAAATGTGACTTTAGTTAATAATCTTTGCTTGTCTTTAAATATTTAATAATCTTTGCTTGTCTTTAAATATTTAATAATCTTTGCTTGTCTTTAAATCTTTAAATATCTGTAGATTAGAAAGGTGTTTTTGGTCAAAAGTAAAAATCTAACCTGGTATTTTGCATTGCACATTAGCGTTGCTGTCTCATTTGTGTTGCTGTGAGGTGCTGGGATCTGCGTCACTGTGTGTCTGGGGGCGTGGAGACTGCTGGCCCCAGGACTTCTTTGCCATTGTTCTATTAAAAATTCCTGACATTCCCAGAACACTGCAGGGGTTTCTCACCCCTGTCATGGGTTTTCTAAAGGCTGATTCCAGGCTGGCTCCAGGCACTTTTGTCCAGGGGCAAAGAACTGGAACCTGCCAAGCCTCCCAGGGCCCCTTGGAGGCAGGAGGCCCCTCCCTGGCAGGCTCCAAGTGCCTCCCCGCCACCACCACCATTATGCAGCCTGAAATGGGGACAGAACCCCTGGTGTTGTCCGCCAGGGCCCCCAACTCTGGGCACTTCAGAAAAGCCCCTCCAACCTAAGGGAGGAAGGAGGAGGACATCGGTGCGTCTCTGGCCTCTTGGCAGAGTCTTGCTTGTGTAGGACGCATCAGGTCGGGAAACTCCAGACACATCTTCCACGGCAGCTCAGGTGGCCTGGAGCCTCCTCTACCAACCCGTTTCCTCCTGTCCTGTTGGCTGCCCTCAGGTTCTTGAGTGGACCCACCTCACATGTGCTGGGAATTGTCATCCTGTCCTTCTGCATCTAGGGCTGCCTCGAGGTCACCCGTTCACCCTGGAGGAGGCCAATGCTTGGGGCTTTGTGTGAAGCCAGCAGCCTTGGGTGCTGCCCACTAGGGGGTGCATGGGGGCTGAACAGATGCCATCTCCAGGCGGCCCTCTACTGACCACGTTCCCCCAGCAGCCCTCCCCAGGCCGCCCTCCGCTGGTCACCCTCCTTGACCCTCCTCCGCTGACCACCTTCTCCTGGTCGCCCTCCCCAGGCCACCCTCCTTGACCCTCCTCTGCTGATCACCATTTCTTTTTACAGGGCAAAAGGTGGCAAAGCTGTGATGCCAGTCCCAGCAGGTTCCTGTTAGGAATCAGGGTTCCCAACTCAAATGCCAGTGTGGAGGCCCTGCCTCACGTCTGCCTGCTCAGCACCTCTCTTCCCCTCTATGACTTGCATTAATTAGGCATTGAATTTATATTCTAAAGCGGTTCTAAAGTTTTGGATGCATTTTTTCCTAGTATATCTGGAATAGGTTACCGGGGATTGCAGTTAAGTGTTGAGTACATGCCATTTTTTAAAAGATGACAGTGTAGGAGCTGCCTAATGTATCAAATCCAAATAACGAAGATGAGATGGTTTATGGCAGAGAGGAGAGTGTGGATTAGTAGTGAAAAGAGTGAGGGTAAACCTGGATGGACCGGCCTCGGGTTAGTAAAGAAAGACGGAAACGCAGCAGCCTGCCACCAGGACCAGCAGCAAACCTGGGGTCCTGCCACCCCAACAAGAGAACAGCAGGCTGTTCTCCTCTGTGTAGTCTCAGGCGTGCCCGCAGAGGCGGGCAGGGAGCTGGGCTGAGCAGGGTTAAGGGGAGGGAGAGCCCTGGTTTCCGTGCCACCATCTCTCCCATAACGCTGTGCGGTGTGTGTTCTTTGCCCGGTGTCTAGATCCTTCTGAGCGTAGGTGCAGCCAGCCTCACAGTGCAGAAGGCCCTTTCCTTTCAAGGCTGCAGAGCCCTGGCTGCTGCATCTGCTGAGTCTTCAGTGCCCTGAAAGGGATGCCTGAGGAGAAGAACCAGTGGGGTGGCTGCCAGAGCCTGCCCCTGCCCAGCCCGTCTGACAAATGTCAAACAATGTTTGACATTTAGGACATGGTGATGATTCCAGATTGGAGAGCCCGGCCCGCAGGAGCCCCACGTGTCCTTCCCACAAGGGCCATGGCGCAGGGCACCCTGCCACTTCGTTTGTGCTCAGTAATCTCGAGGAACGGGGGTTCCTGTGTGTCTTTTTATATTTCCAGAATAGAAACCTTCAAGAAGTTGGAGGGGGCCATTTTGGAAGGAAGCAATGGCAGAGGAAAGAGGGTTGTCCTAGGTAGCATGGGATGCAATTACCAAACAATAGTGGTTTTCATGAAACTAATTAGATCATCTTGCAAATAAAATTCCCTAGGGTAGACATGCTCACTCTGCCCTGAGTGGCTGTTAAACTGTGCTTTGGTTCAGAGTGGGGGACGGGAGTGTGTTTCTCTGACAGGTTCACAGTGTGCGTTTGCCGGTGAGCCTGGCTCGTCAGTACCTGCATGGGATCCAGGGGACTGGCAGCAGAGGGGCCAGGACCTGGCTGGGAAGGGAGGGTGGTTGGGACTGGGCTTGTCCCCAGGTCGGGGTTCAGGGTGGGGTCCCCACCACCCCAGCAGACCACAGAGTGGAAAGGCCGGAGGGACCTGGCCCGAGGCCCCTCTGTGGCTCCTGCCTTCTGGGCCAAGGGCAGTGGACGAGCTGTCAGCCTGCAGCATCCAGGATGAGTCTGTTGAGCAGTGTGGCCGCTCTATGGCGAGAGGCACCAGGAGCATAACGGACAGACGACACTCTCAGATCAGTGTGAAAGGGTGCAAAATAACTCAATAATTTTTATATCGATCAGGTATTGCTACGACAGTATTTTCTTTATGTTGGGTTACATAAAATATATTTTTCAAGTTGATCGGTTTATGTTTGCCTCTGTTTATCTTTTTAAGATGAGGCTCATAGAAACTTTCAGTGAGGTGCTTTGAATTCTCTGTCTAGGCCCACACTCTTGGGGGAACGGGCTGCCCTGGCCAGTCAGTCCAGATTGTGTCCTTGGAGCTAGGTTGATTCCAGTGGTGACTTGGACGCTTTGTGCACACAGGACAGGTTTACCGATCCTTATACAAAGCAGAAGGCATCCGCGCGGGCGGCCCAGGAAGAGCCCTACAGGATGTGACCTGGGGGTGCCATCCTGGCCCTAACACCCACGACCCACCACAGCTTGGACATGTAGCAGAAAAAAGCGAACACTGGGCTCCCCGCCCCCATCCTGTAGTAGCGAACACTGGGCCACCCCGTCCTGTGGTAGGATATGAGGGCACTGGGCTTTCACCCCGTTCTCTAATAGGATATGGGGAGCCCTGGGCTTTTACCTCATCCTGCAGTGGGTGTGAGGGGACATTCGCTGGACTCAGTGGACCTTCCTCACATCCTGCATCCATCTATTCCTAGAGGGTTTTTTTTCAACTTGATAAATAATTCACATTTGTTCATACAAGAAAATTACACCATAGCTGTGTTGTGGGATGGCATTCCTGGGTCCTGTGGATCACCTCATTCTCCATTGATCTCCTTTCTATGGTGACAGCTGCCGGGTCAACGTGCAAGGCAATTACAATACGTTTCTGCCTTTCTTCATCCAGTCCCTTGTCCCTGTTCCTCATCCATCTTTCCTCCCCATCGTTTGCCTCATTTTGCTTCCTCCTCCATTTTTCACCTCCCGCCACCTTTGCCCAACAGGGAACCTCGGCAGAAACATCCCAAATCCACTAACAACAATTTTGTTCTTGTGGAAGAACATACAGGACGCTTTCCTTTGTGTTCCTGTCCCGGGTTCTCAGCTCACGGGTCCCAAGGAGGGCCCCTGTGTCCTGTGTGTTCGACTCCCGTCTCAGGTGTGCTGCAGTCAAGTTTCGGTCACTGTGTGAAGGCAGCTGCAGGTTCCCAGTATTCTCCAGGGACCTCGTTTTACATCATGTCCAATCTTTCCCTGTCACATGGTCCCACTGACATGTGTGCCCAGGGAGGAGGGGCACTGGGTCTTGGTGACTGCTGAAGACCCCACAGGCCCTCGGTGTTGGCACGCTTTCCCCCCCGGAGACCTACACATCCACCCGTTTTCCTTCAGGACTTAGCACCTCCCACCTCCAGCCTCCCTTTCTTGTGTCCCACTCCTCAGGTGCCTTCCCATCCCCCATTTCTGCTCTTGGCCAAGCCCATCTTCCTGGAGAAAGCTGGTCATGCCCAGCTGCGCAGGCGCGAGAACAAATGTGGCGAGTGCCCAGGCCTGCATCCGCGGCCACGCCGGGGTAGCACATAGGGCAACCCCTACCCCTCATTCTGGGCTTCTCAGGCCACTGCTGACCACAGCTGGCTGTCCACCTGGGACATGGCACTGTGGCTTTCCCTACCAGGGCCCCCTTTTACCTTGTTAACCCCCAGCAGGTCCCTTGGACCATGGCTCACTCTCTCGGAAGATGGGTCAACGGGCTTCCCCGCTGAGCACAGCTGCACACTGTGTGCTGGTCACGGCTCACTGTGAAGCGGCTCTGTTTGCATCTCCACTGACTGCACGGTCAGCACTGTGGACCCAGCAGCAGCCTGCCCTCTGGAGCTTGAGCCCTAGTGGAGAAGCCGGATGCTACCCAGACAACCACAGTATTCACATGAAACTTACACCGTGACAAGTGCTACCCACCCACAGCCTAGTGCAGCAGGTGCCTGGTCACAGAGAGCCCAGGGCAGGCTTCCGGGGGATGGCTCTGGCTGAGTTCTGCAGGGAGCCAGAGCTGGATGGCACCCGAGGGAATAGCCAGTGCCCAGGGTGGGGCTGGTCTCCCAGTTCCTTGACCTGCAGAACGGGAGTGTGGCCCTTCGTCCAGGTCCATCCAGTGTGTCTTTCCCTTGCACTCCACTGAAGGCAGGGCTGGTGGCCTGGACTTAAGGACGGCGAGGAAATGTGTGTGGAAGTGGTTTTTGAGTCTTCCGGCAGTGTTGGAGCCCAAACCCCACAGCAACTGCCAGGCGGAATGCACTGCAGTGTCTGACCCTCCCTGTCTGTCACCGGCCGGCTTGATGTGTGGAGACACAGAGGCTGCCCCGAAATAACTCACATTCCAGGGCAGGGTGGAATGTTTGCCTCCCTGTGCGGGTCTGTGTCTTGCTTTGTGCTGGGCTGCAACCCCGTGCATAATGAAGGAATATGAGCAGACTGTGCCCTAGTCTCCCACTGAGCTCCCTGGAGGGGCGATGGGTCTGCAGGGTAAGAATAGGTAGATTTTTGCTGGCACTGTCTGGTTTTAACTATTTTTACCTGAGAAAAAACTTCAATTCATGTGCTCCATGAGTATGGGGCTAGTGATCAAGGGCTTTGTTCCTACATGTACCTCAGAAGAGGTGGCAAATTCACCTTAGAAACTTTTATTTTAACATGTTTCATTTTTTTTTTATTTTACTGCTCTTGCAGTTTTCACGTTTGTTTAAATTTGAAATGCCAGTGGTTTGAGGAAAAACACGTTAAGCGTGGAAGCAGAACTTCGGCAGATGCGGCTCTTTTCCTGTCTGACTTTAGTGAGGCTTTGAGCTGCCTCGCACAAGCAGGCAATGATCCGGCCCTCGCCCATGTTTACATGGGGTCCTTGTCCGCTACGTGTGAGTTCCCCTCTCTGGTGTTGCTGGAGGGGATTTGCTGAATACTAAGTGTCATTCTTAAGGGTTATACAAATTATTTAGTAATGCGCAGTGTTTCTCAGCAGCCATGTGCAACTAATACCGCATGAATTCATGAGTATTTCTGGAACCAGGAGACTTTTTAAGATCATATATTCGTTCATTCAACGAATCTTTATGGGTGTCTGTTGTGTGCTGGGCACCATTCTAGGGGCTAATATTCCAGTGGGAGAGAGAGATGCTAAACATGAAACTATAACTGGATATCAGCATAAGTGATTCACAGGGTGTGTTACAGGGAAGCCTGGATGAGAGGCAGTGGACAGGGAAGCCTGGATGAGAGGCGGTGGACAGGGAAGCCTGGATGAGAGGCCGGTGGACAGGGAAGCCTGGATGAGAGGCCGGTGGACAGGGAAGCCTGGATGAGAGGCCGGTGGGCAGGGAAGCCTCGATGAGAGGCAGTGGACAGACACATTCAGGAGGGAGGGGTCGGGCTAGGCAGAAGTCAGGGAGTGTGTGCAGGGCAGAGGGAACCGTGGGTGAAGTTCTGTGTCTGAGTGGCATGTGGAGAGGCCTGTGGCTGGAGGAGAAGCACTGGGGCCTGGCCCCGTCTCTCACACTCACACACGCCTGCTGCTCCAGCCACCATCCGTGGGTTATGGATGCAGTAACATTCGCGACACTACAGAGTCCACACCCCGGGGCCCTGGTTCTGTTTGTCCCCAGAGAAAAACAGGCTGGCCCTGAAACACTCCTGTTTCTTCCACGGCTGACGCTGGCGAGGACACCTGCAGTGTCTGTGAGGGTGCTGCCGTCTGTCACTGAGGGCCAGGCCGGGGCAGGTGCCATATGTACAATGTGAGGGCTCAACACACAGCCATTTCCAAGGCTGCGCTGACTCCACGGGAGCGTGGGGGTCTCTGAGATCCCACATCCTGTGGGTGGCCACAGCGTCCTGGATGGACCAGTGCTGCAAGAGCTAGTCTGCCAGAATGTTTCTGCAAACTCAGAAAGATGTTTTTGCTTTTTCATGAAATTACAAATTTTAAAGTATCTACTCCACCCATATTCAAGAAAAGTATAACAATTCCTCAGTATAGGACAAACAGACTTTCCACTCTGATAGGTCAGGAAGGGGGCGTCTGATACCCCACCTCCTTCTCCAGATGCTGCACCGTTTACTCCCTTTGTAGAAAGTCGGTCTCCTGTCTTTCTCTGTCTGCCTCTCCCCACTCTCCTCCCCTTCCCCCCTCACCCCTCCCATGATCCCTTCCCTCTCTCCCCCGCACTCTCTCCCCCCCGCCACCCTCTCCCAGGATCCCTTCCCTCTCTCCCCCCACTCTCTCCCCCCCCCTCCCCTCCCCCCCCTCCCTCCCTCTCTCCCCCCTCCCCCTCCCTCCCCCCACTCCCCCCCTCCCAGGGTCCCTTCCCTCTCTCCCCCCGCTCCCTCTCCCCCTCCCACTCCCCTCCCCTTCCCCCCCCCACCCCTCCCATGATCCCCCCTCCCCCCCACTCCCCGCTCCCTCCCCCCTCTCCCCCCCCCTTCCCCCCCCCCTTCCCTCCCTTCCCTCTCCCCCCCACTCTCTCTCCCCCTCCCTCCCCCCCCTCCCCCCTTCCCCCCCACCCCCCTCCCACCATCCCTTCCCTCTCTCCCCCCACTCTCTCCACTCTCCCCCCTTCCCCCCCCACCCCCCATCCCCTTCCCTCTCCCCCCCCCCCCCTCTCCCCCTCTCCCCCCCCCCCCCCCTCCCCCCCCCCCCCCCCCCCCCCCCCCCCCATGATCCCTTCCCCTCCCCCCCCCCATTCTCTCCCCCCCCTCCCCCCCCCCCTCCCTCCCCTCTCCCCCACCCCTCCCAGGGTCCATTCCCTCTCTCCCCCCACTCTCCCCCCCCTCCCCCCCCCCCCCCCCCCCCCCCCCCGCACCCCCCTCTCCCCACCTCCCCCCCCCTCACCCCCCCAGGGTCCCCCCCTCTCCCCCCACTCTCTCCCCCTCCCTCCCCCCCTCTCTCCTCCCCTTCCCCCCTCCCCACCCCCTCCCAGAGTCCCTTCCCTCTCTCCCCCGCACTCTCTCCCCCTCCCTCTCCCCCCTCTCCTCCCCTTCCCCCCCCACCCCTCCCACGATCCCTTCCCTCTCTCCCCCGCACTTCTCTCCCCTCTCCCTCTCCCCTCCTCCCCTCTTTCCCTCTTCCCTCTCCCCCCCTCACCCCCCCCTCCCAGGATCCCTTCCCTCTCTCCCCCCGCACTCTCTCCCCCCCCTCCCTCTCCCCTCTCTCTCCCCCGCACTGCTCCTCCTCCCCTCCCCCTGTTTCCCCTCCCCTTTCTGATTGGCTCTGTCCCCTTCACATTGAGCAGCTGTCCCCACCACTCTGTGGATGCTGCTCTGAGGTCACCAGTGATCTATCTGTTGCCAGTTCTCCGTTCCCGTCTTGATAGACCAATAGCATTTGGCCAAGATTTGTCATTCTCCCCCTTTTAAAACACTTTCTTCCTTGGACCTGGGACATCATTGTGTGTAGAGACCACATATGGTTCATCCATTCTTCAGTTGATGGACACTCGATTTGTTTCTGTCTTTCGGCAGTAGTGATTAATGCCATGAACGTTGGTGTACAGATATCTGTTCAAGTACCTTTCTTCCTACCTCACTGGCTGTTCCTTTGCAATAGCCTTGTTGGTTCATCCATATTTTGGATTTTGCAACCAAAGTTTTTATCTAGAAATCTGTCATAATAGCGCATTATGTTTTATAATCAGTTATAATTCATGATTGGGTGGTTACAGTACTGCTAGTATTTTGTATTGTGGTAGAGTATATGCAATAATTACAATTCTAACCATTTGTTGAGTGTACCATTTAGTGGCATTTAAATACATTCACAATGTTGTGTAACTATCACCACTATCTATACCCAACACTTTCCCTATCCCAGACATCAACTCTGTACCCGGGTGAGAACTCCCCATTGCTCTCTTCCCCAGGCTGTGATAATGTCTATGTTCTCTCCCTATGAATCTGCCTGTTCTAGTTCCTTTATGGAAGTGGGATCATACAGTATTTGTCCTTTCATGTCTGCATAAGGTTTTCAAGGTCTATTCAATTCATGCTGTCACAGATCTCAGCATTTCAGTCCCTTTTATGACCAAATAATATCCCATTGTGTGTAGAGACCACATATGGTTCATCCATTCTTCTGCTGATGGACACTTGATTTGTTTCTGTCTTTTGGCAGTAGTGATTAATGCCATGAACATTGGTGTACAGTTATCTGTTCAAGTCCCTACTTGCAGTTCTTTCGAGTCTGCAACTAGGAGTGGAATTGCTGGGTCCTATGGTACATCTATGTTTAACTCTTTGAGGCACCACCAGACTTTTCTGCAGTGGCTGCACCATCTTACATTCCCACCAACCTGTGGGTACCAACTTCTCCACATCCAGGCCAACACTCACTTTCCATTAAAAAAGTATATTATTAGAGCCATTCTAGTAGGCATGAAGTAGTATCATTATGGTTTTGATTTGTAGTTCTGTAATAACTAATGTTGAGCATCATTTCATGTGCTTATTTGTCTATCTTCTTTGCAGAAATGTCTATTCAACTTACTTGCCCATTTTTAAATTGGGTTGTTTTGTTGTGGAGTTTTAGTTCTTCGTGTATTCTGGAAATTAGGCCCCTATCAGGTACGCGATTTGCAGATATTCTCTCCACTTGGCAGACTGTCTTTTTGCTTTCTTGAGAGTGTGCCTCAATGCAAATCCAGCCACGAAGATTTACTGCAGTGTTTTCTTGGAAAGTTTTATAGTTTTAGCTCTTAAATTTAGGTCTTTGATTCATTTTGAGTTAATTTTTTACAGGTGTAAGGTAAGCTTTAACTTCATTCTTCTGCATGTGGATATCCAGTTTTCCCAGTGCCATTTGTTGAAAAGACTGTCCCTTACACAGTGAATGTTCTTGGCACCCTTGCCAAAAATCATTCGACTGTCTATGTTAAGTGTTTATTTCCAGGCTGTCTTTCCTATTCTGTTGGTCTGTAAGTCTGTCCTGACGCTCGTACTGTACTGTTTTAATTACTGTAGCTTTGGGGTAAATTTAAAATTCAGGAAGTATGTATGAGTCTCCTAATTTTGTTATTCTTTTTCCAAGATCATTTTTGCTATTTGGGGCCTCTTGCAATTCCACGTGAATTTGGGGACCTGCCTTTTCACTTCTGCAACAAAAGCCATTACAATTTTGAAAGAGATTGCATTGAATTTGTAGATCATTTTGGTTAGTATTTACGTCCTAGCAATGTTGTCTTTCTATCTATGAACATGACATTGGCTTTCCATATATTTGTTTCTTTAATTTCTTCCTCAATATTTTGTAGCTTTTAGCATATGAATCTTTCACTTCCTTGGTTAGACTTATTTCTAGGTATTTAATTCTTTTGGATGCTATTGTAAATGGAATTGCTTTCTTAATTTCCTTTTCGTATTAATTGCTGTTGCATAGGAACACAAATACCGATTTTCACATGTTAATCTTGTACCCTGTAACTTTGTTGAATTTTTGTATTAGCTCTAGTAGCTTTTTGTGTATTCTTTGGAATTTTCTCTATATACGAACATGTTACCTGTGAATAGAGAGAGTTTTACGTCATCCTTTCCAACCTGAAAGTCTTTCATTTATTTATTTTTTGTTGGTTGTCCCTGTTGCTGTCGCTGGAACTTGCGGCAGAGTGTTGAGTGGACATGGCAGCAGTGGGCACCCTTGTCTTCTTCCTGATCTTGGGGAAAATGTTCAGTCTTTTGCCATTGAGTATGATGTTAGCTGTGGGTTTTTCATAAATACTTTGTATCACTTGAGGAATTTTCTCCCATCCTTGTTTTCCAAGAGCTTTTTTACGAATTGAATTTTCAGAATTTTCAGAAGCCTTTTCTGCATCGATTGAGATGATCGTGTGGGTTTTCTCCCTTCGTCCTGCTACTGCAGTGCACGACATTGACTGATTTTCTTATATTGAACCACTCCCATGTTCCTGGGATAGATCCCACTCGGTCGTGGTGAATAGTCCTTTTAACATACTATTTCCTAACATCTTTTTGAGGTTTTTTGCACATGTAGTCATAAGGGATATTGGTGTGTAGTTTTCTTTCTCGCGACGTCTTCATCTGGCTTTGGTCTCCGAGAAGTGCTGGCCTCCTACCATATGCTAGGAAGCGTTCCCTCCATTCCAGTTTTTAAAAAGAGTTTGAGAAGGAGATCTATCACTCCTGTGACTTCTAAGCATGGACACATTCCCTAGCCCAGTCCTAGTTCCTCCTGCCCTCTGTCTGCACACGTAGTTCCACCTGTCTGGACACACCTGCATGGTAGATGGTTCTAGAACCACATCTCCAACCCAACTGCTACTCCAAGAACCAAACTCATACAGCAGGGAGTCCACTCAGTACGTTCAATAGGCAGCTCAGTCTTCATATGGCATTTCCTCCTGGACATGCTTCTCCAGTCTCTCCCATCTCAGTCAATGGCAACACCTTCCACCTGCTGGTCAGGCCCCAAATCCTTGAATTGCTGTGTTGCTGCTGACTCTTGACTGCAGACAGCAGAATCCGCTGTAGCTAATTTAAGCAGTGAAGGATATGTGTGAAGCCGTTGGGTAGATCATAGCATCCATGGGAGAGTCAGGAAACCAGAACAGCGAGAAACAACCACAACCCTGGAGAAACGCCCAGCCACGCTGTAGGACTGTTAGGGAAACCCCCACTCATTGTCCTCTGCTGCTCAGCACCAACAATGCCAGGGACAGGACCCAGAAGAACCGAACACCTCAACACCCATCTGCTGTGTCCAGCCCGATTCCTGGGTTCCTTCCCCATCTCACGTAGTGCATCTCCTGGCAAAAATGCGCACATCTGCACACCAGGTGCAAGGGATCCTGGAGTGTGGCATTGCAGCCTCCAACTTCTGCACACTGGAGGGCATACTAGGGGGTGGTGGCAGGGCCACTAATTCAGTGTCTGCCTCTATGCTGTTTGGGTTCTTTCTCTCCACAGCCAGTTTTTCAGCAGTCCTGCCCCCTCTGCCTTTACAGGTCCTGCTTTGACCATTTCCCACGATCTCTGTCATTCCCCCGTAACCCAACCTCATCACTTTCACCAAGGTCAGGCATCCACTTCCTAATCTCCTGCCTGGGCCTGCTGAGCTCTCTGAAATGTAAGTCATAACAGGTCGCCTCCTTTCCAACCCCATCCCCTCTCAGTGTCCCCACATTTGCTGTGATTGTGAGCTCACCAGATCTGTCCCCCCCATCCCACCCCACAGGGCCTTTGCGCAGGTGTCTCCTTTGCCTAGAAGTCCCAGGTAGCTTCCTCTCAGTGTCTGCTCTGCCTGCCCCATCAGAAAGGCCTTCCTTGACTGGATTTGTGTTTTCTGTCCATTGGCTTATTTCCCTCCACTGGAATGTCAGCTCCCCAAAGATGGGGGCTGTGCTGTGACTGACCAGTAGTAGTTGATGAGTAAGTACTTTTTAAATAAACCAAGCTATGTTAGTAGTCCATGTTTTGGAAAATCATCCGTAATACCATGGACCCATGGCAAAGAAGGAACCAGATCCGTAGAAACTGGGGCCGGAGAAGCTCACAAAGGACTCCTGGGCTGAGAAAGCCCCACACGGTCCTACTTTCTTTCTGCATAGTGGAGGCGTGGCAGGGGTGAGCTCCTCCAACTCCAGAAAGAGTGAGATTCCGGGCTGCGCCCTGACCAGGCGCCTGGGTCGCTGCTGACCGTCCTGGAGGTGCTGAACAGGGATGAAACCGTTTATTCCGGAGGCATGCCAGCATTCTTAGGTCCTGCTCTGGCAGGAGCTGTGGGGCCACACAGGTTTAGAAAGGTGGTTTCCATCCTGCACAGCACCCTGGGCAGTACTGTCACGGGGACGAGAGGAGGATGAGGCAGGGGTGTCGGGGCCATCAGGTAGGGGTCGGCACAGAGGGACACCCAGATGCCCAGCACAGAGGACAGGAGCAGGTCAGCTCAGGCTCAGGGATGGGGCTGGAGGTTCTAGGAAGCAGAGCAGGTGGGCAGGGCAGGGAACAGTGAGAACACAGGTGTAGATGGAGAAGCAAGGAGGGCGCAGACAGGGATCCCAGGGAGGAGTAGACAGAGACTCAAGGGAGGCTTGACAGGGATCCCAGGGAGGCTGCCTACTGCATAGGAGGGAGGCTCTCCGCTGTGTCCCTGACCTTCATCCACTCTTTAACCTGTGACGGAAACGGAGCATTATCTGTAAATGAGCACATCTGTGCTGCAGTTTTTGGGATGGTGCCAGGGTAGGGGTGAGAGACAAGAAGTTGAGGGAGGTTTCTAGATGGAGGTGAGGTCCCTGTGAGGCCCTCCTGGACGGGTGGACTCGATGAGACCCTCCCTAGCTGAGTTCCCAGCAGGAAGCCGGTGCCCAGAGCAAGAACCCTACAGCCGCCTCCCTGGACTAACGGACGGGAGAGGGACTTTGTTTTGGGAGGTTCTTTGTAGATCAAGGCATCAAAATTGCACCTTTGGGGAAAGCACGTTCCAGAGCGCCAGACACCCGAGGCGCCCTGAGTGGGGGGGTGGCGGAATTCGGGGCCCCAGCTAAAGCCCTCCATGCTCCAGGCCAGGCGCAGGGCGGCCCCTGGACGGAGGGGAGGGTCTGGGCCGTCCACACCTGCAGAAATCCGGCGCCTTTCGGCCTAGACCAGGGGAAATCGGGTCCCGTCCGCGTACACTGGCAGAACTCAGGAGTCAGATCCTCTGCCCTGGAACATTCGGATTTGTGCGTCCACGTTATGGAAACCAGGGGCCCGTCCGGGGGCGCGGGCGGCAGCCACAAAATGGCAGGTCCCGAGCTCCGGGCTCCGAGAGAACAAAAGCAGAAGCCGCGGCCGCCCGCGCTCGGGGAGGAGCCGCCCAGGTGGGCGCGTCCGGGGCCAGGCGGGAGCCGCACAGCCGGGTCCCGGGAGACGCCCCGCCCAGGCCGGACCCTCGGAGCCTCCTCGGGGAGACCCCGGCCCCGCCTCTCTCTGCCCCGGATCGGGCGGGGCCCCGGGAACGCGCGCGGCGAAGGCGGCGTCGGCCCAGCGCGCGGCGGCCTCGGCGGAGTCAGTTCGGGGGACTCGGGGCCGGGATGGGTCTCAGCGCAGCCGACGGCGGGGGCGGCCCGGGCGCCGGGGTAAGAGGGGGCCCCGGGGTATGAGGGGGCGCCGGGGTGTGAGGGGGCGCCGGGGTGAGAGGGGGCGCCGGGGTGAGAGGGGGCGCCGGGGTATGAGGGGGCGCCGGGGTATGAGGGGGCGCCGGGGTGAGAGGGGGCCCGGGGTGAGAGGGGGCGCCGGGGTGAGAGGGGGCGCCGGGGTATGAGGGGGCCCCGGGGTGACAGGGGGCGCCGGGGTGAGGGGGGCGCCGGGGTGAGAGGGGGCCCCGGGGTATGAGGGGGCCCCGGGGTGAGAGGGGGCGCCGGGGGGGGGGGCGGGGTGAGAGGGGGCGCCGGGGTGAGAGGGGGCGCCGGGGTGAGAGGGGGCCCCGGGGTGAGAGGGGGCGCCGGGGTGAGAGGGGGCGCCGGGGTATGAGAGGGGGCCCCGGGGTGAGAGGGGGCGCTGGTGGGGGCGGGCGGGGTGAGAGGGGGCGCCGGGGTGAGAGGGGGCGCCGGGGTGAGAGGGGGCGCCGGGGTGAGAGGGGGCGCCGGGGTGAGAGGGGGCCCCGGGGTATGAGGGGGCCCCGGGGTGAGAGGGGGCGCTGGTGGGGGCGGGGGGGTGAGAGGGGGCGCCGGGGTGAGAGGGGGCGCCGGGGTGAGAGGGGGCCCCGGGGTGAGAGGGGGCGCCGGGGTGAGAGGGGGCGCCCGGGGTGAGAGGGGGCCCCGGGGTATGAGGGGGCCCCGGGGTGAGAGGGGGCGCTGGTGGGGGGGGGCGGGGGTGAGAGGGGGCGCTGGGGTGAGAGGGGGCGCCGGGGTGAGAGGGGGCGCCGGGGTGAGAGGGGGCGCCGGGGTATGAGGGGGGCGCTGGCGGGGGCGGGCGGGGATCGGGTGAGGGCGGGTGGGGGCCCGGCGTGGGGGCGCGAACGTCCAGCCTGGGGGTCCCGCGGCGGCTGCTGCAGGAGCGGGAGGGAACTGCTTCAGGTGCCCTTTTCCTCGTAGCCTCAGGAATACTCGGAGGAGAAAGAGGCTTTCAGGACAGATTCGCCCTCTCGGTGCCTGAAGGGGAGCCGGGGGAGGGGAGTCTGTGAAATCTCGTCGCCAAAACTGAGAGTTGCGAAGTTACTTTTCAGTTCAGGCCGGTGGGACAGAGCAGTGACCTGTGGTGGCCGGAACAAAGAGAATTTTTACTTAAAAATACCAAGATTGACTTTTGTGTTGGAATGCCAGTTGATTTAAGTAAGAAACATTTCCTAGTGAAACAAGACAATTATTTCAGGTTTGGGGAAAGAGTGATAAAGCTGTTTTCAGGTTTTCATGTGAGTTGCAAAAAGTACGTTGGGTTTGCCTTTCCCTGTTCCGAGTGAAACTAAAGAGTGGTTGAGGTGTGGTAATTACACTCTACTTCTGTTACTCAACAGCACTTTTGCCTAAAAAGTTTAGTTGGTATGTCTAGATGTCTAATTAAGAATTAAAACCTATAATTAAAAAATTAAGTTAAATGTCATTGAAACGGGGCATAATGGATACTTTTGGCTGAGCCTTAGGCAGCGGGTGGGCCCTGAATCAGGATTCCTGGGAAGGTAGGTTTCTCAGCCTTCCGAAGAGATTTACTGTAAATCTTCATGTAATGTGGACAAAGGTGAGTTTTAGCTTTCAATTTCCCTGAGCCTGCCTCGAATTCACAAAATTCCAGGCTCTGTGGGTCAGGGGGAACTTGAGATCTTTTTTAGGAGGCCGACGTTTCCGAGATTCAGTGAGATATTCAGCATTTCCATTCCCTGTGGGATCACAACCCACTGGGCAGCAATGCTTGGTGACCCCCACCGAGAAGTGGGTTCAGACTTCTGTTTCTGAGGAGACACCAGGTTTTTATTTCACTGTGTGGCATCTGGTGTGCAAATGCAGGTGTGGCCTGGGCTGGGAGCACACAGGTTCTGACCTCGCAGCCAGCCAGGAGGCCAGGGCGTCAGGTCCCCTGTGTTAGCCAGAGGCCCCTCATCTTTTAGCCTGGTAGAGGGGCGCTGCTGGCCTTTCTAGTGGGTGGGTCTAGTCTGAAATCGCCTTTGTGGGCTCTGTGGCACTGGCTAGCTCGCCGGCCGGCCGGTGGTCTCACAGAAATTCTTCATTACCTGTAAAGTATCCAAAAAATGCTGAGCTGAGGAAGTAATTTGCCCCAAGGCTATCTGAGACCTGTGTTCAGAGGTTGTATCATCCAGCCAAACACAGGAGGCCCCAGATCCCCAGATCTCAGAGATTTTTGTGAGAAATCATTTGAGTCCAGCTCAGACACCTCTGCCTCCCTCCTTCCAAACAGAATGAGTTTGTTCTCTCTTTGCGTTTGAACAAAAGTCAGGCCATCTAGAGCCTCCTAACCCTCACCTCAGACCTCCAAGGTGGGGCTTCTCATTCTGTAGACAGTGGAAATTGAGGCTTCAACACCTGCCTGGCGTCTCCCTGCCGAGAAGCAGCAAAGCTAGGTTTGAGCCAAACTCAAGGCCCTGGTTCTCCTTCTCCCCTCAAGGTACCTGAAATGTTGGTGCCTCTCCTGGCTGACACAGCATCAGTGCTTCTGTGCCCTGGGGCAGCAGTTCTGTTCCCCACCTGGGTGCCCCCACACCTGGCACAGCCGCTGCTCCCTATGGACAGGCCAGTGCTGTTGGGTCCAGCCAAGACCGCAGGTGCCACGTGTGTGGTGAGGGGCTCCCTTCTTCCAGCATGCTGTTGAAGACGGAGCCTCAGACTTTGTCTGACCTGAGAACCCAACATGCTTCTGGGCAGGGGGGGAGTGAAGAGGAGTAGGCTGGGATGAGTGGGTGGCAGGTGGAGGGGGTTGAGAGGTGGCAGGTTCTGTCCCGAAAGTGTTGGTCCTGGGCCTGGGAGTCTGGACTCTGGTGAGCAGAAAGCACCCACCGTCTCCCTTTACCATATGGGGGGCCCTGGGGGTAGGTGTATGTGAAGTGGGTAACAGGCTTCAGACCCCGACCTTGTGTCCAAAGAACAGGCTTGGGATCTTGGAAACCAGCATATCCACCCTCCATGAGCTGTTGTCCTTTGGGCCAGTAGCTCAGCCTCTCTGAGCTTCAGTCTGTTCATTGTTTGCAGGAATCATCTGTGCCCCACCTACCTCTCCGAGTACCCTAGAGTCAAACTTGAAAAGAGATGTACACAAGCTGTTTACAAGGAAACAGTTGCACTCTTCACTTACTTTACCGTCCTTTAACACAGTGTTCCTGAATTGAAAGCTGCCTGTGTCGTGATATCTGGGACACTTTTCTGGGCCGCAGTTCACACCTGGGCCCAGGTTCTCAAAGACAAAGCTTTTGAATTATTTTAGATTGATCTTACAAAATTTTCCCTGACAGAAAATCACACTGTGCGAAAGAGATACTTTGTGGTGAATTTCTTTGACATGTTAAAACTGCTTAGGTTTCTGAGGCTGACACAGCGTGGATGTGGGTTCTGCACTGGAGTCGCTGCAGTCAGCCAGGTAACAAGAATACGCCTCCCCTGGAGAAGCTAAGCCTGCCCACATCCACCCTGTGCCCCTCAACTCTGGTACGCCTCACCTTGAGAGGGCTTTCCGGGCACCCTGCCTGCATCGTCAGCCCAAAGCCTCTCTGGCCCTGAGGAGGGTCTGCGTACGATGGTCGGAGCCCACGTCACCGTGCCCTGTCTCGTGCCAGACCCCGTGTGCCCAGGGAGCATTGCCGGTTGCTTCATTCCCCAGCTTCTGTGGTGCTCAGCAATCTGTCCATCGTCTCTGGTAAAGCCCGGATTCCCTCCCTTCCCAGCCTTATTCTAAGACAAATTTACCTTTGGTTGCTACGTAGATGGGCGGAGCCTGCCCTGTGGGACTCTCCTTGCAGGCTTCCCACCTGAACATCATTCCTGAGACTGTCAAAAATAGAAATGACCCTCCCCTTTGGTGTCTGGTGGAGGGAAAGACCCACTTTTCCAGTGTCTAGTGGAGGGGACCACCCACCCCTTTGGTGTCGACTGGAGGGGGATGACCTACCTCTCTAGTGGCCATTGGAGGAGACCACCCACCTCTTCAGTGTCTGCTGGTGGTGATGCCCTCACTCCCTCGGGGTCTAGTAAAGGAGGTACAGTTTGGTGGAAACTTTTGCTGAAGTTCTCACTTGCCTTTAGGCAGTGGCATATTTCCGTGCATTCAGTGGGACATCGGGGATTGGAATGAGTTTCTGAAAGCTCGTGGTCCCTAACTCTTGGTATAATAGAATGAGACATAGGACGTTTGGTGTGGGTGGTGGTGTTATAGTGCTTTGGGATTCAGGCTGTGCACACACTGGCCCAGGTCAACTTTTGGTTTCCCCAGTGAAAAGGAGGGGAAGGCCCTGGTCCTCACCTTAATCACCTTTAGTGTTGAGTGGTAATAGCTTTGCAGTGTGCTTAGAGCAGTGTGTGGAGCACAGGAACTGCTCAATAAATGTTAGCTATCATTCTATGATTCTGACATGAGAGAGAGGGAGATTTTTCTAGAAATAAGGAAAAAAGAATGAGTTCCAATTTTTTGTCAAAGGTCTTAGGGAAAAATATTCAATGAAATTATTTTCATGTTGTTTATAGTCAAAGATATCACCAATAAATAGGAATTACAACTATAATATGTAGTATTTTAGCAAAACAATCACGTAATATTTTAAAGAAGTATTTTGTAGAAGTGCCCAAATTATTAGGCGATGAACCCCACTGAGTTCCAGGGTTCCTGAGTTTTCTTTATGGATTGTTGAGAAAGATAAAAGAAGACCACCTTGGAGCCTGTAGGACCACATTGGACACAGGAATGAGTATTCGTGTGTCTGGAGGCTGGAGCATTCCATGGCAGCAACCCAGAGAGTCACAGTGACCACTAAAGCCTCCAAGACAAAGATACCCTCTCCCCAAAAGACAGCATGTGAGAAGAAAAGCATAGGGAAGGGGGTTGTTTGGGAAAGATTACAGCTAGGGTGGGAGTAATAAATGCAGGGAGAGCAACGGTTCCAACAAATGAGAAAAAAAAATTAGCACAATTTCCACAAGGTACTAGGACTAACTTCTTGAAAAGAATTTAGCAAAGTGAAATTTACATAACGTAAAATCAACCATTTTGAAGTAAACAGTTCAGTGGAGGTCAGTACATTCACAATGTTAGGCAACCACCACCTCCTTCTGAATCCAGATCATTTTCCTCATTCCAAAGTCAAAACCCTTTACCTGTCATTCTAGCTCCAGATCAATTTCATCATTCCAAAGTAAAAACCCCTTACCTGTCATTCTAGCTCCAGATCATTTTCCTCATTCCAAAGTAAAAACCCCTTACCTGTCATTCTAGCTCCAGATCGTTTTCATCATTCCAAAGTAAAAACCCCTTACCTATCAAGCCGTCTGTCCACATTCCGTCCTCCGCAGCCCCAGGCAACTCATCTGCCTTCTGTCTCTATGGATTTATCTATTCCAGACATTTCATATCAGCGGAATTGCACAATATGTAGGCTTTTGTGTCTGATTTCTTTCACTTAGCATGATGTTTGTGAACCTCATCTGTTGCAGCATGTATCAGTATTTCATATCTTTTCATGGCTGTATGACTCTCCGCTGAATGGATAGACCACAGCTTGTCCATTCATCTGTTGATGGACGTTTGGACGTTTTCTTTTGGCTTCTGTGGATAGTGCTGCTATGAACATGTGTTTATAAGTTGTGTGTGTGTATATATATTTGCATTTCTCTTGCATATATACCTGAGAGCGGAATTTCAAGATTCGATCATAGTTCTGTGTAACTTTTTGACAAACCACCAGACTGTGCCCACAGCAGCTGCACCATTTCCATTCCCACCAGCAACTGCACAGGTGCAGTTTCCCCACATCCTCACCAACACTTGTTCTTTTATATTTTTTACGTTATCGTTATAGCCATCCTGGTAGATCTGAACCATTATCTCAGTGTATCTATATATCTTTTGACCCATTTTCTATTATTCAGTTTATCTATATTTTCTTTTGTTGCTCATGCTTTCAGTGACTTTTTTTTTTTTTTTTTTTTTTTTTTTTTTTTTGAGACTGAGTCTCGCTCTGTCGCCCGGGCTGGAGCGCAGTGGCCGGATCTCAGCTCACTACAAGCTCCGCCCCCCGGGTTTACGCCATTCTCCTGCCTCAGCCTCAGGCGCCCGCCACCTCACCCGGCTAGTTTTTTGTATTTTTTAGTAGAGACGGGGTTTCACCGTGTTAGCCAGGATGGTCTCGATCTCCTGACCTCGTGATCCACCCACCTTGGCCTCCCAAAATGCTGGGATTACAGGCATGAGCCACCCCACCAGCCGAATGCTGTAGCTTTATAATAAGTTTTGAAATCAAGTAGTCTGAGTATTCCAACTTGGTTCTTCCATTTTTTTTTTCAAAAAAAATTTTTGGGGGGACCGGGTATGGTGTCTCACGCTTGTAATCCCAGCACTTTGGAAGGCTGAGGTGGGTGGATCATGAGGTCAGGAGTTTGAGACCAGCCTGGCCAACATAGTGAAACCGTGTCTCTACTAAAAATACAAAAAATTAGCTGGGTGTGGTGCTGTGCACCTGTAATCCCAGCTACCTTGGAGGCTGAGGCAGGAGAATTGCTTGAATCTGGGAGGCGGAGGTTGCAGTGAGCCAAGATCGCGCCACTGCACTCTAGCCCAGGTGACAGTGCGAGAGTCTGTCTTAAAAAATATGTGTATATGTATATATATATGTATATGTGTGTGTGTATGTGTGTGTGTATATGTGTGTGTGTACATATATATTGCAATTTTGAGGCCCTTGCAATTCTATATGAATTTGAGGATCATCTTTTTCATTTCTGCAAAAAAGACCATTGCAGTTTTGATGGGGATTGTACCGAATTTGTAGATCACTTTAGGTAGTCTGGACATCTTACATGTCAAGCCTCCCAATTCATGAACACATGATATCTTCCATTTACTTGTGTTTTCTTTAATTTCTTCAGCAATGTTTTGTAGTTTTCAGCAAGCAAGTCTTTTACCTTTATATTTAAATTTATTCCTAGGTATTTTATTCTTTTAGATGCTATTGTGAATGGAATCATTTTCTTAATTTCCTTTTCAAAGTATTCATTGCTGGTGTATAGAAGCATAACTAATTTTTGTGTGTTGTTCTTGTACCCTGCAACTTGGCAGAATTTATTTATTAGCCGTCTAGCTTTTTATGGATGTTTTATATCAAGGATTATGTCATCTGAACACAGAAATGGTTTTACTTCTTCCTTTCCAATTTGGATGCCTTCTGTTTCTTTTTCTTGTTTGATTACTCTGACTAGAACTTTCAGGACAATGTTGAATAGAGGTGTAGAAAGCAGGCATCCCTATTTTGTTCTTGATCTTGGGGAAAACTTTTAGTCTTTCACCATTTGCGTGTGATATTAGCTGTGGGTTTTTCATAAATACCTTTTACCATATTGAGGAAGTTTCTTTCTGTTCTTGGTTTTCTGGGTCTGTTATCTTGAAAGTGTGTTGGAGTTTGTCAGAATGCCTGTTCTGTGTCACTTGAGATGATCGTGTGAGCTTTTTTCTTTGTTCTGTTAATGTGGTGTATTACATTGATTGGTTTTCTTATGTTGAAGAACGCTTGCATTCCAGGAATAATTACCACTTGGTCACGGTGAATAATCTTTTTAACATGCTGTTAGATTTGGTTTACTAGTGTTTTGTGGAAGATTTAGAACTAACTTTTTGACTCCGCTCTTAAATCTCATTATGTTGTATGAAAATACATCTTAAGAACGTAAATTTTAAAATAAGAAATGACCTCTTTGAGAAACAAGTTTGTGCCAAAGGCCAAAATATAAAATTACTAGAAAGTCTGCAAAAGTTAGTAAAACGAATGCGTAAGACTTCAAAATGTAGCTAACTGGAAAAAAGTCTGTAGGGGAAAGACTGTTGTGAAGTTAATCCATATAAAACCCTCAAGTAGTCCCTGACATATACTAGAACTCACATCAGTTTCTGTCATTTTGTTACTGTTATGAGTATAATTAAGCTACATTTTTTAGGATTTGACTATATTTTGTAAATGGAAATACCACTACTAAAACCAGAATGCTATAAACATAATGATATCTTTTGTTTCCAAAGCTGACCTACTAGAGCAATGTAAAAATAATAATAAAAGCAAGATATTTTGGTGGCAAAGTTATCTCAGGGTAGACACTGCAACTGCCAGTGCTGCAGGCGAGTATTCTCGGGGCAAATGGATTAAACGTGTGGCACCTGCCCCGTCTCTCTTGCCCCTGCTCCCGCCTGTAAGACACGGGCTCCCCTGTGCCTTCCTCCATGAGTCAGAGCTCCCTGAGGCCTCCCCAGAGGCAGAGGCTGCCGTGCCTCCTGTATGGCCTGCAGAATGCTGAGCCAATTAAACATCTTTTCTTTATAAATTACCTAGTCTCGAGTATCTCTTTATAGCAGTGTGAGAACAGACTAATACAGACAGCACCGACACTAACACTAGCACTAATACTCCACCAATGGCTTGGGCCCCCTTGGGACTCCTAGGGTGCTCACGGATTTGGGGCCCTGCCTGGGCTGACACCTGTGTGACACATGACTTTTTTCTGCTGAGGCTGATGCTGGCTGTTTGTAACCCTCAGGTCTTGGAGCAGGTGGTTATGGTGAGCAGATCTGGTAGAGTCTTCTTGCTAGCACATCTGGCTGAGGCTCCAGGTGAAGCATCAGGAAATTTGCACCTCTCCATTGCAGAGTTACCACTCTGTTCTCTCCCTGGGCCCGATCCTTCCCTGGCCTAGAACAGGAGCCTTGCCCTGGGATAGCTGCAGCATTGTCTGTCTTCAGCCTTGTGAACTTAGAGCCAGTGCATGGGGTTGGACCAACACCACCTTCCCCCCCAGGTCCTGTCGCTCCCACCGGGCACGTCCTGTGAAGTTCAATGCCGTGTGAGTGGGTTTTCCCAAGTGCTTTGTTCTAATTTTTCCTTTCCCATCTTCGTTCATGGGCTGACACTTTTCTCAGGACTTTTTTTCTTTTTCTGCTTGGATTCAAACAATAAGCAATTGAGGAGAGAGTCTAGCAACCCCTACTCTGGTAGAAGAGGGAGTTCAGCCCAGCAATGATCAGAGAACACACCGCACGCAGTGGTTTCCCCAGTTTTCCCTGCGTTTGTCTTTATATCCCTGAAACTTGCTTGTGTACATAACTGTGTACATTGTCCCACCCTCAACTCTGGATATACGGCCATTTCCTTTGCAGAATTCCCGCCAGATCCTTTTCTGTTCCTTCTTAAAAATTGATACGTAATAGTTATACATATTTTTGGGTGCATGTGATATTTTGATACATGTATACAAAGTGCTATGATCAAATCAGGGTGGTTGGGATATTCGTCACCTCAAACATTTTTCTTTTGTGTTGGGAACATAGTGATTCTCTTCTAGCTATATACAGTAATCTATACAACAAATTATTAACTATAATTTGCTTACTGTGTTATAGACTACTAGAACTTATTCCTTCTATCTGACTGTATTTTTATACCTCTTAACTAACTTCTTTCATGTTCCCCTTTCCTTTCCCAGCCTCTGGTAACCACTAGTCTACTCTCTACCTCCATGAGATCCATATTTTTAGCTCCCACATGAGTGAGAACTTTTGAAGTTTGTTTCTGTGCCTGGCTTATTTCACTGAACCACAGCCTAGTCCCAACACCAGTTCCTAAACAGCCTCAGCCCAGTCCCAGCACTGATTCCCGGACACCCTCAGCCCAGTCCCAGCACTGATTCCCAGACCCGTCCCGGCACTGACACCCACCCTCAGCCCAGTCCCAGCACTGATTCCCACACCTCAGCCCAGTCCCGGCACCCGGACACCCTCAGCCCAGTCCCGGCACTGATTCCCGGACACCCTCAGCCCAGTCCAGGCAGTGATTCCCGGACACCCTCAGCCCAGTCCCGGCACTGATTCCCGGACACCCTCAGCCCAGTCCCGGCACTGATTCCCGGACACCCTCAGCCCAGTCCCGGCACTGATTCCCGGACACCCTCAGCCCAGTCCCGGCACTGATTCCCGGACACCCTCAGCCCAGTCCCGGCACTGATTCCTGGACACCCTCAGCCCAGTCCCGGCACTGATTCCTGGACACCCTCAGCCCAGTCCCAGCACTGATTCCCGGACACCCTCAGCCCAGTCCCGGCACTGATTCCCGGACACCCTCAGCCCAGTCCCGGCACTGATTCCCGGACACCCTCAGCCCAGTCCCGGCACTGATTCCCGGACACCCTCACCCCAGTCCAGGCAGTGATTCCCGGACACCCTCAGCCCAGTCCCGGCACTGATTCCTAAAGGCAGTGAACCCCTCAGCCCAGTCCCGGCACTGATTCCCGGACACCCTCAGCCCAGTCCCGGCAGTGATTCCCGGACACCCTCAGCCCAGTCCCAGCACTGATTCCCGGACACTGATTCCTAAACAACCTCAGCCCAGTCCCAGCACTGACCCTCAGCCCAGTCCCGGCACTGATTCCTGGACACCCTCAGCCCAGTCCCGGCACTGATTCCCGGACACCCAGTCCCAGCACTGATTCCTGGACACCCTCAGCCCAGATCCCGGTCCCGGCACTGATTCCTAAACAACCCTCAGCCCAGTCCCAGCACTGATTCCTGGAGCCCAGCCACCCAGTCCCAGCACTGATTCCCGGACACCCTCAGCCCAGTCCCGGCACTGATTCCCGGACACCCTCAGCCCAGTCCCGGCACTGATTCCCGGACACCCTCAGCCCAGTCCAGGCAGTGATTCCCGGACACCCTCAGCCCAGTCCCGGCACTGATTCCCGGACACCCTCAGCCCAGTCCCGGCACTGATTCCCGGACACCCTCAGCCCAGTCCCAGCACTGATTCCTGGACACCCTCAGCCCAGTCCCGGCACTGATTCCTAAACAACCTCAGCCCAGTCCCGCACTGATTCCCGGATACCCTCACCCCAGTCCAGCAGTGATCCCGGCCCAGTCCCGGCACTGATTCCCGGACACCTCAGCCCAGTCCAGGCAGTGATTCCCCGGACACTCAGCCCAGTCCCGGCACTGATTCCTGGACACCCTCAGCCCAGTCCCGGCACTGATTCCTGGATACCCTCAGCCCAGTCCCAGCACTGATTCCTGGACGCCCTCAGCCCAGTCCCAGCACTGATTCACTCACAGATGTGCATGTGCCAGTAATTTAATTGCCGGAAAAAACTCAACACTCTTAAAAGAAGACGACAAAATCCCTCTGTCAACATGCAGTGTCCACCGTATCCAGCACGTAATAAACATTTCTAAAATAGGGATCCTTCAAGGAAGAAAATCATTATAAAGGGGTGTAAATGTTCCAATATTAATTACGTTGACAACCAGTAACCTGATTTAAAGTGGTTTTAAAATAATTTTCTTCATCTCAATAGATAATAAACCTGATTTTTTTACACAATTTTGAAAAGAGGAAGAGGGCTCTATTAATCACTGTACAGTATACACAGTAATTATGATAATAATCCATTTTTCTGGTGAGCAAGGCCCCATGGCAGCCCTGCCCAGCCTCAGGCAGAGACTCTGGTAAGTTGTTTGACGTCCTTCCAGCTGCATTTCAACCACCAGTGCCGCTCGACTCAGATTAAAAGGTGAAAGATGCTTTAGGAAAAGCACAAGAATCATGCGTAGTTTAAATCATATCTGTGGTTTTTCACTAACACTATAAATTACAGCCTTCCTGCTGTAAGACAAAATCAAATCAGAACAAGATGCCAGCTCCCTCCACGGTGGAGGAACACTGCGCAGTGGGCGAGGGCTGTCCCGGGTTCTCCTGTCCTGAAGGTGGAGGAACACTGCGCAGTGGGTGAGGGCCGTCCCGGGTTCTCCTGTCCTGAAGGTGGAGGAACACTGCGCAGTGGGTGAGGGCCGTCCCGGGTTCTCGTGTCCTGAAGGTGGAGGAACACTGCGCAGTGGGTGAGGGCCGTCCCGGGTTCTCCTGTCCTGAAGGTGGAGGAACACTGCGCAGTGGGTGAGGGCTGTCCCGGGTTCTCGTGTCCTGTGTCCTGAAGGTGGAGGAACACTGCGCAGTGGGTGAGGGCTGTCCCGGGTTCTCGTGTCCTGAAGGTGGAGGAACACTGCGCAGTGGGTGACGGCTGTCCCGGGTTCTCGTGCTCCTGTCCTGAAGGTGGAGGAACACTGTGCAGTGGGTGAGGGCTGTCCCGGGTTCTCGTGTCCTGAAGGTGGAGGAACACTGCGCAGTGGGTGAGGGCCGTCCCGGGTTCTCGTGTCCTGTCCTGAAGGTGGAGGAACACTGCGCAGTGGGTGAGGGCTGTCCCGGGTTCTCGTGCTCCTGTCCTGAAGGTGGAGGAACACTGCGCAGTGGGTGACGGCTGTCCCGGGTTCTCGTGTCCTGAAGGTGGAGGAACACTGCGCAGTGGGTGAGGGCTGTCCCGGGTTCTCGTGCTCCTGTCCTGAAGGTGGAGGAAACACTGCACAGTGGGTGAGGGCCGTCCCGGGTTCTCCTGTCCTGAAGGCGGAGGAACACTGCACAGTGGGTGAGGGCTGTCCCAGGTTCTCGTGTCCTGTCCTGAAGGTGGAGGAACACTGCACAGTGGGTGAGGGCTGTCCCGGGTTCTCGTGTCCTGTCCTGAAGGTGGAGGAACACTGCGCAGTGGGTGAGGGCTGTCCCGGGTTCTCGTGCTCCTGTCCTGAAGGTGGAGGAACACTGCACAGTGGGTGAGGGCTGTCCCGGGTTCTCGGGTGACGGCTGTCCCTGAAGGTGGAGGAACACTGTGCAGTGGGTGAGGGCTGTCCCGGGTTCTCGTGCTCCTGTCCTGAAGGTGGAGGAACACTGCGCAGTGGGTGAGGGCCGTCCCGGGTTCTCGTGTCCTGAAGGTGGAGGAACACTGCGCAGTGGGTGAGGGCTGTCCCGGGTTCTCGTGCTCCTGTCCTGAAGACATCTCCATAAGGCTAATTCCCGTCGCGGCTGTGGATTCCCAGCTGTGACTGGGGGCCCTGCCCAGAGGCTGCTTTGGAAGCATGTTAGGTGAAATTTCAAATCCAGTCGTGCAAATACACAGCATACCTCCACTTACCACTTTTGTGTCTACTCCTATTTATATTGCTAAATGGAATCTGAAGGTGTTCAAAAGAAACCATGTTGATGACTTTGGTGGAATCTGCTGTCAGATCTACAATTTAGAAAAGTTAGTTTCGGTCATCCTGTCAATGGCATCATCCAGAATTAGTTATTTCTCTTTTGGAAACAAGCGTGGCAATGGTTTGGGGAGGCGAGGTGTGCTGTTTAAAGACAGGATCCCGACAGACCTGGCAAAGCAGCTGGCCTCAGACAAAACGGAATTCGCTTTTCGTTGGAAGTTGGTTGGTTCTGGTTTCATTCAGCAGTGCTGCTAGCAGCAAAGCCAGCAGACCCTTGGAGGAACAAGAATGCGTTTTTCCCTTTGAGATCTGAGAAGCTGTACGTGTAATTAAGCCGACACATTTTGAGGACATTTTTTTTTCTGCCTAATCGTCTTCAAGACAATGTAAGCAGGAAGGAATGGTTGTTGTCACCTGCTGTCCTGCAGAACTGTAACATACGGCAGCTGCAGAAGCTGGGGCCGTGGCCCGAGCGTGCACCCCTGCCTCTCTCTCCTGCACAGTCGTGGGACCAGGTCTTGATGGAAGCCAGCAAGTTCCCTGATTGGACACAATGATAGAAAAGTTAGATTTGGTATAATTGTAGTAAATTTTCTTTAGATTGGTGTGATCTTTTCTGCCTAGTCATGGTTTGGAATGAGCAAATCCTTACTTCCAGCTAAAGTCATGTTTTCGCATAAAGAATCCAGCTCAGGACTGATTGTGGTTAACATCAGTCTTGCACACTTCTTGTTGAGGGCCTTCACCACCGTAAAAATTCCGAGGACCTTTGTTTTGAGTGTGAAAGAACTGGGCGTGGTGTATTGTGGTTCTCCTCCTAGTTGTTTTCAGTTCCTTGGGAAAGCACGAGAGCTGCTGCCCCGGGAAGGGCATCTGGGCAGGTTGGGGTCCGTCTCTGAGGGCCTGACAGCTCCCCCATCCAGCCCTTTGTTTTGCAGAATAAGGTTCCAGTCCTCGGATTAAAATTTTGCTGTTTGATTTCATGATAGAAATTACCTTAGGCCTAAATACAGAGTTATCTTCAAATACTTGCATATTTATTTATTTATTTATTTCAAGGTATTTTGTTCTTAGTTTGGCAGAAAAATCTGCCGACGGTACTTGGCAGCCGATTTAATGAACATGTGGAACTCCACTTTGTAATTGTCCACAGTGCTCACATTTCAAAACCTGAAACAAATTTAAGGTAGAGGTTTTTCTCAGGACCCCGCTCTGCAAACTCCACGTGCCGCTGAATTCACAAATGGTTCCTCCTGCCGCAGGGTGAGGGCTGAGAGCAGATGTAGATGTGGAAGCAAGAGCCGGAGCCCAGGGTGGCTGCACAGGCAGGGGTGGGAGGAGTGTAGGTGCAGTTTCTGAGTTCTGTGTGCACGTGTGTGCCCACAGGGAGACCGAGGTGCCACCTGCCGCTTATGTGTGTGTGTGTGTGTGCACATGTGTGTGGTGAGAGACGAGGTGCAGGGCACAGTTCTCATGTGTGTACGTGTGTGCCCATAGGGAGACCGAGGTCCTGCGTGCAGCTTCTGTGTGTGTGTGTGTGTGCGACGTGTGTGCCCACAGGGAGACCGAGGTCCTGCGTGCAGCTTCTGTGTGTGTGTGTGTGCACGTGTGCGCCCACAGGGAGACCGAGGTGCCGCCTGCAGCTTCTGTGTGTGTGTGTGTGTGTGTGCGCGCGCACATGTGTGTGGTGAGAGACGAGGTGCAGGGCACAGTTCTCATGTGTGTATGTGTATGCCCACAGGGAGACCGAGGTGCCGCCTGCAGCTTTGTGTGTGTGCGTGTGCACGCACGTGTGTGCCGACAAGGAGACTGAGGTCCTGTGTGCAGCTTCTGTGTGTGTGTGTGTGCCCACAGGGAGACCGAGGTGCCGCCTGCAGCTTGTGTGTGTGTGTGTGCACATGTGTGTGGTAAGAGACGAGGTGCAGGGCACAGTTCTCGTGTGTACGTGTGTGCGCACGCGCAGGTGTGGAGGTACTGGATGTTACCCATGTGTGGAGACTCGTGCAGGGTGCAGTTCTTACCCGATTCTCTTCCTGCCACGGTCTGCTCAGTGCAGACGTGGGAAGAGGCTGGAATGTGCGGCTTCAAGGGCCGCCCGCTGGGACGTGCCGATGCAGACCCACCTCTCTGGGGCTTTAGGGTTAGCTCCAGGTCCTGCCCATCTCTGCCCGCTGGAGGAGGGTGCCAGTCCTGCTGAGGCGGCCCACGTACCCATCAGGCACAGTCCCTGGGGCTCACTGGACAGGGCCTACTTGATGTTTGCTGTCAGGGACCCTGGCCCCAGAGACCCCATGCTTGGCCCCTCTGGGGTCCACTGCTGTCCTGTGCTCTGGGCCCCATCCTGGGCACCCAGGCCCTGGCTCCACCCCGTCCTGCCATTGTAAGTTCCACAACGTTGCCCCTGAGGCCTCCAGCGAGCCTGGACAGCCCTGGCCTTCCCAGGAGGAAGGAGGGGCTGCCAAGCCTGAAGGTTCACCTGGGAGAGTCTTGGGTGCTCCCTTCCCCATCTCCTCACACAGCGAGACCTTCTCACCCTTGGGCCCTGCTCAGATGCCCGTTCTTCTGGGAAACTGGCCTGGACGCTGGGCGCTGCTGAGGACTCACCTGGGATCCCACCTGCCCATCCCTGCCCTGGGTCTGGCCTCACCCTGGACTGTGAGTCCCTGGAGGGCAGGGTTGCCCTGGGCAGGGGCTTGGTGGGCGTGTGTCAGTGAGGAGGGGAACTGAGCCAAGGCTTGCCCCGCACTTGCCCTGGTGTGGCCAGGAGCTCTGGATGGACCTCGGTGGGGCTCAGCAGAGGGCAGCTTGCATCACCACCTGGCACAGTAGCTCCCAATCCAGTGATCCGGGTAGGGCTGGGGCATCAGCCTGGGTTCGGGTGTGCCAGGTGTGTATACCTGGGCTTCGGGGAGACAGGAATTGGAGTGTGGTGGAGTGGAGCAGCACCTTTCCATTACCGTAACCACATGGGCTCAGGGAATTAGGAGAAGAGGCCTCGAAACAGAGGCTCCCAGCTTGACCCCAGACGCTGGAGCACTCGGCCATCCCCTGCCGCCAGGGCCTGCGTCTCCAGTGGGCTTCCCGAGTGGATTGGGTTGGATATGGGAATCGGAAAACCATTTCAGGGGAGTAAGACATTTGCTGGGTGAAGCTTTTCACCAGGACCTAGGAATCTTCATAAATCTACTCAGGTGATAAAGTCAGTACGTTAGGAACCGGGGATGACGTAGCTTTTGGTGATTGCTGAACTCTTCAAAGAGTGTAGAACAGAAACCCAGGGAGGCAAGGCGTGCTCCGTTCCTTCCCCCTTGCCATCCTTCGTATCCTTCCTAGCACCCTCTTGTACCAACTTTGGGCCAACGGAACCTTTAGTCTTAGAAGCATCTTCAGCATCCCCAGCGGAGATGGTGTATACAGACCAGGTGCAGATGGCTGGGTGTAGACAGACCGACCTGCACACCAAGCCTGTTTGAGACGAGGCTTCCTAGACAGGTTTTGATTCAATGATGATTTCTGAGTCTGCACAGACAGGAAACCAGAGATGGGCACTGGTACCTGGGCCGGATGCCAGGAGCCATCACTGGGTCCTGATGGGCCTGAGCTGCTGTGACCAGGTAGCAGCCCAGAGCGAGCCTCCTGGGGGGTGTGTGTTTCACACCTGGCCTTCTCACTCACCACCCTGCTGTGCTGAGAAAGTGGCCATTGATGGGAACTGGGGCAGAGCAGGGGCAGTGTGGATGCCCCCACTGTCCCTGGGGCCCTGCTTGAAGGAGCCATGGATGTCTGCTGCCCATGGATGTCCTGCTTTTTGCAGGCAGATCAGGAGGTCAGGAGTTTGAGACCAGCCTGGCCAACATGGTGAAACCCCATCTCTACCAAAAATACCAAAATCAGCTGGGCACGGTTAGTGGAGGTACACACCTGTAGTCCCAGCTACTCGAAAGGCTGAGGCAGGAGAATCACTTGAACCCGGGAGGCGGAGGTTGCAGTGAACCGAGATCACACCACTGCACTCCAGCCCGGGCGACAGAGCGAGACTTTGTCTCCAAAAAAAAAAAAAAAAAAAATATATATATATATATATATATATATATATATATATCCGGCCAGAGGCAAAGGCCACAGCAGTGAATTAGAAGTACCTGCCATGCCCCTCCAGGTACCACACCCTGGGCTGCAGCATCGTGAGCATCACTGTGTGTTGGTGCCAGAGGCACATGCTAAACCACAGGTGACACAGAAGCTGGGGCTGGGCCGGGCTGTGTCCGCTTTGGGCATGGAGCTGCGAGCCAGGGAATGCAGAGAGGGTGAGAAACAAGCATCTTGACTTTAAAATATCACCCTCCTTTCAATAAAATTTTAAACTTCATTGGAAAAATAAATCCTTTATTGAAGAGTGAAGCTTTAAGATGGGTTTTCAGACACCCTCTTCCATTCCTGCTCCACCACCACCGCCCCATTGGCCAAGTGATTACATAGAATTCAGGGCAAAGCTCAGCAAAGTGCCAAGGGACTGGCGGGCACTGGAACTGCACCAGCTGCTCTGCAACACACATGCACACACCGGCCGCTCTGCAACACACACGCAAACATCCGCACAATCTGCAACACACGTGCACACATCCGCACCGTCTGTGCCTCAGTGAGGCTCATGATCTTGTAAACTGGAAGGCCCTCGGGTTTGAAGTCAGCACACGTTTGTACATTTGGCAGAAACAAGAATCCTGAGTTCTACAAACACAAGAAATTGGGCTGAGCTGAGCTAGTGGGCGTGTGCTTGCAGGTCCCCTGCCCTGTCTGCTCCCTCTCCTGGCCCCGAGGCCTGGACACAGCTGGCAGGAGTTCCTCTGTCCACACACACCGCGCCTGGCCAGGCTCACACTCCTTCAGAGTCCTGCACACACACTGCAGCTCCCTCATCACAAGCAGCCATCTGCTGGCGGCACTCCCAAAGGCGGTCCCCAGAATCAGGGTGCTGCACACACCAGGCCAGGAGACGGTGCACACCCTGCCCTCGAGGGACACAGGACTCATGAGCAGTCGAAGGCTGCTATGAATAGACCTGGTTCGTGGCTCACTTGGCTTACTCAGTGCCTCAAGCTACCCGACTCTCGGTCTGCAGGCAGCTTCCCTGGGGCAGCTCTGGCCCAGGCCCTGAGTGGCCCCAGTGGGAGCCGTTCTGAGGAGGGGGTGCAGGTGGGACCTGCTGAGTGGAGCATGGGGCCTGCCCCAGTCATCGTGGAATCAGGCAGAGGCAGGGCCAGGGCTTGGCAGCGAAGTGCACCGGCCGTCTCCTTCCTCACGTCGGGCAGTTCAGACGGTGGCCCTGGACGGAACTCTGGGCTGCTGACCACATCTGGACTTGAGGGTGGGGGAGGAATGGGCCTGGATTTGGGGATCAGAGAAGTAGGAGGACGCCTCTCCCGGGACGGCCCAGGGCTGGCATTTCAGCTCCTGCGGAACAGGCCATTCAAGACGCCTGTCCTAGATCATGTTCCTCTTCCTTCCTGCCCATCTCTCATGTGTCAGTTGAGCATTTGCCCCACATCCCGAAGCACAGCCGTCCCGGTGCCCGGTGGGTGATTCTGTCCCCGGCCTGAGACAGGCCCACTCATTCTCGTGGACTGTGTGTTTGCTGTGTGGCTCAGGTGTGATCTGCGTTTTTGGAAATTAGATCACATCAGCATTTCTGCACAAACTCAGACTGTATTTAGATCATTCCTGTCAACAAGTAAGTGGCCCTGTCGGGTCGGTGGGAACGAGCCAGTGCGCGCGGGGAAGGGAGCTGACCCGGGGGGCGACGGGGCCGGCAGGGGCCTCTGCTGGTGGGATGCAGGACTCAGGACCCCAGCCCTGACCTTCCCCGACCCACGCAGTTTCCAGAAGCTGAGCTTGCTGCAGGCACCTCCAGTCGCAGGCCCGGCCGACAAGACAGACCCTTCTCCCACTGCAGGCCAGAGGAGTCCCTGTTTTATTTTCAGTTTCCTTAGGACATTATCTGTGTGATTAGCTATTCAGCGGCATCTCTGATGTAACTGTTGTGCCATTAAAAACTGATTTCACAATTTTTAACTTCTTTGGCTTTCACTGCCTGGCAGATCTTTTCCACACACGTGAGCCTTGTGGCATTTCCTCAGGGACTGTTACCTCCAAAAACAGCACTACAAATTTTTAAACAAGAATCATTGTCTCTTCATAAAAGCATGTTGCACGAAAATGCCAAGAGGAAATCAGTGGCCAATGATACTGTTTTTAGGGTGCCAAATGGGCACAATTCAGCAACCTTGAGGAAGGCACCCTGAGAGTTTCGCCATCAGTACTGTTTAAATGACAACAAAGTCATCAACACAATTAAAATGTATTTGCTGTGGATGAGCTTGTTTTCTGAGAACAAAGTGGCGCGCGGGCCAGCTCTGTCCTCCCCATGGGTGGTTGTCCCCTCCTCCCTGTACAAACCCAGGAGAGCCGGGAGGAGCAGCTCCCGCAGGACTCACAGGCCCACCCCAGAGACCCTATGCTGTTCAGGTGCAGGGGATGAAACTTACCCCAAATCCAGGCTTGGTTGTGCCTCAGTGTGATAGGAATGGCAGCCCATATTTACAGAGGTGGTATATAGAGCCCCCGCCCCAGGACAGGGCCACGGGTCTGCCTAATACGCCTGCCTCTCTGCCGTGGGACAGCACAGGGACAACCACCAGGAGCTCGCCCTGCACCATGGATTCGCTTGCACCTTTTGTCTTTCTCAGTTAACTCACATCATGCCAGACACAGGGCATGGGACTTCAGTGTGGATCCTTCAATGCCAGCCTTGGACCGTCGTGTGCACCTGTCTTGAGTTCTGTCCCTAAAGTTTGTGAATTCTCTCTTTCGTTTCAGGATCTGGAATCTCTTGATGCCTATATCCAGAGGACGCTCTCTGCCTTGTACCCACCTTTTGAAGCCACGGCAGCCACGGTGCTCTGGCAGCTGTTCAGCGTGGCCGAGAGGTGCCACGGTGGGGACGGGCTGCACTGCCTCACCAGCTTCCTCCTCCCAGCCAAGAGGGCCCTGCAGCACCTGCAGCAGGAAGCCTGTGTGAGTACCTCCCCTGTAGCTCTGAGACGGCGGGCAACCTGGAGGAACCTGCTCTTTCCCCTGGGATTGGGCCCATCAGGGCACTGGCTCAGTCCTTTCCTCTGGCTTCTGGCTCCTCCCACCGTTATCCCAATGAAGGGTCAAACAAGGCTGCATGTCCCAGAAACAAGGGTTTCTCAGGCTTTCCAGGAGTGTGGAGCCATCTTTGTCCCCCACCCCCAATAAACTTGCACTGCACTCTTTGAAGGAAGGAAACAAGTCATTCTCCAGAGCCGGCACCTCAGAGCTAAGTTACTGCGGCAGTCACTGTGCAGGCCCACCCGGAAGGGATAGTAGTGAGCACTTCAGAGCTAAGTCACTGTGCGGGCCCACCTGGAAGGGATTGTGGTCTCAGTTCCAGACCAGCAAAGTAAGGAGATACCATGCTAACGCCAGACACACAAAGGTTTTGGTTTCCCAGCGTGTATACAAGTTATGTTTACACTATAGTCTAAGTGTGCAATAGCATTAGGTCTAAAAACAGCATACATAACTTAATTTTAAAATAGTGATTAAAAAATGCCAATGTTGATGGCTGCTGGCCGATCACGGCCGTGGCAGCTTCTTAAAATGAGACCACAGTGAAGTTTTCCACGTTGACTCTTCCTTTTATGAACAATTGCTCCAGCAGGAAATACTGTTTGACAGCATTTTACCCACCATAGAACTTCTTTCAGAATTGGAGTCGATCCTCTCACACCCTTCTGTTTATCAACTAAGTTTATGGAATACTCTAAATTCTTTGTTGTCACTTCAGCGGTGTTCACAGTATCATCTTTTTTTTTTTTTTTTTTTTTTTTTTTTTTTTTGAGATGGAGTCTTGCTCTGTCACCCAGGCTGGAGTACAGTGGTGCAGTCTCAGCTCACTGCAACCTCCACCTCCCGGGTTCAAGCGATTCTCCTGCCTCAGCCTCCTGAGCAGCTGGGATTACAGGCGCCCGCCACCACACCCAGCTAATTTTTGTGTTTTTAGTAGAGACGAGTTTCGCTATGTTGGCCAAGCTGGTGTTAAACTCCTGACCTCAGGTGATCCACCCGCCCTGGCCTCCGAACAGATTCCATCTTAATCAACCATGTTCTTTGCTCATTCATAAGAAGCAATTCCTCATGCGTTCAAGTTTTATCCTGAGATTGCAGCAGTTCAGTTACATCTTCAGGCTCCACTTCTAATCCGAGTTCTCTTTCTGTTTTCCCCACATCTGCAGTTCCTTCCTCTATGGGAGGCTTGAACCCCTCAATGTCATCCATGAGGGTTGGAATCAACCTCTTCTAAACTCCCCTTCATGTTGATATTTTGGCCTCCTCTCATGAATCTTAAATGTTCATAGTAGCATCCAGAATGGTGAATCCTTTCCAGAGGTGTACAGTGTGCTCTGCCCAGATCCATCAGCGGAATCACTCTCTATGGCAGCTATAGTCTTACAAAATGTATTTCTTAAATAATAAGACTTGAAAGTCAAAATTACTCTTGAGCCTTAGGCGGCAGAATGGACGTTGTGTTACCACACATGGAAACAACATTTATCTGCTTGTACACTTCGTCAGAGCTCTTGGGTGACCACAGGTATTGTTGGTGAGCAGTAATATTTTGAAAGGAATCTTTTTTTCTGAGTAGTGGGTCTCAACAGTGGGCTTAAAATATCGAGTAAACCATGCTGTGAACAGACGTGCTGTGAACAGACGTGCTGTCATCCAGGCTTTCTTGTTCTGTCCATAGAGCAAGGCCGAGTAGACTGAGCACGATTCTCAGGGGCCCGGGATGTTCAGAATGGTCCATAAGCATCAGCATACAAGAATAAATAAAGATATTTATCCTCGAGGCCAGGATAAAACTGTAGTGATCGCCAGGTTGTGGGTGTTGCAGCGAGCTGCTGGAAGGTGCCTGGGTAGGTTCTAAAAAGCACGGCCTTTGTTAACCAGGACCACTTAGCACTCCACCGAAAGTGAATTAGGGCATTGTTTTGAAGCTACCACTGGGCCACTTGGTTTATTAGACTCCTTGAATGTCTTTTGGTTAGAATGACAGGGCTAGGGGAGGGGCCAGGCACAACCTAGATTTGCTTCCTTGTGTGAGGTGGTCTGTTCAGAAGACGTTTTCCTTTGTGAGGACGTATCTTTTGCACATTTCAAGGATGTCGACTGATGTGGGGAAGAAACAGAGGTGCCTGCCGGGAGGCTGGATGACAGCACAGGGAGCCTCGCTGCTTTCCTTGGGTCTGAAAATGCCTGGCTGCTTTCAAAGGCATGCCTGTTTCACCTGCTTTCCGGGAAGTTGCTTTTTGCTCTCATTTTAATCAAAACCATCCTTCTCCCCACCTACTGAATCGCTTGTCTTCTGGAAAAGTCATGTGAATTATGGTACTTTAATATGGATGCGTATGTATTAGTATTTAATAAGCACAACACAAAACTTAGAGACAGTCTGCTTGACATTTATATTACTTTTTGCTTTGGAATGATAAAAATTAAGTTTGTTCATTTCTATAACAGGAGAAAAATGCATTTACCTTGACTACTGTGAATATATGAATACAAACATATTTTAGTTAATATAAATTCAATTCTGTTTTTATTCATTTATCCACTATTGTCAAAATATGTGGTTGGGAAATCATTATTAATAATATTAATATTGAGATAAATGGTCATATGAAGCTAAGACTTCAGTGATTACTGTTGCCTGTCTCCCAACCCTCAGTCAATAAATGACATGCTTAATCACTTATCAAGTTATTTGCCACTTTGTTTCATCACAGTTTGGGACAAAAATGTGTCTGGAGAAGTTTAGAGAAAAGGGCTGGGCATGGCGGCTCATGCCTGTAATCCCAGCACTTTGGGAGGCCAAGGCAGGTGGATCATCTGAGGTCAGGAGTTCAAGACCAGCCTGGCCAACATGGCGAAACCCCATCTCTACTAAAAACACAAAAGTTAGCTGGGCATGGTGGTGGGCGCCTGCAGTCCCAGCTGCTCAGGAGGCTGAGGCAGGAGAATCGCTTGAACCCAACAGACAGAGGTTGCAGAGAGCCGAGATTGTGCCACTGCACTCCAGCCTGGGCAACAGAGTGAGACTCTATCTCAAAAAGAAAAAAAAATAGTTTAGGGAAAAGTAATCAGAAAAATATAGAAATAGGATGTTTCCATAAAAGAGAGACAGAAGTGATCTGGGAATTAGAATAAAAAAATGAAATCAATCAAATAGAAATCGGAAAAGGGGGAGGGAGTAAACAGAATAAAGCCATGAACAGTGAAAAGCACAATGTCTCTGACACAGGTCCAAGAAATAATAGAGCAGCAAAATTCAGAGGATTACTGGGGTAGCAATGTTCATAACAAACGAATATCATAAAAGGCGAAGTGCATCGCTGGGTCTAAAGAAGATCTTTCAATAATAATACTAGTGACAAAAAGCCAGGAAGACCTCAGCTGTGAGCCCCGAACAACATAGTCTGAAAATGTGTGAAATATAAATGGACAGAATTGCAAGGAGAAATCCAGAATTACCGTAGGAGATTTCACCTCTCTCCAAAGCAGACGGGGCAAGCAGACCACGCACTACTTGGAATATATGTTAAACACAGTAACTCTCTTCCACTAAGGGGCATACGTAGAGTGCTGAGCCCCACAGCTTTAGGATCCATATCCTTCCCAAGTACACATGGAACACTTTCCAAAGTTAACCAAAATCTGATAAAATTCTTGCCCATTTAAAAACATTTATCCCAAGGATACATGATTAGAGAATATTGGAGAGCCCACATTCTTCTTCTTCTCCTCCTCCTCCGTTTTTTTTGTTTGTTTGTTTGTTTTTTTTTGAGTCAGGGTCTCACTCTATCACCCAGGCTTGAGTCCAGTGGTACAATCATGGCTCACTGCAGCCTTGACCTCCTGGACTCAAGCGATCCTCCCGCCTCAGCTTCCAGACTAGCTGGGACTACAGGTGTGCACCACCACACCTGGCTAATTCTTTTATTTTAAAAATATTTTGTAGAGACTGGGTTTCACTATGTTTCCCAGGCTGGTCTCGAACTCCTGGGCTCAAGCGATCCTCCTGCCTCAGCCTCCCAAAGCACTGGGATTACAGGTGTGCACCACCATGCCCAGCCTACCTTCTTCTTAAGTGTACATGTAGCTTACCAGGATCGACCATTGTCCATAAAGTGTCAACAAATACCAAATAATTTGTATCTAAAGGCCACAGTGCAATAAAACTAGAAATCAACAAAAACAAGAAACCCTTACATTTGGAAAGTGTTTTAACCCATTTATGGCTAATGTTCCATTATTGGAACACTAAGCTTGTGGGAGTTATTTATATCCTACTGCTGAAGGTCATTGCCAAGGTCTGATTTTTCACACACACACAAATTTGCAACCTCCGGCACAAATGGGTTAATGTACTGCTAAATAAAGGATGACAAAACCCCCAAGGAAATTGTCGGAATATTTAGAGCCAAAGAACAGATGTGTCCGGTTACAATGTGGAGGAGCATGAAGACCTTTACCACCAAACAATGAGAAACCTAGAGAAGCCCACACCATTGCATCTTCCTTCAGAGCCACCCATGAGGCATGGATGTGGAAAGCACCTGAAAGGACCACACTGTAGAGAGACAGTGCCTTCCTAAACGAGTAAATAACAGAAGCCACTTTCGTGCCTGTGGCCAGTCACTGAGGCTGGAGGAGGGTGGAGAGGGGAGCAAGCCTACCAGAGAATGACCTTCTTTGCTGAGACAAGGAGAAATCAGCAAGATTTAGGAAACCTCTGAGCTGACAGATTAGCATCTGGAGGAGCCTTGAATGCAGGATAATCTTCTCTGCCAAGTAATTCTCTTAGAGGGAATTTTGCTGAGGAAGTGGAAATTGAAGGGGGGGACTAGAAAGCAAAAAGAAATCTCAGAGTCTTATAGTCACATGGGCCAGGTGCACTGGCATTATCATGCCTGTAATCCCAGCACTTCGCAAGGCTGAGGGGGAGGGTTGCTTGAGCCCAGGAGTTCAGTAGCATCCTGGGCAAGATAGTGAGAGCACATCTCTGCCAGAATTTTTTTTAAACTTAACCAGTCATGGTGGGTAGTGCATGCCTGTGGTCCCAGCTACGTGGGAGGCCCAGGTAAGAGGATTACTTGAGCCTGGGAGATCAAGGCTGCAGTGAGCTCTGATTGTACCACTGCACTGGGCCTGGGCAACATAGCAAGACCCTGCCTCAAAAAATAAATATAGTCATACAGTACCAAAGAGTTGTAATCTCCAACTCGTACAGTCTCCTGGTCTCAAAATCTCGTCGTCTAACAGTCTTAAAATTTCAATCCCATGGTTTCAACATGTCTCAGTTCTTATTCCAGGCTCCCCCTGGAGAGAGAGATGGACTCACCATCAGAGGATTTGAAACCAGAGATAGGCTGAAATTCATCAACCTTAAAACCAAACTCCACCCAAATAAAATCTGATAAGAAGGTCCTGGTGGCCAGTGACGTCTGAGGCTGGGCTGAAAAGTGGAGAGAGATCTCGTTGCACTCTTGTAGCTTTAATTCCAGGGCTTTCATAGAGGAATTAAAGCCGCAACCCTGCCCCAGTTTGGCTCTGTTTCCGAATGCATTACACTGATAAGCCCCTCACCTAACTGCCTAACAGAAGAAAGAGCATTTCCTCTTGAAAAGAAACATGCCTGCATTAGACAAAATCTCTGAGATAAAATTTAAGAATTGTGTGATTTGCAGAGGTGCCAGATTTTATCAATCCATAAACAACAGCAAAATTCTCAATAGAAACAGACCACCCAGGGGCTGGAATTATCAGGCAGAGACTTCTTAAAAATTATAATAAACTGGCCGGGCGCGGTGGCTCACGCCTGTAATCCCAGCACTTTGGGAGGCCGAGGCGGGTGGATTATGAGGTCAGGAGATCGAGACCATCCTGGCTAACACGATGAAACTTCGTCTCTACTAAAAATACAAAAAATTAGCCGGGCGTGGTGGCAGGGGCCTTTAGTCCCAGCTACTCGGGAGGCTGAGGCAGGAGAATGGCGTGAACCCAGGAGGCAGAGCTTGCAGTGAGCGGAGATTGCGCCACTGCACTCCAGCCTGGGCGACAGACGAGACTCCGTCTCAAAAAAAAAAAAAAATTATAATAAATATATTAAATAACTATAAGTAAATATGGCAGATGAAGTAGATGAAGAGGTGGAGAGTTTCAGATTTGGAAAGTATTTTGAAAGAAGAAAATGGGCTGGGCATGGTGGCTCGTGCCTGTAATCCCAGCACTTTGGGAGGCTGAGGCGGGCAGATCACAAGGTCAGGAAATTGAGACCATCATAACTAACACGGTGAAACCCCATCTCAACTAAATATACAAAAAAATTAGCCCGTTGTGGTGGTGGGCATCTGTAGTCCCAGCTACTCGGGAGGCTGAGGCCGGAGAATGGTATGGACCCGGGATGCGGAGCTTGCAGTGAGCCAAGATTACGCCACTACACTCCAGCCTGGGTGGCGGTGAGACTCCATCTCAAAAAAAAAAAAAAAAAAAAAAAAGAAGAAGAAAAAAATGGAAATCTCCAAACTAAAAAATACAAGATCTGTAATTAAAATGCTTAATGAATGGGATTAATGCAGATTGGGCACAACAAAGAAAGGATACATGAATTTGAAGACCTGTCAAAGAAAGTCATTCAAATGGAAGCACAGAGAGAAAGGAGAATGAGGAAAAAATGAGCAAAACCTTAGTCACTAGTGTGATTATCAAGCAGTCAAAATGTGTATAATTACATTTACAGAAGGGGAGGAAAGTGAGAAGAGGGCAGGACAAATGAAGAAGTATTGTTGGAATTTTTTTCAAATTTGTTTAAAACCAGAAACACCTGGATCCAGGAAGCTCGTCATCAGCGGACAGAGGAAAGAGGCAAACTGCACGCCGCAGGGAACAGTGAGAATGACGGATGACTTCCTCGGAAGCACTGGGCTTCCGAAGACAATGGAAAATGTCTTTTTATGTTGTCTTTTATATATGTCTTTTAAATGTTGAAAGAAAAAAATTCTATATCCAGCAAAAATAAATTTCTACATCCAGCAAAAATATCTTTCAAACATGAAGGCAAAGCAATGACACTTTTGGGTTAACAAAGGAATAGACCAGCAGAGGTGCAATACAAGAAATGCTAAGGGTGGTCTTTAGGTTGAAGGGAAATGATACTAGGTAGGTGAAGGGTACGAGAAAGGCTAAATACGTGAGTAAATATGAATGTCTTTAAAAGATTATTAACTACTTAAATCAGGGTATCATGGGGTTTTTAATCAATGTAGAAGTAAAATATATGACAACAAAAGCACAAAGTGTTGCAGGAAGTAAATGAAATTAGGCCACTGAAAGGTTATTACATTGTTTTGAATTTTAAAATATTAATTGAAGTGAGGCTGTAGTGAGTTAAAGATGCACATTGTAATCTTGAGAGCAAAAATAACACAGAGATACAACTCAATATTCAAGAGATAAAAAGAAACCCCAAAAATAGAAAGAGAAGATGAAAGGAAGAACAAAGAATAGATTAGACAAATAGAAATTATATAACAAGATGATAGATTTGATTCAACCATATCAATAATTATTTTATTTTATTTTTTATTTTTTAATTTTTTTTTTGAGACAAGGCTGGAGTGCAGTGGCGCAATCTCGGCTCACTGCAAACGCCATTCTCCTGCCTCAGCCTCCCGAGTAGCTGGACAGGCGCCCGACCCTGCAATTTTTTCTATTTTTAGTAAGACGGGGTTTCACCATGGTCTCGATCTCCTGACCTTGTGATCCGCCCACCTCGGCCTCCCAAAGTGCTGGGATTACAGGCGTGAGCCACCGCGCCTGGCCCAATAATTATTTTAAATGTAAACCAAACACACTCCATGCAAAAGGCAGGAATGGACAGACTCAAAAAAAGGCAAGAGCAACTAAACGTTTGTTGTATAAAATGCCCTTTATTTTTTATTATTTATTTATTTATTTATTTTTAGATGGAGTCTTGCACTGTCGCCTGGGCTGGAGTGCGGTGGTGCAATCTCAGCTCACTGCAACCTCCACCTCCTGGGTTCAAGCAATTCTCCTGCCTCAGCCTCCCGAGTAGCTGGGATTACAGGTGCGTGCCACCACGCCCAGCTAATTTTTTGTATTTTTAGTAGAGATGGGGTTTCACCATGTTGGCCAGGCTGATCTCGAACTCCTGACCTCAGATGATCTGCCCGCCTCAGCCTCCCAAAGTGCTGGGATTACAGACATGAGCCACCGCGCCCAGCCAAAATGCCCTTTAAATATAAAGACACACAAAGATGGAATCTAAAAGAATGGGAAAAATGCCACTAAGCATAAGAAAGTATGTGGTAGTATTAATATCAGATAAGTAAGATTTCAAGACCGTGAGTACTACCAGAGACAAATAGGGACAATTTGTAGCAGTGAAAGGCTCAATTTATCAACAGAGTGCCTAATAATAGAGCTTCAAAATACATAAAGCCAAATAATTGCTAGCAGTAATGTAGATTTTTTATACTCTCAGCAATTGGTAGAACAATTGGAAAAAAATCTAAGAATATAAAAAATCTGAACATTAGTAATAAACTTGACGTATTTGACGTTTATAGAACAATGTACACAACAAATGCAGAATATGCATTCTTTTCAAGCTCACACAAAATAAAGTACATACTGTAGATAATTTTTTTCAAAGTATCAATAATTTTCTAAGGACAGAGCTCATACAGAGTTTTTTTTTCTGACCACAGTGTTATTAAACCAAAGCTCAATAACATAAAAGAGATAACTAGAAACTCACAAAATACTTGGAAATTATGTATTTCTGAATAATCCATGGGTAGAAAAGATTACAATATCCATAAGGGATATTGTATCCATAAGGGATATTGGCCTGTATTTTTCTTTTGTCTGACATCTTGGTAATGCTTCTTCGAATGAGTTTCCCTCCTCTTTAATTTTTTGGAAAAATTAGAAAAGGAGTGGTGCTGTTCTTTAAATGTTTGGTAAAATTCACCAATGAAGCCATCAGTTCCAGGCTTTAAGAGATTTTTAAATTACTGATTCAATCTACTTAGCAGGCGTAGGTATATGCACATTTTAAATTTCTTCCTGATTTAGTCTTGGTAGGCTTTGTGTCTCTAGCAATTAATCTAGATTATCCAATTTATTAATGTACAGTTAATAATTTTTCATAATCCTTTTTATTTCTGTAGAATCAATAGTAAGTAATATCCCCTCTCTAATCTGATTTTAGTAACATAAATCTTTTTTTAGTCCACCTAGCTAAAGGTTTGTCAACTTTTTTTTATCTTTCCAAAGAACCAATTGTTGGTTTCATCCATTTTGTATCTCGTTTTTCTATTCTCTGTTTCACTTATCTCTGTTCTATATTGTTCCCTTTCATCTGCTAGCTTTGGGTTTAGTTTTTTTCTTCTTTTTCTAGTTCTTTAAGCTGTGAAGTTAGGTTGTTGATTTGAGATCTTTACTTTTTAAAAATATAAGCATTTATAGCTATAAATTTCCCTCAACACTGCTTGTGCTGCCTCCCATAAATTGTGATATATTATGTTTTTGTTTTCATTTCATTCTAAACATCTTTTCATTTTTTTGTGATTTCTTTTTTGATCCATTGTTGATTAATTTCCACAATTTTGTGAATTTTTCAGTCTTATTTCTAGTATTGACTTCTAACTTCATCTCTTTATGATTGGTGAAGATAATTTGTATGGTGTCTGTCTTTTTAAGTTTATCGAGACTGAATTTGTGGCCTAAGATATGTTCTACCCTGGAAGTTATCTCTCATGTGCACTTGAGAAGCATGTGTATATCCAGCAAAAATACCTTTCAAACATGAAGGCAGAATAATGACGCTGCTGGGTAGATGTTCTGCATGTCTGTTAGATTGAGTTGGTTTATGGTGTTGGTAAAGTCCTCCATTTTTAAAAATCTCTCTTCTGTCTGGTTCTTCTGTCCATTGACAGTGAAACAATGAGGTACTGAAGTCTCCAACAATTATTGTAGTGCTGCCTGTATCTCTCTTCAATTCTGTTAATTTTTGCTGCATACATTTTGATGATCTGTCATTAGGTGTGTAAATGTCTATAATTGTTATATCTTCTTGCTGTATTTAACCTTTTATTAATATATAAGGTTCTTCATGGTATCTTGTAACATTTTATGATTTAATGTCTATTTTATGTGATATTAGTGTAGTCATTCCTCCCGTCTCTTGGTTACTATTTGCATGGATATATTTTTCCATCTTTTTAGTTTGGATCTGTTTAATGTCTTTGAATCTCAAGTGAGTCTTTTGTGGACACCGTATAGTTGGATCATGTGGGATTTTTTCAAAAATCCATTTTGCAGACTGGATGTGGTGGCTCACACCTGTAATCCCAGCACTTTGGGAGGCCAAGGTGAGTGGATCACCTGAGGTCAGGAGTTTGAGTCCAGCCTGGCCAACATGGTGAAACCCCGTCTCTACTAAAAATACAAAAATTTAGCTGAATATGGTGATATGCGACTGTAATCCCAGCTACTCGGGAGGCTGAGGCACGAGAATCACTTGAACCCAGGAGGCAGAGGTTGCAGCGAGCTGAGATCATGCCACTCTACTCCAGCCTGGGTGACAGATACTTAAAAAAAAAAAAAATTCAGTTTTACCAGTCTCTGTCTCTTGATTAGATAACACATTTATATTTAAAGTAGTTTCTGATAAACAGGGGCTCCTGTCATTTGGCCATTTGTTTTCTATGTGCTGTATAGCTTTTTTGTCCATTTCCTGCATTACTGTCTTCTTCAGTGTTTAGCTGATTTTTTTGTAGTAAAAGGCTTAAATTCTTTCCTCGTTTCCTTTTGTGTACATTCTATAGCTATTTTCCTTTTGATTACCATGGGGATTACATTTATTATCCTAAAGTTGTAACACTAATTTGAATTTATACTAGCTTGACATTAATAACATAAAATAATTCTGTTCCTTTACAGCTCTGTGTCACCCCTTTTGGTTGCTGATGTCAGAAAATTACATCTTTATACATTATTAGTATAAAGTATTACTAGTTATTACTAGTAGTATAAAGTATTAAGCATAAAGCAATAATTCTTATAAATATATTAGTGTCTTAAGTCATGTAGAAAACAAAATGGCAGTTATAAGCCATTGTTACAGTAATACTAGCTTTCATAATTTGCATATAATTACCTGTATTGAGATCTTTATTTCTTCATAGTCCTTCAAGTTACTGTCTAGTATTCTTTGAGTTCACCCTGCTGGACTCCCTTGTATCCTGTAGGGTGGGTCTAGTGGTAACAAACTCCCCAGCTTTTGTTTATCTGGGAATGTCTTAATTTCACCCTAACTTTTGAAGCATAGTTTTGCTAGATATAAGAGTCCTTGTCAACAGGATTTTTTTCTTTTATCATTTTGAACGTTTTGACCCACTGCCTTCTGGACTGAAAGATTCTGATGCAAAATATGCCAACAATCTTATTAAGGATTCTTGTATGGGATGAGTCACTTCTCTCTTGCTGCTTTCAGGATTCTGTCTTTGTCCTTCAAAAGCTGGATTATAATGTGTTTTGCTGTGGGTCTCTTTGAATTCCTTTACTTGGAGCTTATCAGGCTTCTTGCATGTTTGTATTCATGTCTTTCCTCAAATTTGGGAAGTTTTCACACATTATTTCTTCAAATGTTCTATGCCATTTTACTCTCCTTCTGGAACTCCCACTTTACGTGTGCTGGCTGCTTGATGGTGTCGCGCAGGTCTTTCAGGCTTTGTTCACTTTTCTTTTTTCTGCCTGCTCAAATCTGCCTTTGAATCCCTTTAGTGAATTTTTCATTTCAGTTATTATACTTTTCAGCTCCAGAATTTGTTTGGATTCTTTTTAGGATTTTTAATATCTTTGTTGATATTTTCATTTTTTCATACATCACTTATTTTCTTCACATCTTTAGTTCTTTGAGCATCTTTAAGACTGTTCTTTTACAGTCTTTTCCTGTTAGGTCTGCTATCAGGGGCTTTTCCAGGGACAGTTTCTGATTATTTTTTCCATTGAATGGAACATACTTTCCTGTTTCTTTGAAGGCCTCGTGACGTTTTGTTGAAAATTGGACGTTTGAACCTAACTATGCGACCACTTTGCTTGTCAGATTTTCCTCCTCCCTTGGGGTTTGCTTTTTATGTTGTTGAAGCAGCATTGCTGTCTGGGTGAATACCCGGGGTTCGTCATCTCACAGCAGGATTAATGACACGGACACACGTGAGGAGTGAGTCTGAGAGTGGAGGTTTAATGGAAAATACCCGGGTTCGTCATCTCACAGCAGGATTAACGACATGGACACACGTGAGGAGTGAGTCTAGGAGTGGAGGTTTAATGGAAAAAAGAAAGAGAAAGGAGAACAGCTCTTACTGTCAAGACAGAGAGGAGTGCCCAGAAGGGAAATCTGGCCAGATGCAGAGAGCCCCAGATTTTACAGGCAGGCTTGAGGAGGTGGTGTCCCATTTACATGGGGGCCACCGATTGGTTGGACCAGGTGTGACATTTACATAGTGTGTGGGCTGGGGAGGCTGCCCACCCCACCCTAATCTTATTATGCAAATGGCCTTTCCGCTTGGCCAGCGCAATCTTGCCTGCTCCTTACTGTACACGTGGCTGGCAAAAGAAGGGAAGATGGAGCTGCCATTTTGAACATGTCTGGTCCCAGGTAGCCTTTTCCTATTGGCACAACTGCCAACATTCACCTGTGTGAGCTTCCAGCTCACTTGTCTATGTCTGCAGCTCGATTTTAAAGCTGCTATTTGTTAGAAAAGAAAATGATTTGGGAGCTGCTTTTCATTGAAAGGAAACATTACTAGACTTTCTTTCCCTCACTATCTGCCTAATTTCTTCTTAATTCCTAGATCATTGTTTCTGCTTATTGTTGGGTATTAATATTATTATTATTATAGGCTGCATCTGTGCCAAGGCCCAGCCCGAGGTGTAACCTTAAGGTCATTTCAGTTCCTTCTGAGCCTGGTCCTTTCTTTGAGCATACATGGTCATTTTCTAATTTTCCTTGTATATGCATTTTTTTAAAATGTCCTAGTCTTTAATGTCTGGCTCACAAAAGGGGAAAAGAGAAAAAAATGAAACGAGGGGCAAAAGGGCACCACCTCTTTAACCCCCGGAAGTCACTTCAGTGGCAGTGGTGGGTGGCGGCCGAGCGGTGGGAAAGGTGCAGCAGCACTGGGTGGCAGTGGTGGGTGGCGGCCGAGCGGTGGGAAAGGTGCAGCAGCACTGGGTGGCAGTGGTGGGTGGCGGCCAAGCGGTGGGAAAGGTGCGACCACACTGGGTGGCAGTGGTGGGTGGCGGCCGAACGGTGGGAAAGGTACAACAGCACTGGTCTTGCACCTCTTTGTCTGCATCTCTGTGGTCACCAGCCACGGTGATCAGAGCACTGTTAAGGAAAAGAGTCAAACTCTGTAAAATGTTTGAAGAGATTTATTCTGAGCCAAACACGAGAGACCATGGCCCCTGATACAGCCCTCAGGAGGTCCTGAGAACATGGGCCCAAGGCGGCTGGTGCAGCTTGGTTTTATACATTTTAGGGGTATTGAGACATCAATCAAATACATTTAAGAAATACATTGGTTTGGTCCAGAAAGCCAGGACAACTAAGGGGTTTGGTGAATTTAAACTTTTTCTGGCTGACAATGGGTTGAGTTCTTCTAAAGACCTGGGATCAACAGAACGGAGCTGTTCAGCTAAAGATAAAAGATTGTGGAGACAAAGGTTCTTTTGAATCTTATAGTGGCTGCCCTTAGGGACAATAGATGACAGATGTTTCCATTCAGACCTTTAAAAGGTACTAGATTTTAGTTAATCTCGTCAGGATTGGGAGGCCTGGAAGAAAAGGATCTAGCTATGTTAATAGAGGGTCTTCACAGATACAATTTTTCCCCCACAAAGGACAGCTTTGCAGGCCCATTTCAAAATATGGCAAAGAAACGTGTTTTGCGGTAAAATATTTTGACTTCTTTCTTTGTCACATGATGTTATGCCAGAGTCAGATGGAAAGTAAGTCGTGATCTGTAGGCTTAGATAAAAGGCCCATGATGAGAATTTATGGTTTGTAGGGCATGAGCTTCCCAGACCCCTCAGATAGGCATTTAGGCAAGGTAAAAAAAAAAAAAAAAAAAAATCAGAGCTTAGTCCTCAGCACTGATCCACTGTATTTGGATGACAGGGGTTTGTCTTTTTTGTTTCTTGGGGTTTTGTGGACACTTTGGTTCTTGCAGGCTGCTCCAGGAACAAATGTACAGCTGCCTGTGGGGCTAGAGGTGGGGCTGCCTGCAGGTCCAAGAGCTGGAAAGGACCACCATCAACCACTTTTAGTAGACGCCAGAGTTCCAGAACAGTGACGGCAGACAGATGCTGCCAGTGCAGGTGTTGTCCAGATGGGGAGACAGACTTCAGGTGTCTCCTCCTCCACCGTCTTCCCAGAATCCTCCTCGCAACTGGGATATTTTGGGGAAAAAAAAAAATCTAGACAGGTTCTACATTCATATTTCTTCCTTAAAGTTTTTAAAATTCTTGCTGCATTTTCAAGATACTGTAAGACAAAACAGTGTAGGTGTGGTTAACTCAAGAAAGATGGTAGAGCTCTTCAATTCAACAGATAATGCTTGGGGCCTCCTGTTCTCGTCAGGGTCCTATCAGGAGACAAACACCGCACAGAAATTTAGTCAGGAGAGCTTCATGCGGAGAGCTGTTATCTAGTAACAGGATGAACCATAAAGGGTGTAAACCAGAAATGAAATTCTAAGTCCCCAAACCAACTGAACAGACCCCCCACTCCCTTGGCCAAGGGGATCCCAAAGAAACTGGAAGAACGAGTTCAGGCCATGAAGGAAGGGGTTCAGACAGGCCTTGTCATTCTGTCATGCGCGTCCGTGTGGAGAGACCAGCAAACAGGCTTCGCGTGAGCAATGAAGCTTTTTAATCACCTGGGTGCAGGCAGGCTGAGTCCGAAAAGAGAGTCAGGAAGGGAGATAAGGGTGGGGCCGTTTTATAGGATTTGGGTAGGTAAAGGAAAATTACAGTCAAAGGGGGTTGTTCTCTGGCGGGCAGGAGTGGGGGTTACAAGGTGCTCAGTGGGGGAGCGTTTTGAGCCCGGATGAGCCCAGAAAAGGACTTGCACTAGGTAATGTCATCACTTAAGGCAAGGACCGGCCGTTTTCACTTCGTTTGTGGTGGAATGTCATCGGTTAAGGCGAGACAGGGCATTTTCACTTCTTTTGTGATTCTTCAGTTAACTTCAGGCCATCTGGGAGTATACGTGCAAGTCACAGGGGATGCGATGGCTTGGCTTGGGCTCAGAGGCCTGACACATCCCCCCTCCCTTTGGAGTTTAGGTACAACTGACCAGCATTAGTATTAAAATAGACATCAAAAGACTCACAAAACAGATTCTGCAGCAATAAGATACCAACTCTGAACCTGCGGCGTCACATGACAACAGGCCCTGAGGAAATGAAATTATTTTACTCCAAAATAGATTTATTTGCCATATTCTGAAGTGGCCTTGCAAAACTGTCCCTTGTGGGGGATATTTGCATTCTGTAGAGAGTCTCCTTCCCTTTCTAGGTCTTCTCCTCACCCAGGAGAGGGGTTTAACCAAGAGTCTGACACCTTTTAAGGTACAAAAGGAGACGTTTGCCGTCATTCTCACTGGAGCCTGCTGCTTAGAAGCTTTGTCGACAGAACAAGAGCCTTGGCTTTATCCCCCTTTTGTCTTAACTCGAGCGTTTCCTTCTGCTGACTTCAGTTCTTTGGGCAGAGCTTACCTCTTCCAGCCAGCCGCCAATCAGAAAAATTCTGAGTCCACCGCCCCCGCGCTCCCCCTTTGAGATGTCCTGCCTTCCTGGGTGGATCCAATATGTACCTTACATGTACTGATGTATGTCTTTACCTGTAACTTCACTCTCCCTAAAATGTATAAAACCAAGCTGTAACTAGACCAACTCAGGCACACGTTCTCAGGGTCTCTTGAGGGTGTACCCCAGGCGGTGGTCACTTACACTTTGCTCAGAGTAAGCCTCTTTAAATACTTCATAGAGCTTTGCTGTCTTCATCAACAAAGGTCAGTGAGAGCTATGAAGTATTCCCTAGGACTGAGGGAGAGCTCCCAAAGAGGAAGTAAGCCTTCCCTAGCCCCCATCAAGATAGTGGTGGGCGAATGTGCATTATGTATTTGAAGCTAAAATAAACTACTTAGGGTATGTACGACCATTCTTTTTCACTCATTGCCTGCCTTAATGAACTAATTGCCAGTCCTGACCACTCACAGCTGGAGGCTTCAAAGGATGCACAACTTAGAACGTTGCCAAGCAGGCAGTAAAATCAGTGGGCAAGAGGACAGGCTTCACCCGGAATGTGATCAAGAGTCACACATGCTCATAAGTCACTCAGGAAAATGTCTGTGTAGGTTTTCCCACCCAAGAGCACATTAAATCCAGATGTCAGAGTGAATATGGAGAGAGAGTGAGTGAGAGAGAGAGAGAGAGAGACAGAGAGAGACAGAGAGAGAGAGAAAGGAACATGCTTTCTCATCAGAAAAAGACCTACTTGGCTCAAGCAGACAGTGACACCACAAAGAGAAGGAAATTGGTTGATGGGAGAAACATCTAGAGAATTTACGATTCAAAAACATCAGAAGAAAAAACAAACCAAATGAAAGCTATTCTTTATATTGTCTTTGCCGAGGGCTTATAAGCATAAGCGAAACACTGAGAGCCAATAGAAAACTTGGCAGACTTGAAGAGATAATTTACAGAAGAGGTGTTACAATTTAACATCTAAAAAATACATAAGGAGATGGTAATGAAATAATATTAAGCCAAAAAAGAAGTGTAAATTTGTTTCATATCACAGTAGAGGGAAGCTCATCCCTTAGTGCCTCCTCATGCCCTGGGAGGTCACCTGTCCCATTGCCCAGAATGAAGCTGAACTTTTAGGAATACTCACATTCCTGGTGTGATATGCCTTTGTTGTGATCGAAGCCTGTTCATTGTCTCAGGAATTTCAGGCTCCTGGACAGCTTTGCGAAAGCTCGTTGTAAAGAAGGACCCTTTGCTTGTTTTTAGCAGCTGAGCTGCAGCACGTGAACAGTGAAGTCCAGTGGCCTCCTTTTAAATAAGAAAATCTAGTTCTGACACTCTCGTTGACGCTGTGTCGAAACAACATAGAGTGCACCACTTAGAGAAGGCATCAAAATGAGAGAGAGGTTGACCCTGTGTGATCTGTAGTTTTCTCAGGACTGGAGCTATTCAGAACATGACTACTAGATTCATCGTATCTGGTCTAATGTGGCAGCAATTCCAGGGTAGCCAAAAGATGTACAATCTAAACCATGGCTGGTTTGGCCGAGGAGAATCACAGAATTCTGAATTGTATTGAGGCAAAGAAGAATAGTGTTCTCTCTCTATTTGTTTCCTTTTCAAAGCCGTGATGTACATTCCACTTGGAATACTCTTGTCATAGTTCAGTTGTTCATGTTACGTACATTATTATGAAATCACGGCTGATGCCCCACCCCTCTGCAGGTTCCCCCTGAAGAAGCCGGTGCTTTTTTTTTTTTTTTTTTTTTAAATACTTTAAGTTCTAGGGTACCTGTGCACAACGTGCAGGTTTGTTACATAGGTATACATGTGCCATGTTGGTGTGCTGCACCCATCAACTCGTCATTTGCATTAGGTATTTCTCCTAATTCTATCCCTTCCCCAGCCCCGACAGGCCCTGGTGTGTGATGTTCCCCACCCTGTGTCCAAGTGTTCTCATTGTTCAGTTCCCGCCTATGAGTGAGAACATGCGGTTTTTGGTTTTCTGTCCTTGTGATAGTTTGCTGAAAATAATGGTTTCCAGCTTCATCCATATCCCTGCAAAGGACATGAACTTACGCTTTTTTATGACTGCATAGTATTCCATGGTGTATATGTGCCACATTTTCTTAATCCAGTCTATCACTGATGGACATTTGGGTTGGTTCCAAGTCTTTGCTATTGTGAATAGTGCCGCAATAAACATACGTGTGCATGTGTCTTCACAGTAGAATGATTTATGATCCTTTGGGTATATACCCAGTAATGGGATCGCTGGATCAAATGGTATTTCTGGTTCTAGATCCTTGAGGAATTGCCACACTGTCTTCCACAATGGTTGAACTAGTTTACACTCCCACCAACAGTGTAAAAGTGTTCCTGTTTCTCCACAGCCTCTCCAGCATCTGTCGTTTCCTGACTTTTTAATGTTCGCCATTCTAACTGGCATGAGATGGTATCTCAATGTGGTTTTGATTTGCATTTCTGTGATGACCAGTGATGATGAGCATTTTTTCATGTTTCTGTTGGCTGTATAAATGGAAGAAGCTTCTTCTGATCATCTCAATTGATACAGAAAAAGCATTCGACAAAATTCAACACCCTTTCATGATAAAAACAAAATACTCTAGGAATAAAAGGAAACCGTCTCAACATAATAAAATCCATATGTATAAAACCCACAATGAATATTGTCCTCAGTGGTGGGAGACTGAACGCTTTTCCACTGATATCAGGAACAAGGATACGCACTTTCACCACTTCTATTCAACATGGTATTTGAGGTTCTTCCCAGAGTAGCTAGGCAAGGAAAAAAAAAAAAAAAAAAGTAAAAGGCATCCAAACTGGAAATTAAGAAGTAAAATTATCTGTTTGTAGATGACATGATCTTATATGTGGAAAACCCTAAAGATTTTATAAAAACTTTAGCTATTAGTTCTTTGTTGGATATATAGATTGCAAAGATTTTCTCCCACTCTGTGGGTCATCTGTTTGCTGATTATTTCTTTTGTTGTGCAGAAGTTTTGTACTTTAATAAAGTCCCATCTATTTATCTTTGTTTTTGTTGCATTTGCTTTTGGGTTCTTGGTTATGAAATTTTTACCTAAGCCAATGTCTAGAAGGGTTTTTTCTGATATTATCTTTTAGAATGTTTATGGTTTCTGGTCTTAGATTTAAGTCTTTCATCCATCTTCAATTGATTTTTGTATAAGTTGAGAGATGAGGATCCAGTTTCTCTCTTCTACATGTGGCTGCCAATTATCCCAGCACCATCTGTTGAATAGGGTGTCCTTTCCCCACTTTCTGTTTTTGTTTGCTTTGAGGAAGATCAGTTGGCTGTATTTGGGTTTATTTCTGGGTTCTCTATTCTGTTCCATTGGTCTGTACACCTATTTTTATACCAGTCCCACGCTGTTTTGGTGACTCTGGCCTCATAGTATGGTTTGAAGTTGGGCGACGTGATGCCTCCAGATGTGTTCTTTTTGCTTAGTCTTGCTTTGGCTGTGTGGGGTCTTTTTTGGTTCCATATGAATTTAGGATTGTTTTTTCTCATTCTGTCAGTAATGATGGTGGTATTTTGATGGTAATTGCGTTGAATTTGTAAATTGCTTTTGGCAGTTTGGTCCTTTCACAGTGTTGATTCTACCCATTCGTGAACATGGGATGTGTTTCCATTTGTTTGTGTCATCCATGATTTCTTTCAGCGGTGTTTTGTAGTTTCCTTGTAGAGGTCTTTCACGTCCTTGGTTAGGTATATTCCTAGTATTTTAATTTTTTGCAGCTATTATAAAAGGGGTTGAGTTCTTAATTTGATTCTCAGCTTTGTCATTGTTAGTGTATAGTAGAGCTACTGATTTGCATACATTAATTTTGTGTCCTGAAACTTTGCTGAATTCATTTGCCAGTTCACGGAGCTTTTTGGATGAATCTTTAGAGTTTTCTAGGTATATGACCATATCATCAACCAAAAACAACAGTTTGACTTCCTCTGTACTGATTTGGATGCCCTTTATTTTTTTCTCTTGTCTGACTAATATCCAGACTCTACAAGAAATGCAAACAAATCAGCAAGAAAAAAAAATAAACAATCCCATCAAAAAGTGGGCTAAGGATATGAACAGACAGTTCTCAAAAGAAGATATACAGATGACCAACAAATATATGAAAAATGTTCAACATCACTTATTATCAGGGAAATGCAAATCAAAACCACAATGTGATACCACCTTACTCATGCAAGAATGGCCATAATCAAAAAATAATAGATATTGGCATGGATGTGATAAAGAGGGAACAGTTTTACAGTTGTTGGGAATGTAAACTAATAAAACCACTATGGAAAACAGTGTGGAGATTCCTTAAAGAACTAAAAGTAGATCTACCATTTAATCCAGCAAATCCCACTTTTGGGTATCTACCCAGAGGAAAAGAAGTTGTTATACAAAAAAAACACTTGCACACACATGTTTATAGCAGCACAATTTGCAACTGCAAAAATATGAAACCAGCTCAAATGCCCACCAATCAATGAGTGGATAAAATGTGAGAGATATATACCTATATGTATAGATATAGATATATATATATATATGATGGAATATATATGAGATGGAATATATATATATGATAGAATATATATAATAGAATATATATGATAGAATATATATAAATTTATATATGATGGAATACTACTCAGCCATAAAAAGGAACAAAATAATGGCATTTGCAGCAACCTGGATGGAAGTGGAGACCATTATTCTAAGTGAAATAACCAAGACTGGAAAACCAGACATTGTATGTTCTCACTCATAAGTGGCAGCTAAGCTATGAGAATGCAAAGGCATAAGAATAATACAATGGACTTTGGGGAGTCGTGGGAAAGGGTGGGAGGTGGGTGAGGGATAAAAGACTGCACATTGGGTACACTCTCCACTGTGATAGGTGCACCAAAATCTCAGAAATCACCACTAAAGAACTTATTCATGTAACCAAACACCACCTGTTCTCCGGAACACTTATTGAAATAAAAAAAAAAATGAAGGCCAGGCACGGTGGGTCATGCCTGTGATCCCAGCACTTTGGGAGGCTGAGGCAGGTGGATCACTTGAGGTCAGGAGTTCAAGACCATCCTAGCCAACATGGTGAAACCTCCTCTCTACTAAAAATACAAAAATTAGCTGGGTACGGTGGCGTGTGCCTGTAGTCCCAGCTCCTCGGATGGCTAAGGGACGAGAATCACTTGAACTTGGGAGGCGGAGGTTACAGTGAGCTGAGACCGTGCCACTGCACTGCAGCCTGGGGAACAGAGTGAGACTCTGTCTCAGAAAAAAAGAAAAAAGAAATACAAAAGAAAAACCTGTTAGAAATAGTAATTCATCAAAGTTTGAGGATACAAAATCAACACACAAAAATCAGTTGTGTTTCTATACACTTACAATGAGCAATCCAAAGATTAAGAAAACAATTTCAGGCCGGACGCGGTGGCTCAAGCTTGTAATCCCAGCACTTTGGGAGGCTGAGGCAGGCGGATAACCAGGTCAGGAGATTGAGACCATCCTGGCTAACATGGTGAAACCCCATCTCTACTAAAAATACAAAAAATTAGCCGGGCATGGTGATGGGCGCCTGTAGTCCCACCTACTAGGGAGGCTGAGGCAGGAGAATGGTGTGAACCCGGGAGGCACAGCTTGCAGTGAGCTGAGATCGCGCCACTGTACTCCAGCCTGGGCAACAGATCAAGGCTCCACCTCAAAAAAAAAAAATTCATTTATAATAGTATTAAAAAGAATGAAATACCTAGGAATAAATTTAACTAAAAAGTAAAAGACTTGTTCACTGAAAATACAAAACATTGCTGAAAGAAATTAAAGAAGATGTAAATAATTTTAAACACATCCCATGTTCATGAATTGGAAGACTTAATATTGTAAAATAGACTGGGTGCAGTGGCTCACGCCTGTAATCCCAGCATTTTGGGAGGCCGAGGTGGGTGGATCACCAGGTCAGGAGATCAAGACCATCCTGGCTAACACAGTGAAACCCCATCTCTACTGAAAATACAAAAAAATTAGTTGGGCGTGGTGGCAGTCGCCCGTAGTCCCAGCTACTGGGGAGGCTGAGGCAGGAGAATGGTGTAAACCCGGGAGGCGGAGCTTGCAGTGAGCTGAGATCGCGCCACTGCACTCCAGCCTGGGTGACAAAGCGAGACTCTGTCTCAAAAAAAAAAAAAAAAAAATATATATATATATATATATATAGTAAAATGTCAGTACTATCCAAAGTGATCTACAGATTCAGTGCAATCCTATTAAAGTCCCAATGGTGTTTTTTGCAGAAATAGAAAAGCCCATCTTAAAACTCATGTGGAATCTCAGGAGACCCCCAGATAGCCAAAACAATCTTGAAAAAAAGAAAAGTTGGAGGACTCACGCTTCCTGATTTTAAAACTTAGTACAAAACTACAGTAATCAAAGCAGTGTGACACTGGCATAAAAACAGACACATAGACCAGTGGAATGGAATAGAGAGCCCAGTAATAAACCCTCATGTATATGCCTAAGTGATGTTCTACAGGGGTGCCAAGACTATTCACTGGGGAAGACAGTCTTTTCAATCAGTGGTGCTTGGCAAACTGGATATCCACATGCAAAAGAATGAAGTAGGGCCCTTACCTAAACCCCGTTTACAAAAACTCACTCAAAATGGATCAAAGACCTAAATGTGAGAACTATATCTCTTAGAGTAAAACATAGAGGAAAAGCTTTGTGACATCTGATTTGGCAAAGATTTTTCAGATATGACACCAAAGGCACAACCATCAAAAGTGAAAAATAAATTAGGCTTCATCGAATTTTTAAAAAGGGTACCATTACATAAAAAGGACCTTATTGACACAGTGTAAAAGCAGCCCTCAGAATGGGGGAAATATTTGCACATTGTGTATCTGATAAGGGATTAATATCCAGAATGAATGAAGAACTCCAAAAGCTCAACAACAAAAATAATGCAAATCAAAAACGGGTAGAGGGCTGAACAGGTGTTTCTCCAAAACAAATATACAAGTGGCCAATAAGCCCATGAAGAGATGCTCAACATGATTAATCAGGAGGGAAACACAAATCAAAGCCTCAGTTAGACACCACTTCCCATCCATTGTGATAGCTACTGTTAAAGGAAAAACACCACTGGGAAACAAGTGCTTGCAACAGTGTGGAGAAATTGGGGTCCTTGTGCATGGTTGGTGATGACGTGAAATGGTGCAGCTGCTGTGGAAACAGTTCTTCAAAAGAGTGAACACAGAATCACCCTGTGATCCAGCAGTTCCACTTCCGGGCACCTACCCAAAAGAATGGACATCAGGGATTTAAACAGGTATTTGTCCACCTGTGTTGACAGCAGCATTATTCACAATAGACAAAAGGTGGAAACAACCCCAGTGTTCGTGGATGGACGAACAAAATGTAGTGTGTACACATAATGGAATATTGTGCAACGCTGTGGATGGGTGAATGGATAACAAAGTGTAGTGTGTACACATAATGGAATATTATGCAACGCTGTGGGGGTGAATGGATAACAAAATGTAGTGTGTATACACAGTGGAATATTATGCAACGCTGTGGATGGGTGAATGGATAACAAAATGTAGTGTGTACACATAATGGAATATTGTGCAACGCTGTGGATGGGTGAATGGATAACAAAATGTAGTATGTATACACAGTGGAATATTATGCAACCCTCAGAAGGAGTGCAGTTCCAATACGTGCTACCTGCGGCGTGAATGGACCTTGAGGATACTGTGCCAACGGATAGGAGCCAGTACTGGAAGGACAAATGTTGGATGATTCCACTTGTGGAAGTAGTTAGTCAAATTCATCAAGACAGGAAGTGGAATGGTGGGTACTGGGGGCTCAGGGGCAGGGGAATGGTGAGCTGGTGTTTGATGGGTTCACTGTTTCAGTTTGGGAAGATGGAAAGTTCTGGAGATGGATGGTGGTGATAGTTACATAACTGTGTGAATGTACTTAATGCCACTGAACTGTACCTCGTAATCATGGTTATGCTGGTGAACTTCACATTATATCTGTTTTAACACTCACACGTGCACACACACCCCCTCCTCCCCACAGTCTGACTTCCCTCCTGCTCTGGGCTGTGCCACTGCCTTTAACCCAGACCAGTTCCCTTCCACAGCGAAGAAACCCTATGCATGTTGGAAATAGGGTTTGGAAATAGGGTTTGTCTCATCAAATATTTGATATGTAGAGACTTGTAGACCCCTATGGGAGGGCAAAAGACATGCAAGGCTCCAACACCCTCCCACTTCTGTTTTCTAACACTGAAAAAAATCTGGTAGTGCAATTACAAGGACAAGTCACAATGATTTTTTCAACAGTCGTGCATTTTACATCAAATCACCTCTTCACGGGAACATGCCCTGGGCACCAGTACAGCTGTGCCAGGCAGTAGGATCGGGGACGGGCTCTGGGGTCAGACTCAGGGAGGTCCTCATGGACCAGCAGGTACCTGTCTCTTCTGGGGTGAAACCTGTGGAGAGGCCGGAGGTGGCCCCACCAGGTGTCCAGCCCAGGACACAGCTCCTCAGACAGGCTGCCTCGCAGCACCTGGGAGGGTGTCAGGGGGCTGCTTCTTGAATGGCTTGCTCACCAAGGTGAGGAACACGTGCAGACGTTTCTGAAAACTGGGTGGGCCGATGTCTGCATGGACTGTGGGTCTGGAGTGCAGCAGCTCCAGGGCCCGCCCTGACATCAGACGATTAAATGACCACTTGGATTTGCCAGTGGCTCACAGAAGACCCTGGGACGCACCCCCCATACCCCCCCCCCCAGCTAATTTCTTCCCTCTGAAGTAGATGAATATTTTCTAGTTTTCTGCATTACGTTACTTTCATCTATTCAGGTTATTTTCTGAAATGAGGGTGTAACTTTACATTCTTTAAGTCAGATTTGCCGTATCAATGATGGCTCCGTTTTATGCCCCTGTTCGGTATATCCTCCCCTTGAGTGAAGTTTGAGCTTAAATTCTGATAAAAGTTGAGGAACTTGTTTTCACTTCCCTCAGCCACCTAGGATGCTCATACTCGATTTTACATTCCAAGAATTCAAGCCCAGCAAGATGAAAATGATTAGAAAAAGGCTTTTGAGAATAACCTTTCACCATCTGAATATGGGTCCCTTTCAGTGGCAAATGCACTTTCAAGTGTTTAGTGCATTTTTATTGCCATTCTGGAAAGCTGGGATTGTGACTTCCGTGGAGTCCCTGAGGCCAGCATAGTAAAGCTGAGCTGCGAGTGAGAAAAGACACTCACATCTCAGGCCTGTTTGTTACCAGTGCAACACGTGATTGGTGGGTAGGCTGAACATGAACTTGGTATGAGATTCTCTAGAAGCAACTGAAACCCAGGCGGGGCTCTAGGCCCCAAGATGTTTACTGTATTTTAGTTTGTCAGAGCAAAATTTGGGGAAAATAAATACCCAACAGTTACGTGATCTGTCTGCAGTTTCTAACAGCACAGGAAATGCTCGTGAAATCACGCTGGGTGAAAATAGCTAAAGTACACAGTTGTAAATGGAGTGGGATCTCAGCTATTTAAAGGGAACGGAGAAAATTCTGAAGTGAAATTCACCAGCATCCTGGCACCCGCACTCCTCGCTGAGGAGGCCGAGGTAGCGCCCGCAGCGGCTGGGAGCCGCAGGGAACGCCGGAAGTGCAGAGGAGGGAGCCCCCCTTAGGGTGGTCCTGACCAGGGCTGGCAGGGGCAAGTGTGGACGCCCGGCCCCTTGCCCAGGCTGGAGCCACTCTGAGGGACAACTCACCCTTCAGAGCGCCTGGTGGGCTCTGGCTGTGACCCTCGAGCAGCCTCCTCTCCCCTGTCCTGCCCACCTACCCCCAGCCTCCAGGTAGAACTATACGATTGCTTTTATTTTTTTTTTTTTTTTTTTTTTTTTTTTTTTTTTTTTTTTTTTTGAGACGGAGTCTCACTCTGTCCCCAGGCTGGAGTGCCTCAGCTCACTGCAAGCTCCGCCTCCCGGGTTCACGCCATTCCTCCGGCCTCAGCCTCCCAAGCAGCTGGGACTACAGGCGCCCGCCACCTCGCCCGGCTAGTTTTTGTATTTCTTAATAGAGACGGGGTTTCACCGTGTTAGCCAGGATGGTCTTGATCTCCTGACCTCGTGATCCACCCGTCTCGGCCTCCCAAAGTGCTGGGATTACAGGCGTGAGCCACCGCGCCCGGCCTACGATTGCTTTTATAACTGACCCCTGAACCAAAGAGAAGCCCATGATTTTTCTAGTCCTAATGACCTGTTTTATGTTCCAAGGGACAGTGCATCCCAGTCCCCGTGAGACGCCTTCCCTGTGGGAGCTCAGTCACTGACCTTCCCCTGAGAGGTGGAGACCCAGGGCACGGAGGAGCCCAGGCCGTGGCCGTGCCCACCACTAACCTCCTTTCTCTCTTGTCTCAGGCCAGGTACAGGGGTCTGGTCTTCCTGCACCCAGGTTGGCCGCTGTGTGCCCATGAGAAGGTGGTGGTGCAGCTGGCGTCCCTGCACGGAGTCCGGCTCCAGCCCGGGGACTTCTACCTGCAGGTCACATCGGCGGGGAAGCAGTCAGCTAGACTGGTCTTGAAATGCCTGTCCCGGCTGGGAAGGGGCATAGAGGAAGTCACCATCCCTGAGGCCATGTACGGCTGTGTCTTCACGGGGGCATTCCTGGAGTGGGTGAACCAGGAACGGAGCCACGTTCCCCTGCGCACCTGCTTGCTGACCTCAGGCTTGGCTGTCCACCGAGCCCCCTGGAGCGACATCACCAACCCTGTCTTTGTCCCCAGCCCTGGAGCCATCCTGCAGAGCTGCTCCAGCTGCACAGGTCCCGAGCAGCTGCCCAGCAGCCCCTCAGAGGCCCCAGCCCCCACCCAAGCCATGGCAGGCCCCCATTTCCAGGGAAGCACCCCTTCCCCCGACACCCTGACCCCACCCTGCCGCCGAGGGCGTGTGGGCAGCGACCAGCTCAGGCACCTTCCTTACCCAGAAAGAGCCGAGCTGGGAAGGCCCCAGACCCTGTCTGGAAGCTCAGACAGGGACTTCGAAAAGGTCAGCCCCTCAGAGCAGGGCCCACGGATGCCCCCTGAGAACTGCGGGGGATCGGAGCAGAAGCTGGACCAGGAGGAGGGTCCCAAGACCCTCACCTTCCACACAGACCTGGACATCCCGAGCAGCAGGAGGCGGCCGCCAGGGGACTCCAGTTGTGTGCCACCTAGACGCTGGTTCAGGGAGTCGTACATGGAGGCCCTGCGGAACCCCATGCCCCTGGGCAGCTCTGAGGAGGCCCTCGGGGGCCCGGCCTGCAGCTCCCTGGCTGGAGCCAGCAGGGACCCGGGGACTGGGACAGCAGCCAGTGGGACTCAGGAGGAAACCTCTGGTCCCTGGGGAGACCCCCAGCAGACCCCGAGTCTAGAGAAGGAGAGGCACACGCCCAGCCGGGCAGGTCCAGGAGCCACGGGGCGGACCCTTCCCAGGAGGTCTCGGTCCCGGGAAAGGGCGCCCAGAAGCTCCGGAGGGGCCCAGGCTGCAGCCTGCCACACCTCCCACCACTCAGCCGGCGCCAGGCCTGGGGGCCACCTAGGAGGACCAGCTGTGGGGACCCCAAACTGTGTCCCAGTAGAGGGTCCCGGCTGCATCAAAGAGGAAGGTAAATGCTCCGTACCCCCTCCCCTGCACACCCCACAACCTCCCCCGCACACCCCACAACCTCCCCCGCACACCCCACAACCTCCCCCGCACACCCCCAACCTCCCCTGCACACTCCACCCCTCCTCTGCACACCCCACCCTCCCCTGCACACCCCCACAACCTCCCCCACACCCCGCCCCTCCCCCACATACCCCACAACCTCCCCCGCACACCCCACAACCTCCCCCGCACACCCCCAACCTCCCCTGCACACTCCACCCCTCCTCTGCACACTCCGCCCCTCCCCTGCACACCCCCTCAACCTCCCCCACACACCCCGCCCCTCCCCCACACCCCACAACCTCCCCCGCACACCCCCACTCCTCCCCTACACACCCCCACAGCCTCCCCCCCTGCACTGTCCCCCTCCCACCCTGTCACAGTTTTGTCTGGTCACTTGATCCACAAGAAGCCAGTCTCCACATTCGTGTTGGGCTCACGTTCTGGAGACCAGAAGTCCAACATCAAGCTGTGGGCAGAGTGTCCCCGCTCTGAGGTCCAGGGGCACCCGTCCCGCCTCTTCCGGCTTCCGGGACTCCAGGTGTCCTGGGCTATTGCTGCAGCACTCTGACCGTCCTCCCCTTTGCCTCTGACTCGAATCTCCCTCTCCTTGCTCTTGGGCATCCATCGCTGGATTTGGGGCCCCTCTAAACCCAGGACCACCTCACATCCAGATCCCCAGACTCAGTTTCCAACTGGAGGCCACATTCACAGTTTCCAAGGGTTAGGAGAGAAAATGGGACGATTTAAAGACTGTTCGCAGGGCATCAAGTAAGAAAAGAATGACAACATATTTCTTAAATATTTTTCAAATATTTTCTTTTGTTTTTCTTTTTGTTTTTGTTTTTGTTTTTTTTTTTTTTTTTGAGTAAAGAAATAGCCTGTGAGTAACACAACCAGTGATGTTGGAAACAAGGAAAACGTGAACATACTGATGTGGGCTCCAGCGAGCGGGGCCACCCAACCTCGCGAAATGGACGGGCTGAGCCCTCCTCTCCGTGGGCCGCCCGCTGCTGTGCCTGGAGACAGCCGCCTGGCCGCCCACCCTCTACCCGCCTGGCCTAACCAGGGGATCGGAGGCACCACGGCCGTTGGAGACAGAAGTGTGGCCCGGCCCGTTCCAGCCACCTCACGAGGGCCTTTCGCCTTCGAAGTCAGGCTGCTGTGCCTGGAACTTCTGACGTTCCCAGAGTGCCGCACACACGGGACCCACTGCAGAAAGAGCTTTTTTGTAACAGAAGCACTCGCTTGGGGCAGCGCTTCCTGGAAGTTTTCTGTGACCTCACTGCACTTCAGCTGAAATGAGAAGTCCCAGCCCCTCCCCGCGGTTTCCAGCCCCTCACCTTTCCTTTGTATTGATTTTCTTCCATTTGTACTGGGCAGAGAAGACACACAATCGTGCAGCACACCCCTCGCACGTCACACACACACCGTAACACACCACACACAGTCACATGCCTCACACGATCACACGCTCGAGTTCCACATACCACACACATGCACATGCAATCACACACCACATGCAGTCACATGCCTCACACGATGCACGCTCGAGTTCCACATACCACACACATGCACACACAGTCACACACCACATGCAGTCACATGCCTCACGATACATGCACACAGTCATACACACCACACAGTCACATGCCTCACACTATCACACGCTCGAGCTCCACATACCACACACATGCACACGCAATCACACACCACACACAGTCACATGCCTCACACTATCACATGCTCGAGCTCCACATACCACACACATGCACACGCAATCACACACCACACAGTCACATGCCACACTCACACGATCACATACCACTCGACACGTTCCACATACCACACACATGCACACGCAATCACACACCACATGCAGTCACATGCCTCACACGATCACACGCTCCAGAGTTACCCATATCACACATGCAGTCACATCACACGCAGTCACATGCCTCACATGATACACGCACATACACACCACACACGCAATCACATACCGCACAGTCACAGGCCTCGCATGATCACACTCTCCAGATTGACACACAGTCACACACCAGAGTTCCACATACCACACACAGTAACACACCAGTCACATTCACATGCCTCACACAATCACACGTGCCAGAGTTACACATACCACGCACGCACACGCAATCACACACCGCATGCAGTCACACACGCTGCACTTTGAGCAGGTGAGCAGGGATGAGATGACCCGTTCTTCCTGAGGGGTGTGCAGGTAGGGAGCTGTCTGTGAGCTGGAGAATCCGTCTCTATCTGTGATGACGCCGCGTGCCCTGTGCAGTGGAACATGCTTTCACTTCCCACGTGAACTGGGACAAGTTCTCATGGAACCGCCTATTTTCATGCGTGTTTCTGTCCCGTGGTGCGTAGCAAGCTGAGCAGAGCAGCTGCCTTCAACGCGCAGGAAAACCTTCATCTTTGACACAGCCTCTTTCCTTTGTCCAGACGTTCTTGCGTCCTCAGCCTACGTCAGCACAGACGGCGGCAGCTTCCATTGCCACAACCCCAGCGGGCTTTCCGATGCGCCTGCCCAGCAGCCACGCCCTGAGCAAGAAGGGCGGCCGCCGGGCACAGGGGACTTCCCCAGCCAGGTGCCCAAGCGGGTGCTGGACGTCAACCAGGAGCTGCTGCAGTCCGGGGTCATCACCCTCCCAGGTGAGCATGGGCTGCCGCTTGCCCAGGTGAGCACACACCAGGCTCTCCTGTCAGGGCCGATCTCACATCTAAGCCAACAGCACAGACCCAGCTCATCACCTCGTAGGAGTGAAACCCTTGGCAGCTGCCCTGTCTCTGTCTCCACAGGGACCCGAGACCGTCAGGGCAGAGCGGTGGTGCAGGTCCGCACCAGGAGCCCGCTCTGGACCAGGGAACACTTGTCCTGCGCCGAGCTGACCGAACTGTTGCTGTACTTCCATAGCATCCCCAGGTAGGACGGGGGGCCAGGCCCCACCCTGCAGACCCGTGGGACCCCAGCTGCATGTGTGTGGCAAAGTGGGGGGCACAGGGAGGTGCCAGCTTCCATGACCAGACTCTGCCTCTCCTAACCTCATCTTTCAAAACAGTCAGCACCCGTGTGCTTCCAGCCTTGATTTCTACACACCATTTCTTGTCTTCTGTACACATCCTTCCCAGTGACACCCAAAATTAAACACACCTGGCTACGGGGTGGGGAGGGCACACTCACTCTTTTGACCAGGACTCAGCCATCCGTGTGACGTGCAGCTTCTGCCGGCTTTGAGTCAGGGTTCTGTTGTGTCCTTGGCTACATGAGTGCTGTAAGATCAGCGTCCAGACACACAGCTTAATTAGAATGGGAATTAATCCTGGAATTAGAGCTGAAGAAGTTTCTCGGAGAACACACACACACACACACACACAACATTTATTTTTATTTTTATTTTTTTTAGACAGGGTCTTGCTGTCGCCCAGGCTAGAGCACAGTGATGCAATCACAGCTCACTGTAGCCTCAACCTCCTGGGCTAAAGCAATCCTGCTCCCGCCTCAGCCTCCCAGGTAGCCATAGCGCCAGGCTATATATATAGTTGTTTTTTGTTTTTTGTTTTTTGTTTTGAGACGGAGTCTTGCTCTGTTGCCCAGGCTGGGTGCAGTGGCGCAATCTCAGCTCACCGCAAGCTCCACCTCCCGGGTTCATGCCATTCTTCTGCCTCACCCTCCTGAGTAGCTGGGACTACAGGCGCCCGTCACCACGTCTGGCTAATTTTTTGTATTTTTAGTAGATGCGGGGTTTCACTGTGTTAGCCAGGATGGTCTCGATCTGACCTGGTGATCCACCCACCTCGGCCTCCCAAAGTGCTGGGATTACAGGCGTGAGTCACCGCGCCCGGCCCAGGCTATGTATTTTTTAAGACTAGTCAAGTGTAGTAGTGAGAAGGGGGGAAGAGTAGAACAAGGTGTTTGATCTGTAACTGCGTGAGCAATCAAATGAGATAACTCACTCCCTTCAGACCAGCCGAACCCTAAAATTTTGTAAAATGAATATATCAGCTCACCCAACCTACTCTTTTCTCCTATTAAATTTTGAAGTGAAGTTTCCAGTCACAATCACAGACACAAAACTTTTAAATTGGAGTTTTCAAAACCACGTGATGGTATTTTTAGTTTTAAAAGATGTTCTAACAGTCTTAGCTTGGCTCTGGAGAGTAAAGACCCTCATGACTGATCTCAAGCTTCCGTCTTGGGAACAGGCCGTCCACATCCCGTCAGAATCATCAGAATCACCTTCTGTGCTTACGTTAAAGCCCAGACAAATACACGAAGGCAAGAAGGCCCTGAAGCCCTTGCCCCCTTGATGGAGCAGGGCCCATTTCGTCCATCCAGGAGCATGGGTGGGCGTTTAGGGGAAAGTAGCCGCAGCCCCACGGCCGAGACTGTCTGACGTCACTGGCGGGTTAGCAAGAGGAACGACGGTGGTGCCTCCAGCCGATGGGCCTGCACCTTCAGGAAGTGGAAGGCTGATGTGTATAGAGAACCCCTAACTTCTAGAGCTGAAAGGAAACCAGTAACAACTAGTCTCGGAGGTGGAGAAACTCGTTTTTGTAAGAGGTTTCACCTTCGGTGGTTAAGACCAGCTGTCTTTCCGTCCCCAGGAAGGAGGTCCGGGACCTGGGTCTGGTCGTCCTGGTGGACGCACGCAGGAGTCCAGCCGCCCCTGCCGTCTCCCAGGCCCTCGCGGGATTGCAGGTATGGCAGGGTTGTCACGTCCCTTGGGTGTGCAGAGCATCTCGGGGCCGTGTGCCACTGGGGCCGCCCACATCGTGGTTCTGAGTAGCCAGTCCATAGGCTTAGTGTGAAGATTCAAGACAGGCCCCTGTGCAGAGCCCCCTCCTTCTTGGGGTCTTCCCAATGGGTCCAGCTCTTGCTCTCCGGGGCCAGAACACAGACAACACTGGGAAGGTGGGCTTGGCCCATCCACTGGGGACTTGGGGAAGCTCCATGCTGGGGGCAACTGCAAACCTAAAAAGCAAAGCCAGCCAGGCCCAGGTGGGGGGCACCTGTCCCAGGAGGACAGCACAGCCCCATCCCTGCCCAGTATGGCTGCCCCTGCTATGCCCCTCCAGGATGCAGGGCATGGCATTGTCCTTCAGACAAAGGACAGAGGAGGAAGGGGCAGCCATGGCTCACTGCAAGGATGAACCAGGGTGGGGACGAACCTGGCAGCCCCAGACAGGGTCAGTGCTATTGCTACAGGACCCTGTAGCCTCAAACTCCCAGGCTCAAGCCATGCTCCTGCCTCAGCCTCCAGAGTAGCTAGGACCACAGGCATGTGCCACCATGCCCAGCTAATTTTTTATATGTTTACTAGAGATGGGGTTTTGCCATGTTGCCCAGGCTGGTCTTGAATTCCTGGACTCAAGTGATCCACCCACCTTAGCTGCCTAGAGTGCTGGGATCGCAGGCATGAGCCACCATGCATGGCCTAGGGGCCCTGCATTGAACCATAAGCAACATCCAGAGGAGATGGGAAGCACTGCGGATGGGAAGATGTCACTGCCTGAGCAGGGACAGATGGGAGCCCAGAGACGGGGAGAGACCAGGGACGGGGTGTCCAGGGACAGGGACAGGGAGGGGACAGGGACAGGGAGGGGACAGGGACAGAACCCGGGGTGCCCTCTCCCATGCCCCACCTGCACTCCACAAAGCTAAACCCATTACGCTGTTGCTGTCCCTGCTGAAGATGGAGGCAGAGGCTCCTATACTCACTGAGGAAACTCAAGTTTAGGGACACCAGGTGGCAGGTTGTGCCAGGAAAGATGTCAGTCAGGGACAGTGCTGGCAGAACTCACTCCACTGTGGAGTCCTCCTTCCTCTCCCCCTCCATGGGCCTCCCTCTTCTCCCCACTGGCAGTCCTCCCTCCTCTCCCCCATTCTGCAGCCCGCCCTCCTCTTCCTTCCCATGGCACTCCTGTCTTTCCCTCTCCACAGTCATCCCTCCTCTCCACCCCCACAGTCATCCCTCCTCTCCACCCCCACAGTCCTCCCTCCTCTCCACCCCCACAGTCCTCCCTCCTCTCCACCCCCACAGTCATCCCTCCTCTCCACCCCCACAGTCCTCCCTCCTCTCCACCCCCACAGTCCTCCCTCCTCTCCACCCCCACAGTCCTCCCTCCTCTCCACCCCCACAGTCATCCCTCCTCTCCACCCCCACAGTCCTCCCTCCTCTCCACCCCCACAGTCCTCCCTCCTCTCCACCCCCACAGTCCTCCCTCCTCTCCACCCCCACAGTCATCCCTCCTCTCCACCCCCACAGTCCTCCCTCCTCTCCACCCCCACAGTCCTCCCTCCTCTCCACCCCCACAGTCATCCCTCCTCCTCTCTCCACCCCCACAGTCCTCCCCTCCTCTCCACCCCCACAGTCCTCCCTCCTCTCCACCCCCACAGTCATCCCTCCTCTCCACCCCCACAGTCCTCCCTCCTCTCCACCCCCACAGTCCTCCCTCCTCTCCACCCCCACAGTCATCCCTCCTCTCCACCCCCACAGTCCTCCCTCCTCTCCACCCCCACAGTCATCCCTCCTCCCACCCCCACAGTCCTCCCTCCTCTCCACCCCCACAGTCCTCCCTCCTCTCCACCCCCACAGTCCTCCCTCCTCTCCACCCCCACAGTCCTCCCTCCTCTCCACCCCCACAGTCGTTCCTCCTCTTCTCCCACCCTGCAGCCCTCCCTCCTCCCCACACCCTGTGACCCTCCGTCCTCCCCCCCGTGGTCCTCCATCCTCTCCCCCTCCATGATCCCCCTTCTCTCTACCCCCATGGTGGTTCCTCCTCTCTCACACACTGTAACCCTCCCTCCTCTCCCCACCATGGTCCTCCCTCCTCTTCCCTAACCCTGCAGCCCTCCCTTCTATTCACCCCTGTGATCCTCTCTCCTCCCCCCCACACAGTCCTCCCTCCTGTCCCCACTGTGGACCTCCCTCCTCTTCCCTAACCTAAAGTCCTCCCTCCTCTTTCCCCTGCAGTCCTCCTTCCTCCCCCATAGTCCTCCCTCCTCTCCCCCCACCCTGCAGTCCTCCTTCCTCTTCCCTAACTCTTGAGTCCTCCCTCATCTCCCCCCTCTTCTCCTCCCCCACAGTCCTCCCTTGTGTCCCCTGACCCTGTGGCCCCCCATCCTCTCCCCCCACCCTGCAGTCCTCCCTCCTCTTCTCTAACCCTGCAGTCCTCCTTCCTACCCCCCGCCACAGTCTCCCCTCTTCTCTCTCCACCCTGCTGCCACCACTTCTCTCCCCCACACTTCCCCTCTTGCATGGAGCCTGCCTCCCCTCGCCTTAGAGTGAACCTGCCTCTTGTCTCCCTCCTTACTGTCAGTCCTGCCTGTGATTTTTTCTTACTTTCGCAGTACATGGCTCTTCTTAGAAAATCTCAGTGTCCTACCTGATACTTGGAGGAGACAGGCTCAGTCATGACCCCCCTTACAGAGTAGGATCCACTCAGGTTGGGCCCCGTGGTGGCATCCTCCAGAACTGCCTGGCAGGGTGGCTGGGCCAGCAGAAATCGGCTGGCCTGGGAGCAAGTAACAGGGACCTTGGGCTGGGCAAGGGGCTGAGGTGACTCCCCGAGGTCAGGAAGGGGTCACTGGGAGGAGAGAGCACAGGCTGAGGTCCAGACAGGAAGTGCCACGAGTTGGGTTGCACCAGCTAGGCTAGACAGGAGTCCCCAGTGCACAGACAGTGTCAGGAAAGCCTCAGGGAGGCCCAGGGCCAGGGGAGGCATTGATCAGAGAGGTTCTGAGAGATTCTCAAGGCCTCCAAGAAAGGAACATGAGGCCCTGCACCACAGCATGAGCATGAGCTGTCCCTGGTTGGGCACCTGGGCAGTGGTCTGTGCTTCACCTAGACAAAGAAATGGCAGTCAAGGAACAGATTCTAGGGGAGGAAACAAAGCTGACCCAGAGGTAACCTGGGCACAAGAGGAATCTGGAAGAGCCCATACCTGCTTAGCAAACCTAAGGTAGTGACATCAGGGTGGAAAAAAGAATATATATGTTTATTACTAGCGTTCACCAAAAAAGGTTCACAATGCATTGCTCTAAAGCTCAGTTAACTTCTCTAACACAAGGTAGACATAGTGTGAAGTGCCAAAACTCAGTTTCCATAAAATATTTTACAAGCATGTAAGTTCCTTATTGACTTTTTCAAAAGAAATTCATGTAGGAAATACGTCCTAACTCATTCTATGATGCCAGCATGACCGTGATACTAAAGCCAACCAAAGACACTAAAAGTAAAGAACGCTGCAGAGCAATATCCCTTATGAAAGTTGATGCAAAAATCATCAACAAAATAATAGCAAATCAAATTCAGTAGCAGGTTGAAAGGATTATACACCCTGACCGAGTACAATTTGTTCCTGGAATGCAAGGATGGTTCAACACATGAAAACTGATCAGTGTAATATACCACACAAACAGAATGAAGGGGGAAAAACACATGTTCATCTCAATTGATGCCAAAAAAAGGCACTTGACAAAATTCAACATCTTTAGTGATGAAAGCACTCAATAAACTAGAAATAGAAGGAAATTACCTCAACATAATAAAGGTCATATGAAAAATCTACAGGAAATATCATACTCAATGGCAAAAAACTGAAATCTTCTCATCTAAAATCAGGAACAAGGCAATAATGCCCACTTCTATTCAACATATTACTGGAAGTTCTAGCTAGAGCAATTGGACAAGAAAAAGGGGTGGGGGGGAAGAGGCATCCAAACTGGAAAGGAAGAAGTAAAATTATCTCTATTCCCAGATGATGTGATCTTGTATGCAGAAAATCCTAACAGTTCCACAAAAAAGAAAGAAATAAAATAAGTTAATTCAGCAAAGTAGCAGGATACAAAGTCAACACACAAAAATCAGTCACACTTCTATACACTTAACAGTGAGCAATCTGAAAAGGAAATTAAGGAAACAGTTCATTTACAATAGCATCAAAAAGAAGAAAGTACTTAGGAATTAACCAAAGAAGTGAAAGACTTTTTCACTGAAAACTACAAGACAGCTGAAAGAAATTAAAGAAGATGTAAATAGAAAGATATCTCATGTTCAAGGATTGGAAGACTTAATATTGTATTGAAATATCAATACTACACAAAGTGATGTATAGATACAGTGCAATCCCTATCAAAATTCCACTGACGTTTTTTGCCAAAATAGAAAAACCTATCCTGAAATTCATAGGGAATCTCAAAGGACTCCAACTAGCCAAAACAATTATAAAAAATAAAAACAAAGCTGGAGGACTCACAGTTCTTGATTTCAGAACTTACTACAAAGCAACAGTAATCAAAAAAGTATGGCACTGGCATTAAAAACAGACATATAGAACAATTGAATAGAATAGAAAGCCATGTAACTAACAATCATATACATAAATGATTTTTGAAAAGGGTACCAAGACCATTCAATGGAGAAAAGACAGTCTTTTTTAACAAATGGTGCTTAAAAAACTAGATATCCACATGCAAAAGAATGAAGTTGGACCCTTACCTAAACACCATATAAAAAATTAACTCAAATGGATCAAAGACCTAATTGTAAGGCCTAAAACTAAAAAATGTTTAGAAGACAACATAGGGCAGAAACTTTCTAACATTGGATTTGGCAGTGATATATTAGATATAACATCAGAGGAACCAGCAACAAAAGAAAAAAAAGACAAATCAGACTTTTCAAAAATTAAAAAATGTTGTGTATCAACACTACCAGCCAGGTGTGGTGGCTCATTCCTGTAATCCCAGCACTTTGGGAGGCTGAGGCAGGAGGATCACTTGAGCCCAGGAGTTCAGGACCAGCCTGGGCAATATAGTGAGACTCTGTCGCTATGAAAAAGAAAATTAGCTGAGCATGGTGGTGCATGTTTGTAGTCCCAGCTACTTAAGGGGCTGAGGTGGGAGGATCACTTGAGCCAAGGAGATCAAGGCTGCAGTGAGCCATGAGCGTGCCACTGCACTCAAGGCAGCCCCGTCTCAAAACAAGTGAAGCCTAGGCCGGGCGCGGTGGCTCAAGCATGCCACACTTTGGGAGGCACTCACGAGGTCAGGAGATAGACCATCCTGGAACACCGTGACAGTCTCTAGAGAGACCCCCCAGTACTCCGGAGGCTGAGGCTCAAAAACAAGTTGTAAGCTGAGATCCGGCCACTGCACTCCAGCCCGGGCTACAGAGCAAGACTCCGTCTCAAAAAAAAAAAAAAAAAAAAAGACACTATCGACAGAGTAAAAAGGCAACCCACAGAATGGGGGGAAATTTTGGCAAATTATGTATCTGGTAGGAGGTTAATATCCGGAATATATAGAGAACTCCTAAAATTCAACAACAACGAAAACCAAACTGCCCAATTCAAAAATGAACAAAAGGCTTGAATAGACATTTCTCCAGAGAAGATATATACATGGCTAATGAGCACATGAAAAGGTGCTCAATGTCATTAATGATTAGAAAAATTCAAATCAAAACCTCAATTAAATACCACTTCCCCATGCGTTAGGTTGGCTATTGTAAAAAAACAACAAGTGTTGGCAAAGATACGGAGAAATTGGAACCCTTGTGCACTGTTGGTGGGAACAGTAAATAGTGACTCATTGTGGAAAATAGTTTGGCAATCCTCAAAAAGGTAAACATAGGATTACCATATGATCCAGCAATACTGTGTCTGGGTATATACCCAAGAAATTGAAAGCAGAGTTTCAAAGAGGTATTTATACAACTATGTTCATAGCAGCATTATTCATAACATCTAAAACACAGAAGCAACCTTAGTACCCATAAACAGATGAATAGATAAGCAAAATGTGGCCTATCCTTACAACGGAATATTATCCAACCTTAAAAAGGAAGGAAATTCTGACATATGCTGCAGCATGTATGAATCTTGAGGACATGCTGAGTGAAATAAGCCAATCACAAAAAGACAAACATTCCACTTCTAAGAGTACTCAGAGTAGCCCAGATCCCAGAGACAGAAAGTAAAATGGTGGTCGCCTGGTGCCAGGGGCAGAGGGTAATGAACAGTTTTTCTTTAACGGGTGCAGGGTTTTGGTTTTACAAGATGAAAAGAGTTATGGAGACGAACGGTGGTGGCGGTTGCACGACATTATGAATGTATCTAAGACTACTGAACTGTACACTGAAAAATGATGATAGTAGTGTTTCACCACAATGAAACAATTGAAAATATACACACAACCGATAAAGGACTTGTCTATAGAATATATACAATCTCAAAACTCAGTAATAAGAAAACAACCCAATAAAATATGGGAAAGGATTTGAGTGCTCTTCACTGAAGATGATACACAGATGGCAAAGAAGCACATGAAAATTTGCCGAACATCATTAATCACTGGGGAAATGCAACTGAAAACCAAAATGAAACACACAAAAACAGCAACAAAGCTTAACAATAACAAATGCTTGGTACTGCTGATGGAAATGCAAAATTGTACAGCCACTCTGGAAAACATGTACTTATCACATGAGCCAGAAATCCCACTCCTAGATATTTATCCAAGATAAATGAAAACTTGTGTTCACACAATATTTATAGTGACTTTACCCATGATTGCGAAAAACTGGAAACAACCCAGTTATCCTTCAGCCGGTGAATGGATGAACAGATTGTGGTGAGGCATACCGTGGAATACTGCTCAGCAAAACAGAGGAACACACCCTTAGTCTCCACAACAGGGACGAGTTCCTAACGCACAGCACTAAGTGAGAGAGGCCACTCCTGCCTTAGTCTGTTTATGTCTAGAAGAGGCAAGTCGGTGGAGACGAAAGCAGATCAGCAGTTGCCAGGGGCTGGGCATAGGGGAGGGCTTGACTACAAAGAGGCACAAGAGAATTTTGGGGTTGCTTAATAGTTCTTTGTCTTGATGGTGGTGATGATTACATGACTATGCTTTCGTCAAAACTTACAGAACTATTCACTGAAAAGGGTGAATTTTATTGTATGTAAATTATACCTCGATAAACCTGATTACATTAAAATTCATAAGAGCAAATAATTTACATTTCAGGGCAAAGTCGACTATGTTTTATGCACTGTAGGTACGCTGGGAAACTATGACAGAATTAGTACCAATCAAAATTGGGCAATTCTATTAATGAAGTTAAAAATTAGAAAGCTAATCAGTAATATTTATTTCTTATTTATTTCAGAACAACACATCTCCTATAATTCATAGTATCTTGCTGTTGATAGATAAAGAATCTGCATTTAGGCCTGACAAGGATGCAATAATTCAGGTAATGGTTTAGACTGTGGGATCCGGAGTGATAGATAAAATTAAACATTAAGGCACCTAGATGAGATTAAACACATGAAAGAATTTAGATAAGTTCTAATTGCATCCATGTGGGAGCCTGGAAACCTCCTTCCTACCCCGTAAGTTCTCGCAGGAGCCCTGCAGAGTATGCCATGAAAAACTAAAAAATGTGACCTTTCTTCTCCACCTCATGTATTTTCTTTCCTTCTCTTTCTTTGTATCGTTCTCTTTTATCGGAAAACATCTTCATTTGGCCTCATTCTGAAAAGATATTTTTGTTACATCTAGAATTCTGGTTTGAGAGGAGTTTTGCTTTTCCCCTCAGCACTTTAAAGATGTTGCTCTGTTGCCCTCTGGCCTCCGTAATTTTAGAAGAAAAGTTCATCATAATTCAGATCACTGTTCATCTCTATGAAGTGTGTTAATTTTCCTTTGGCTGTTTCCAAGGTACTTCCTTTCTTTTCAGCAAATTGACTGCAATGCGAGCGGGCTTGGTTTTCTTCATTATCCTGTTTTGGCTCGAACTCTTAAATTTGTGAATTCATGTCTATCACCACATTTAGGACCTTTTTAGCCATTCTTTCTTTCTTTTTTTTTTTTTCCTTTCGTGAGACAGCATCTAGCTCTGTCACCCAGGCTGGAGTGTGGTTGTGCAATCAGAGCTTACTGTAATCTCCAACTCCTGGGCTCAAGTGATTCTCCCACCTCAGCCTCCTGAGTAACTGGGACTGAAGGTGTGCACCCCCACACCAAGCTACTTTTTTTTTTTAAAGAGACAGGGTCTTGCTATGTTGCCCAGGCTGGCCTCCCACCTTGGCCTCCCAAAGCTCTGGGATTGTAGGCATGAGCCACAGTACCTGGCCTAGTTCTTAAAATTTTTTTTCCTGCTTTATTCTCTCTCTTCTCTCTTTCTAGTACTTCAATTGCATATACTAATATTGTCCCACAGATCTCTAAGAATCTGTCTTTTTTTAACTTTTTTCCTCTCTAGTCTTCAGATCAGGTTGTTCTATTGATCCTGTCCTTAGGGTCACTGGTTCCTTACTCTGTCATCTTTTCAGCTGTTAAGCTCACTAATGTGGCTTGGCTCTGTGTCCTCACCCAAATCTCCTATCAAATTTTAATACCCACGTGTGGAGGGAGGGACCTGCTGGGAGGTGACTGGATCGTGGGGGCAGATGCTGTTCTGATAGTGAGGATTTCTCATGAGAGCTGATGGTTTTAAAGTGTGGCCCTTCCTTACTCTGTCTCTCTCACCTGTGCCATGGAAGACGTGTCTTGCTTCTCCTTTGCTTTCTGCCATGATTGTAAGTTTCCTAAGGCCTCCTCAGCCATGCCGAATTGTGAGTCAATTAAACCTCTTTCCTTTATAAATTACCCAGTGTCAGGTAGTATCTTTATAGCAGTGTGAAAACAGACTAATACATTCTCCCAGTGAATGTTTTAGTTCAAATATTGTATTTTTCAGCTGTAAGATTTCCAGTGGATTTTAAAATATATTTTCTACATCTTTCCTGACTTTTCCTCTCCTTTCATAAATTGCAGGCATTTTTCCTTTACCTCATTGAGCACGGTTTTAATGGCTGCTTTGAAATCCTTGTCTAATAATCCAGCATCTGGGTCATCTCTGGGTTGGCCTCTGCTGATTGTCTTTCCCTGGAGAATAGATCCTATGTTTCTGATTCTTGATGTGTCACGTAATTCCGGACATTGTAAATATTCTGTTGGGGAGACTGGATTCTGTAATAGACTCACAGTGTTACTTTGATGTGCACGTAACATGGTTAGACTCAAACCAGAAGCTCTGTCACCCACAGTGCGTTCAGTTTAATTCTCTGAGTCCTCCCCATGCATGCACAGTTCAGGGTTAGCCAGAAACTTGGGCAGAGTTTACACACACACGACGGGGCTTCTTCCACAGCTGCCCCCTTCTGGGAATCTACTTTCACTTTCCAGGGGTGTGGCCACCCCATCCTCTGTCTCTTCTTTCTTCAGGCTAGAAAGATGCCCATTTTCTTATTGTTTTTATATTTTATTTATGTTTTTAAATAAAATCGAGCTCCATTGCTGAGACTGAATTGCAGTGGTGTGATCACGGCTACTTGCAGCCTTGACCTCCCCAGGCTTAGGTGATCCTTGCACCTCAGCCTCCTGAGTAGCTGGGTCTACAGGTGTGCGCTAGCACGCTCTGCTAATGTTTGTAGTTTGTTTTGTAGAAATGGGAGTTTTGTCCTATTGCACAGGCCGGTCTTGAACTCTTGGGCTCAAGTGATCCGCCTGTCTTGGCCTCCCAAAGTGCTGGGATCACAGGTGTGAGCCTCCACACCAGCCAGATGCCCCTCTCTTTTCCTTTTTTTTTTTTTTTTTTTTTTTTTTTTTGAGACAGAGTCTTGTTCTGTGTTGCCAGGCTGGAGTGCAGTGGCATGATCTTGGCTCACCGCAACCTCCACCTCCTGGGTTCAAGCGATTCTCCTGCCTCAGCCTCCCGAGTAGCTGGGACCACAGGTGCATGCCACCATGCCCAGCTAATTTTTGCATTTTTAGTAGAGATGGGGTTTCACCATGTTGGCCAGGATATTCTCGATCTCCTGACCTTGTTATCCACCCGCCTCAGCCCCGCAAAGTGCTGGGATTACAGGCGTGAGCCACCATGCCCAGCCCCTTTCCTTTCCTTTCTTTTTCTTTTTTTTTTTTTTTTTTTTTTTTTTTTTTTTGTTTACAAAGCCACCTGCTGTCAAAAGGATGCCTGTTTTCTGTTGGAGCTCAGCCACTTCCTGCTGGCAGCGGCCCTGAGGACGGAGCACAGCGGGAACTCGCCCCTGCTGGCCCCCCCTGCTGGCCCCGCATGCAAGCGTTAGTTGCCCCCACAATAAGCCTGACTTGTCTCGGCTGCTGGGGCTTTCAGGAAACTGTCCTTATATTTTGTCCAGAGTTTGTGGGTTTTATCTGAGAAGGGCCACCTCTGCCACACCGGGAGAACAGCCTTGACTCATTCATTCCCTTTTCCTTCTTCTTTCTCCCCCTTTTTTTTTTTTTTTTTTTTTTTTTTTTGGTTTTTCTTCACCAGGGCCTTTCCTTCATTTCTCTTTGCTCCCTGCTTTCCCGTCTTCTCACTTTCATTACTGCACCCAGACAGGTGCTGTTATCAGTGCCTCCAGCAAAGCAGGGGCGATACTCCCTGAGCCAGCCTCTCCGTCCTCCGAACCCAGGAATGAGCCATTTACAGGGTTTTCCCCCAAGAGATGCATCTGGAGCCATGACCAACGAGTGCCTCTTCTTGGCAGTGTGAGGTCGTGAGCTCCCTGAAGGCCCTGCACAAATTTGTCGACAGCTGCCAGCTGACCACAGACCTCGACGGCTCCTTTCCCTACAGCCATGGTGACTGGATCTGCTTCCGTCAGGTGGGTTCAGCCCGCAGCTGCTGCACATGCCACGGTCTCTGGGTACTTTCTCTCATGTGGACGTTTTTACTCAAATTTGAAAAGACATCACCATCCCTGATCTCATGCTTATTACAGTCACCATTCAGGTCTTGGTGTCTCCACAACCACACCGTGGTGCATCTGAGATGCCAAGCCTGGGTGGGAAGGGCACTGCTGCCCCAGAAGTGTCTGTAGATCTCAGGGACCTTCACACATGGAAGCTTCCCAACCCGAGATGGGTTTAAATGCAGGAACTGGAACTCACAGCTGCTTACTTTAGCATCTGACAGATCGGGTCCTTATAATCTCCTCCCTCTCAACTCACGCCAGAGGCTGGAACACTTCGCTGGAAACTGCGAAGAAGCCATCACTTTTCTACAGAATTCATTCTGCTCCCTGAACACCCACAGAACCCCAAGTACAGCCCAGGTAAGTCCCCACACTGGCAGGTAAGTTCACTTCGTGTGACAGGTAGGTGGGGGCAGAAAGGTTTAGCCAAACATGAAAATAAATATTTGGTTCACCGTCATCTGTAGCAGAGATTTTCAAATCCTTTTTCATTATCCTGTTTAGGCTTGAACTCTTAAATTCCCTCTCAATTCACAAAAGGCCATTTCCTCCCCTTTGTCACCAAAAACGTTCCACCGTACCCAGAAGGAAAACCGTGTCACTGCACTTGACGATGTGCAGCGGCGTGAGCAGCAGCGGCTGCCAGGAATGAGTCACTCCAACAAGACAGAGGCGGGCTGACCACAGGGCTCTTGACAGCCCAGCCGCCAGGCCGAGGGTCCCAGGGTCTGTGGGTGAGGCCTGCATGTCTGTCCCTGGTCTAAATGGCAGGTTCACCTCCTACAATTGAGCTTTGAGCCCCCTTCTTCTCCCTCCCAGGGGTCTTACCCTGGGGCTCACCCTCCCTGGGACAGTCTGGACCATCAGCTTCAGGAGTGGGCACGGTCGTGCCACCAGCTTGATATACGGAAACAGGAACGTGGGTCACGCTCCACATTCCTGCCACTGTTGCACTTGGGAGGACCTGCCCCTTGGAGGAGGGGGTTAAAGGCGTATTCCGCCCCACCCCATGCAGGAAGTCACCGAGTTAATTGACCAGCACGAGACAATGATGAAGCTTGTTCTGGAAAACCCACTGCTTGTGTCCCTCAGGCTGGAGGGGGGCACCGTCCTGGCACGGCTGAGGAGAGAAGAACTCGGCACAGAAGATGGCCGGTGAGCGCTCACGGGGGCCATGCTGGGCCCTGGCCCATCAAGGCGGCTGCTCAGGGGAGTCTGCAGCCAGGAGGCATAGCGCTCTGCTCCAAGGAGAGCCCTGTCTGTGCTGGGTCCAGACCTCCGTCCTGACAGCCACGCTTTGCCTGGTCCGAGCTTTTCTACATTTACAGGCTCCAAAGATCAAGGAGCCGGCTTCTGGGGACGCTCGGTGGGAGGTGGCCAGAGTGCGCCAGAATGAGCTCGTTCTTGACCCGTGCTGCCTGGGTAGCTGTGCCCACCTCCAGCAGTCCCCGTGTATCTCAGCTGCACGCAGCCAGTCCAGCCTAGGCTATGGGTCCTCTCTAGACGCCTGCATCCCAGGCCGGCCAGGATGTTGGCAGAACGTGTGCAGCACGTCTGTGTCCCGCCTGGGCTGTGGGCCTCCTCCTGGGGCTCCCGTTGCCTTCTGACATGAGGGAACGGAAAGAGCAGGGTTTTTACCTGGGGTTGTCACCAAGAGCAGATTCCTCCAGGGGCCGCCTGGGAGCCTGAGGACTGCCTCCTCTTCCTCAGGGACACCCTGGAGGCTGCCACCAGCCTGTACGACCGAGTGGATGAGGAGGTGCACAGGCTGGTCCTTGCCTCGAACGGTCGTCTCCGGCAGCTGGAGCGCCTCCGGGAGCTGGCATCGCTCCAGGACGGGAATGACCAGGTCAGAGCTGCAGGAAGAAGGCGGCCTGGCCAGCGTCCCCTCCAGGCCAGGCTGGCCAAGGCGACCCTCCCACCTTCACACTGCGTCTTTAGGGCCTTGACCTGATTTCCATCTGGAACGAAATTACGTCAGGATAGGGCATGCCTTGCTGCTTGTGTAAAAAGAAATAAATTTTATTTTTTACCTGAGAGATACTGGATCAGTGGAGAAAAAAATTTGTTTAATCCAGAGGAGGCCAAGGAGAAAAATAATTTCACACTGTGTCTTCTGATGTGACCGGTGCGAATGGCTGGGTGTATCATCTTCCGGATGCTTTCTCCACGTGCGTGTGCACACGGTGGCCGAGGAGCCGAGGTGAAACTGCACAGGTAGAGAGGGTCTGGGCTGAGGCTGAGGACGGCAGCCGGGAAACAACCTCCAGGTGACCTCAGGAAGTGGCTCTGGAGGCCACGGAGAGGCTCGAGGTTTTAAAGAAAAGAGGACGAGTCAGGAGGGGTGACGACAGAGGTGGCTTTTCATGATTCTCTGGGTCACAGAAATGGCATTGGTGGGTTGACCACACGCTGCTGGATGACAGGGTGTGAGTTGTGGTGTCCAGTGTGCAGCGTGGCTGGGGTTACTGATGGCCCTTGGTGGACACACTGCAGAATCTGCGGTCCATATAGCAGCGGCTCTGAAATGATTGCTTAGCTCGGGGGTGCCAGCAAAATGATTACTTAACTCGGGGGGTGCCAGCAAAATGATTGCTTAGCTCGGGGGCACGGACAGCACTGTTGCCTCACTCTGGTGCTCTTCTGGGCCTGACAGTTTAAGGGGCGCACGCTCAGATAAAACATTTCTCTGTTTTGTTGCATATAAACTCTTCAAAACTTGCACATTTTTATATAAATCCTTATTATTTTATCAACAACTGTTACTGCAATGAATGTGCGGGTGAAAGCCGGTAGCATGGAGAGGCGTGCAGCAGGGCTGGAGGCATCCCCAGCCCTCCCGTCTGCTGACAAGCTCCCCTGGCCTTCAGATCCATGCGCTCGCCCTCACGGGAGCCTCCAGACAAGGACGTGCGGCAGGGACGTGAGGCGGCATGCTCGCTCCCGGCCTCCCCACTACTGACCCCAGCTCCCAGGCGTTGGCCAGGGCCCAGCTGGTCGAAGCCCTGGGGTGGGAGCAGGAACCCCACACCAGGCAAGTGGAGTCAGGCAGAGCTGCAGCCACCAGCCAGTCCGGGCTGTCTCTGTGCCCTCTGTCCTGGGGGTCTCCCTCCATCTCCCCCCCTCCCTCTGTCCTGGGGGTCTCCCTCCATCTCCCCCTCCTCCCTCTGTCCTGGGGGTCTCCCTCCATCTCTGGGTCCTGGGGGTCCCTCCATCTGTCCTCCCTCCATCTCCCCCTCCCCTCTCCCCCTCCTCCCTCTGTCCTCTCCCTCCCCTCCTCCCTCCTGTCCTGGGGGGTCTCCCTCCATCTCCCCCTCCTCTCTCTGTCCTGGGGGGTCTCCCTCCATCTCCTCCTCCTCCCCTGCCTGTCCTCTCCCTCCATCTCCCCCTCTGCCCATCCTCTGGGGGGGGGTCTCCTCCCCTGTCTCCCTCCCCCTCCTCCCTCTGCCTGTCCTGGGGGGTCTCCCTCCATCTCCCCCTCCTCCCTCTGCCCATCTGTTCCCCTGTCCCCCCTCTGGGGGGGGTTCTCCCCCATCTTCCCCTCCTCCTCCTTCTGTCCTGTCCTGGGGGGTCTCCCTCCATCTCCCCCTCCTCCTCCTGTCCTGGGGGGTCTCCTCTGTCCTGAGGGTCTTCTTCGTCTTCCCTCTGCTCGTCCTGGGGGTTCTCCCCCATCTTCCCCTCCTCCTTCTGCCTGTCCTGGGGGGTCTCCCCATCTCCCCTCCTCCCTCTGCTCTGTCCTGGGGTCTCCTCCATCTCCCTCCCCACTCTGCCCCGTCCTGTGGGGTCTCCTATCTTCCCCTGTACCTTCTGCACTGGGGGGTCTCCTCCATCTCTTTTTTCATTTACTTTGGTGTTTTATGCAGAATAACTTCCAGGTCCTGGGGGGTCTTCCCAGCCTGTCCTGGGGGGTCTCCTCCATCTTGGCCTGTCCTGGGGGGTCTCCTCCATCTCTCCTCCTCCCTCTGCTCTGTCCTGAGGGTCTACCTAAAATTGTCCTCCTGGGGGGTCTCCCCCATCTCCCCCCTCCTCCACTGCCCCCGCAGTCACTTACAGTTTCCTCTTTTTTCATTTACTGGAATGCAGCTTCCTGCACCCCAGAGAACGGGATCTTGGGATGAGCATTTTTGAGGCCGTGGTACCTAAAAGTGTCTCTACTCCCGGCCTTCACGCCTGCAGCCCTCTTTCTTCGCCAGCTGGAAGCCCTGCAGAGCTTTCCGTGTTCGTCCTCGGGGCTTCTCTGGAATCTGAGGGTCGTCCTCGGGGCTCTGGAATCTGAGGGTCGCCCAGGTGCGCTGAGGGCAGGTGCGCTGAGGACAGGTGCGCTGAGGGCAGGTGCGCTGAGGACAGGTGCGCTGAGGGCAGGTGCGCTGAGGGCAGGTGCGCTGAGGACAGGTGCGCTGAGGGCAGGTGCGCTGAGGACAGGTGCGCTGAGGGCAGGTGCGCTGAGGGCAGGTGCGCTGAGGGCAGGTGCGCTGAGGGCAGGTGTGCTCTTTGCATCTGCACCGCGCTCCTCTTTTCTGGGAATTCTGTGACACGTCCTTCGTCCTTTGTGGCGCTTGCGTTTCCCACGGCTCCACACTTCAATCTGGTCCTGGAGTTTTCTGTCCTGTCGCCTCAGTTCTCCCCACCGCCAGCTGTGTGCTGTCCTTGTAAGGCAGACATTCTCGGCTTTACCCTCTAACTCTATTATTTTTTGTTTCTGCTCTTGCTTTTTAACTCCACGGGCTTGTTTGTTTTCTGAACGATCCCCTCTCTGTGCTAATCGTGACGAGTGCACGGCCTGTGGCTTCTGCGGTGTGTTCTGGTACCAGAGGCTTTCCTGGCCCCCCTGGTTAGGAGGCCTGTGGCCCACGCGTCTGTAGCATTTTCTCCCTGGTGATCTGATTCTTTTCCTCTAATCCCGGCCTGAAGCGGGTGCCTGGCCACAGCTCAGTGTTCACCTGCTGCACTGCCTGGATCACCCCAACCCGGGAACAGACCCCGGGCCCTGTGGAGCAGGCGCCCCGGCTCCTTCCCTCCCACACTCCCTCACGCCGTCCCGTGGAGTCTTGGGACTTCACCTCTGCTCTCCTCAGGCCCTGCCAGTCCCGCCTCCTTCCTGGCTCCAGGTTTGTGCCCTGGCTGCTCTCTGCCCACTGTGCTGAGGGTCACACACCTTGGAAGATGCTGGCAGGGCTTTGGTGGTGTCTCAAGAGGACACATATCTCGCTCTGCCGTCTTCACACAGAGACTCTACACGTGACCGGATAGGGGTCAAGCTATGTACAGGTGCACGTCTGTCTCTATATTTAACCTAAGAAGTGCGTGCACACTGTGGGAAAATTAGAAACAAATAGATTTTCACACACGGGATGATGCACGTGGCGGCCTCGGCACCCTGTGCGTGGGCGTGCGCTGCAAGCTGGGTCCCCGAGCCGTGTTCGCACTGATGGTCCTGGGCTCCTCCCTCTCTGTCGTTAGAAGCGTCCCCATGTTGAACATCTCTGTGTCTCTGCTTCCTTCACAGCCCGTGGGTGTTGACTCTGGATACATTCCTAGGCTCGGATGGCTGGGTCAGGCCATTCGTCTTTGGAGGTTTCCATGCATGGGCCGTGGCACTCCAGCCGCACCTGCCTCCTGCCGGCCACCCCGCGGGGAAATGGAGCCCCTCAGCAGTGTGCCCTCAGATTTTCTATGCTACAGCTGGACATTCTCTTCACACATTTATTATTTTTATTTCTGTAGTGAATCACTTGTTCATGCTTTAGACAGTTTTTCTAGGGTTGATCCTCACTTCTGTCTGTGTTATACGGATCCTTCACGTTCCACTTGTTTTCCCAGTTTTTCATTTGTCCTCTAGCTTTGCTTATCTTTTAAACAACCCTTTCTACTCTAAGGTTATAGAATTATTAGTATATTTCATCATAGAACCTTTACGACTTGAATTTTTGTATCTAAATCTTGAAACCAGTGACAGCCGATTTTCCTGCAAGGTTGGAGGCTGGGCTCTGGCTCTGCGCCACCCCCACTCGGCTCTGCCGATGCCGCACCTGCCCCTCACCTGGCAGCTCCAAGGCTCCGTCCATGCTCCTAAGAATCAAGGTGCTGTGATTCTCTTCTTGACTCTGGCTCTGTTTAAAGACAGCGTACGCACTGGTCTGTCTCTTCTCTGCTGCATGTCTGGGGTCATTGGGTACCTTTCTGATGGTTATGGATCCGGCCAGCTGTTCTCTTCTCCACAACAGGCCTCTCATCTCTGGGCATCTGACCCCCAGTCGCCCCTGGTGTTGCTGTTTAATGACAACATGAAGGGCTTACCTCTGACATTTCCACTGAGTCCACCGGTAAACGCCTCCAAAATAAGAACCTTGGTCTTGTCACCAGGGTGCGTAGCCACAGGCGCTCTGCCCAGCAGGGCTCAGCCAAGGGCTCCCCCGTCTTTCCCAGGCAGCCTCAAGGGGCCAAGCAGCCACTTGCCTGAAGAATATTTCTGGAATATGTTTACCATATTAACCAGTTTCAAAGTGGAAAGTCCTGGGTCTATTGTTCAATGATTTTAATGTCCATTTCCAAACAATGAAAATAGCCTGGAGCTTGAGCCTCAGAGGACTGTGACCACCTCTCATCAGTCGTGTCCATTCACGGGGGTTACGCAGCCAGGCCGTCAGCCCTGTGCAGCGTGTACTGAGGACAGGACCAAGACACATCCCTCCCTGGGTCCTGCTAAATCCTAGAGTGTGACTCCTTCATGCGTTTAAATGTAAATGTTCTTCCCCTGTGTAGATCAAATCACGGTTTGGAAAAGAACTAGAGAAATTCCTCGGTCCTTTGGTGCCTGCTCTTGAGAACGGGAGGCAGCGGCAGGCAGCACTGTGGGCCGTCCCAGCCTTGGTGTTGGTGGCTACACGCAGACCCAGCCCCCGCCTGGAGACACGAACGTGGAAGCGCCAGGCTTGTACTGATAATGTGTTCCTTGGGTGCAGCAATCCTGCCAGAAAGGACTGCAGCTGGTGAAGGAGAACCCGCATCATACAGAGGAAATGGTCCAGGATTTCAGAAGGGGCCTGAGCGCCGTGGTCAGCCAGGCTGAGTACAGGGAGGGAGAGCTGGCCAGGTGGACCCGCCCATCCGAGTTGTGCGAGACGGTAAGAGACCCAGTGGGTGTGCGTCCCAGGGATCCCGGCTCCTTAGGCTGTGGGCATTTACGCCTCCCCACACAAGTTGGAGAGGGTGGGCCAGGCTCTGGGACAGAGGCCGGGCGCCTGCGATGGAGCCCCTGGCCACTGCACCCACAGCTCTCTGGAGAAGGCTCTGAGTTGACCTGTGAAGCATTCGATATTGTACCAAACAGACCAGCCAAATTCACACACACATTTCTCTGTGTGTTTAGTGGCTCAGTTACAAAATTCCACTGACTGCCCAAAACCCCAAACAAGGGCTGCAGCAGATTGCAGGCCTGCAAGCTCCCCCGCGCCCGGGACCGCACGCCATTAGGAGCTCACCTGTCAAGACAGCATTTGAGGGGGTCATGGGGTGACCAGAGCAGGGTAGAGCCATCTGCCGCGTCATGCCTCTCTCAGCTCACAGGATGTGGCACCTACACGGTGTCTTCACGTGGTCCTAGGACATCCCCCATGGTGCCCTCTGGCGTGGAGAACAGACCCCGTGGGGTCAGATACAGCCCACCTGCCCTTCGGTTGAACCCGGCCACAGCCCCACTGGCTGGCGGGGCTGCCTCTCCCTCGGCCGTCTGGTCCCCTGTCCCTAACTAGGCTGACCTGGGAACAGCAGTGCCTGAGCTGGCTCTGGGGCGGCCCCTCCTCCCCTGCACTGAGCAGAGCCGTCCTTGTCCCACAGGCGAGCAGCTGGATGGGGCCCCCGGACCCGGAGGCTTATCCCTCCTCACCCGTGGCTGAGTGTTTGAGGAGCTGTCACCAGGAGGCTGCCTCGGTGGCTGCAGAGGCCTTCCCCAGGGCAGGTGTGGCAGCGCTGAAGCCTCAAACCCTGGGGAGACCGTGGGCATCGCAGCAAGACCTGGGGCTGCAGTGCCCTCAGACCCGGCTCCAGCTGGAAGACGCCCTTTCTGAGGCCGCCCCAGGCCCCAGCTTACCACCCCTTGCCCAGAGCCCCCCAAAGCATGAGTGTGCTCAGGAGGCCATGAGGAGGCCCCATAAGCCACCCTCAGTTCCCAGCACGGACACTGAGGATGGTGCCTGGGAACCTGGCCTCCCTGGACGAGCACTTCTGTGTGGACAGGACGGGGAGCCCCTGGGCCCAGGGCTGTGTGCTCCGTGGGACCCAGTGTCCCCCCTCGGGGGCCTTTCAGGGACAGCGGCCACCACGGCCCACCCGGAGGACAGCTCTGCCTGCTCCTCTGAGCCCACCCAGACCCTGGCCAGCCGCCCCAGGAAACATCCCCAGAAGAAAATGGTAAAGAAAATGCAAAGTTTCGAGATACCTCAGCCCGACAGTGGCCCCAGGGACTCCTGCCAGCCAGGCCATACCAGTGTCTTCAGCAAGGGCCTGGAGGTAACCAGCACTGTGGTCACAGAGAAGAAGCTCCTGCTGCAGCCGCAGGCCAGGAGCCCCCCGGTCACTTGGAGCCGGAGTCTGTCCTCTCCCTTGGGGCTCCACCCTGCTGAGGAGGACGGGAAGCGGCAGGTGGGCAGGTAAGGTGGACATCCCCCTCCTCTCGTCCTAGCAGCCCTTGGGTATCTAGAAACCCAAAGCCATTTTGGCATTAAACTCTCTTCTGCAAAGTAGAAAGTAAATCCACAGACATCCCTCTGGGTCCACCTGCCCGGTCCAAGAAGAAACCCAATTTTAAACTAGATATGAGTTACCTGCCCCCATGTTCAGAAGGGACCACTGAAAACTGCCTGGATGGTGTGTGTTAACCCGCACACACTCACTCTGATGGTTAAGTAACCGTGTGACCAACTCTAGCTATTTTCAGCCCACTTACAGAAAATTACAGGCAGCCAATCAACCCCCGATACCAAGAAGAGTTACCTTAAAAATACGTTTTAGAAAGTCTCTAAGTGTTAGGGTACGAGGCGCACCCGCGCGTCCATGGCCTCACTGAAGAGGCCCTTGTCACTTGTCGAGCCTGCAAAGGACGCGTCCACTCACAGGTAAGGGTGGGTGCGCTCGGCCCCTGCCTAGGCCGGACGCCGTCTGAACCTCCATCTTCCGCCCACGTGGTGTGGCCGTGAGGACCGGAGGTGGAGATGCTTTGTCATTTGGTTGGCTTCTGCGTCTTGGGTCAACAATCTCCAACCTTTTTGGCACCAGGGACAGGTTTCATGGAAGATGATTTTTCCACAGACCGCAGGGGTTGGGGGCATGGTTTTGGGATGAAACTGCTCCACTTCAGCCCATCAGGCTTTACATTCTCATAAGGAGCACGAAACCTAGACGCCTCCCGCGTGCAGCAGCGTCCGTGCTCCTCCGAGACCCCACGGCGGCCGCTGAGCCGACAGGGGGCGGAGTCCTTGCCCCTCCGAGACCCCCGCGGCGGCCGCTGAGCCGACAGGGGGCGGAGTCCGCGCCCCTCCGAGACCCCCGCGGCGGCCGCTGAGCCGACAGGGGGCGGAGTCCGCGCTCCTCCGAGACCCCCGCGGCGGCCGCTGAGCCGACAGGGGGCGGAGTCCGCGCTCCTCCGAGACCCCGCGGCGGCCGCTGAGCCGACAGGGGGCGGAGTCCGCGCTCCTCCGAGACCCCGCGGCGGCCGCTGAGCCGACAGGGGGCGGAGTCCGCGCTCCTCCGGGACCCCCGCGGCGGCCGCTGAGCCGACAGGGGGCGGAGTCCGCGCTCCTCCGAGACCCCGCGGCGGCCGCTGAGCCGACAGGAGGCGGAGCTCAGCTGGTAACTCGCTGCCTGCCGCTCACCTGCTGCTGGGCGGCCTGGTTCCGACAGGCCGCAGACGGGCACCAGTCGGTGGCCCCGGGGGTTGGGGGCCTCTGCCTTAAGCTCCATAGAAGGGGTTTCCTCCTCATGCCCTGATCGCAGGTTTAATCTGAACGGAGAAGGCCACAGAACACTCTTCTGAAACACACCTTTAGGTGCCAAACCTCAGTCTTGACCTTGTTAAGGTAAAACTCCAGGTAGAACATGAAGTTCTGGTTTTTACCATCGGTGTGAGTGATCCAGGGATATCTGCCGGCTGGGCCTGAGTACAGGCTGGCCCTTCCGAATCGGTAAGAGGAACGCCGAGCGCTGTCCCTGAGTCTCAGCAGGTGGCTGCACTGACGCTTCTGTCTCCGCTGAGCCCATGTTTCAGGTTTGGGAGGCAGCAGAACACAGGAGGGGGACCCCCGCCCACCCCTGTGTGATTTCCAGCTGTTGCTGCCTAGTGAGTACATTGTCCATTTGGTCAAGACCAAATCAAGACCATCCTCGTTCTGATTTTGTTTCTGGATATTTACTGAGAAGGCTTTTGTGTGGGTCACGACATCGGGCCTCGGCCTTCCCGCCCGTGCTGTGAGGGCCAGTTCCTGACCAGCCGGGAGGTGCTGTGTTCTCAGAAACAGTGAGAATCTGTCAGATCTGTGATGCAGGAGTGAAGGGGACAAGTTCTGCAGCTCTGCTGTGAATGGAATGTGCGTTCAGCAGCACGTCTGCCCACAGCTGTGCTTCCCATCATTAGCTGCTTTTAACTTTTTCCAACTTAAAAAACAAGTCAATACAAATAATGGTAGAAAAATAATCTTCCAACTCCCATTGGTATCATTAGGATCGAGTTATTTAAGAAGGTTGGGGGTAAGATGCTATCGAGTAGAGCAGAAAAGCCGTGTACCTCACTATTTATTAGGGAAGGGCCCCCGGGTCACCAGTGGCCCTTTGCAAGTGCAGTTGATGGGTGGTCAGAGCTGCAGAGCTGTGGGACATGCCAGACCCCACCCCAGCAGAACCCAGAGAACCTTCTCCCGGGGAGTCCCACAGCCCAGGCCAGGCTTTCGCATTCACGCTGCCGGAGTGTGGGCCCTGCCCTCCAGGCTCAGTTGCCGAGAGCGACCAGGTGGCCACACTCCAGCCAGCTCATGAAACCGAGCCACCAGCCTAAGCGCCCTGCATTTGTTTACGGTGAATGTAAAAGTGTTTTTGGATGCTTAGCATGTTTTTAGTGGTAAAAAAAAGAAAAATACACAAAAGAATAGCACCTGATTTGGGAAGCCCGGTTTGGGCCTCTGTGATCGCACCACCGCAGTTTTGCATGCGAGGACCCCCCCCGGCCAAGCTGACCACACCGGCCAGCCCACCTCTCCACTCTCTCGGGGCAACACGAGTGGGTCCTCCGGGTCCTGCCCAGCCTGAGGATACAGAGGTGGTGAGACTCCGGGCAGCCGCGGAGAAGCCCACATCTCCCGCAGACGTGTGTTGTCAGGACGGGTTCTTCGAAGACTCAGCAGTGCATCGGAGGCCTGCCCCTCATGGGAGCCCCTACAAAGCCTGCTCGGCGGCCCCTCCGCAGGACCCTCGTTCAAGGCAGGGAGACCCCAGCCGAGGGTGGGGCAGGGGGTTCCGTGGACGGCCGTCCCTGGGGCCTAGCCTGCTGTTGTCCACCTCTGGGCCGTCCTGCGCCCCCAGCCTTGCTCTCCGGCTGCTGCAGCCCCCGAGTCCCCCTGAAGCTGCTGTGTAAGGTGCTGAGCCCCTTGGGTCAGGAGTGACTGCCGTGGAAGCCGACTCAGGAAAATCTCCTGGTCGGTCAGCAGTGGGCGTGGATCCGAAAGCTGTTTTCTCACGAAATTTCCACCACAGCCTTCCTTGCAGAAGCGCTGCTGCTGGAAGTGTTTGAGTCGTGTTACCGCTAGAATCAAACCGGCTGGAACGAGAAACGTTACGTTCAGAGTTTCCGTTAGGGAGCCTGGGAATCTCTGTCTTGGTTTCCAAGGGGATCTTTCCTCTGAAACATATGGAAATGTTTCACGTGACAAGCTTCTTTTTGAAATATTGTCCTTATCTTTTCAAGTTACTGTGTATCAGGGGAGCCGCTCCAGGTAACAGGGAGAGAATGAGCCGGGTGCAGGTGAGTCACTCCCTGCTGAGGACGTGCGGTCGGCTGGAAGTTTCTTTTCTTTATTTTGAGACAGAGTCTCACTCTGTTGCCAGGCTGGAGTGCAGTGGCTCAGTCTCGCCTCACTGCAACCTCCACCTCCCGGGTTCAAGTGATTCTCCTGCCTCAGCTTCCCAAGTAGCTGGGACTACAGGTGCGTGCCACCTCCCCCAGCTAATTTTTGTATTTTTAGTAGAGATGATGTTTCACCATGTTGGCCAGGCTGTCTCTATCTCTTGACCTCGGGATCCACCCACCTCAGTCTCCCAAAGTGCTGGAATTACAGGCGTGAGCCACCACGTCCGGCCAGAAGTGTCTTTATTGTGAATCCCACATGTGCCCATGTGCCTCCGGTCCACGTATGACCGTGCTCGTGCCTCTGGGTCTCCATGTGTTTCTGTCTCAGGCATGAATTGCTTTTAATAACGTGTCCGTGGGGGGCCATGTGCCCCCGGGATCTCTGTGTCTTCCAGCAGCCGACTGAGGCACATCATGGCCGAGATGATCGCCACGGAGAGGGAGTACGTCCGGTGCTTAGGATACGTCATCGACAACTATTTTCCGGAAATGGAGAGAATGGACCTGCCCCAGGGCCTTCGGGGGAAGCACCACGTTATTTTCGGCAACTTGGAGAAGCTCCACGACTTCCACCAGCAGCACTTCCTCCGGGAGCTGGAGCGCTGCCGGCACTGCCCCTTGGCCGTGGGCCGCAGTTTCCTGAGACACGTGAGTGCAGGCCGTGGCGTGGACGACGGGTGACGTGGTGGGCGAAGCCGGTGTCGGGGAGGCGGGGCCTACAGCGCCCACGTGTCAGGCAGTTGGAGTAGCTTCAGCCCAGGCCTGGGAGCTGGTCCTGACGGGATGATTAGACCAGCCGACAAACAGACGCCCCGCATGGATAACCTGTGGGTCTCCAGTGCCCGGTGCTTTGCAGGTGGTGTGACCAACTGCCTCCCTGCTGCCCCTGGAGGCGGGGGCTCCGCGGACACCATCATACCTGTTCCGCCAGCAGCCTGCTCCTTTACCACTTCTGGCTGATAGGCCGGAAGCAGTTCCCAGAATCACCTTCTGGGGAGGGGCCAGGCCTCACCCCTTCGCAGGCCCCCTGCCCCTGGGTGCCCCGTTACCTGCCAGAGGGACCAGCCTGTCCCGTTCTGAAAATTCCCTGCGAGGCTTTCAACTGGAAGCACGTTGAATGGACGGACTCAGTGGTCTCCCCTCGTAAGTCGCTTCTCAATGATGAACGTGGAATCTCTCTGTATGAGAGTCTTTAATAAAGTTTTTAATTTACTCTGGAAGGAAACTGACAGGCTTTCAACCAGTGCTGAGAGCTGTGGGCAGATGGGACGTGTGTCCCAGACCATTGAGCACAAATTACCACAACGAAAACAGCCGTGGACAAAAGAAGCTCATGTTCCATCTTTTCAGTGTTCTTTCTTTTTTTTTCCCCTTTGATACGGAGTCTCGCTCTGTCGCCCAGGCTGGAGTGCTGTGGCACAATCACAGCTCACGGCAGCCTCCGCCTCCCGCGTTCAGGTGATTCCCTGCCTCAGCCTCTTTAGTAACGGGGACTACGGGTGCGCGCCACCGGGCCTGGCTAATTTTTGTATTTTTAGTAGAGATGGGGGTTTCACCATGCTGGCCAGGCTGGTCTTGAACTCCAGACCTTGTGATCTGCCCGCCTCGGCCTCCCAAAGTGCTAGGATTACAGGCGTGAGCCACCATGCCCGGCCTCAGCATTTTCTTAAAAGGTGCTTTTAGACATAAAGTACAGATTCATATTGACCATAATTGTGGCAATTTTAAATGTCTTGACAGCTTTAGCTCTTGGCCATTGACCAAATCGTTCCACTGCCCCCCACGCCCTCCCAGGCCCACTGCCAGCTGTATCCTCTTCCCCCCTCAACCCCCTGGAGTCTGTGTTTTAAAGACAAATTACAGAATTCTCAGCATTGAGGTTGCAGCTGGTAAACTGGTCACCTCTGGGGCCCCCTTGCTGGGGACACTGCGATAGTCTGTAATGAAGGGCTGAGTCTCCCTGTCACCTGGTCATGGTACGAACCGCACCTGGAGGGTCTTGGGACGGGAGCAGGTCCAAGTCTGACCCGGGCTGTAGGAGCCGTCTCCGGGCCTGTCACTCCCAAGTCTGACCCGGGCTGTAGGAGCCTGCCGCCTCCGGGCCTGTCACCCCCAAGTCTGACCCGGGCTGTAGGAGCCTGCCGCCTCCGGGCCTGTCACCCCCAAGTCTGACCCGGGCTGTAGGAACCTGCCATCTCCGGGCCTGTCACTCCCAAGTCTGACCTGGGCTGTAGGAGCTGTCTCCAGGCCTGTCACTCCCAAGTCTGACCCGGGCTGTAGGAGCCTGCGCCTCCGGGCCTGTCACCCCCAAGTCTGACCCGGGCTGTTGGAACCTGCCGTCTCCGGGCCTGTCACTCCCAAGTCTGACCCGGGCTGTAAGAGCCGTCTCCGGGCCTGTCACCCCCAAGTCTGACCTGGGCTGTAGGAGCCTGCCGCCTCTGGGCCTGTCACCCCCAAGTCTGACCCGGGCTGTAAGAGCCGTCTCCGGGCCTGTCACCCCCAAGTCTGACCCGGGCTGTAGGAGCCTGCTGCCTCCGGGCCTGTCACCCCCAAGTCTGACCTGGGCTGTAAGAGCCTGCCGTCTCCGGGCCTGTCACCCCCAAGTCTGACCCAGGCTGTAAGAGCCTGCCGCCTCTGGGCCTGTCACCCCCAAGTCTGACCCGGGCTGTAAGAGCCGTCTCCGGGCCTGTCACTCCCAAGTCTGACCCAGGCTGTAAGAGCCGTCTCCGGGCCTGTCACCCCCACAGCCAAGCAGTTGCCTCTGCTTTCCAGGAAGAGCAGTTTGGGATGTACGTGGTCTACAGCAAGAACAAGCCACAGTCGGACGCCCTGCTCAGCAGCCACGGCAACGCCTTCTTCAAGGTCATCCCCTCGGCCCACCCCCCGCAGCTGCCCGGCCCTCAGCCAGGCCGGAGCTGACCCTCTCCCCCTGGCCCTTGCAGGACAAGCAGCGGGAGCTGGGTGACAAGATGGACCTGGCCTCCTACCTGCTGCGGCCTGTGCAGCGCGTGGCCAAGTACGCGCTGCTGCTCCAGGACCTGCTCAAGGAGGCTGGTCGCGGCCCGGCCCAGGGGCAGGAGCTGGGTGAGCTCCGAGCCGCCGAGGTCGTGGTCTGCTTCCAGCTGCGCCACGGCAATGACCTGCTGGCCATGGACGCCATCCGCGGCTGTGACGTAAGTGCCCCAGGCGCTGGCAGCTCAGGCTAGCTGGGGGAATTGGAGGCCGCTGGTGAGAAAGTCTTGGCCCAGCAGCATCATTTTCTTGGTGATGTGCTGGCAGATTTGCCCCGGAGAAGCCCGTCAAAGCCTTCTGGAGGCTGCAGTGGAGGCCACGGGGAGGAGGGTCTTACCTGTCTGGGCGATGTCAGGGAGCAGCAAGGCCTGAGGCCCGTGGAGCCCCGGGGTTTGACAATGGCTGGCAGATATTGGCTGCAGTTGCACAGGACATGCAAAGCAGGCTCTGAGTGACTGGGAGTCTGCTTACCTGGGCTGCATTGAAAACAGGTGGATGTGGGCGCCGCACCCCAGCCCTCTGTGGGAAGGCACTAGGGTCAAGCCCCGATTCCATGGGTGTTGGGGCCCGAGATGGGCCTGCCTTCTCCAGCCGATGTGAGGCCCCACCCTCCACGCCCTGCTCTGCCACTGGGGTGTTGCCCATCCCAGGCCCGGGGACACGGCAGCCTGCCGGAGTGGAGCCGGCGCCCCCACCCACCAGCCATTTCCCAGCTCACCCATGGCCTTTGGGGCATCTGGGGTTGGGGGCAGCCGGGGCAGCCTTCACTACACTGAGCTGCACAACCCCCACGGCAGGGTCTGGCGAGACCCACACGGCCGGTCGCAGGCAGCAGTGTGTGCGTGAGCGGCCGTGGGCCCGTGTGAATGAGCCAAGGCCAGCCCCTTGGCTGTTCCTCTGCAGGTGAATTTGAAGGAACAGGGGCAGCTGAAATGCCAAGATGAGTTTATCATTTGCTGCGGGAGGAAGAAGTATCTGAGGCACGTGTTCCTCTTTGAAGACCTCATCCTGTTCAGCAAGACCCAGAAGGTGGAGGGCGGCCACGACGTCTACCTGTACAAGCAGTCTTTCAAGGTAGCACCCGCCTGGTCCGATCGGGCGCAGGCTGAGCCAGGCCCTCCCAGGGGGTCTCGGACCCTGTCTCACCTGAGGCGAGCAGAGGAACTGGGAGGGAGTGAAGCTGGGAGGAGCCAAACTGCGATGTTTTGATTTCTGTGGTTCTTGGGTAAATTCTTGAAAACGTTAGCCCCGAAATCGGCAAGGAGACGTGTGTCTTCTCCAGTCCCATGTCCAGTCCAAGGGCTGAGAAACAAGTGTCTCCTCAGTCAGAAACTGCATTGTGGATTCTGTACAGAGGTGAACACGGGACGGGCCTTCCCCTGGCTCTGGGAGGTGCACAGAGAGGGTGAACACGGGCACAGGGACGGGCCTTCCCCTGGCTCTGGGAGGTGCACAGAGAGGGTGAACACGGGCACAGGGACGGGCCTTCCCCTGGCTCTGGGAGGTGCACAGAGAGGGCGTTGCTGATGCGCCATGGTGGGCAGGTTCCCGCTTGTGACTCGGCTGTGCTGAGGGAGGCCAGGTCCCTCCCTTCTTGACAGAGGCCATGAGGGTGCATGGGCTCACACACAAGCAGCCTCCCACACTCGTGCATAGCCTTGCACACTCATGGGCAGCTGTCCTGCACACGCACTCTCCCTTGCACGCTCACAGGCAGCCTCACACAGTAGTGAGCAGTGAGGTTTTGCCCACCCTCAGGCATCCCACACGTTTGTCATTTGGTGTCTGGGTGACGTGACCGCCAGCCCTGAGGAATTGGGGTAGCCAGTCGTTCAGAGATCTGTGTTCTTGATGGTGCTGCCACGGGTGTTTGCTGACTGCAGACGGCCGAGATCGGGATGACAGAGAACGTCGGGGACAGTGGCTCGAGGTTTGAGATTTGGTTTCGCAGGCGGCGGAAATCTCAGGACACCTACATTCTCCAAGCAAGCTCGGCAGAGGTCAAGCGTGCGTGGACTGATGTGATAGGGAGGATCCTGTGGAGGCAGGCGCTGAAGAGCAGAGGTGGGAAGATGGGGGCCACAGGGCCTGCCCGGCTCAGGGGCACAGCTAGGGGCAGGAGTCAGGGGCTGGGGTGAGAGCCGGGGGCTGAGTCCAGGGGCCGGGGGCCAGGGGGCCAGGGGCCAGGGCTGGGACTGGGGCTGGGGCTGGGGTTGGGGACTGAGTCCAGGGGCTGGGGGCTGTGACTGGGGTGGGGGCTGGAGACGAGTCCAGGGTTGGGAGGCCAAGGCTAGGAGTGGGGCGGGAGCGGAGGCGTGGGTTGGGAGCTGGGCTATCGACCTTAATGCTGAGATTCAGGCGATATGGTTAAATATTGAGTTCACTTGAGCACAAAGTCTGGGGATGGTCACCTGGGAGGACACAGACTTCAAAGGGATGGGGTCATTGCCCCAAAGTGGGGAGGTTTAAGGGCCATTTGTATAGGCACAGTCTGGGGAAATGTAACAGGATCACATCATTTTCTATACAGGGCTGGGGCACAGTTACAGCAATTCGATTGACTACAGGCAGCATTTCTTTTTTGGTAGGGGTGAGGGTATATTTTGCATTCCACATTAGGGATGGAATAGTCAAGGGTCTTCTGTCTCAGGACTGTCTGGTCTGAGCCAGGAACAGGGAGGCAAGGAAATCTCTAACAAAAGGTCAGAAATTAAGGGGCTGAGCTCTGTGACTCGATCTCCAAAGTCAGCCTCCCTAAGGGTCTGATCACTCTGAGGATCCTCCAGTAGCTGGACCGTCCATTTTCTTCCTCATGGGCACCCAAGAGGCCCACCCTGTCTGGGGTACCTGGAGGCCCTCGGTCAGCACTTTACGAGAAACTTCTTGGGGCCGGGCGCGGTGGCTCAAGCCTGTAATCCCAGCACTTTGGGAGGCCGAGACGGGCGGATCACGAGGTCAGGAGATCGAGACCATCCTGGCTAACCCAGTGAAACACCGTCTCTACTAAAAAAAAATACAAAAAACTAGCCGGGCGAGATGGCGGGCGCCTGTAGTCCCAGCTACTCGGGAGGCTGAGGCAGGAGAATGGCATGAACCCGGGAGGCGGAGCTTGCGGTGAGCTGAGATGTGGCCACTGCACTCCAGCCTGGGCAACAGAGCGAGACTCCGTCTCAAAAAAAGAAAAAAAAGAAACTTCTTGGATCGGACCTGATGGCACTCACACACGTGTCTCTCATGTCCACAAGCGAACGTAAACAAGACACTACAGCCACCCCAGAGAGGGTCCCCCGCAGCTCTGGCTCCAGATTTAACCCTCTGGTTGACTTCCTGCCCCTGCCCTGCTGGTCTGGCCCCCATGGCCCTGGGAGGCTGAGCTCATGATCATGAGAGGGCCCTCCCCAAAGAACTCATCCCCCACCCTGAGACCCCTCCCCCAGGCCTCCTCCCTCCTCCCTCAATGTCCACCCTCATTTGCTCCCCCGTCCCCCGACTTCATCACTGGGTGTGCCTCTCTGTGCTTATTCCTCCAGCCTGGCGGCTGCGAACACCACCTTTACAGGGACCACCCCCCACCCCAGACCTTCTCCCACACTGAGCTCCAACTCCAGGGCCTTCCCCAGCACCTCACAGGTAGCCAAAGCCACTGTAAACCCAGCTGTCCACCTCTACCCTACAAGCCTACCTGGCAGCTCTGGCCTCTCAGACCTAAGAAACTGAGGCACCCAAGCTACAGACACAACCAGGGATCCTGCACGCCCACACCCCGCCTGAACCTTGACCCCCTCCAGGTGCAGCCACCGCCTCCCCACCAGCCCCTGAAACTCTTCGGAGCCAGCTCTGTCAGGCACAGGGGGCCCCATGGCCACCCCGCCAGCTCCCCCTCCGGCCCCAGCCTCCTGGCTACTCCACACCCCGTGGGCAGCAGCTGCTTGGTCAGAGGCCTCATCTCCAAGATGCCACCATCCTGAAGAGCCTTCCTGGCCTTTTTCCTTCCTTTGTAGCCCACTGGTCCTGCTTCCTGTTTGGGGTCTGCCTGACTGTGGTGCACAAAGCCTCCCTGGGGTCGATCTGTCCATTTCAACCCCTCCTGTGTTCCAAGCACCGGGAGCCTGCAGGAAATAGGCCCTGCCAGCCTTGAATAATCAGATTCAGAAAATAGAACTAAGCTGATTCAAGCACAAAGCATGGGAATGGCCACCCCAGAATGCAGACTCCAAAGGGACGGGGTCCGTGCTCCCGAGTGGGGAAGCTGAGGCTTCACTTACAGAGGCAGAAACGGCTGCAGCCAACTTGACAGCAGCTCGATTAGTCCAGGTTGCTACATTCTGTGAGGAGGAGGCATGTTCTGAGAGATTCTTACCTCTGGTGCCTCCCGGTCATCCCTGACCACTTACCAGAAAAAGCAAAAGTTGCATCTGATGCTCTGCGACTCAGGGCATTGCCGGGCTCCTCTCAGGGTTCAGAATATCTTACAGTTCTCACAGCATCGAGTTCAAGTTATTTAGTTTCACAGCCCTCCTCAACAGGGTCGGGGGGCAGCTGAGCACCGGGTATGCACACAGGACTCTGCCTGGCCTGGGGATGTGCGGTGTGGCCCACAGAGCTGTCCAGGCTCTGCAGGTACAGCTGGGTTGCCTGGAAAGTGGAACCTAATGCTTCTCAGGTGTGTCGAGGACCTGGCACCCCCTCCCCATCACCTCGTTGGTCACTTGAGCCCTCTCTTGACTTCTCCAGTTTTGCCAGGGATTTACCAAATTAGTCTTCCCAGAAAACAGAATTTGGGTTTAATGGATTATCTACACACTTATTTTCTATTTAATTAATTCCTACTCTTTGTTATTTCTTGTGTCTACCTTTTTCAGTGTTTCATTTGCTTTTCCTTTCTACCTCATTTCTTGAGGTGGATGCTTAGATCATTGATTTTAGCCTTTGTTTTGTTCTCGTTTTTGTGCGGTATTTAAGACTACAGACTTTCCTCTAGCTTTAGCTGCATCCCACAAGTTTGTATATGTCATATGTTTATTAACAGTCAGTTCAGTATATTTTCTAACTTCCACTTTAATTTCTTCTTGGACTCATCATGGATTATTTAGAAATGCATTACCTAATTTCCAAGATTTTCTAGTTAACTTTGTGATACCAGTTTTGAGTATAAGACCGCTTTGGTCAAATAATATACACTAGAGTTTGTTATCCGTGGAAGGTATCCAAGTGACCGGTGGCGAACCTGTACAGGTCTGCCACAACCTCAAATCTTGTCTCCTCAGAAGAAAGAATTTGACTGAGGGACATAAGGCAGAAAAAGAGACTGAGGCAAGTTTCAGAGCAGGAATGGAAGTTCATTTGAAAAGGCTTTAGAGCGGGAAAGGAAGAAAAGCACACTTGGAAGAGACCCAAGTGGGCGCTGAGATCGAGGGTCCCGTTTATCCTTATCCTAGGACTTCCCAGGCCGGCCCGTTTCCCGTGATTCTCCCCTTAGGCTGGGCTGCCTGCATGTGCAGTGTGGGCCTTTCCCTTGGGATGTGAGGATACTCTGATACTCCATGTACTTAGGAAGTTGTACGCATCCCCGTCTGAGGCTTTCTTCCCTTTTCTGTGGGGGGACCTGAGGACGCCCCGTGTACTTAGGAAGTTGTAGTTGTACGCATCCCCCTCTGAGGCTTTCTTCCCTTTTCTGGTGGGGGGACATGAGGATGCCCCGTGTGCTTAGGAAGTTGTATGCATCCCCGTCTGAGGCTTTCTTCCCTTGTCTGGCGGGGGGACGTGAGGACGCCCCGTGTGCTTAGGAAGTTGTATGCATCCCCGTCTGAGGCTTTCTTCCCTTGTCTGGTGGGGGGACGTGAGGATGCCCCGTGTACTTAGGAAATTGTATGCATCCCTGTCTGAGGCTTTCTTCCCTTTTCTGGTGGGGGGACGTGAGGATGCCCCGTGTGCTTAGGAAATTGTATGCATCCCTGTCTGAGGCTTTCTTCCCTTTTCTGGTGGGGGGACGTGAGGACGCCCCGTGTGCTTAGGAAGTTGTACGCATCCCCCTCTGAGGCTTTCTTCCCTTTTCTGTGGGGGGACGTGAGGATGCCCCGTGTACTTAGGAAATTGTATGCATCCCTGTCTGAGGCTTTCTTCCCTTTTCTGTGGGGGGACGTGAGGACGCCCCGTGTGCTTAGGAAGTTGTACGCATCCCCCTCTGAGGCTTTCTTCCCTTTTCTGTTGGGGGACGTGAGGACGCCCCGTGTACTTAGGAAGTTGTAGTTGTAAGGATCCCCGTCTGAGGCTTTCTTCCCTTTTCCGTTGGGGGACGTGAGGATGCCCCGTCTACTTAGGAAGTTGTATGCATCCCCGTCTGAGGCTTTCTTCCCTTTTCTGGTGGGGGGACGTGAGGACGCCCCGTGTGCTTAGGAAGTTGTACGCATCCCCGTCTGAGGCTTTCTTCCCTTGTCTGGTGGGGCGCCCCCAAAAGGTGACATTCTACCATTTTGTCTCTTAATGCACAAAGTTGGTTCTCCTGGCACCTGCCTTCAGTTAACACTTGAGTGCAGCAGGTGTGGACCATCAGGAAATGCCCTCTCCCTGGCACTGGCTGCCAAGGTACCCGTTTTAGAGAGGCAGTGTGGTATATGCCAGGCCACCACCCGACATTCCCAGTGGGTGGGGAGCCCTCTCCTGCCCCGCTCATGCCTGTCTAGCCACCTGTAACAGCTTCGGTTATTTGAAAAGTTGTATGTCCCAGCATTGTGGCAAATTTTCCACGTGAAGAGAAAGTGTGCTTTGTAGTTGTTATTGCAGAGTTCTGATCACGTTTTGAAAATTGTGTTGTTCAGATTTGTTATATCCTTATTGGCTTTTTGGCTGCCTATCACTAGGAAAAGTGTGTTAAAATCTCCCATGATGATGTAGATTTGAATTTGTCTAGTTTTCTTTTTGTTCTGTCAATTTTTGCTTTCTATGTTTCAAAGCTAAGTTATTAGGTGCATAGTAATGTAGAATTGCTATATCTTCCTAGAAACAGAGCCTCTTTTATGATAATGAAATGCATCTCTTTATTTTTAGGAATGCCTTTCACCTTAGATCTACAGCTGTCCCTCTGTGTCCATGGGGATGGGTTCCAGGACTCCCCCACGGATACCCAAATCTGTAGTTGGTCAAGTTGCTGATATAAAATGGCACAGTAGTTGCACATAACCTACACACATGCTCCTATATGCTGCAAATCATCTGTACATTACTTATAATCCATAGTACAATGAAAATGCTTATAAATAGCTGTTATATTGGTTTTTTATTTGTATTTTTAACTTTTATTGTAATTGCTTTTTGTTCCAATAGTTTTGATCCTTGGTGGAATCTGTGGATATGGAACCCACAGATACAGAAGGCTGACTGTGCTTCCTGTTAATGTAGCTATTCCAGTTTCCTTTTGCAAAGTTGTGTTTACACAACACATACTTGTCCATCTTCTTACTTGGAACTTTCGGTGTTCTTATATTTGAGATACGTCTCTTGTAAAAGGCATATGTTTGATTTCACTTTTATCTTTTTATCTAGTTTGACTGTCCTTGTCTTTAAATTGGAGTAGTGTGTTTACGTTTAATGCAATGCGGGCATAAATCTAGAGTATCTTACTCTTTGTTTTCTACCTGTTTGGTGAGAACAGGGAAGTGAGAGACGAGGGGAAGGCCATGGAGGGTGACTGATGGGCAGGTCCTTGCACACACCCTCTGGAAGACAGGCACACCCAGGCACTGTCCCACATGCTGAGGGACCCCCACATGCTGAGGGGCCTAGGTGTTTCTCTGCCAGCTCCTGTCCCTTATCATTGAGGCTCCTCCTGGGGTGTGAACCACCTGACCCTTCTGTCCCGTCCACAGGAAGTGGGGGAACACCCCCCAGGCAGAGAGACCTGGGCAGCCACCGCCATGAATGAGAGCAGTCTGGTTGCCCCCAGGCCAGCTGTGCTCTGATGGCCAAGGATGGCGGTCCTTGCCTGTGTCCCAGCGTGGGGTTAGTTCTGGAACATTTGATCACTTCTGCTCCGCTCTCTGTGCTCCACCTGGAACTCCGACTACATGTATGACCTTTCTACATGTTGCTATGTTTCTCGCGTGATTTCTGTGTTTCGATTACGTCTTCCCTGCTTTTATTTGATGGATTTCCGTTTCCTTTTGAGACTGTCTGTCCTGTGATCTACTTCCTGCCACATTAATCCTGGTTACCTCCACGGCCTGAGACATCCAAACCTTTATCTCGCGGATGTTTAAATATCTGGGGTTTTCCTCGCCCTTTCCTCATTTTGTCCTTTCTCCTGGTGTGCCTGATAATTTTTTTATTAAGTAGTAGATATGATGTAGGAAATGTGCAAGGGTCATCTGAGGCCCAGGCTGGTGGGCTTTATAAATCCAGAGGATTTATTTTTGTGGGAAGAGCAGGGGTGGGTCATCTGAACGCACTCAGGGGAGGGGCTGCATGAAGTCCGCCTCAGACCTTTGGGCAGCTGATCCAGCTTGTTTGTCCCACTCCTGGCAAAGTCCATGCTCCCTTTCCAGGTCCCCACTGAATGTCTGGGAGTTTCCCAGGCCCTTCCTCCCTGGCAATCCTCAAATTCCAGGTTTTATCTCCCTACCCTGTGCATTGTCCGAAGCTCTCAGCCTCCAAGCTCCGAGCTCATCGGCCACCAGCAGTGCCCTGAGGGGTTAGAAAGGTGTCAGGTGTCCAGTGGTCTGTGAGCTCCGCATCTGCCCAGGATGTTAGCCCTTTGAGGCTGGATTGCCTTGTCACCTCCAAAACACCTTCAAAACATGTGTCCAGCTTTTCTGGTTGTTCCCGGCCGCAGGCTTGGATGTAAGGTATACAGGCAGTCCCACTGCAGCCAGAGGAGGAAGCTGTCCCGCCTCCACGCACACAGCTCTAACCCTAAAACAGCGCTTCGGAGTCGGGGAAGAGCAACGTCCTGTTCGCTGCCCAACTCCAAGCCCTGCGTCCCGGGCAGCCACACTCAGCCCCTTCCCTGCAAGAGGGGACACTCACTCTTGATTAACCAGCTTTGCACGTTACCTGTTGGTGAAGGTGATCAGTAACTCTGTGCCTGCAGCACACACACACTACACGTCTTCCCGTTCTCCCAAGACCTCTGGAAATAATTCTTACTATAATATTCTTCAGCATATGCATTAGGACTACATAAATGTAATTATGTTTTCTATCCTCATATATTTACTTACAATTAATATCATCTTTTTTCTTTGCTTAATTTGACCAAGAATAAATTCATTCCCAAACTCTCACCTTATGCTTAGCTCACCTCTCAATATTCAAACTCCTAGAAACCTGCCACTTTTGTCTTTCCCATGGACACAGCTCCCAGGCCTTTGACCCCTGCTCTAACTGGGACCTGCTGTGGGGCCCTCTCCCGCTTACCAGCAGACAGGGACCCTTCCTCACCCCCAGGTTGGACACACCGTTTCCAAGGCCTCATGGCTTCCTTATTCTTGGTTACTGCCTTGGGCTCCCTGGGAGAGATCTCTATGAGGCTGAAAACTGGAACAGGAAGCCTCAGCATCCTGGACCCCCATGCCTCATGGGAGGCAGGGTGGGTAGGCCCTGTACACCCTCCTGGTTTGGGCTGAGGGCATTAGGGGTACTGGGCATCTTTGGGGTGGCGTTAGCCCCCGAGTTGCTTTGGAAACTGTCATACTTTCTTCTGTCTTAGAACTCAGAATCCAAGAAATGGCATCCATGGGGATAGGCAACCAGCCATTCATGGACGTCAGGCCCAGCAACCAGGCCCCCAAATGTACAGTGATAAGTGACCGGGCCCACAACAGCATCATCAAGGGCACAGGTACGGTGGCCTCAGCCCCACCCTCACTCGCCCTGCAGAGCGCACTGGGCCTGTGGCTGACACGGTGGGTTGGACGGGCATGACTGCAGGAACAAAGCCTGGTCGGCCTTTCGGACGGCTCTGATCCCGTTTCTGAACCTGGGCTGCACTTCTGGAGAGGAAGCCAGCCTGACCTGCTTTCTGTCCCTTTCCAGAGTCACAAATGAGAGGGCCCACCGCGGTGTCCTCCTCTGACCAGGCCACCCCCTTCAAGCGACCACACTCCACCATCTCGGACAGCAGCACTTCCTCTTCCAGCAGCCGGTCCTCCTCCATCCTGGGGTCGCTGGGCCTGCTTGTGTCCTCCAGCCCAGCCCACAGCCCCTGGTCATCTGACATCAGAGCCTGCATCGAGGAAGACGAGCCGGAGATGGGCACCCAGGCTGCAGTGCGTGAGGGCGCTCCTGCTGTGTTGTAAGCCACGCACGCCAGGCCTGACAACCATGGGGGTGGCGATGCCCATCGCATAGCTAGAACGATACATAGGGAGCAGCATGCCAGGCCTGACGACCATGGGGGTGGCAATGCCCATCGCATAGCTAGAACGATACGTAGGGAGCAGCATGCCAGGCCTGACCACTGTGGGGGTGGCGGTGCCCATTGGGTAGCTAGTAGGGACGATACGTAGGCCAGGCCTGAGCAGCATGCCAGGCCTGACGACTGTGGGAGGGGCGGGTAGCTAGAACGATACGTAGGGAGCAGCATGCCAGGCCTGTGCCCATTGCGTAGCTAGAACGATACGTAGGGAGCAGCATGCCAGGCCTGACGACTGTGGGAGGGGCGGTGCCCATCGCGTAGCTAGAATGATACGTAGGGAGCAGCATGCCAGGCCTGACCACTGTGGGGGTGGCGGTGCCCATCGTGTGGCTGGAACAATCCAGAGGGAGCAACACAGCAGGTGTCCAGGTATTTCCCAGGATTTTAGACACTCCCTAACATTTTCAAACAAATTTAAAATGTTGTCTTATTTGAAAAACAAACCTTCCACTTCCACCCAAGACAACATCATAGGAAACAGACCTAAAACAAGACAAAAAACGGACTAAACATGAAACAAAAGATGTCAAGACACAAGACATTTGGCAGCAAAGGACCATGATCCCTGAGAGACAGGAAAACGGGAGGTGAGCCTGGTGGTGGCCTCAGACCTCCCTCGCCTTGAGAGTTCGCAGGCCTCCGTGCAGGGAGGGGCCCAGGAAGAGCCCAGCAGCCTCCGTGAGTTGAAGAGACCAAGTCAGCAGGACTTTGCAGGTCGGAGTGCCAGAGAGAGATGCCTGCATGGGGAAGGACTCACCAGGTCAGCCGCTCCAGCAGCCGGTGTGGTGCTGCCATTCTCACACTCCGACAGGGAGGCTACCAAAGCTGGGAGAGACCTTTGAAAAGACCAAAGATCCATTTCTGGTACTCGTGGGCTGGGGACAGGACCCTCTCCCACCAGCCAGACTGGGAAAACTCGCGATCTGTGAGCATGAGGTGGAGTTCTCAGAAAATCTTGCCTCAGGAGTGGGGATAATTAGCCCTAGACTGAGCCCTGCTCCTCACCCACCTACAAAATCATAAAAGCAAGACCTGAAATGATCAGACCGTTCCCAGATAATTCACTCCATCCCAGAACAAAGCTCCAGACGATCTATAGGTTACCAAAGTGTCCGCACCCTGCAAGGTAAACTCTCAGTGCCTGACCTCCGAGTGCCAGGCGTGCAGAGGAGCAGCCAAGCGCAAACACGTCAAGGAGAGTCGCCCGGCAAAGGCAACCACCCGGAGCCGGCATCGGTGCTAGAGTCACAGAACTCAAACTGTGGTTGAAACCGCAGCCCAGACGTCCAGAAAGTTAAGAAATAACGAGGAAGAGATTAAGAAGACCCAGACCGACCTTACAGGGATGAGCAACTACAATACTGACAGTGAAAACTACCCTGGATGGGGTGACAGATTGGATTTCACAGAAGAGACCATGAGGCACCTTGAAGACGCATCAGTAGAAGCTATTTGCATTAGTCGGGCCTCCAGAGAGACGGAACCAGTAGGAGATAGATGATGATAGATAGATAGATAGACAGACAGACTGACAGATGAGAGGGGCCTTAGGGGCATTGGCTGACACAATTTTGGCAGGTCAAGAGCCCCACAATAGGCCACCCACAAGCTGGAGACCCAAGGAAGCTGCTAGTGTAGCCCAGTCCAAGTCCTGAAGCCTCAGAGCCAGGGAAGGCAATGGTGTAATTCTCAGTCAGAGGCCAAAGGCCTGAGAACCTGGGGGCCACTGGTGTAAATCTGGAGTCCCATAGACCCAGTGAACTCCAAACACAAGAGATGTGAGTGCACATCATAATCCAATTGCATAAAACCAGTGACAAACAGAAAATACTAAAAGCAGTCAGAGGACAAGGGCATGTTCTGTTGGGAGGCACAAAGCTGACGAGGATGGCTGACTCCTCAGAAGCAGCACGGGTGAGAGACAGTGGAATGTACTAAGGATAAAACTGCCAAATTCACATTCCGTACCTGACAAAATCTTTCCAAAACAATGGTGACATAAAGACATTTTCATACACACAGAAGCTAACATAATTTTGTCACCAGCAGACCTGCACTACAAGAAACGTTAAAGGATGTGCTTCAGGGAAAAGAAGAATGAAGAGCATGTGCACCATTCAAAATTTTCCTCTTGTTATTTAAATCCCTTTAACCCATCTCCCATTTGCCCCAAGAAATGAGCGCTGGCAGTGAGCTGCAGTTTTTTGGTTTTTTTTTTCTGAACGGGAAATGGGTTAAAAGATGAGTGGCTTGGCCGGGTGCGGTGGCTTATGTCTCTAATCCCAGCACTTTGGGAGACTGAGGCCAGAGGATCACTTGAGCCCAGGAATTGGGGATCATCCTGGGAAACATGGCAAGACTGCACCTCTATTAAAAATAAAGTTAACTGACTGTTTAAACACAAATATTAACGTATCTGCAGTTTGTACTATACGTATAGGTGAACTGTGTGACCACAGTGGCCTGAAGGCTGGGAGACGTTGGATGTGATATGTGAAGTAAGGTGGTATCACTTGAAGGTAGATCGTGGTAAGCTAAAGATGTACTTACAAACCCTTGAAACAACCACTAACAAAGAATTACAGCTTAATAGACTAACAGAGGAGATAAAATGGAAGGTTTAAAAGTCCAGTCCAAAAATATGTAGAGAAAGAGGGAAAGGGAAGAATGGACTTGGGGGTGACAGAAAACAAGTGGCGAGACTAAAGCAGCAGCGGCCGTCGCAGCAAACGGGGGCGTAGGATGTGAGTCACAGATAGGCCTGCTCTCTGGATTGGTGACCGCATGAGTCACTTCACAGGTCTGCTCTGTGTCCAGAGTTGTCAAACTGCATGATTTAAAGATGTGCAGTGGATCGTATGTCACTTAAATCCCAACAAAGCAGTACTTTTTTAAAGTACAATCATGCACACAGCACTTCCCCGCGGAGGCAGGGGCTGTGCCCACAGAAGTCGGTTACCTCTGCGTCCTGAGTGTGGACAGCCACCATCACACAGCCCCAGAGGCTGCCCAGGCTCTAGCCTCACTCTGGCACTGCCAGGGACAGGTCCCTCAGGAACCCAAATGCCATTGCCCCCGTGAAAGCCACTTTGAGAGTGTTGCCTCAAATCAGAAGGCGTCTGTGCCTGGTCAGAGGCTGTGGACGAGGAGGCTGCTGGGGGCCCAGGTGTGCAGGGGGCAGGGCCCAGGAGCAGGGGCACAGTTTATGCCTGTGGCCAACCCACTGGGGAGCAAGGCTGGGGATACACCCAGTCCAGCAGGGCCAGCAGGAGTGACTGCACCATCCTGAACACGTCCTTGGGCCTCCCAGGACCTTGGTGCCTCCCATCTGGGCTGGCACAAGCCTCCAGTCAAAAGATGGGTCTCTCTCCTTCCTGATAGCACGGAGCCTGGATGTGGGAATGGAGCCACAGCAGCCCCACGGGAGCCCCACGGGAGCCTCACGGCCCATCGGGCTGTGGGATGCATCCCCACGGCCGGGACCCCGCAGCCTGCGGCTTGGTCTGGGCAGATGCAAAGGCCACCCTGCAGGGCTGAGGTGCCTGTGGGGAAGGAGGTACCAGCCCTGGGAGGCCATCTTGCTCCTGCTTTTTATTTAACCCACGGGGCTCTTTGGCCTCATTTTCTGTTTTTTGAGTTTCACGTGCACAGCCAAACCATCCTGGAACCAGCCCTGGTGGGAAACGGAGGCTTCCTGCTGCCAGAAGAGGCCCACCGAGTTACGTCCACACCAGCTGGACCTGGGCACCTCTCTCTCTGGCCTTCTGTCCACACTGGGGTTTGGCTCCGATTTCCAGAAGGCAGGGTTAGGAAACACCTGTTTCCAGGCAGCGTGATGCTTCTGTCTGAATCAGGCCTCATGGGCTTCACCAACAGACACAAAGGTTTCATTTAGATGGAGAACACGCATTCTCATTTCTCTGAAGTCCCGGGCCCATGAGCTGAAGCAGGTGCTGAGAAGGAGAGATGGCCACTGTGTCCCTCAGGGTCACTCGCCCGGCCACATGAGGCCATTTCCACTCAGCACTGCAGGTGCTGGGAGCTGAGGGCCCCACAGGGGACGTGGGAGACAGCCCCAGTGCGTCCCTATCCACAGTGACACCAGCCTGGAGTCATCGCCGAGCACATGGAGGGACAGCCCTGGAGCCCTGGCCTGACCCAGCTTCTCCCAGAATGGCTTCCTGATGCCTCCCCAGCCCTGCCCAGGAGGGGCTTATGGCCACAGCCCCACAGCGGCCCCCTCGCCTCGACTGCCATTGCCTCCTTCCAAGCTGCCTGAGCAGTCCTGGGCGGTGAGCTCCAGGGCTCCCACCCACACCTGAGCACCAGGACCCCCAGGGAGGGTGTGGATCCTCCCCACCCCCAGCCCACACCTCAGCACTGGGACCCCACCCCCAGCCCACGCCTCAGCACTGGACCCCCAGGGAGGGTATGAGGATCCCCGCCCCCAGCCCACACCTCACTACTGGGACCCCCAGGGAGGGTGTGGATCCTCCCTGCCCCCAGCCCACACCTCAGCACTGGGACCCCGCCCCCCGCCCTCACCTCAGCACTGGGACCCCCAGGGAGGGTGTGGGATCCCGCCCCCAGCCCACGCCTCAACTCTGGGAGCTGGGAAGGTGTGTGATTTCCTCCCCCACCTCAGTACTGGGAACCCCCTAGAAGGGCGTGGGGTCCCACTATCCTGAGTGCTCAGGGCTGGTGGTCAGCGAGGTGGTTTCTAAACCAAGTCCTAGGAGGAGCCATCCTGGGACTCTGCTGTGGACAAGGCTGGGACTCCCACAGTGAGCTCTAGCCCTCCCCGGGACCCTCCCACGGCCCCAGGGTGCCAGCCTTCGGATTGGCCCCATTCGTGGGTGGGTCTACAGGGCTCCCCAGTGCCCAGCAAGAGTGTTTTTACATTCAGAGGCAAGGAAGGGGCGCCAGCATCTGCCCCAGACACAACTGGGCAGGTACAGAGGTCATCACCTCGGGGACAGCAGGAGGCAACTCAGGAGAGGCTGATAAGACAGGACCGCGTCCCTGTCACCTTCCAGAGAAGGTCTTTCTTGTCAGATGTCGTGAGGGCTGTGGGTTCCGCTGGGTCTGCGTCCATCCCCGGTTCTGGGGAGACACCCAGGCCCCTCCTGGGCGGCAGCAGCAGCGGAGGTTTGCGTTTTGAGGGAGCCCTGAGAAGCTGGGGGAGCAGGCCTTAGAGCACGGCACGCCCTGGAGAGTCCGCGTCCCCAGACCCCTCGCGCCAACACCGTTCCAGCCAACAGTTTTTCCCTGTGGTCAGAACAAACCCCCCAAGCCTCCGGCCTCAGGCTGGTTTTCCCAACAGGCAAAAAGCTCCTTACATAAGGAAAGACCTTTCCTGGCTGACCCTAAAGTAGCCGAGGGGACCTCACATCGCCTGGCCTGCACATCGCCAGGCTGCCTGACCAGCTCACCGCCTTGTTCCAGATGCTTCTGAAGCGATGCTTGCCTGGCCCCACCCCATCAGACGTCTGCTGGGCAGCCTCACTCCCCATCCCGCCTATAGCTCCCAACGGTCTCAAGCCCCGCCGCCCCGGTAACCAAGTGCACCCAGAGGGCTGGCAGGGTCACACGGTGGCAGGGGGCCCATGGTCCCAGGGCGGTCATCTTCCCAGGAGGCCCGCCTGGCAGGTCAGAGGACAACAGGAGGCCACCCCATCTCTCCGGGTTCCCTCGAGCATTCCTCTGTCAGGAGCGGCTCCCCCGGCACCCAGGCATCCCTGGCACCCCCTGCCCCCGCCCTGCTCTCAGGAGCCCCCTGCCAGGTGCTCTGACCACAGGAAACAGGAGCCCTCAGGGCCACTGCCAGAGGACGGATTCTGCTGCCAACCAGAGGTCCTGGGGCTGGCGGCGCTGGTGTGCCTGCCCTGGGCCTTCAGCAGCCCCCATAAGGAGAAAGCTCTGGCCTGGGGACACCCCTCTCCCAAGGTCCCCCACATGGGGGCTTTGTTACTCATGCCTCCCAGACTGCTTGCTGTGTCAGAGTTTTCACACCTGCCTGATGTCCTGGCGGGGCTCACAGAGGACCGACCCTGCAGGGAGATGGTGACCCACCCTGAGACCCAGGAGAAGAAAACAGCCAGGGCCCAGGCTGCTCCCACCATCCCTGGGGGATCGGCACCTTGGCTGAGCCTGAGCTGACCACCTGGGGCATAGGTCCCAGATTTAATTACAAAACGATGGGTGAATGTGGGTTCTGTGTGCCTGTGACATAGACTGTTTTCCACACCGCCTGTGAAATGACGCAAGAGCCTTTGTGTCACACGTGTAGCTGCTACGAGACTGACGCTCTTGTTCCAGATCAGAGCAGCAGACAGAACTGGCACGTTTTAGGGTCCAAACCCTGTTGCCCACGGAAGGCACCTGACACCGGCTGGGTGGTGCGGACCCCAAGGCCCCGCCCGGTCCGGCTGGGACCTGGAGCTCCCCTCAAGCTGCAGCTCCGCCCTGCACCACAAGGTGGCCTCGCAGAGGAGCCGCCCGAGCTTTGGAGCGGAGGCAGGTGCAGCGAAGCTCTCGGTGCTGCCGGGCCCCACCGTGTGTGTGAGGTCTCAGAGGCCTTGCTGGGTTCCAGGCCACATCTGTGCTGTCACCGCTTTGAGGGGCAGAGGGTCCTGCGGAGAGGCCTGTGCAACGTGAGTAACAGCCGTTTTTCTTTTGACAGCTGGGATGGAGGTGGGTCCTCCAGGGAAAGCCCGGTCCTCGAGAGCCAGACTTGTGCACGGGCCTGGAAATGAAGCTCTCAGGCAGGGGCTGTTCACACCGATGGTCAGCACTGCTGCCCAGGGCCTGCAGTCACCCGTAATGGGCCCTGCCCCCTAGGCCTGGCCTCTGCTTCCCTCCTGGATGGTTCCTCTACCCCTGGTCCAGCAGGGACCCAGCACTGCCTGCCAGCTGTAGACCCCCATGCTCCTGCAGCCTGGAACTCTCCTGTCCTCCAGAGGTCATGGGGTGACCCAGGGTGGGAACACCAGACCCCCCTGCTCCGTGTCCACCACCCATGGCTGGGCTCAGAGTGTCTCAGAGCCGGGGTGAGCCATCCTAGGACCAGCGTACCCATGACCTTTCAGACCAGTGAAGGCCAGTGGGCGCGATGGTCCAGGTGTGTCCCCCACACAGGTCTGGCCATCTCTGCACAGAACTGGAATCTCGGTTCATTTCGGTTTTAGCAGGTCCCGTGTAGTTAGCAGGACAGCACTTGAGTTAGGTCTGAGTCGTGGCATTTCCTGTAAGGAGCCCAGAGCCATGGCCCCAGGTTGGGACGGCGGCGCCAGAGCTGGGCCTGAGACTGATCCAACCTGTGCTGCTGGAATGGGAACCCCAAGAGGACCACCCCTCTCCAACAGAAGGGAAAACAGTAAGAGAGAGGGAGGCTGCAGGGCCCCAGACCTTGGCCAACCTTCCCAGCCATGGCCTCCGCCCTCCAAGACCCAGAGGCCCCGCAGCAACACCAGGGTGTTGGGCCACACAGAGCCCGGGTAGGTAAAGGAAGGTTCTGGAAACCACTTTTCAGAACCCAAAAGGTGTCTGGGAAATGGTGTTACCTGCTGCTGTTGTAAACTGTTTACTTTGTATCAATAATGAATTGTTAACAATTTTAATTAGAAAAATCAATGGAACATGTTTTTCTACTTGTCTTGGAAAGGGCCGTGTGTCTGGGGAAACCTCTTGCACACCTCCTGAGGGGAGCCCCAGGGCCCGCATTGGCCGGCTGACGGTGGCCACCCCGAAGGGTGGGGTTGGGGCCTACCCACCTCTTCACACACTCGTCCGCCTGCCGGACAGTGCCTGGGCCCCACCACGGAGCACAGTGTCTTCCGCATGGGTCACCTCCCAGGGAGAGGCACTGCTCAGGCTCAGTGAACAAATCAGGGAGGGTCAGACAGGGAGGCTGGTGGAGCACCCATGACCAGCACCCTCCAGGCTTGCTCAGCAGCCTTCCCCTCCCACTGCCATTTCTGTCTCTTTCTGTCCCCCCCTTTCTGTCTCTCTCTCTCAGTCTGTCTCTGCCTACCAGTCTCTCTCTCTCTTAGACTCTTGTCTCTCCCTCTCTGTCTCTCAGGCTGTCTCTTTCTGTTTCCCTGTTTCTCTCCGTCTCCCTCTCTGTCCCTCTCCCTCTCAGTTTCTGTCCCTTTGTCTCTGTCTCCACTCACTTCTGTCAGTCTTCCTCAGCCTCTGTCTCATGGCCGTGACCCTCCAAAGCCCGCGGACATGTGGTGCCCTGCAGTGATGTGTACAGTGAGGTGTGCAGCGAGGTGTGCAGCGAGGTGTGCAGCGAGGTGTGCAGCGAGGTGTGCAGTGAGGTGTGCAGCGAGGTGGGCAGCGAGGTGTGCAGCGAGGTGTGCAGCGAGGTGTGCAGCGAGGTGGGCAGCGAGGTGTGCAGCGAGGTGGGCAGCGAGGTGTGCAGCGAGGTGTGCAGCGAGGTGTGCAGCGAGGTGGGCAGCGAGGTGTGCAGCGAGGTGTGCAGCGAGGTGTGCAGCGAGGTGGGCGAGGTGTGTGCAGCGATGTATGCAGCGAGGTGTGCAGCGAGGTGTGCAGCGAGGTGGGCAGCGAGGTGTGCAGCGAGTATGCAGCGAGGTGTGCAGCGAGGTGTGCAGCGAGGTGGGCAGTGGGTGGGCAGCGAGGTGTGCAGCGAGGTGTGCAGCGAGGTGGGCAGCGAGGTGTGCAGCGAGGTGGGCAGTGAGTGCAGCGAGGTGTGCAGTGAGGTGTGCAGCGAGGTGTGCAGCGATGTGTGCAGCGAGGTGTGCAGCGAGGTGTGCAGTGAGGTGTGCAGCGAGGTGTGCAGCGATGTGTGCAGCGAGGTGTGCAGCGAGGTGGGCAGTGAGGTGTGCAGCGATGGTGTGTGCAGCGATGATGTGTGCAGCGATGATGTGTGCAGTGATGTGTGCAGCGATGATGTGTGCAGTGATGTGTGCAGCGATGTGTGCAGCGATGTGTGCTGACCCTGCCCCAAGTGGCAGTGTCACAGGGAGAGGTGAGTGCAGGCACCCAACAGCCATCCAACACAGTCAGTGCTGGGAGTGAACCATCAGGCACTGCCCCCCAACAGGCAGCGCCCCCCAACAGGCAGCACTCACAGGTGTATCCCATTCCCTGCAGCATTCCCTGCCATGCAGGTCGCAGGGTTGCAGACAGGACACTGCAGCTCAGAGACAGCTGGGGGCTCATCTAAGCCCATCAGGGAGGCTCCACCTCTCCCAGCCACTCGCTCCATGGAAAGTAGGGAATCACCCCCACCGGTTCCTTGGGGAGAATGAAAGGCACAGGGAAGGGGCGAAACAGCAGCTCCATTCCTGGCCACTTGTCTCACCCCAGATGCGAAGCAAAGTGTGGGAGCGGCCCCAGAGGCCACTGTGGAAAGGGAGCTCCTTACCGAGTGAGGAGGCTCAGGGGCCTGGCCTGTTCTCTGCCCGGTTGACTGTGGGGGGCCCAGGGCTGGGCAGCAGCCCCGCTTGGATGGTAAACAGGACCTGCCCACTGGCCTCACCGGCCACCAGCGCAACACCTACCAAGACTGGCTTTCCGAAGCATGGAGCACAGGCCTCTCTGCCCAGCCCTGCCATGGGCACGGGCTGCCCTTGTGTCGGCTGGGTGCCTGAGCCAAGCAACTCCCAACGGTTGGGTGCCCCGAGGCAGGGCAGACACAGGCGTCCCAGGACCAAAATAGCAGTCAGATGATCACAAGGCCCCATGGCAGGGCCCCCAGGGCAGGCTGCTCACAGCTGCTGCAGCTAAAGATAGACGAGAAGGGCACGCGTCTTGGGGAAAAGTCGTGGGGAGCGAGCACCGTCCTGTCTGGGGCCATGGGCACAATGAGGTCACTGCGCTTCATTTCTGCAGAAGCCCTGGTGTCCCACCCCCAGGTGGCCCGGCAGAGCCTGGACAGTGTGGCCCACAACCTCTACCCGCTCCTGTTCAAAGCCAGCTACCTGCTGGAGCAGGCGGAGGTGACGCGCGCTGTGCTGGGGCGCTGGCCCCTGGAGGAGTTCCGGCTGGGAGCGCTGCTGGGTCCCAGTGCCGACCACCCCCAGGACCTGCGCGACCGAGCCTGCCGGGCCTGCCTGGAGGCGCTGGTGCGCGGCCTGGCCGACCACGTGCTGCAGGACCGGAGCCGCCGGCGGCTGCGGGTGGCCGATCTCACGGGCATCCGAGACGTGCAGGTGCAGCGGTGCCCGTGCGGGAGGGCGCTGGGCAAGTGGGGCCGCACCCGGCTGCTGGCCAGGACCTGCTGTGAGCTGCAGGCAGAGCCCCTCGCAGCCGGGCGCCCCGTCGAGGTCCTCGCCGACCTCTTCGTCACTGAGGGCAACTTCGAGGCGGTGGTGCAGGCTCTGAGGCCAGCGGGCCCGGCCCCTCTGCGGGTGCACTGCCCCTCGTTCCGGGCGGACAGCCTGAGCCCCAGCCAGCTCCTGCACGTGCTGCGTCTGGCTGGCCCGGGTGCCCTGCGCAAGCTGGAGGTGGTGCACAATGTGCGGCTGCATGCGGGCCACGTGCACCAGCTGCTGGCCCAGGTGGGCTTCCCCCGGCTGGCCTCGCTCACCCTGCCCACCAAGGCCTTTGATGCACCCCCCGCCTGCGCCTCCACTCCCGACGGTGAGGACCGCCTCCTCGCCTCCATCGCCCGGGAGCTCAGCAAGATGACGCAGCTCACCGAGCTCAGCGTGGCCTTCTCCAGGCTGACCGGGAAGATCCCGACGCTGCTTGGGTGAGTCTCAGGGACAGGACTGAGGGCCGGCTGGTGGCTGCAGAGGCAACCAGAGATAGTCCAGGGACTGCTCACCTCCAAGGCCATGAGGCTGCGTGGCCCCCAGCCTCTCACTCCGGGTGTGGCCAGAGCAACAGGACAGTGCCCCGCCAAGGGGCAAGGGCACTGAAAGAGCCACCAGGAAAGAACCGGGGTGCCATGTGTGACTTAGGGATATGGAGAGAATGCCAGTTAAAAAAAGAGAATATGCAAATTACCAAATAGACAAAACGGAAGTCCCTACATGGTGTGGGGAGTTGTCTATTGTGGATTAACAAATCACCCCAGCACCTGGGGGCTTCAAACACGGTTTCAGCTCAGAAATCTGAGCCCCTCGGTGCCTGCGGCTCAGGGCTGCTGTTGGCCAAGGGTGCCAGCTCATCCGAAGGCGGGATCCTCCCAGTCTCCCTCGAGGGAGGCCTGGGCTCCATGCTGCATGGACCTCCCCATGGTGGGACAGGAGGCTCGTGCAGGATCCTCTCAGCAGTTCTGCGTGAAGCGGGCAGAGAGGGCAGCAGCCAGGAAGGGGCCAGGCCAAGGCAGCCTCAGGCAGTGGTGAGGGGGATGCCCGGCAGTGGGTCCAACGGGGGTGCCCAGCAGTGGGTCCTGGAGGGGGAGTGCCCAGTGGTGGGTCCTGGGGGGTTGCCTGGTGGTGGGTCATGGGAGGGTGCCCAGTGGTGGGTCCTTGGGGGGGAGTGCCCAGCAGTTGATCCTGGGGTGTTGTCTGGTGGTGGGTCATGGAGGGAGGGTGCCCAGTGGTGGGTCCTGGGGAAAGGGGTGCCTGGCAGTGGGTCCTGGGAGGGAGACTGGTGGTGGGTCCTGAAGGACAGGCACTTGGCAGTGGGTATTGGGGGGTCACTGGGTGATGGGTCCTGGTGGGGCAACCTAGCAGTGGGCCTGGGGGGTACCCAGTTTTGGGTCCTGGGGGTGGGACCTGGCAGTGGATCCAGGGGGAAGGGGCACCTGGTAGGTACTGGGGAAGCACCTAGTGGTGGGTCCTCAGGTACTAGGGGGCGTCTAGCAGTGGGTTCTGGGGGCTGGGGGCACCTGCAGTGGGTCCTGGCAGGGCGCTTGGCAGTGGGTTTTGGGGGGAAGTGGCTGGCAGTGGTGGGGGTGCCTGGTGGTGGGTCCTGAAGTGGGGGCACCTGGTGGTGAGTCCTGGGATGGGGGTGGCTGGCTGTGGGTCCTGGAGCGGCACCAGGCAGTAGATCCTGGTGGGGGATGCCTGGTGGTGGGTCCTGAGGGACAGGGGGCCCTGCAGTGGGTCCTGAGGGATAGAGGGGGCCTGCAGTGGGTCCTGAGGGACGGGGGGGACCTGCAGTGGGTCCTGAGGGATGGGGGAAGACCTACAGTGGGTCCTGAGGGACGGGGGGGGCCTGCGGTGGGTCCTGAGGGGCGGGGGGGACCTGCGGTGGGTCCTGAGGGGCGGGGGGGACCTGCGGTGGGTCCTGAGGGATGGGGGTGCCCCGTGGTGGGTCCTAAGGGATAGAGGGGACCTGTGGTGGGTCCTGAGGGATGGGAGTGCCCCATGGTGGGAACTCGGGCAGGGGGCGTGCCTGGTGGTGGCTTCTCAGGTGGGGCAGGGGCACCCCGCAGTGGGTCCCAGGCCTGGGAGGGGAGGGTGCAGGACATTCAGGTGGGCGCAGGTGCAGGTGGGTGGAGGGTGAGGCAGTCTCCGAAGGAGAGGGTGGGGATGGGGCGGACCCCAGCGGTGTCCCCCTGCTCAGCGAGGACAGTGAGGCCGTGTGCCAGTGCAGTACTGCTCTGGAGATCTCCCTTGGAGAGCTCAGGACCAGAGCAGGTCTCACTCCAGCTGCCTGTGTTGGAGCTGGGCTGCCCTACCAACCAAGTCAGAATATGGGATGTGGGGCAAGGGGGGGTTTAAGGGTTAGCAGGTGAGTCAGAGGCCGGACTGGAAGCCTCCACGGCCCTTCCCAGCTCTGAAACCGTGCGGGCTTCATCCTTGTCGGAGTGGGGCGGTGCCGTTCTGTGGCCTCACCGCCCCCGCTGTCTGCTTTCTGAGCGGAGGTTCTCATGGCCACAGGCACCACTTTTCTCAGACAACACAAAAGCAGTTGTTGACAAAACAAACTTACCGTTTAGGTGCTGAGGACAAAAGCCAGACCTCTGGGTACAGCTGACTTCACCACGCGGCGGCCGGCAGTCATGGCCCACACTAAGCGAAGGCACGTGGTTGTGCTCCGGTAAAATGTTATTTGTGGACACCGAGTTTGAATTTCATGTAACTTTCACGTTTCACAAACTATTATATAAACATAACAACCACTCCTAGCTCGTAGACTGTATGAAATTAGGTGGTGGCTGGACATGGCAGTGTGTTGACCCCGTGATGGACAAACGGGTTGTTCCCATTCTCCTGAGCTGAGGGCTCAGGCGAATGGGACCCTCTTCTCACCTGCGTTCTTTCCCCTGTGTTCTGCAGCCCCCTGCAGACCCCGCTGCGAGTGCTGGACCTGGCCAACTGTGCCCTGAACCACGCAGACATGGCCTTCTTGGCAGACTCTGCCCACGCTGCCCACCTGGAGGTGCTGGACCTGAGTGGACACAACCTGGTCAGCCTGTTCCCCTCGACCTTCTTCAGGCTGCTCGGCCAGGCTGCCCGGACGCTGAGGATCCTGACGCTGGAGGAGTGTGGCATCGTAGACAGCCACGTTGGCATGCTGATCCTGGGCCTGAGCCCCTGCCACCGGCTGCGCCAGCTCAAGTTCCTCGGGAACCCGCTGTCGGCCCGCGCCCTCCGGCGCCTCTTTGCCGCGCTCTGTGAGCTCCCCGAGCTGCGCTGCATCGAGTTTCCGGTGCCCAAGGACTGCTACCCTGAGGGTGCCGCCTACCCCCAGGACGAGCTGGCCATGTCCAAGTTCGACCAGCAGAAATACGACGAGATCGCCGAGGAGCTGCGTGCCGTGCTGCTGCGGGCGGACCGAGAGGACATCCAGGTCTCCACGCCCCTCTTTGGAAGTTTCGACCCAGACATTCAAGAAACAAGCAATGAGCTTGGCGCTTTCTTGCTGCAAGCTTTCAAAAACGCTCTAGAAAACTTCTCCAGAGCACTCAGACAAATAGAGTAGTTCCTCCACTCGCACCAGCGACAGGTCTTGCATTTCAGCCTGCAGGTGCCCTGGGCTTCGGTCTTGGATCCGAGGCTTGGGCCCAGCATTCATCCCCACCACCACCACCACCAAAAGCAGTTCTTAGTGAAAATTGTAGGCGTGCCCGTTAAGCGCTGTAGAAGAAGAGGCCTTCCAGGAGAGGCGCCATGCGGTGCCCTTTAGTGGCAGCAAAGCAAGGTCCTGGAGGCAGGGGAAGCCACCGAGAGTGACTGAGGGTCAGTGGGGGCAGATGCCACATGGCAAAGGGCAGAGAAGTCCGGGAGGTGTGAGGAGCGGCCGACCTGGCCTCCGCACATCCGGGCACTGGGCGCAAGATGAAGCCTCGGGGGACAGATGTGACTGGGCGCCACAGCAGGGAGGGGGAGGGGAAGAGAGAACGCATCACACAAACTGCACAAAACAAGCAGCCCATGAAAAACAACCGAGAAAAAGAGGTGAAAAATGAACAGCAAACCGGACCCTGCTTCCTCCAGCAGGAGGCTCCCACCTGCTGCTGGTCACATCCTGCTTTCTGCACCTGCCGCTTATGGGATGCGGTGGGCCTGCAGGGAATGCGGGGCTTTTGGTTGCTGTTAGCGACTTTTCTTCTCACTTTGTGTAGCCCCCCAGAACCGTGAGGGGCATCTGAGTGGGTGAGCACAGGCGTCCCCTGAAGCGCTGCCCGGACCAGGGCGTTCAGCGCTGCGGGGAGGCCTTCGCCCCACTGCTCCACTGTTTCTCGCCAGCATTCACTGTGTCCCACAGGGCTCCAGGCTCAGAGTGACGGGAGCTATTCTAAGTGTTTAATTGAAGGCCTAGCACTTGACCAGCCCCTGGAGAAGCTGACAACCACCTAAGACACATTTGGACTTGGTGTCCACCAAGAATGACTTTGTGCAAAGAAATGGCTGAGCACTAGAATAACTAAACGCAAATAAAACGTGTATTTCAGTGCAGTTCAGACAGGCGAGTGCTTGGTGTGGTTAAGTCCTCCTCAGACCCAAAACCAGGGATCTGAGTCACTGTGTGCCCATGGCTCCGCTCAGAAGTCATACCCCATGACAGCGCCCACCACGGGTGTGTCCCCACCCCAGGGTCCCGTGTCACCCCCTCCTCAGGTGTCACCCCCCTCCCCATGTGTTTCCACCCCAGGGCCCCCATGTCACCCCCTTCCCAGGTGTGTCCCCACCCCAGGGGCCCCGTGTCACCCCCTCATCAGGTGTCATCCCAAGTATGTCCCCTCCCCTGCTGCCCCCACCCCCGCTGCCCTGTCACCCCCTTCCCAGGTGTGTCCCCACCCCAATGGCCCCCGTGTCACCCCACCCCACGTGTCTTCACCCCAGCTGCCCCCAGGTCACCCCCACCCAGGCTTGTCTTCATCCCCTTTGTGCTTCTGCCCCAGGTGTGTCCAGATCCTTCTCTGCCCAGGGTAGGGGTTTGCCTAGGAGTTGGGTACCCAGCACGAGTGCCGTACAGGAGCCTGTCTCCCAGGGGCATGTCAGGAATGGACGGTCCCCCGCTGAGTGGACAGATATGGTGACTTCCACCTCCCCACATTCGTCTCTGCCTGCTCTGCAACTACCTAAGTCCCCTCTGCACACTGCAGGCAGTGCTTACTGGAGCCTCGTCCAGGGACATGAGCTTGATGTTGTGGCCAGCTCTTGCAAAGGGGTGGGGAAGGTGCTGGGCCAACGTTTTTAATGACTTCTAACTGTAAAGCACAGAGTGGCTGCCACTGCTTTATGTCTGAATTTTTATTGTAAGACTCAGCCTCTGGGCGGCATGGTGACCAACCTGAAGGCCTGTGGCAGTGGAGAAGGGCCCAGGGTGCTGGGTGTCCTGAGGCCTGGGATTGGGTGGGGCACACAGGAGCCCACTGGTGTCAGTGGGCAGTGCTGAGGTACAAGCTCCCAACATATCCGGCTCCACAGACTCCCAGGGGCTTCCCTACCAACAGCCCATTCTGATAAGGCCAGCAGGGCTGGGGAGCAGCACGGGCGGGATCAACGCCTCCCTCGCCCGTCCGTTGCACATCTCGCACTTGCTTCCACTGCACTGATGGGCCGTGTCCTGCATGGCCGTTCGGCGTTCGCCGGGTCTTTGTCTTTGCCCGATCTTGTGACTCCAGTTCTGGGCCACACATCCAGCGTCCCTGGGCCCAGGAGCACGCCTGCTGGGTTTTGATGGAGAGCACTTCTCTACCACAGAAACCACGGCCTCCCACACAAGGCAGGCTGGGGGGGGATCAGGCGAAACCATGAAGCAGATGAGAGTGCCGATCCGACCCAGCAAACGTCCATGGCAGTTGTGGCTGGGGTGCCCCTGGTGGAGCCTCAGGGTTCACCTGCCCAGGCCCTCCCCGGCTTTCCAGGGCCAGTGGGTGAAGTCAGCAGGGTCCCCACGGGGGCCGCCATCTGGAGCCACCGTCTCTGCCTCCCTCGGGTCTTCCACAGCAGTGTGGGCTGGCGCGGCTCCTTCAGAACACGACACTGCTTCCCGTCCACCATCCTGGCAAGGAGCGGGGGCCATTTTAGGGGCTCTGACTCAAGTCCTTTCTGCTTTAATGACTTGTTCCGCAGGTCAGGAAACGATGATCCTCTCGCAGGCCAAGGAGACAAACGCAGGCCCAGTGGCGCCCCTGTGTGGCGGACGTGGCCAAGGGCCCTGGAACGTCAGGGGTGCTCTCGTCCACCGGCGCTCTGCTGCTCTCCCTCTTCGGAGCTGAGCAAGGCTCCATCAGCTGTCATCTCTGCATCCTGGAGCCCACTCTCCGTCAGCCCCACACAGCCCCGTGGGTGGGGGCACCATGCTTGACGCCCCCAGCTCAAAGCCTGTCAGTCACCCCACCCACCCACCTCTGTCAACCCAGAGCCCCTCAGCCCAGATCCCGTTCTCTGGCACCACCAGCCCTGGCCCATGGGGAGCAGCCACCTCGGAGCTATGGCATGATGCTGTCAAGAGCAGGGCCCCAGCACCCCCACCTCCAGAGGAGGCCCCAGCACCCCACTCCCTGCCTGTCAGCCACCAACCAGCTTCGAGAGGCTCTCCCAGCAGGGATGGGCTCGGTCCCAGTGTCCCTGCTGGAACATTGAACAGAGCCGTCTGAGTGCCCCAGTGTGGCACCCTCTGCCCAACTGCCTTTCTTCATTAATCCTCCTCACCCCACTCCCGACACCCAGGCCAGGCCCTGCACCTGCTCCTGGAGCAGGACTTGACTCCTCCAGCTGGACCAGGCAGGTCCTGAAAGGCAGGGCACTGCCCGAGGGCTCTGCCAGATCCCCAGGTGAGGGGTGGGGGTGGCTGTGCTGGCACAAAGGGCTCCCGCGAATCTGGAGCTCACCCAGCAAACATCCAGGCGGCGGCGGCGGCTCTCAAGGGGCACTTGTGCTGTGAGCCGCAGAGCCACGTTCAGGCTCGTCTGGTCCTGCTCCCCGACAGCAAGACCCTTGGCCTGTCAGGGGGTCCACAGAAGATGAGCGGCCTGCGAAGCTGCCACAGAAGCCCTTCGGCTTCCACCACACGCCTGCTGTCGATGGTTGGCTGACTGAAGCCCTTTGTTTTCTCTTTTCAAGATTTCCCATGAAGCTAGCAAAAGCAACAAGCTCGGCAACCCTGATCTTCACTGTTCCCCCTCCGTTAGAACGCCGTGGCATGGTGGAGCCCAGCGCTTCCCCAACTCGGCCCCCGCTGGGGCAGGACAGGCAGGGGCAGGCTCATCCCACTCCGTTAGAACGCCGCAGGATGGTGGAGCCCAGCGCTTCCGCAACTCAGCCCCCGCTGGGGCAGGACAGGCAGGGGCAGGCTCAGGAGCTGTGGGAACCGCCATGTCCCACCACATGGCCAGAGAAGCTGGTTTGGGGATTGGCATGGCTATGCAGAGATATGACACAGAGTGACAAGTACTCCAAGGCCCCTGAGAATCCCTTATTTGCCTTTTTGGTTCTTCTCTGACATCTAACCTGCATTCTCCGTTCTTGCCCTGAAGTTCCGTGAGACAGCCTTAAATCCCTCTTTAACTTTCTAGGCGTGAAACCTCTGCTGCTTACAACCGGAATCCTAAATTAACAGAAATATGGCGAGAGGAGCCTTTTCAGCCTCAACCTATAAAACCCAGCGCAGTTACTCACACAGGTCAAGGCAGATGGAGCAAGCCCAGCGCTGTCTACACAGCAGGCTGCCCCCATCACAGCCAGCCAGTGTCTAGAGCAGCTGCTTCCCCAAACACCCCGGCTCCTCCCAACATCGCACGGCCTGTCCTCGTGCTGGAACGAGGCACTGCGAGGAGGAAGCAGCTGCCGCTGATGGCTGCACACACTGCCGTCTGGTCTCTGCAATGTCACAGGTGTAGTCTTCAGATTTGCTTTGATGTAGCGAACCTAACACATGAAAGTAACTAGAAAGCTGTTTTCTCCCTTCCCCTTAAAAAGATGATCTTAGTACACTATGAAGCAATCACTTTTTAAACGATCCAACATAGAAATAGTCCGTTACACATTTTAATCAGACATAACTTCTCTTTTAACGAACACACAGGTTATTTGGTGAAGATTTTCCGTTGAAACACCCTGTAATTGGTGCAAGGTTCGCAGAATAATTTTGTCCTTATGAAATCAACATCTGCCAGTTCACACATACACACACATATGCACACATATGAAATATATATGAGAATTATATATCCTTATCGGTGACTGTTAACGAAGGAGGAAAAAGCGCATCTACCAAATGAGCTAACCAGACTAGTAGAGAAGTGCCACCTCTTCAGTTTTGTTTTCGGAATGTCCAGGTCAATCGTGATGCCTTCTAATTTATTCCAAAGTCAAGTCTGAAGCAAGCGAAATTAGAAAGTGCAATCTCAATGCCTCCCTGAAAAAGTCCTTCCTTTTTAAGTCACTGCAGCTTCATATACAATGTTCACTACAGACAAGGATTACAGCCGCCGCCCCTCCTCTGCCCTGCAGCAAACCCTCCCTCTCCCTGAGGAACCTGGACCTGCTTCCGAAACCGAGGATCTCCCAGCGCTCCGCTCCTTACCCCGAAGGGTCCTCTCTGCCTTGCTGGCTCAAGGTTTTATAGTTACTGTGACCTCCAAGAAAGCAGCAGGACAAATAATGCTTTACTCTGATGTCGCTACAAACTCAGCACACACACCAACCAGCACAATGACCCTTTTTTGCAGCTTTAAACCACTTTGGTTGAGGAATGTTCTACCGTGAGCTCACCTTTCGGTACATCTGTGGAGTTACCAAATGGCACAGCACCGTGTAACTATTCCAAACCTAACACAATCCATTTCAAAAGGTGGTGACGTCACAGCGACACTCAAACTTGCTGATGGAAGGCAGCCATGCCACACAAACAGGAACTAATATCAACCCTATAGAAAGACCATCTTCCGGCCAGGCAAATATCAACCCTATAGAAAGACCATCTTCCGGCCGGGCAAATATCAACCCTATAGAAAGACCATCTTCTGGCCGGGCGAATATCAACCCTATAGAAAGACCATCTTCCGGCCGGGCGAATATCAACCCTATAGAAAGACCATCTTCCGGCCGGGTGAATATCAACCCTATAGAAAGACCATCTTCCGGCCGGGCGAATATCAACCCTATAGAAAGACCATCTTCCGGCCGGGTGAATATCAACCCTATAGAAAGACCATCTTCCGGCCGGGTGAATATCAACCCTATAGAAAGACCATCTTCCGGCCGAGTGAATATCAACCCTATAGAAAGATCATCTTCTGGCCAGGCGTGGTGGCTCACGCCCGTAATCTCAGCACTTTGAGAGGCTGAGGCAGGTGGATCACCTGAGGTCAGAAGTTTGAGGCCATCCTGGCCAACATGGTGAAACCCTGTCTCTACCAAACATAGAAAAATTAGCCAGGCATGGTGGCGGGCACCTGTAGTCCCAGCTACTCGGGAGAATAAGGCAGGTGAATCACTCAAACCCAGAAGGTGGAGCTTGCAGTGAGGGGAGATCGTGCCACTGCACTGCAGCCTGGATGACAGAACGAGATTGTCTCAAAAAAAAAAAAAAGAAAGAAAGAAAGAAAGCTCGTCTTCCTAACTCTGCAGGACCGGGTCAGCGGGTCAGTGTCCACACCGGCTTGAAGGCTCTGAACATATCTATCTCGCTATAGAAGTAAGCTAGGCGGCCGGGCGCGGTGGCTCAAGCCTGTAATCCTAGCACTTTGGGAGACCGAGACAGGCGGATCACGAGGTCACAAGATCAAGACCATCCTGGCTAACACGGTGAAACCCCGTCTCTACTAAAAAAAATACAAAAAACTAGCTGGGCGAGGTGGCGGGCGCCTGTAGTCCCAGCTACTTGGGAGGCTGAGGCAGGAGAATGGTGTGAATCCGGGAGGCGGAGCTTGCAGTGAGCTGAGATCCGGCCACTGCACTCCAGCCTGGGCGACAGAGCAAGACTCTGTCTCAAAAAAAAAAAAAAGAAGGAAGCTAGGCTGACAGCACCCTGGACATTAGAAACAGGATAAGGATTAACAATTCGCCTCAAAAATCATTCACCTACAAAGTAGCTGACTGTATTTTCTTCATTTGAAGACAAACATGGAGTGGTTCCCACGGGACACCCAGCACACCAGACTGCTGCGGTGTGGAGCCTGCACCACTCTCTAGGCAGGGGTCTGACGCATCAGGAAGTACGAACAATGAGAGGAAGAGTTTCGTCCAGATTTACCGAAAAAATGACTTTTTAGGGGCCGGGTGCAGTGGCCCATGCCTGTAATCCCAGCACTTCGGGAGGCCGAGGGCGGTGGATTACCTGAGGTCAGGAGTTCGAGACCAGCCTGGCCAATATGGTGAAACCCCATCTTTACTAACAACACAAAAATTAGGTGGGTGTGGTGGCGTGCGCCCATAATCCCAGCTACTCAGGAGGCTAAGGCAGGAAAATTGCTTGAACCCAGGAGGCAGAGGCTGTAGCGAGCCGAGATCACACCACTGCACACCTGCCTGGGTGACAGAGAGAGATTCCCTCTCAAAAAAATAAAAATAAAAATGAGTTTCTCAGATAAAGCGATGGTGGTAGAGCAGAAAGACACGCTAGCAGCCACTGAAGAGGAGCATCTGAGCACCCTTACAGGGCGTGGGTGCCGAGAGCAGAGCCTGCGGGAGGCCCGTGTCTGTTGCAGGCAGCGCACGTCGCTCTGAGCCCGCCTCTGCCGTGCTCACGGGGTTCCAAGGATTTCAAACAATGCACGAGTGCAAAGCGTGTACAGCTCAGGGTGTAGTAACATGTGCTCCAGGAATAGTGGCCCTCACACTGCCACGTGGGTTCTATAAGCTTAGGATTTTTAACAGTTTGTCCTATTCCTGTATAGACAGGCAGGCGGGGAGAACACAGCCCTTGAAAGCAGACGGACAACGCCGCTCCCGCTTCCGCCTGGCCACAAACTATCCGGTAACTGCACACAGGTTACTCTCGGTTCTGGAGAACAGGTGCCTGGGCTCAGACTGGCTCCAACACCACTACCTGCGTGGCCTCAGGCAGCTCAGCTCTTCCACAGCTCCGCAAAGTGAGGTGCGTGGGGACGAATTCACACGGCAGGCCCAAGGCTGTGTCCTACCAGGGCCTGTGTGCAAGGCTGGCCCTTGACTGACATCTGAGAACTCGGATTCTGGGCGAGTTCCCAGCACCATTAACTCCTACAAGTGGCTCTGTGCCCGCAGTGCTTGTGCACCTGGCACAGACCGCACCAAGCCCACCCTCCTTCCGGACAAGTCGGAAATTTCCACACAGGCCAGGCAGGGGGAACCATGTGACCAGCCCTTAGCAAAAGCCGGGTGCTGAGTCTCCAGCGAGCTTGTTCTTACAGTCAGGTGTGTCCTGTGTGACTCCAGGGAGTGGCCCCTGGGGCGCCCTGCACGTGGCTCCTCTGAGCACCACCCACACACCCTCTCCCTTTGCTGATTCTGCTTTGTGCCGAGTACAGCCCTGTGCTGAGTCCTGTGAGATCTCCCAGCAGGTTATGCAACCGGGGGCTGGCCTTGGGGCACCCCCGCAAAGAATAATAGTAATACCTACTTCACAGGATTAGACTGGGGATCCCATGAGCGAAGAGGTTACAGGCTCAGTTCCCAGCAGCTATGTGTGACACGGGGCGGTAATACCTGTCCACCACGTCGGTTGCAGTAAACAATGAGATAATATATATAAAAATATTTTGTAAAGAGTGAAGAATTACACAAATAAAAAGTGGCATTATTACTCATAAATGGCAAGTATTTTTGAGTATATATCATTGCTAATAAATATCTGCTTGCTGAATACAGACACAAGCCAAATTCCAAACACACATTAGGTACCAACTGGATACAAGAAACTCTTGATGTTTCCTTCCCCTTTATGGGAGAGAGATCTTTAAAATAAAAAACCTTGATAATATAATATTACTACTTTCTATTATCATCTGTTATGCAGTTCTACATATTATCTGACAGATTCTTAATGTAATCGGTGAGAGAAAAATAATTTGAGGAGAAAGTATTTAGGGAGTGATGAAACACAGAAAAGTACTTGTGGTAAGGACCAGTATTGTATTTGACTTTTTAAAAAACCATTTTTACCCTGGAGCTAAAATACGAGGTGACACTGTTCTGCTTGATACAATACGGGCAGCTTACAAATGCTTCAGAGAAACCACATCCCCAGCAGCTGCAGAGCGTCAGGAGGAAACCCTCCGTCTCTGAGGCTTCGGGCACTTCTGCTCCGAGGGTGGCGGGAGTGGAGGTCGCTGCTGAAGGGTGGTGGTGTGGCCATGGCACAGGCAGCAAGGGACAGACGACGCCAGAGGCCCAGAAGGCTCATGACTGCCTGGCCTCGCGTCGCTAAAAGCAGTTTTATTTCATCCTTGTCTTACTTTTCTAGTATGGCTTCCTCTACTCTCTTAAACTTCTTTAGTTCCACAACCAGTTCCCAGTATCTGAGATAGAGCCACATGAGTCTGCCATTCTGGCGTTTGTTGGTGTTCCAGACTTCACCACAGTATGTATCGTGCTGAAATATGTCGGTGAGACCGGCTGCCATCTCTAGGTCCGCAGCAACGGGGTCGACGGACGCTCGCACCAGTAAGCTCTTCTCTAGCTCCAGCCGCTTGCTGCGAGGAAGAAACAGACTGCAGTAGATGTTCTGTCTTTCCGTGAGAACAGCTTCAAACTCTTTCAGCAAAAGCCTGGCTCTCCTTTGCCAGTTTTCTTCCTTTTGCAGGCAGCTCAAATACGCATTTCTCAAAGGCTGCACCTGCCTTTTTTCTTGCATCACCTGGGCCCGTTCCTGTTCCAGAAGCTTCTTCTCTTCTACCAACTTGCGCCCCTGAGAGATAAGGGCTTCTCGATAACTAGCTGTTCTGTTCTGTTCCTTTTCGAGTTCCAAGGACAACTGAGCAACAGCACGCCGATTTTCTGAGATCATGGCATGGTACTTGGCTTCCAGATCCTGTTGAAAAGCAGTAGTTCTCTGACGGCAGGCTTCTCTCTCTTTTTCTATTTCTTTCTGGGATTCCCTAGACCAAATCCAACCTGACATGAATGGAGACAAATGCACAAAATGAAAAAGTTAGGGCTGAAGTTCTATAATTTTCACTTAAATCATAAGGCAGCTAAGGATGGCATTTCAATAAAAGCTTAAGACCTCAGCCGTACCAAGATCACTTCTGTACAAAAACGTGTCACAGGCCAGGTTCTTATCTTAAAATCAGGCAAGGGCTGGGTGACCAAACGATCCTAACCCTAATCCTTTCCGTCTTCTAATTGTTTGTTGCTAAGAAGATCTCCCACTGCTTTTTTCTCCTCTCAAACCCACCACCATTTGCCTGCTCTGGCTCTAGTACAACTGGCAAAGTTTAAAATATCTGGGGTCGGCTTCAACTACCGTTGGCCGGGTTCTTATAAAAGTTGTATTTAGCTTTGCCTGGTGGCAACGAGTCAACGGCCTGAGTTGGAGACACTGCTTACATTCTGATAAGGACACATGAAAATAAAGTGGGTTAAAAAGTTTAGCCTCAAGACACAGTGGGCTTCTTTCCTCAAACTGGAGACTGCCGGAATCTCACGAAAACGGGACGGGGACTGCTGGGAGGCTGCAGTGGGCATTGCCCGGCTCTGCCCCTCACACCAAGGAGCAGCAGGGCGGCCTGCGCTGCAGAGAAATCCAGTGCCTCTAAGACCTGATGACCCACAGAGCCTGCCGGCCAGCGTGCACCTGGCTCCAGATGGAGTCACCGACTCTTTGCCCGTCCCACAAGTAAGAGTTGGGTGTGTTTCAACAATAAAAAAATGACCGTGCGATAACAGTTCCATCCACATTCCGAACTGATGCTATTGCTCAATAATTTCATACACGTTAGAGCAACTACTGCTAAGTCTGTTTTTCCAAATAGCGATGCGTTCTGCTTGGACATTCTAAAAGCAGCACGGAATTGAGTCCTCTGGAAAACAGGATTGTATGTCAAATTTTCAAAGCCCAAGGCCCCAAGCAGCAGTGTGGGTTCCCTCGTGCGCTTCTATCCTGCAACCCATCCCCCACTAACCACTCTGTGGAATCCCTCTTCCATAGCCCCTTCTAGAACCACTGGAGTTTGCATCCACTTTCATGGTTCTCTTCCTCCTTTCACTGCTTCCCCCAACCCAGGCGGCGTCCTTGGCATTCAATTCTTTTCTCCCAGGTCATTAATGGTCACCTTTTTCTCCTGGGTCATTAATGGCCTTTGTGGGAGCAATTCCATGACAGCAAGATTTCCGTTAGCCTGAAAGCCAGTCTCCCTTGGATATGCTGTTGACACCTCACCGGGTAAGCACAAAACCAAACTCATCCTTCCTCAACCAAAAATAGCTGCTAGTCCTACTTCAGATGACAACTCAAACTCATGTCATCTTTATCTCCTCCCTTTGACAAGAGCTCACAGGCAGAGGCCTGACCAGGAAAGAAGCTGCTACAATGTCACTTGATAAGCACTGAGGGGTTTGCAAAGGTATGTGAGAAGAGAGAAGGGAAGGCTCGTCTGGTTTTGGTGAAGTCAAGGAAGGCTTCATAAAAAGGTGAATGAACAAAGTCTGGAAGGCTGAGCAGGAGCTGCAAGGAAGTTACCTGAAGTCAAACGAGCAGGGCAGACGAGAGCCTTGGAGAGCGAGAGGTTCCAGGAGCCAGATGTGCCTGGGGACGGGGCTTACGTCAAGGAGAAGCTGGCGCTGCCTTTGGAGAGTCACAGGTGCCAAATGAGAGGGGCCCCCAGGAGACCCGGAGAAGGAGCACGGGATGTGCTCTGCAGCCATGAGGAGTCAAAGGAATTAACGTGACTTAAGAGCATCCAGGAGGTGTGGAGGGCTGGAGGTGGGGCTGGGAGAGGTGGGGCTGGGAGGGGTGGGGCCAAATCAAGAGGAGACAGGCAGCTGCTCCCTGATACAATCTGGGGGCGATCTCAGTCAAGTCATATCATTGACAAGTAAAACCACTGGAAAACTAACACAGACAATGATGCATACAGTTAATCATCAGACCCCAGCACACAGGCTGTGGTTATTGGGAAGTTTGGGGCTGGACGGGGAGCCAGGCAGTGGAGGCTGCAGGCAGCTTTGCAGAGGAAAATGTGGCACGACAGGCTGGGCGTCAGGAAAACCTGAATTCCGAGTCTGACCCGACAGATGGCTCATGACTCTGGGCACATGCGACTTTTCAAAGCCTCAGTTTCAGGTGGGACTCCTGCTTCTGGGAAGACGGAGTAGACGTCCTCCCTATTCTTCTAAGAAAACTAAGAAGACACAGTAGATGTCCTCCCTATTCTTCTAATTGAACTAAAAATCCTGGACTTCATCGATAAAACAAGATGACTCTGAAAGGTAGAGAGAAGGGAGACTGGCTTGGGTCCCTGGGACCCCAGGAACAACATGGGGGCAAGTCCTCTAGATTTTCATTTTGCTTCATAGATCCCAGACTTGGAGCTGAAGACACAGGTAATTAGAAATCTCAACGGGTGCAGACAAAAAAAGAAACTCCAACAGAGCCTGCTATCTTGGCCCAAAGGACCATGATAGGGGCCTGGTAAGGGAGAAAACATTCCAACAGTAATCACTCTACATCAGCCAAGTAATACAGAAAAAACTGCGGCCCCCGCTCCCACCCAGCGGCAAACACAGGGTGGGGTCGGGGGGAGCCACGTGGGGAGCTGAGGCCTTCCCAGCCAGGGGCACCAGTAGAGGCCAGGGGGCTGGAACTCCCACCCTTTCCTCGGGGGCCCACAGGGGCCAGAGGCTGAGTGGGAGCCTGGACTTCTGTCCCAACCTGGCGGTAAGGAGGCTGCGTGGCCCTTCCCCGGCCAGGGTGTTGTTCAAGAACGCCAGCTAAAACTGAAGGTTTAAATAAAAACCAGTGTTTCATCACGTAACACCCAAAATGCCCAGGTTCCAGCAGAAAATCACTCATAGTACCAAGGGTTAGGATGGGTCATGCTAAATGAACAAAGATGACCAACAGATGCCAATAGCCGGATGAGAGACGGCAGTATTATCTGACGAGGACTTCAGAGCAGCTGCCATGACAGAGAGTCAACGAAAACAAACAGAAGACATAAAGAAGAACCAAATGAAAATTCTAAAACTGAAAAACAGAACAACTGGGAGGAAAACTGGAATGATGGACTAGACATGGAGAAGCAAGAGCAGCGCGCCCCGGGCAGAGGTTCAGGACTCCCCCATGAACACAGGAGCAATCCTTTGCAGCCTAGCCACAAACATAATTCCACAATATGTAAAAGGAATTCTACAGCATGGCCACGGGGGGATCGCTCCAGAGACAAAAGGCTGGTTCAATATTCAAAAATCAATGTAATCTAACACATTACTGGCCGGGCGCTGTGCACTTTGGGAGGCCAAGGCGGGCAGATCACGAGGTCAGCAGATCGAGACTATCCTGGTTAACACGGTGAAACCCTGTCTCTATTAAAAATACAAAAAAATTAGCAAGGCGAGGTGGCGGATGCCTGTAGTCCCAGCTGCTGGGTAGGCTGAGGCAGGAGAATGGCGTGAACCCGGGAGGTGGAGCTTGCAGTGAGCCGAGATTGCGCCACTGCACTCCAGCCTGGGTCACAGAGCGAGCCTCTGTCTCAAAACAAAACAAAACAAAACAAACAACTAACACGTTACTAAGCTGATGAAGAAAAATCACATGATCACATCAATTTATTTATTTATTTATTTATTTATTTTTTTTTTTTTTTTTGAGACGGAGTCTCACTCTGTCACCCAGGCTGGGTGCAGTGGCCGGATCTCAGCTCACTGCAAGCTTCGCCTCCCGGGTTTACGCCATTCTCCTGCCTCAGCCTCCCGAGTAGCTGGGACTACAGGCGCCGCCACCTCGCCCGGCTAATTTTTTGTATTTTTTTAGTAGAGACAGGGTTTCACTGTGTTAGCCAGGATGGTCTTGATCTCCTGACCTTGTGATCCGCCCGTCTCGGCCTCCCAAAGTGCTGGGATTACAGGCTTGAGCCACCGCGCCCGGCCGATCACATCAATTTAAACCAAAAAAAAGGACCAAATTCAACACCTATTCATGAAAAACAGGAATACAGGGGAGTTTCCTTGACTTCATAAACAGCATCCACAGACAACCTGCGGCTGACACTGTACTTAGCTGGGAGAGGCTGAGTGTGTTCTCTCTGGTCAGGGACCGTCCGACAGAGTCCCAGAAGTTCCAGCTACCGCCGGAAGGCAAGACAAGAAATCAAAGGCAAACAGGCTGGAAAGAAGAAATACAACTAAAGTCTTTTTTTTTTTTTTTTTTTTTTTTTTTGAGACGGAGTCTCGCTTTGTCGCCCAGGCTGGAGTGCAGTGGCCGGATCTCAGCTCACTGCAAGCTCCGCCTCCCGGGTTTACGCCATTCTCCTGCCTCAGCCTCCCGAGTAGCTGGGACTACAAGCGCCCACCACCTCGCCCGGCTAGTTTTTTGTATTTTTAGTAGAGACGGGGTTTCACCATATTAGCCAGGATGGTCTCGATCTCCTGACCTCGTGATCCGCCCGTCTCGGCCTCCCAAAGTGCTGGGATTACAGGCTTGAGCCACCGCGCCCGGCCAATACAACTAAAGTCTTATCCCTTATAACAAAATTAACTCAAATGAGTAAGTGCTTAAATGTAAAATGTAAAACTAAAACTCTAGGGAGAAAAAACCTTCAGGACCTAGGGCAGAATTCCTAGACTTTCCACAAAGAGTAGAGTTCATAAAAGGAAACGATGAGAAGCTGCCCCTCATCAAAAGTACCACTTTGACACTGCAAACGCCCCTCTGAAGAGAATGAACAGACAGGCTACAGACTGGAAAAGGATACTTGCAAGCCACATATGCAACTAAGGACTAGAACCTAAGACATATTAACAACTCTCAAAACTCAACGTTAAAAACAAACAGTCTATTAGAAAATGGCTGAAAGACAAGAATACTCATTCCATCAGGATATGCTGATGGCAATGAGCACATGAGGAGGTGCTCGACGTTGCACACTTGAGCCACGATGAGAAAAGATGCTCAACACTGCACAGCAGAGCCATGACGAGACAGCACCACACACCCATCAGGATGGGCAGACAGGACAGCAGTGTGAGCACCAAATGCCAACCAGGAGGTGGAGAACCCGATCAGCTCTGCATTGCTGGTGAGAACCTAAAACGGTGCAGCCACTTGTGAAACATTTCAGCCCTTTCTTTTTTTTTTTTTTTTTGAGACGGAGTCTCGCTGTGTCTCCCAGGCTGGAGTGCAGTGGCGTGATCTCGGCTCACTGCAAGCTCCGCCTCCCGGGTTCACGCCATTCTCCCGCCTCAGCCTCCCAAGTAGCTGAGACTACAGGCGCCCGCCACCTCGCCCGGCTAGTTTTTTTTTTTTTTTTGTATTTTTAGTAGAGACGGGGTTTCACCATGTTAGCCAGGATGGTCTCGATCTCCTGACCTCGTGATCCACCCGCCTCAGCCTCCCAAAGTGCTGGGATTACAGGCTTGAGCCACCGCGCCCGGCCCAGCCCTTTCTTAAAAAACTAAACGTGCAACTTCTATAACACCCAGTAATTTCACTTCTGGCCCTTTATCCCAGAGAAATGAAAACTTACATTGACACAAAAACCTACACAAGAATGTTTATGAGAGCTTTATTCATAACAGCTGAAAACCGGAAAGGACCCAGATGTCTTTCAGTGGTTAAACACACTGTGGTATGTCCATGTCATCAAACACCACTCAGCAATGAAAATATCTATGAACTACTGATACAGCAACAATCTGCCCGGACCTCAGGGGGTTACGCTGAATGAAAAAAGTCAACCCAACAGGTTATATACCGTTTGATTCCATTTATATAACATTCTTGAAATGACGAAGTTCTGGAGATGAAGAACAGATCAGCAGTTGCTGGGGGCTGTGGAGGGAGGGCGGAACACAGGGCAGCACGAGGGGCCCGGGATTGGGGGATCTTGACGGCATCCTGGCAGATGTCTTGGCTGCGACACTGCACTGTCATGTTGCAGATGCTTCCATTGGGGAAAGCTGGGTAGAGGGTACACGGGCTCTCTGTATTACTGATGACAACTGCATGTGACTTACATCACCCCAAAATAAAATATTTAATTAAAAGAAACTGAGTTGGGCCCCGTGAACTCAACCAGTCCCTTTCAGCCCTAAGACTATGTGTTTTCTAGGTCAGGAGAGGAAACGGGAGGAACAGGAACGCTAGAGGGGAGAAAGCATGGAGAGATGGGAAAAGCACGGAGGGGGAGATGGGGAAAGGGGAATCAGGAAGACTGAGAGAAAAGGGGGGAAAGCAGAATGACAGAGGAGGTGTGAAGAGAGAGAAGCCCACTGGAGCGCTGAAACACTGAATCGTCTCCCAGGGGAGCTACTCAGGGTAAGAATTTCTCCAGGGACTGCTCTTTCAGGCAAGCACAGTTACACACATTTCTATGTTATGTTAAGTAAAAATCTAGTAAATGGCCTGGGCACAGTGGCTCACACCTGTAATCCCAGCACTTTGGGAGGCCACGGTGGGCAGATCACGAGGTCAGGAGATAGAGACCATCCTGGCCAACATGGTGAAACCCTCTCTCTACTAAAAATACAAAAATTAGCCGGGCATGGTGGTGGGTGCCTGTAATCCCAGGTCCTCAGGAGGCTGAGGCAGGAGAATCACTCGAACCGGGGAGTCAGAGGTTGCAGTGAGCCGAGATTGCGCCACTGCACTCCAACCTGGCGACAGAACAAGGCTCCGTCTCAAAAAAACAAACAAACAAAAAATCTAGTAAATGTAGTAAGTGATCAGGACAAAACTGGCTTCTCATCAATAAATCAATCAATGGCGCTTATGAAGTATTCATACGTCTGCCTCTTCTTCTAGACTACACTAGGGGCTGGTTAACGCTCCTGTGTGCAACAGAACCTCAAACACATCATAACACACCTTTGGAGAATCCTTACAAGAATGCCAAGTCAACAATTATCTCTCACCACACTACCTCAGCAAAAAACCAAGAAGAAAAAATAAAATATTCTTCAACCCTTTTCAGCGACAGAAAGCATCATTTCAAAAGTCCAAGAAGGGGAGGTAAGAATTTCAAAAGTGAAAGTTACCGTGAAAGGCTATAAAAGCTGGAGATGAGTCTGAAAAACAAATGGAAAATGAGTCACTTCAGGGCCTCTCCCAGCCTCAAAGCCAATTAATTATTACATTAGTAAGAGTAATTTTTAACCTTCCAATCCACTCACCCTAGCCACAGGCAACAGTAGCCTCTCCAAGTGTTAAGTGTTTTTTTTCCCAAGCCTGCAGGCGAGTGAGCTTTTCACATGGCAGCCCCTTAGCACTGGATGTGGACCTGCCCTGTCTTTCACCAAGAAGCAAGCACTGTGCAGATCACTGAGTCATAAAAACCACCTGCTCTTACCAGCCTCCTCTTCCTCTACAGCAAAACTCCTGACCTGAGACATGGAAGCAGATAAAAAGCCTCTACGTAAAATGTACCACTACAGCTAGAGGGCAGTTTTGCCTTTCTTCCATTCAATTACTCAGTCTCTCATGTTCCTAAATGCCAGCCCAGAACCATGGAACCTGAAGAAACACAAAACGCACTCCTCTGCATCAGTGAATTGATTGTGTGGTGGGGATATAAGTCTGCATGTGACTGACAGGTCCCCAACGTGATGCCAAGTCAATCTAAACTAGAGAGAATTTCTGGTCAGGCCAAGCAGAGATTTCCTGGATGAAGTCTCCGAAGACTGATTTCCTAAACATTAAACATCACTGGTTTTCCAAAACTGGTTTTCTTTTTTTGTTTTTTTTAAACCCTGTTGCCCAGGCTGGAGGGCAAGTGGTGCCATCTCCACTCACTGCAGCCTCGACCTCCCAGCTCCACTGATCTCCCCACCTCAGCCTCCTGAGGAGCTGGGACTACAGGTGTGCATGGCCACAACTGGCTAATTTTTGTATTTTTGTAGAGATGGGGTTTTGCTGTGTGGCTCATACCGGTCATGCGATCTGGCTACCTGCGCCTCGCAGAGTGCTGGGATTACAGGTGTGAGCTACCATGCCCAGCCCACTGATTTGCTTTACACCCATTTTTTCCCTCATCAGTCCTTATGAAGGCACCTGAAACAAGGAACCGCCCCCCCTGAATTGAGAGCAGCAAAGCCTTGAGAGGGAACTTAGTTATTAAAACCCACCCCACACAAAATGCTTCTAAACGCCTTGGCTGACTTAATCCTTGCAATGTGCTGAGGTTAAGTATGATTATCCATCTCCTGTGAACAGGAAAACTGAGGCTCAGAGGTTAAGTGATTTGCCCACGGTTCACTGCATGGGATAAAACTCCGCTGTCCCTGACAGGTCCCAAAGTCACGGCCTTCAGGCTCCCACATCATGCTGCCTCCCTCACCGGGGCTCCACACTCTCAGCCTGGAAAACATGAATTTTAAGAAAACCATGACTTACGAAAAGCAGCCAGTCCCAGCATTGGAACCAACAGGGCATAATTCCATCTGCTTCCATCACCACCATCTGCCCTGGAATTAGGCCGGATATTCCAGTTTGGGGGATCATTGAGGTTATTCATGGAGATATACCTTGAAGTAAAGAATAAAAACGTTAACTAGTTTTATTCAAGAAATGTTCTTCAGTTTTAACTATGTGTGCACAGCATTGAGGCCCTATGGGATTCAAAGAAGGAAAAAACAAGACCAGGGTCGGGCGTGGTGGCACACACCTGTAGTCCCAGCTACTCGGGAGGCTGAGGCAGGAGAATCGCTTGAACCCGGGAGGTGGAGGTTGCAGTGAGCCAAGGTCACACCACTGCACTCCAGCCTGGCGACAGAACGAGACTCCGTCTCAAAAACAAACAAACAAACAAAAAAACCAAGAACTTAGAGGAAAGTGACTCACAATCTGGTTGGGGAAAGTGGAGAAAACAGACATGTCTTAAGCATCTGAAGTGCAGGTAGAATCAGGTAAGTTCTCTAGTACAAATATGTTTAAATGTATGGCTGCTGCGATGGTTAATTTTGTATGTCAACTTGACGTACCACGAGGTGCTCAGATACATGGTTAGGCATTATTTCTGGGTGTGTCTCTAAGGGAGTTTTTGGATGAGATTAGCATTTGAACCTTTAAACCAATTTCTTACATCTCTCCCCTCTATTGGTTGTTTCTCTGGAGAACCTCATACAGTTGTATCAAAGATACAGAATCAATTCGAAAGAAGTGGGCTCACACCAGACACTTTCATATGAGCTAGAGTTTGAAGAGTGAGCAGCATTCTGACAGGCAGAGAAAGAAGGAAAGGGTCTTCTCATCAGGAGGAAGACTGTGAGGAAGGCAGGGAGGGGTGATGTGGTGGGGAAGGTGCAAACAGTGCTAGAAGCTTCTCAGGCCTCCTGGTGTGGTGGTGATGAATGTAGAGATGACAGAGCTCTCTGCCTCAGGCTCAGCATGCACCCTCTATAGCAAGGCTGGGGGGCTAACGTTAATAAGAATTTACTAATTTACTGAGTACCTACACGAGGTTGCACGTTTTCACAAAGTAGAGTCACTTTAAATTTGTTTACATGTGACCTCCGCAAATACACACGATTACAAAATAGTCAAGGGATGTATAATAAACAAGAAATCCAATCCAATTTCTGAAAACTTTTCATGGGATTTTCAACAAATACTTAACATCTAAAGATAGAAAATTATGATAAGCAATAAAGGTATGACAAAAATATGTCTCGGAGCTTAATACTAAGGGGTTTGTGGTAATTATAGAATTAAAAAATTAAGGCCAGGCGCGGTGGCTAACGCCTGTAATCGCAGCACTTTGGAAGGCTGAGGCAGGTGGATCACCTGAGGTCAGGAGTTTGAAACCAGCCTGGCCAATATGGTGAAATACATATTTCACTCTACTAAAAATACAAAAATTAGCTGGGCGTGGTGGGGGTGTAGTCCCAGCTACTTGGGAGGCTGAGGCGGGAGAATCTTTTTTTTTTTTTTAGACAGTCTTGCTCTGTTGCCCAGGCTGGAGGGCAGTGGCGTGATCTCCGCTGTCCGCGGGAGAATCTCTTGAACCCTGGAGGCGGAGGTTGCAGTGAGCTGAGATCGCACCATTGCACTCCAGCCTGGGCAACAAGAGCGAAACTCCATTTCAGACAAAACAAAACAAAATTAGATAGATAACTCACCCAGCACCAAAACTGCATAACTAAAAAAAAAGTCTAGGAGGTACTATGTCCATTCCCTGCAAGCCAATAAAGGCCACGTCTGGGGCATACATCCAAGAAAATAATCCTAAAGATGAAGTTACGGTCACAAATATGTTCTGTACGGTGTTATTTATTAAGAGTAAAAATGGGAAACAACCCAAATATCAATAAAATGGGACTGAACCATTGCAAATTTACTAAAATAACTCAACATTGTTAAACATCTCGCATAAGAGAAAGATTTTAATAATTTAAAGTGAAAAGACAGGAAACAAAATTGCTAATGATTATTGGTTTATTTTTCATGCCACTTCATTCCACAAAAAGATTTCAGATATCTTACAAAAAGACACACTAGAAATATTAAAATACTCTCTGAACCTGAAGCAAAATCAGGGTAAGCTAGCAGAAAGGCGTATAAGCCAAAGGGATCTACGCATCTTTAAAAGCTGACCACGGCCCTGCGCGGTGGCTCCGCCCCTAATCCCCGCACTTGGGGAGGCCGAGGAGGGAGGATCGCTTGAGGCCAAGAGTTCGAGACCAGCCCGGGAAACACAGCAAGATCCCGCCACTGCAAAAAATTTAAAAATTAGCCGGAAGCCAGCAGCTAGGGACATGGCTGAGGATCGCTCCCGCCCCTCGGAGGCCGGAGACCGAGGGTCACTCCCGCTCAGTAGAGGCCGGAGGCCCCGGGTCGCTCCCGCCCACCTCCGCGGGCGAGCGCAGCCCCTCCGACCCCATTCCCTGTGGTCTGGATGTTCAGGCCCCCTCAGTCTGGGCGATCCCGCAGAACCACCCATGGCGCTTTAAAAATGTTAGTGCCCAACACCTCCCCGAAATAGGGCCCGCTCTACCTCGGTCGGGGAGCCCAGGACCTCCGCGTCCCCCCTCAACGCCTCCGTCCGCGGGTCCGCTTTGCGCAGGCGCGGCGCCCCCACTCAGCCCCCGCCCGGGCGTGACGTAGTGCGCAGGCGCGATGTCCCCCACTACCGCCCCGCTCGACCCCGGCGTGGTGCGCAGGCGCGACATCCCCCTAGCGCGACCCCGGCGTGGTGCGCAGGCGCAGTCTGCGCAGGGACTGGCGGGACTGCGTGGCGGCGTCAACAGTCATGTCGGGGGTCCGGAGACTGTCGCGGCTGCTGAGCACTCGGCGCCTGGCGCTGGCCAAGGCGGTCAGTCCGTACCGCGGACCGGGGCGGGACAGGCGGGGGCCGAGGCGGCGGTAGGAGCGGGACGGTCCCCAGCGGGTGCGAGCGGAGCGGGCGCCGGGTCCCCGCGCCCCCGCGCCCCCGGTCCGGGGATCGGGAAGGGGCTGGGAGAGCCCTGGGCCGGTGCGAGGCGGAGCCGCGGGGCGGACTCGGGGAACCGGGGAGCTCGGTCCTTAGCAGGTAGTCCGCGTCCCGGTGAAGGTCACGACCCCGCGGGCTTGCTGGTCGTCCCCTCTGCCGCCTTGGTCCGGGCCTGGGTCCGGGAACTCCGCGGGCTGAGGTGGCGCCTCGCCTCAGTGCCTGGCGGGTGGACTCGGGGAGGAGTCGTGTCTGCCCAAGGTCACTCGGGCGGATAGCGGCCGGTGGCCGTCCTGGCTGGGCTGGGCCTCTGCCGCCCTCTGTGCGGGTTGTCCCGAGGGGCCGCCCGCAGCCCGTGGGTGTGGCGGGCGGGGCGGGTGAAACCGCCCGGGTGGGTGCGAGGAGTGGCCGGGCTCGGCCAGTGGGCGTCCGGTGGGAAGAGCTGCGCGCTCGAGCTTGGGCTTGCAGTTCCGCTTTCCAGAAAAGCGCAAATCTGTGCGTGTCCACTTCGCGACCTTGTAAGTTAAGGGTGTCAACTTTGGGTCGTGTTTGGTGGCCCTGAAAATGTGCCAGTGTTTACAAGCAGCTGTGCCAGTTTTTAAAAATCAGACGGAGAGCTCAGCGCACTGACCGGGCGAGGACGCGGGACCGGTGCTTGCCTGTGCGCTGAGTGCCTCGAGGACCGGGCTCGGCTTAGTCCAGGATGACGGTCAGGGTTATACTTCCCTGAGCCCTCGCTCTCTGAGTTCGTCTGAATGTGCCCTCCACGATTGCATCTTCAGAATCGGCCTTCTAGGGTTTTAGTTCATCAAGCTGAATTGGATAGGTTTCGTTGCTTGGTTCTTTTGAATGAACTTACCCACCCACCTCCTTAATTACGAAGTAATTTTAAATTGCAGAGTAAAAATGTCAGTAGGAACCAAGGCATTCAGCAATATTGATTTGAATTATGTCTATAAATGTGCAGTTTTCTCCTTTTTGAAATAGTTATTAAAAACCTCGTTGAATTAAATGTGAAGATTAGTCATACAGCCATCCTGTCACATCAGAAAGCATGTAAACGTTCTAGTGTGTTGCTGTGGTTGGTGCTGACTGAGCAGAGATCCCTGCCGCATCTTGGGCTTTTAAGAGCTGCTAGGAGGGCGTTGACAAGCCAGAAGTAAAGCCCATGGTCAGTGGGGCTTTTTAGGGGAAATGTTAGCTTGTGATTGGAGAAAAGCTAGGGCTGGTGCCTTTGTCCTTAACCCAGATGGTGCCCAGTGTTCCTCCTGCAGCCTCAGACCCCGCCAGCGGCGGAGGCACCTCAGACAAGATGGCAAGATAGCGAAATTTAACCAAAATTTAGTCTTGGGTTTTGTAAAAGTCTTTTTATCTATGAACTTAGCTTTTCCTACAGAAATTCTGCCTGCAAGCAGTATATTTATCGGCATTTCAGATAGGCTTTTATTCTTGAAGAATTGGAGTTTACAAAGGAACAGCGTAATCAAATTAGCAGAAAAAAAATTCATGATAGCCAACTGAGAAATGTGTTTGGAAAACAGATGCTGAGGATAATTTCAGTAAAGTCCAGAGAGAATTTTTAAATCTAATTTTGGCCAGTTCTGTGGTGTTTTTGATCATTCTATATTTACAGCTGATTTCAAGTGACGACCTTTTCAGACTTATTTTGCTTTTGGTTTCTTTTTATGTCCTGGTGCACTGACACAGCTTCCAAACTGTTCGAAAGCAATGTAATCAGAGGAAAAGTAAAAACCAAGAAACTTAAATAGTTACTGGGTTAACTGTTTACTTCAGGTGAAGTTTTTCAAATCCCTTAATATGAATATCCAGTATATGGGTTCTAGGACAAATTGATTTCTTTGAATGGATTGTTCTGAATGCGTTTAATGGTGTTCTAGAAATACATTATTTAGGCCATTATAGTAGTAAATATTTGCTTTGCTTCTTGGGATAATTGTAACAACAGTGGCATTCCATTCTGCATTCTTCATGATGTTTTTGCTGATTTATTTGAAAAATTGTGGCTTGGTTTTGATATGAAACCTGGATATTAATATTAGTTGGGAGTCTCAGAGATTTTTCCCAAGGGTCTTTAGATGGGGGCCAAGTCCAGGATCCAGAGCCAGCTGACCTACTTGAATCCTCTCTGAGGTTCCGTCTTTCCGTGGGGTTAGTGGGGTTTCTGTGGGTAATGTTTGAAACCTTTGGTGGTGCTCTTGTGAACCAGGGCTCACAGCCTGTGCACAGTAACCATGTGTGAACTGTATTTTTTTTTTTTCTCGAGAGGGATTCTCACTCTGTGGCCCAGGCTGGAGTGCAGTGGCACTATCTTGGCTCACTGCAAGCTCTGCCTCCCGGGTTCACGCCATTCTCCTGCCTCAGCCTCCCCGGTAGCTGGAACTACTGCCATCACGCCCGGCTAATTTTTTTTGTATTTTTAGTAGAGATGGGATTTCACTGTGTTAGCCAGGATGGTCTCACGATCTCCTGACCTCGTGATCTGCCCGCCTCAACCTCCCAAAGGGCTGGGATTACGGGCGTGAGCCACTGTACCTGGCCTAACTGTATTTTAAGTATCCGTTTTTAAAATAATAAACACTGAAGTTCTAGTGAGAATAATTACACGTAGTTGTAAAAGAATCAGTGAGTATACCACCGCCCCCAGTTCATTTTCCGTGAAAGCAATTCCTGTTTCTGATACCGACTCCTGGTGTTTGCAAGACCTCTGTTTCTTTAGCGGATGTGCAGGTTGTGCAGGTGCATTTTTATCAGTTTTAGACTTCTTGCCTGGAGAGGGGATTTAGTTCACTTAAACTACCCTACTTCCGCTTCTTCCTGATACGGTCATGCGTGTTTAGGTTCTTCGCTGGCTGCTTTTGTGGTTGTATGGGTTGTACATGCAGATTAGTTTCTTGCTCATGATTTATAGTTGCATTTGATTAGATGAGGACCCCTCACTTTGCTAGATTTCGGAATTAATGTCTCTGCACTTCTTTTCCCCCTCCAGCTCCTAATTCAGTTGTCTGAAATTCCATATTGTTAAGCAAGGTCTAATATTCCTTTTATATATTCCCCATTTTTTTCTTAGAGGAAATGTTTGATAGTTTCTCCTAAAAAAATTAATAATTGGCACACAAGACTAGTCTTGTGTCAAAACTAGTTTTCAGTTTTATCTAAAGACTGAAATTGGCTTAAAGTTGGGCTTTCACATTCAAAACTCTGCCCCAGATTAGATTTAGACACAGAGGGTGAGTGTCCTTGTCCCCAAGGGGATGGCGTGATAATTTGTTCACGGTTGTGTTATGGGAGCTGCCCCTTCTAAGCTGGCTCTATGTGTGTGTGGCCGGGGCGGGCAGTGGGCATTCCATGTCAGCATCCGAGAAAGAACAAATAAACTTTAGTGATCTCACTGTTTCTACTTACAGTTGGTGTAATACACTGTTGTTATTGGTGCTGTTACCTGTGTTAATAGGGCAGTTTACAAAAGTTTCAAGAAAGTTTGTATTAAAATTATTTCAAAGACTTCTTTCTTAAAATATGATTTTACTTTGTCAAAAATTATACTAAGGTGGAAGAATATTTGTTCTTTCTCATTCATTTTCTGAAAAAAGAAAAAACTGAATTAGCTTATGTCAATAAAAACAGACTAGAAATTGGAGAAATGGAGAATAATTTTTTATTCCACATAATAAGTAATTTCTGAATTGCAAATATTTCTAAATACTTGAAGACATCCCTCACATCCCCTCTTCTGATTGCTGAGTGTATTATTTCCTAAAGCTTTTTTTTTTTTTTCTTTTCTCTCTCTTTTTTTTTTTTTTGGAGACATTGTCTCGCTCTGTTGCCCAGGCTGGAGTGCAGTGGCAGAGTCTAGGCTCACCGCAACCTCTGCCTCCTGTGTTCAAGCGATTCTCCTGCCTCAGCCTCCCAAGTAGCTGGGATTACAGGTGCATGCCACCATGCCCGGCTAATTTTTAGTAGAGACAGGGTTTCGCCATGTTGGCCAGACTGGTCTTGAACTCCTGACTTCAAGTGTTCCACCCACCTTGGCCTCCCAAAATGCTGGGATTACAGGCAGGAGCCACCGTGCCCAGCCCCTAAAACTATTCTTTATGATATTTCTGAGACTATTCAGTGGTCTTCTAAAATGCAGCTAGCAGAATGGAAAATGTATCCTCTAAATGACTGGCCAACCTTAGCATATGGACAGTGTCACCTCTCACACACAGCCGCTAAAAACTAAACACTAAAACCAGTTTTCTTGGGTAAAGGTTTCTAAGACGGAAAATTTAGGCAGCAAGATGTGTCAAATTGTAGACGTTGACCAGGAAAAAGCCAGGAGCAGCCAGGCAGGGGAGAGTGTGCATCCACCATCCTCCTGTGTGATGAAGGAATGACACCTCCTCCCTCTGGGCTGTCAGAATACAGATCTCCTGATTCAGTGTCCAGTGCCTTTTGAACTGACCACAAGCCCTCATGGACGACTGGAACTGTAATGTGGAAAGGACTATGCTGGAGCCAGTTAAAATGCTTCATTACTTGCAAAATACCACATACAGTAATACGATATAGATGTCTTCCCTTCTCCACTAAGTAGATAAATAAGACTTTACAGAGGAAGTGTGCCTTTTTCATGTGGCATCTGAGTCCGTGAGTGTCCTGTTTGGAAACAGGCTTCATCCTGGTTTTCTGGAGTGCCGAGTCGGGGCGGAAAGGAGGACCGGGGGCTCCGTCCTTCCTCGCCCCTTGGGCTGCCCTTCAGGGTTAAGTGGAGAGTCCCAGCTGAGCTCCCTGGATGCACAGGAGCACCTGGTTACCTAAGAAGGGGAACAGTTTGCAAGGGGAAGTTTAAATTACTGTCCCCCATAGCATCTGTTCCTTCAGGACACTAACCCTCTGCATGTGTCTTCTGTGTCACCAGTGGCCAGCAGTGTTGCAAACAGGAACCCGAGGTTTTCACTTCACTGTTGATGGGAACAAGAGGGCATCTGCTAAAGTTTCAGATTCCGTAAGTTCATGCTTTTTGTTCCATTATAAATGATTTTTTTTGGCTTGGGGGTAAGGATCTGTACCAGTTTCTTTTCATATGAGTCATAGACATAAGAGAAAAATTTCTCAGGTGTCCAACACATGCTGAAATTATTTTCAGTGTTATAATAATCAATTGCAAGTACAAACACAAACATAGATGTTAACATTTTTACTTATATCTCTTATGTATCTATAAACTAGATCTAAATTTAGATCAAGTAAAGCAATAAATTAAAATGAACAGTATCTGCTGTGACAGATGATAAAATTCCTACTGAAATGAGGACTGTGGGGCCACTCAGGTGTGGGTTCCTTGGTATTTGGCGTGCCTGTTCTCTCTGTTGGAAAACTGAAACTTGCTGAGACGTTCTTTTCTCGTAAGCTCACGATAGCGACTGAATACTCCTTGGCAGCTTCTCAGGCATAAGCAGAGGCGCGGCCCTGAAGTAGAGTTGTGGTCCTCAGTCTGATCCCATGGGACAGACCCTCTACCATTCATAGAATCTGATTGTCAGTCCCTTCTCCACGTGCGAATGTGCCCACTTCTCCCCGCACTGTTCAGGGCTCAGCCCCAGGACAGGATGGAGGCCCTGTGTGCCTAGCAGTTGGTCCTTTTGTCTTTGTCAAGCTCCTTCACTGTAACAAGAGTCTTCGTGGTTGGCATAGTGGAGCACGTGATTGACAGGTGCGTTTTTCTTTTCCAGATTTCTGCTCAGTATCCAGTAGTGGATCATGAATTTGATGCGGTGGTGGTAGGCGCTGGAGGGGCAGGCTTGCGAGCTGCATTTGGCCTTTCTGAGGCAGGGTTTAATACAGCATGTGTTACAAAGCTGTTTCCTACCAGGTCACACACTGTTGCGGCACAGGTAAGAGAAAGGTGCCCCACCGTGCTCCCACTCTGTGCAGGTCCCGCACAGCCTCGCGCTTTCTACCTGGGCAGCCTCCTGCCTCCTCCCCATGCTCCAGCCACATGGCCTCTTGCTGTGCCTTGCTCACTCAGCTCACCCTCTCAGCGGTCTTTCCCTGGAGCCTCTTCCCTGGAGACTTGGAAGGGCTGGAGCCTTGTTGTCACTCCTAGTTGGGACTCCAGTCACACTCGGGTTTTCTTTGACCTTCTCGCCTGCTTCCCTCCCCACCCACCCCCACCGCCCCAACACCTTAAGAAAAGGAGATCATCTAAAGAGGAGGAATCAGAATTTAGGGTGGGGAAGGAAAGGGCAAGGGTTTTATTTGTCCCCGTGCTGCTGTCCTCTGGGACTCTCTGAGGAGTAAGACGGTGGTGGGCACACGCAGCCAAAGGAAGCAGGGGTACAGGGGAGTGCGACTCTGAGTGTGGAGCTTATTACCTGGCAGGAAGCACTTCTGGTCTTTAAATCACGCCCGTAAGTGCCATTGGGAAGATTTGTTGTTAACATTATCTGGAAAGATTTGTTGAGTACCTTTTCTGTGCCAGATATGTTAGGTAATAAGCATATTACAGGTAGCCTGTCACTCACGGCTCCAGTCAGCCCTTCCTGGAGTTCCCTCTGTCTCCACCACACAGATGAGGAGGCTGAGGCTAAGGGATTGAATCACCGGGCGAGTCAGGGGAGGGTCGTGACCCAGAATCTGTGGGGCCTCGCTGCTCCTCTGCTGAGGTCAGCCCTCACTGGGAGTCACCGTGTGAGGAGTTGGCTTTCTCTGAATCCCCCAGTGGGTGGATCTGGGCCTGGAAGACAAAGCTGGGGCTCCTGTTTGTGGCTTGTAAGGAGTGGTTGGTGTTTCCAGGGAGGAATCAACGCTGCTCTGGGGAACATGGAGGAGGACAACTGGAGGTGGCATTTCTACGACACCGTGAAGGGCTCCGACTGGCTGGGGGACCAGGATGCCATCCACTACATGACAGAGCAGGCTCCTGCCGCCGTGGTCGAGGTGATGGGCGGGAGGCTCTGGGCGCCCTCGTGGTCTGTTTCTAGTCAAAAAGAGTCCTGGAAAGCATGTAAGCAATTGAGCCAGATGTGGCCGGCCGAAAGAATGGCGATGAGCAAAGCTCACAAGAGGAGTCTTTTTCCGTCACGAACTGTGCATTACACGTAACAAGAAGACTTCTCTTTGATGAAGTGTTGACATTTTCATAAAATAGGTTACTTTGGGTTTGCAGATTTGTGTTAAAGTTGTTCAGTGTAGATGAGCTATGAATATCTTGACTCCTTTAAGGTAATAAGGTTTTTGTTTGTTTTTATCTTTCACAGCTGGAAAATTACGGCATGCCGTTTAGCAGAACTGAAGATGGGAAGATTTATCAGCGTGCATTTGGTGGACAGAGCCTCAAGTTTGGAAAGGGCGGGCAGGCCCATCGGTGCTGCTGTGTGGCTGATCGGACCGGCCACTCACTATTGCACACCTTATATGGAAGGGTAAGGCTGCCCCCGGTCCAGCTGAGACAGGACATGTAGTGCTGGGGCTTATGGTGACAGCGGGGAATGGGTTAGCGTGCCCAGTGAGTCCGCCAGAGATTATGTAAAAAGCAACAGAGAACAACGGTGTAGGACACATGCAGCGACTGTTGATGTGAAAGGACCAGGCATGTGCTGTGAGAAGCTGTCCCTAAGGCAATATGTTACTTCTTGTATCTATTTTGGAAAGTTGAATTGATAATCTTATATACCAGATTTTTAACTTGGGGTATGTGACACTCAACATGTCAGAACCGAGCAAGCAGGCCAGGCACAGAGGAGGCCAAGGAGGAGGATCACTTGAGACCAGAAGTTTGAGACCAGCCTGGACAACATAGCGAGACCCTGTCTCTACAAAAAGTTTAAAAATTAGCTGGGCATGGTGGTACATGCTTGTAATCCCAGTTAGGAGGCTGAGGTGGGAGGATCACTTGAGACCAGGAGGTTGAGGCTACAATGAGCCATGTTCATACCACTGCACTCCAGCCTGGGCAACAGGAGACCCTGTCTCAAAAAAAAAGAATAGGCTGGGCACGGTGGCTCATGCCGTAATCCCAGCACTTTGGGAGGCCGAGGCAGGCGGATCACAAGGTCAGGAGTTTGAGACCATCTTGCCTAACACTGAAACCCCGTCTGTACTAAAAATACAAAAACATTAGCCGGGCGTGGTGGCGGGCGCCTATAGTCCCAGCTACTTGGGAGGCTTAGGCAGGAGAATGGCTGAGGCAGGAGAATGGCGTGAACCTGGGAGTCGGAGCTTGCAGTGAGCTGAGATCACGCCACTGCACTCCAGCCTGGACGACAGAGTGAGACTACGTCTCAAAAAAAAAAGAAAAAGAAAAAAAGCATTTTAAGGCTCTTTTACCACCTCTGAGTTCCTGAATGGATTGGTTTTGTTTGTTTTGTTTTGTTTTGCTTTGCTTTGTTTTTGAGACGGACTCTCACTCTGTCACCAGGCTGGAGTGCAGTGGTGCAATCTCTGCTCACTGCAACCTCCACCTCCCGGGTTCAAGTGATTCTCCTGCCTCAGCCTCCTGAGTAGCTGGGACTATAAGTGCACGCCACCATGCCTGGCTAATTTTTTGTATTTTAGTAGAGACAGGGTTTTTCCCATGTTGCCCAGGCTGGTCCCGAACTCCTGAGCTCAGGCAGTCTACCCGCCTCGGCCTCCCAAAGTGCGAGGATTAGAGGTGTGAGCCACCACACCCAGCCATGGATTGTTTTAATTTTAATTGTTATCACTGGACAAAGACTTGAGGTGACAATAGTTACTGGGTAATCAAGGTCAACTTTGGCATGGCCAAATAATATTCTGAACAGTATTGATTCAGAGTAGTCAGTATTCTGAAGTTTGTTGTTTTCTGATGAAGGGGGACAGACCATTAATTTGCAAGTTGTTAGAACACCAGTGCCTTCTCTGGCTGAGTGCATGGACGAGTGTGTGGTGGGAGGAGAAAGCAGCTCCGTCCGGAGCAGGAGCTGTCATGTGGGGAGCTGGCCCAGGCTAACGAGGGCAACTCGCACTGGCTGAGGGAACAGCAGGTCCAGGCGGGCAGCGCTGTCCAGTGCCTACCTTTCTGCAGTGCTGGAATCTGCTTGTCTGCAGCCGTCCGCGCTGGGAGCTGCCAGCCACATGTGGCTGTTGCTAATGTGGCAGGTGTAGCTGAAGAGCTGAACGTTTGATTTATTTTAATTAATTTAGTGGTTGTGTGTTGCCAGCAGCTCCCACCTGGGCTGTGACCCCATGGTCTGTGGACCTTACTCTGGCACCAAACTCTGAGCGGAGCTGCCTGTGGCCACCAGACAGTGTGGAGTGCCTCTTCGGGTTGTGTAGAAATAGGAAATGTGTCACCAAAGTAGGAGCTGTGGCTGCTGCGTTCTCTAGCGCACCTGCCTTGTCTGTGCTGCGCGGTGTGGAACGCCTCTCGGGCGCTGACAGCGTCCTTGACTCTGTTGCTGATCTCCTTGGATTTACCTGGTCCATTTGGATCAGGTTCTTTCACCTATTCACACGAGCAAATACCACCTTAAAACCTTACAGGTTGGCTTAACACTTCCTGCCCTTTTTTTTCCTTTCTTTTAGTCTCTGCGATACGATACCAGCTATTTTGTGGAGTATTTTGCCTTGGATCTCCTGATGGAGGACGGGGAGTGCCGTGGTGTCATCGCACTGTGCATAGAGGACGGGTCCATCCATCGCATACGAGCAAAGAACACTGTTGTTGCCACAGGGTAGGACTCTAATTTCTACTTTATTTCATTTATAAAAATGAATAACTTTCATTTAGAGTTTCTTTATTTTAATGAAAATAGAGGCATTGTAGAATAACGGTTCAGACACAGGCCTTGATATAACCTTGTGAGGGTGATGGCCTCTCCCAGCCGTGGTTCCTCACCTGTGAAGGGTAAGGACGGGAGCACCTGCCTCAGGCGGCGAGAAAGCATGGCCCTCAGTAGACGGGGGTGGCTGCCGTCAGGTTCACAGCTTACCTCTCCCGATTTTAGATGAGGAAACTGCAGCCCGAAGAGTCCCATGGGGGTTTCTGGCACAATCCCTCTTGTTTTAGGGGGTACTGTGTTAATACTGATTCCTGGGATGGGTAAGTCCTTCTTCTCCACATAACGAAAATAAGTAACTTTAATTTTATACACTGTCAGTTACTTTAACCATTTTCAAAGTAAAAACTGTCCGTACAGCGAAGGAAAAAATCAGCAAAACTACAGGTTGGGAAAAAATATTTTCCAAACCTTATATCTAATAATATCTTAGTATCTAAAATAGAAAAAAAAAACCCTACTAAAAACAACCTACTAAACCCAACTAAAAAACAACCCTACTAAAAATGGGCAAAGGACTTGAATAGATATTTTTCCAGAGAAGACAAACAAATGGCCAATTGATGTATGAAAAAATGCTCAACATCACTAAGCACCAGAGAAATGCAAATTAAAACCCCAATGAGACATCATCTCATCTCACTCCAGGTAGAATGGCTGTTACCAAGAGGACAAAAGAGAGCAAGTGTTGGTGAGGATGTGGAGAAAAGGGACCCTGTGTGCTGTTGGGGGAATGTAAATTAGTACAACTATTGTGGAAATTCCTCAGAATTCACAGGACTACCATGTGCTCCAGCAACCCCATTTCTGGGTGTATATCCAAAGGGCATGAAATCAGAAGCTCAAAGAGACACCTGGACCCCCATGTTCATTGCAGCGTTGTTCACAGTTCCCGAGATATGGAAAAAACCTAAGTATGTGTTGGTGTTTAAGGAAAATGTGGTGTGTATACGCAACTGAATATTACTCAGCTATGAAAATGAAGGGAATCCTGTCATTTGTGACAACAGGGATGAACCCAAAGTCATTATGTTAAGTGAAACAAGCCAGGCACAGAATGACAGATACTGCCTGTCACTTATATGTGGAATCTAAAAAAGTCAAAACTCATGGAAACAGAGTAGGACAGTGGTTGCCAGGGGCTGGGGGAATGCAGACTGCAGCGATGCTGATGAAAGGTGTGACTTCCCGTTACAAGGTGAACTTCAGAAGTTCTAATATACAACACGGTGGCTATAGTGAATATTATACAGCACGGTGGCTACAGTTAACATTATACAGCACGGTGGCTATAGTGAATATTATACAGCACGGTGGCTATAGTGAGTATTATACAGCATGGTGGCTATAGTGAGTATTATACAGCACGGTGGCTATAGTGAATATTATACAGCACGGTGGCTATAGTGAATATTATACAGCACGGTGGCTAGAGTTAACATTATACAGCATGGTGGCTATAGTGAATATTATACAGCACAGTGAGTATCATTAATATTATAACTTGAAATTTACAAACAGAGTAGACCTTAGGCGTCTGTATCTCCAAAAAAAAGGATAATTATATGAGGTGATATGAAGGGGGTGGCCTGCCCCTCCACACCTGTGGGCGTTTCTCGTTAGGTGGAATGAGAGACTTGAGAAAAGAAATGAGACACAGAGTCAAAGTATAGAGAAAGAAAAAGTGGGCCCAGGGGACCGGCGCTCAGCTTACAGAGGACCCACGTCGACACTGGTCTCTGAGTTCCCTTTGTATTTATTGATAATTATTTTTACCATCTTAAAGATAAGGGAGTGGCAGGACAATAGGATCATCGAAGGGAGAAAATTAGCAGTGAGACATATGGATAAAGATCTCTGTGACATTGTAAGTTCAAAGGAAAATGCTGTGCCTTGATATGCATATGCAGACATCTCCACAAACCTTTTAGCAGCATTGCGCCAGCAAGTCTCGACAGCAAGTCCCACCTTATGCCGTAAGGTGGTTTTCTCCTATCTCAGTAAACAGAGCATACAATCGGGTCTCACACCTAGATGTTCCATTGCCCAGGGACGGGCAGGATTTTTAACCAGCAAGCTGCCTTCAGGCACTTGTTTAACAAAGACACATCCTGCACAGCCCAAAATCCATTAAACCTTGAGTCACCACAGCACATGTCTCTTGCAAGGACAAGGTTGGGCGTAGGGTCACAGATTAACAGCATCTCAAATACAGAACCAAATGGAGTCTCTTATGTCTACTTCTTTCTATATAGACACAGTAACAGGCTGATCTCTCTTTCTTTTCCCCACAGTGATAGATGTGTATTAATTTGATTGTGTCATCAGTTCACAAAATATATCAAATCATCACATTGTACACCTTAAATATATACGGTTTTGTTTTTTTTTTTTAATTCATCAATCATACTTCAGTAAATTGGGGGGAAAAAAACAAAATCCATAAAAATTTTAAAATTTTCATTATAAAAGTAGTATATGCTTATTGGGGAAATCTTTTGAACAGCACAAAGCTAAAATACAAACAGGGCCAGACGTGCAGTGGCTCACGCCTGTAATCCCAGCACTTTGGAAGGCCGAAGTGGGAGGATCACTTGAGGTCAGGAGTTCAAGACCAGCCGGGCCAAATGGCGAAACCCCATCCCTACTAAAAATACAAAAATTAAATGGACGTGGTGGTGCACACCTGTAATCCCAGCTACCCGGGAGGCTGAGGCGGAAAAGTCACTTGAACCTGGGAGCTGGAGGTTGCTGTGAGCCGAGATCATGCCACTGTACTCCAGCCTGGGTGACAGAGTTAGACTCTATCTCAGAATAAATAAATAAAATACAAATGGAAGTCCCTTCTCTGATCCCAGGCTTCTATCCTACATGCATAGGGTAGCAGCTCCACTGGTGTGGCCCCCAGTGATGTGTGTGGGGTGTGCGTGAGTAGGGGGTTGTGTGCACTGAGAAGACGGTGCCCGGGGGCTGCTGTGTCCATTCTGTGATCTCACCAGACAGGAGGTCCGGACGTGGGCCGCTGTGTGCAGTCACTGCTGTCTGTTGTTTCCAGAGGCTACGGGCGCACCTACTTCAGCTGCACGTCTGCCCACACCAGCACCGGCGACGGCACGGCCATGATCACCAGGGCAGGCCTTCCTTGCCAGGACCTAGAGTTCGTTCAGTTCCACCCCACAGGTAGGGCAGGACACCTTGCCCGGCAGGTGTTCAGCTCATGTGTGTCTTGTAAGCGTGTGGTGCCTACTCATTGCTCCTCCATGGTTTTATGTAATAACATGGTGTTGAAGATCAGCTTCCTCAGCTCTCAGGTCCTCACTTCAATGTCGTTTTCTTAAGGAGACTTTTCCCACACTCTCCTTCCCCTAAGGCAGTTTGGGCCAGCGTTTTATGCATTTCTGAAGAGCCCTAAACCCTGCCTTGATCATACTTGTGCCAGCAGTAAAGCAGGGATTGAGGCCAGGCGCAGTGGCTCATGCCTGGAATCCCAGCACTTTGGGAGGCCAAGGCAGGCAGATCACCTGAGGTCAGGAGTTCAAGACCAGCCCGACCAACATGGTGAAACCTCATGTCTACTGAAAATACAAAAATCAGCATGGCGTGGTGGCATGTACCTATAATCCCAGCTACTTGGGATGCTGAGGTGGGAGGAATGTTTCAACCTGGGAGGCAGAGGTTGCAGTGAGCCGAGGTCGCACCCCTGCACTCCAGCCTGGGCAACAGAGTAGACTCTGTCTCAAAAAAAAAAAAAAAAAGTAAAGCAGGGATTGTTCAGTGTCCCTCTTCGCAACGAGGTCGTCAGCTCCTCGGGCAGGCAGGTCTTCTCATTAGCTGGGGTGGCCCATGCCCAGCACGTGGCAGGGTCTCCATCAGGGTTTGCTGAGTGAGCGTTCTGAGAGCTGGGAGAATGCCGTGGAACCCAGAAGCAGCACGGGCAGATTTCGGCTTTGTAGGAGAACACGGAGCTTCCGCGATAATGCGGTGTAAAGTTAGTGCACGGCCGTGACAGAACCTCGTGTGACGTTCGGACAGAAGCAGCACGGGCAGATTCCGGCTTTGTAGTGAAGACGGAGCTTCCGCGATAATGCGGTGTAAAGTTAGGGCACAGCCGTTACAGAACCCTGTGTGATGTTCGGACGTTGGGGCTCCGCCCACACGACCACTGAGGGAGCTTGTTGTGAGGAAGATGCGCTCATCTCGGGACGTCTGACGGTTGAGCTTACGAATGTGCAGTTTGGAGACATTAACACAGAAATGACAGTTGAAGTCTTGAGTTTGGGGGAGGTTCTTCAGAATGAGTCAGAGAGAGACACACACACATCTGCCTCTTGTTTGAAGTGACTCGTCCTGGACTTCTCTGGGTTGCTTTTCTGACCTGTGGACGATGGAGACCCCTGAAGTGGTGCTAAAGAACCAGACCTGTGCCTTCTCTTTCTCTGTCAGTGTCAGCTTTCTGGTCCCTGGAAGGGATGAAAATAAGAAATGAATTTGTTGTAGGTTTTTTTTTTTTTTAATTTGTTTAGAGATGGGGTCTTGCTCTGTTGCCCAGGCTGGAGTGCAGTGGAGCAGTCTTGGCTCACTGCAGCCTTTGTCTCCCAGGCTCAAAGGATCCTTCCACCTCAGCCTCCCAAACGGCTGGGACTACAGGCATGCGTTACCATGCCCGGCTAATTTTTGAGGGTTGTTTTGTTTTTGGTAGAGATGGGGTGTCACCGTTTTGCCCAGGCTGGTCTCAAACTCCAGGGCTTAGGCGATCCTCCTGCCTCGGCCCCTCAGAGTGCTGGGATTATAGCCATGAGCCACTGCACCTGGTCTGTTGTATTTTTTTATTACTTTTTTTAATCAATAGAATGTCACTGAGTCCCTGAATTCCCTCTGTAATTTGCTTAGAGCTCCACTTCTCATGCTTTGTCTTCAATATGTGAGAAGTAATCCACAGAAAAAAAGAGCATTGAAACTTAGAAAATCAAAAGACAGGCAAGATGCAAGAATCACATTCTCGTTTTAAAAGCAAGATTGCCCTTTTTGTATACTAATAAAAATTGTAGCTTTTGAAATACGTTTACTTTCGGGTTTTTGATCTCCTTTGTTAAAATTAGAGAGCTAGGCATGCCCTGTTTCTCATCGCCTTGAGGAGTCACAGAGCCGCTGTTTGGAGCACAGACCGCCAGACTGCCCAGGTTTGGGTTTGAGCTGTGTCCTCAACTGCATGACTGGATGTTACCAAGCGGTAATTTGCTGTCACTGAGAAAGCGGGTAGTACTACCCGGAGTTGTTGTAAGAGTTAAATGAGTTATGTGGAAAGCAGCTGGAACTGCCCCTAGCAAGTGCAGTGTGAATATTAAGTAAAATAATCATTATTACTGTCCTTGCCACTGTTTGGGTAATTTAGATATGAATTCTCCAAGCTCGTATTCTTAACTAGTTACCACAGTATCATAGTGCAAAAGAATGTTCAAAAATTAAAACAAAATTTGAGGCATGCAGCGTACACTGGGCTGTAATCAGAGTATCGGCCAGAGGTCTGTGGGCTGGCCTTTCTCCTCGCTGGGGACACTGCTCTGCCCCAACCTCTGCTGCAGCTGTCAGTCTCGTCAGTGCTTTTTGTTATCCAGACTTTCTACTGTATCTTAACTGTTCTTTCTATTCAGTTTTGCATATAATGCCTTCTGCATATCTTTTTCCTCTCTCCCCCAAAAAAATCTTGAAAAAAAATAATGCATTTGAAATAGAGACCTAGCAATTGTTAGGTTATAAATGTTTGTGGTTTTTTGCAGGCATATATGGTGCCGGTTGTCTCATTACGGAAGGATGTCGTGGAGAGGGAGGCATTCTCATTAACAGTCAAGGCGAAAGGTTTATGGAGCGATACGCCCCCGTGGCGAAGGACCTGGCGTCTAGAGATGTGGTGTCTCGGTCGATGACTCTGGAGATCCGCGAAGGAAGGTCTGTGTGATTTACCACCAGCATTGTCTGAGTGGGCACACGGGCCGGGGTTGCTTCTGTGAATTCCAGCACCGCTCGCCCTCACCTTCGTGTGCAGGCACACGTGCACAGCCACCTCTCTCAGCTGCTGACAGGCGTCTGTTAGTCTGTGGTATTTTCTTAAAGACCTACATTTTAAAAATTTTAGCCAGTTTCTTTCTCAGATCTGTGGAACAGAATTTCTCTTAGTGTGGGTGAGTATGTGACAGAGTACGGGAATGAGAGACGCACACGCAACCTGAAGTCGGCACGTGAGCCTTGGGTGTTGTGTCTGATGCCCACAGGTGTTTTTCGGTAGCTTTCAAAGGGTGTGGGTTATCTGGCTTTCAGTTAAACAAGTTGCAGCTCTTTCATTTCTGACCCTGTTCTTTAATGTAATATCTGCTGGTATGGCCTTTAGAGGTTTTACATTTTTATATTTAAAAAAACAGAGAAGTCAGGCCGGGCGCCGTGGCTCACACCTGTAATCCCAGCACTTTGGGAGGCCGAGGCGGGCGGATCATGAGATCAGGAGATGGAGATCATCTTGGCTAACATGGTGAAACCCCGTCTCTACGAAAAATACAAAAAATTAGCCAGGCGTGATGCTAGGCGCCTGTAGTCTCAGCTACTAGGGAGACTGAGGCAGGAGAATGGCATGAACCTGGGAGGCAGAGCTTGCAGTGAGCCGAGATGGCGCCACTGTACTCCAGCCTTGGCGACAGAGCAAGACTCTCTCAAGGAAAAAAAAAAAAACAAAAACAGAAAAGTCAAATGTTTTTCTGGAATATGGTGGCCGTCTGTACCCGTTGGTTCCACATGTGTGGTTTCAACCAGCTATGTATTGAAAGTAAAATTGCAACCTTACAAATATGCAGACTTTTTTTCCTTGTCATTGTTCCCTAAACAACACAGTTTAACAACTATTTACGTAGTATTTACATTGTATTAGGTACTGTGAGTAATCCTGGAGTTGTTGTAAAGCTTAAATGTAAAACTTTAAATGAGGATGATGTAAAGTATAGAGGAGGATGTGCATAGGTTACATACAAATACTCTTCCATTTTATATTAGGGACTTGAGCATCCACGGATTTTAGTATCCATGGGGGTCCTGGACCCAACCTGCCACAGATACGCAGGGACGATTGTGTTTGGCATAGAGCCCTTTCTAATGCACTTACCAAGGACAGCCGCAGCAGGCTGTGATCCCTGAGACGAGTGTGAGTTCAGGGAGGGCAGAGTTTTTGTTCTGGGTCTCAGCTGTGTCCCAGCACCTAGGATTGTCCCTGGCACACAGTAGATGCTTAGAAAGATTTGATGAGAGAGCGACCATAAATGAGGGGAAATTTTCCTCAGTATCAAAACATATTGAAACTCACATGCTTCCAAGATGGCGTATTCTCAGGTCTCCTGCCGTTGCCGTTCTCTGCCTTATGTGATGGTGTTTGTTCGTCTTCCCAGAGGCCGTTCTCTGCCTTATGTGATGGTGTTTGTTCGTCTTCCCAGAGGCCGTTCTCTGCCTTGTGTGATGGTGTTTGTTCTGTTTTCCCAGAGGCCGTTCTCTGCCTTATGTGATGGTGTTTGTTCTGTCTTCCCAGAGGCCGTTCTCTGCCTTATGTGACGGTGTTTGTTCTGTCTTCCCAGAGGCCGTTCTCTGCCTTATGTGATGGTGTTTGTTCGTCTTCCCAGAGGCCGTTCTCTGCCTTGTGTGATGGTGTTTGTTCTGTCTTCCCAGAGGCCGTTCTCTGCCTTGTGTGATGGTGTTTGTTCGTCTTCCCAGAGGCCGTTCTCTGCCTTGTGTGATGGTGTTTGTTCGTCTTCCCAGAGGCCGTTCTCTGCCTTGTGTGATGGTGTTTGTTCGTCTTCCCAGAGGCCGTTCTCTGCCTTGTGTGATGGTGTTTGTTCTGTCTTCCCAGAGGCCGTTCTCTGCCTTGTGTGATGGTGTTTGTTCGTCTTCCCAGAGGCCGTTCTCTGCCTTGTGTGATGGTGTTTGTTCTGTCTTCCCAGAGGCCGTTCTCTGCCTTGTGTGATGGTGTTTGTTCTGTCTTCCCAGAGGCCGTTCTCTGCCTTGTGTGATGGTGTTTGTTCTGTCTTCCCAGAGGCCGTTCTCTGCCTTGTGTGATGGTGTTTGTTCTGTCTTCCCAGAGGCCGTTCTCTGCCTTGTGTGATGGTGTTTGTTCGTCTTCCCAGAGGCTGTTCTCTGCCTTGTGTGATGGTGTTTGTTCTGTCTTCCCAGAGGCTGTGGCCCTGAGAAAGATCACGTCTACCTGCAGCTGCACCACCTGCCTCCGGAGCAGCTGGCCACGCGCCTGCCCGGCATTTCAGAGACAGCCATGATCTTCGCTGGTGTGGACGTCACGAAGGAGCCGATCCCTGTCCTCCCCACCGTGCATTATAACATGGGCGGCATTCCCACCAACTACAAGGGGCAGGTGATGGTGCTGGCTGCCCTCCCGCAGCTGGATAGAAGGCTGGGACAACGGGGCCCACCTTGCAGTTGTCTCTTTAGATCGTAGAGGAAAAGACAGATGTTTTCTTCAAGAAAGTTCTGTCTTGTTTTCTAGATTGTACTTTAAATTTCTATTACTGGAGGATGGAGGGGGCTTAATAATTTATTCCTCCTTAGTAAATTGTCATAGATGCATCATTTGCAGCCTTTTTTCCATTTTATAGTTACTTTCCTATATGATCTCGTGTTATTTCTTTTTTTTTTTTTTTTTTTTTTTTGAGACGGAGTCTCGCTCTGTCGCCCAGGCTGGAGTGCAGTGGCGCGATCTCGGCTCACTGCAAGCTCCGCCTCCCGGGTTCACGCCATTCTCCTGCCTCAGCCTCCCGAGTAGCTGGGACTACAGGCGCCCACAACTGCGCCCGGCTAATTTTTTGTATTTTTAGTAGAGACGGGGTTTCACCGTGGTCTCGATCTCCTGACCTTGTGATCCACCCGCCTCGGCCTCCCAAAGTGCTGGGATTACAGGCGTGAGCCACCGCGCCCGGCCGATCTCGTGTTATTTCTAATGATCTTGTACATCGAGGGATCTTTCTAATTCCTACCTTTGAGTGGTTTGCGGTTCACACGGAGCTTGTCAGTCACTTAGGCTCCTTGTTGGGCAAGGTGGGCGGCAGCTGTTACTTTCCCTGCATAGATGAAGAGGTGAACGGGGTAGAAGAGTCTGGAACATCAGTGTCACCTGCTGATGTTCCTCCACCTGCCGTGCTCCCGGGTCTGAGCCGGAGTGCAGGTGGTGAGGGCCTCGGGAACATGGGACACAGGGACAGTCGCAGACGCTGACATTAGGGGTCCTCTGACCTGCTTGTAACAGCAGGTGCTCAGGGCAGAGGGAAATGGGGGGACATTCGGAAGCTTCCCTCTGAAGAAGAGGAGCTATGGTCCTTACCTCCCTCTTAGATATGGTCTTTCCTTCCCTTTTTTTCTTGGAGATTCAGTCTCGCTCTGTCGCTTAGGCTGGAGCACAATGGCGCAATCTCGGCTCACTGCAACCTCCGCCTCCCAGGTTCAAGCGATTCTTCTGCCTCAGCCTCCTGAGTAGCTGGGATTATAGGCACTCGCCGTCATGCCTCACTAATTTTTGTATTTTTAGTTGAGACGGGGTTTCACCATGTTAGCCAGGCAGGTCTCGAACCCCTGACCTCAGGTGATCCACCCGCCTCAACCTCCCAAAGTGCTGGGATTACAGGCGTGAGCCACCGCGCCTGGCCTACTTCCCTCTCTTTCTCTGGTCTGCAGCACAGACACCCTGCTGGGGGAGGTAGGCTGGTGGAGGTATGGGCACCTTGACATTTCACCTGAAATCTTCCTTTCCACAGGTCCTGAGGCACGTGAATGGCCAGGATCAGATTGTGCCCGGGCTGTACGCCTGTGGGGAGGCCGCCTGTGCCTCGGTACATGGTGCCAACCGGCTCGGGGCAAACTCCCTCTTGGACCTGGTCGTCTTTGGTCGGGCATGTGCCCTGAGCATCGAAGAGTCGTGCAGGCCTGGTAAGTGTTTTCTTCAGGAGCCAGACTGTTCGAGAAGGCGCAGGAGGTTACAGTTGTTTTTCTTTTTTTTGAGACAGGTCAGCCCAGGCTGGAGTGCCGTGGCACAGTCATAGCTGCCTCAACCTCCCAGGCTCGAGCAGTCCTCAACACCTCCACCTGCAGAGTCCCAAGTAGCTGGGACTACAGATGTGCACCACCACACCTGGCTAATTTAAAAAAAAATTTTTTTTGTAGAAACAGGGTCTCACAATATTGCCCAGGCTGGTCTTGAACTCCTAGACCCAAGCAGTCCTTCTGCCTCAGCTTCCCAAAGTACTGGGATTACAGACATGAGCCACGGCACCCAGCCAGGTTACAAAGCCTCGATTTGTTACTGGAAATTTGCTTAGTGGTCATATAGAGGTAGTCTGGGTTTTTTCCCCTAGAAGTGATTAAACTGAGAAATCCGGAGGTTATGTGGTGGTAATGTTGAGACTAGATAGAGGCTGGTTGGGGATCTTAACAGTTAAGGTGACATTTTTGGGGTTACATTTTTTTTTAATTATTTTGTAGTCATTATGTTCTGCTTAGAAAAAGCACAATTAGGGGCCGGGTGCGGTGGCTCAAGCCTGTAATCCCAGCACTTTGGGAGGCTGAGACGGGCGGATCACGAGGTGGAGAGATTGAGACCATCCTGGCTAACACGGTGAAACCCCGTCTCTACTAAAAAAAATACAAAAAACTAGCCGGGCGAGGTGGCGGGCGCCTGTAGTCCCAGCTACTCGGGAGGCTGAGGCAGGAGAATGGTGTAAACCCGGGAGGCGGGGCTTGCAGTGAGCTGAGATCCGGCCACTGCGCTCCAGCCTGGGTGACAGTGCGAGACTCCGTCTCAAAAAAAAAGAAAAAAGAAAAAGCACTATTAGGAAGTTGTTATTTTTAGGGGAAGTTCATTACATATTACTTGCCTGATAAAAATCACTTATTTGCAATGAAATTTTTTAAATAGTTGGTGTGAATGAATATGTAACATGTACTTAGAAAAATAATTTAGGCCATTCTAAAAACAAAGTACAGCTAGCCTCTATTAGAGGAGAAGGGATGACTTACAGTGAACAGAATTCCCACTCTCTACGGACAGATTGGATTTCACTTGCTGGTTTTCTTTTCATGATAGCGTCAAATAATGTGTAGGAGAAGAAATACCATGTGTGGGAGTGTGAGTCTCATGTGCACTAAGAACAGGACAATTAGCATCACTCTCACCTCCAGAGATCTTCACGGTGGTTATCCAGCCTCATGTGCTCAGAACAGTGTGAGGTGGATGAAGCACCGGTGGATGTTTGTGTGGCAAGAATGGTGGGACCCCAGGCCCACATTCTTCCCGTTACCTTTCTCTGGTGTTAACTGTTTGGCATCATTTCTGCTGTTTTAATAGAACAGGTGCTTTTTGTGTGGATTCAAGTGAAATAAAAACTAGGACTGCTGTAACTTATAAACATGCCCGCTTTTATATCTGTAGTTAGAAAGGTACGGAGAGTATTAAAAAGGTAGCTTACTTCAGACACTCTGTCTCTGGATCTGACCACAGCTCGGGAGGCCAGCACACGCAGAGCTGGCGTCTTACCCCAAGTCGCTGCTGACCATGGGCGAAGGCGGAGTTCAGGTCCATCGCTCCTGACGCCACAGGTTGTGCTTGTCTCACTCCATAGCCCTGCACTTTGTAGCAGTGAGGACTGATACCACTTCTCTCAGAGCAATGTAGAAATTTTGAGCTTCTTTTTCTCTGAAAATGCAAAAAAAGAACATTTTGTAAGAATACCCTATACTTGGCCGGGCGCGGTGGCTCAAGCCTGTAATCCCAGCACTTTGGGAGGCCGAGACAGGCGGATCACGAGGTCAGGAGATCGAGACCATCCTGGCTAACACAGTGAAACCCCGTCTCTACTAAAATACAAAAAAAAAAATTAGCCGGGCGAGGTGGCGGGCGCCTGTACTCCCAGCTACTTGGGAGGCTGAGGCAGGAGAATGGCGTGAACCCGGGAGGTGGGGCTTGCAGTGAGCTGAGATCCGGCCACTGCACTCCAGCCTGGGTGACAGAGCAAGACTCGGTCTCAAAAAAAAAAAAAAAAAAAAGAATACCCTATACTTTACATCTGAGAAACCGCTCACGCATGCAGCATCTCACGCAGAATGCTGTGGAGTCAGACTCAAAAGGCTGCACACCTGTGGCTCTCTTAATACAACATTCTGGAAAAGGCACATCTAGGGAAGAAAAGGGATTGGTGGTTGCCAGAGGCTGTTTCCTGATACGGACACAGCTCTCTGTGTACTAAAATTTGAAAAACTACACTAAAAATGGTGAGTTTATTTTACTGTATCTTTGTGCTTTAATTTTTTAAAATGAAAAGGAAAGAAAAAATGCTTGTAGCATCACCACTTCTCCCCCACTCCCCAAAAAAAAGAATACATACATATATATATTTTTTAGAGATAGTCTCCCTCTGTCGCCCAGGCTGGAGTGCAGTGGTACGATTAGGTGCACGCCACCACACATGGCTAATTTTAAAAATATTTTGTAGGGACAGGGTCTCCCTTTGTTGCCCAAGATGGTCTTGAACTCCTGGCCTCAAGTGATCCTCCTGTCTCAGCCTCCCAAAGTGGTTACATGCATCTATACATGTGTTAAAGTTGGTAGAACTGAGGCTGGGTGCAGTGGCTTATGCCTATAATCCCACCACTTTGGGAGGCCGAGGCAGGCAGATTGCTTGAGCTCAGGAGTTCAAGACCAGCTTGGGCAAGGTGGTAAAGCCCCGTCTCTACAAAAAATACAAAAATTAGCTGGGCATGGTGGCTCACACCAGTGTAGCCCTAGCTACTTGGGAGGCTGAGGTGGGAGGATTGCTGGAGCCTGGAAGGCGGAGGTTGCAGTGAGCTGAGATCACACCACTGCATCCAGCCTGAGCAACAGAGGGAGGAGACACTGTCTCAAAGAAAAGAAAAAAGAAATTGTACAACGGTCCACTGAAAGAAAAAAGTCAATTTTACTGAATGATCAATTTTTAAAGCATTATAATCAAAAGGAAAAGAAACACCAGCAATCCTAGAAGCATTTGAGCAGGCCTTCAAGAGACCCACACCCTGGTCCCCTGGGGAGGTGGTGGGCGGGGCGGGGCCTGTTTGACTCCTGCATTTCATACCTCCTACCTTCTGCATGTATTACCTGTTGAAGAAAATATATATAATGTTATTTAAAAAACTTTAAAATTTTTTTGAAGACATCTTAGAAACACAAGAGTTGCAAATCTTGGCTGTGCACAGTGGCTCACACATGTGATCCCAGCACTTTGGGAGGCCGAGACAGGTGGCTCACCTGAGGTCAGGAGTTTGAGACCAGCCTGGCCAACATGGTGAAACCCCATCTCTACTGAAAATACAAAAATTAGCTAGGTATGGTGGCATACTCCTGTAGTCCCAGCTACTCTGGAGGCTGAGGCATAAGGATTGCTTGAACCAGGAGGTGGAGGTTACAGTGAGCCGAGATGGTGTCAGTGCACTCCAACTTGGGCTACAGAGCAAAATTCCATCTCAAAAAAAAGAAAAAAAATTGCAAATCTTGAAGTGTAGGTGAGAGCACACAAGAGTCCAAATCAGCAGGTGACTTTCAAGCACACAGCAGCCACCTTCCTTCCCCTTATGCGAAGGACGGTGGGGTGGCCGGCCCCTCAGGACCACCATCTGGAAGGTGTTTGTTTTTTCCCTTAGTGGAGTGACGTTTATATACACTTAATGTATATAAATTTGTATACATTTAACTTTTTTTTTTAAAACAGGGTCTCGCTCTTGCCCAGACTGGAGTGCAGTGGCGCAATCTTGGCTCACTGCAACCTCTACCTTTCGGGTTCAAGCAGTTCTCATGCCTCAGCCTCCCGAGTAGCTGGGATTATAGGCGCACACCACCATACCCCGATAATTTTTGTGTTTTTAGTAGAAACGAGGTTTTGCCATGTTGGCCAGGCTGCACTTGAACTCCTGACCTCAAGTGATCCACCTATCTCGGCCTCCTAAAGTGCTAGGATTACAGGCGAGAGCCACCGCACCCGGCCTTCATTTAATTTTTTAATTTTAGAGATGATTTCTAGTTTATTCACTCTAAGATAAGTTAATGGATATCTACTGTGTGCCAACAATTTTGCCTTTATGTATGTTCTTTAAAATTGGCCCCAGCTCAACAGATGGCCTCAGATGTAGGGTGGGCTGGCAGTGTGTTAGCTGAGAAGACTTTCGCAGTTTCCAAGCTCCTTGAGCGGCTGTGCTATGTATTTTTGTGTCATTCTAAATCCATTTGGTTTTTTAAAATAGTTTTGAAAAGTTAAATTCTAACTTTTTTTTTGTTTTAGGAGATAAAGTCCCTCCAATTAAACCAAATGCTGGAGAAGAATCTGTCATGAATCTTGACAAATTGAGATTTGCTGACGGAAGCATAAGAACGTCAGAACTTCGACTCAGCATGCAGAAGGTAAGAGCCTGGACTCGCTCTGGAGTGAGCAGGCTGGCTGCATACCTGGCCCTGCACTGGTTTTATTTTTTAAAAAATAGATTTAGGGGGATGCAGGTGCAGTTTGTGTGGATGTACCATGAGGTGGTGGAGTCTGGGCTTTTCACGTCACCCAAGTCGTGTATGTTGTACCCAGCAGGTAATTGCTCATCCCCACCCCTTCCGCTTTTTGGAGCCCCCAGTCTCTGTTAGTCCACTCTGTGTGGCCACGTGTACTCACCGTTCAGTTTCCACTTCCAAGTAAGAATGTGACACTTGACCTTGAGTCACTTCACTTAGGAGAGTGACCTGTTCCATCTGTGTGGCTGCAGAAGACATGATTGCGTTATTTTTTTATGGCTGAGTATTTCATGGTGTTTATGTACCACATTTTCTTTGTCCGGTCATCCGTTGATGGGCACTTAGGTTGATTCCATGACTTTGCTATTGTGACTAGTGCTGCGATAAACATACGAGGCTGCACCAGTATCGAGGTAAACAGCAGTAGGACGTACTCCTCACCGTATCAAGAATATGAAAGAGACCAGGAGGCCTGAACTATACAGAAGTGCACTTTTCCACATAGCAGGTCAGCAGGCTAGGGCAGAACTAGTGACTGCTTAGCATCCAGGACAGCCTTCTCCGGTTCACTCGTGTGTGCTTGGGCGTGACCTCCGTGCCCTGACCGTCGCAGGCTGTCATGGATGAGTCACAGCGTGGAGGAGAGGGAGCAGCAGGACCACCGGAGAAGCTCAGGCCCCAGCAGGGCAGCTTTCTCTTCGCAGGTTTCCTGGAGTTCAACATAATACTGGTGCTTACATCTCAGGCCCACATATTGATCATGTCATCATGCCTGACTTCCAGCAGCTTGGAAATGTCTTTAAGCTGGGCCTGTGGCTGCCCCTGAATATACTCAGAAGAGAGGGAGAGTGGGCGGTGGGTGGAAACTGATGTGTGCAGCCTGTGCTGCTGGGAGTCGGTCCAGTGGGACCGTCTGTGACGATGGAAATGTTCCGAGTGTTTGCCGTCCAGTATGGCAGCCATTAGCCACAGAGGGCTGTGGAGAACTTGATATATAGTCAGTCTGAGAAACTGAATTCCTCTAATAACAAGGATTCTTGTCCATGAATGAGATCTCTTGTCTACTATTTGCAAGAATTTCTGCGTATTTTCTAAAAAGAAGTCCATTGCTTTAGTCCTATTCTGAAAGGCATATGGTGTTAAGACACAAGAGAACAGGTTCCCTGCTGACATTTTCAGAGGCCTGTGCCCTTCAGTCTTGAAGTAAGATTGAGCTTGAGGGAGGCTTTCTGGAACGGTGAGAAGAATAGCGTGATTAAGGCACAGAAGGCCGAGTGATGCCTTGCAGTACTTTTGTAGGGTTGGAGGCCAGCTGTGAGAGAAGGAACCATTGTATTAGAGAATGGGAACATGCCTTAGGATACAGAAATGGCAAATCCGTGAGACAGTTTGAAGTAAGAATACTAGAAACATTCTCACCAAACAAGGTGTGTCTTGGTGCCTGCTGTATCGCAGGCTCCGTGAGATGCTGGAGTCAGCACTGAACAAAGCTTCCTGTGCTTGTGGAAATGCGTTTTGTTGGGGGAAGGGATTTTTCTGCTGACTCTGGCTATTAATAGTAAGAATCAAAAAAAGAAATGAGGTAAATTGTTGGGAACAGGCCCCCAAACTGGCCATAAACAAAATCTCTGCAGCACCATGACATACTCATGATGGCCATGACGCCCACGCTGGAAGGTTGTGGGTTTTCCGGAATGAGGGCAAGGAACACCTGGCCCACCCAGGGTGGAAAACCGCTTAAGTGTTTCTTAAACCACAAACAATAGCATGAGCAATGTGTGCCTTAAGGACGTGTGCCTGCTGCAGATAACTAGCCAGACCCATCCCTTTGTTTCCCGTAAGGAATACTTTTAGTAAATCTTATGACTGGCTTGCTGTCAGTAAATATGTGGGTAAATCTCTGTTCGAGGCTCTCAGCTCTGAAGGCTGTGAGACCCCTGATATCCCGCTCCACAAGCTATTTTCTGTGTGTGTCTTTAATTCCTCTAGTGCTGCTGGGTTAGGGTCTCTACGATTGAGTTGGTCTCGGCAGTAAATATTGAAAAGGAATCGATACAATTGCTATTATTTACAGACATAATTTCCAAAAAATTCCCAGAGAATAAACTGAAAAACTAACAGAAACAAAACAAGAATGCAGTAAGGTGTCTGGATAAGAGATTTGTATCTAAAAATTAGTAGCTTTGCGATGTGCCAGCAGTAATCTGCTTAGACATCAGTAAATATCTCATTCACATTTCAAACAAAAAATTAAAAATGCCTTGAAATAATGTAACCAGAAATACAAGAAAGGATATGAAAACGTGGCTGCTAAAGGACATGAAAGAATGTAATACTAGATTCTGAGATGCAACTTTTTTCATTTGTTCTTCCTGAAAAACCATTAGGTTGATGTGCATTGCAGTGTCATGATTATGTATGAGTCCAAGGAAAATCAGATGAAATGTCCAAATTAAACCATGAAGGTGCATTGGTAGAGGAGGAAACAATTAGGGTCAGTGGAGCAAAGCAGAGTTAGAGGGAGAAGCAAGGAGGAGGAGGGATCACGGAGGTGGTATCTGTCTGTCCCACAGGAAGCAAAAGCTGACGCCCGGTTGCCAGCACACCTACAGTAAACTTCAGGTCCACTGCATGGCACGTTTCTCGCCACAGTAAAACTATGAAGGAAGTCAGTGTATAAAAAGCTTCTACAAAATAGGCAGAAGACAGTAGCCAGATGGGCCAAGGGCCCCAGCCACCCACGCCCCTCCCTCTCACTGAAGACCTTTGGCTCCAACCCCACCATCACCAGGGCTCTGCTCAGCTCCTCCTAGTGTGTGTCACCACAGGGCTGCTGGCTTGTGTCACGTTCACCACCAGACCCCACGTCAGGAGTCCTGCCAGGGGCGTGGGGAGGCAGCGTTTCCTGCTTGGCCGCAGAGCCATGTGGAACATGGTACCTCACAGGCAGTCTGCTTGGAGCCCTGGAGCCTGGCTGTATCCCACTGGAAAGGATGTGTCTGGGTCTAAGATGTGTATGTAATAGAAACAGTATTCAGAAGCTTTAGTCAAAACTTCATTTTTAAGTTCAGAGTAATAAACTCATAGTCTGAATTTCCTAATTTTTCTGTTTAATTTACGTAACTTTTAAATGAAATGCAAAACAACAGGTCTAAAAGTTAAGCAGTTCTTGGTGTGGCTGCTTCTATGAATTAAAAGTTTACCAATAATATTTTGTGTCACAGTCAATGCAAAATCATGCTGCCGTGTTCCGTGTGGGAAGCGTGTTGCAAGAAGGTTGTGGGAAAATCAGCAAGCTCTACGGAGACCTGAAGCACCTGAAGACGTTTGACCGGGGTGAGCAGACAGCACAGCGGGCTCTGTGCAGTGTTGGGCCCTGCCTTCTGTAGGGTGGGCTGGTGTCTGTGCCGTCAGTGCTGACTTAGTTCCATGCTTGCTGTCCGGATCCACAGCCATAAAGCCACAACCAGTGGCTCCACGGACTAGCAGGCCCAGGCTGACAGCTCAGAAGGCCCCTGTGACGGGTCCCGCCTGCCCCTGATGGAACTTTTTGTGTCCCCAGGAATGGTCTGGAACACGGACCTGGTGGAGACCCTGGAGCTGCAGAACCTGATGCTGTGTGCGCTGCAGACCATCTACGGAGCAGAGGCGCGGAAGGAGTCACGGGGCGCACACGCCAGGGAAGACTACAAGGTGCGCCTTCTCGCCACACCCACCTGCACCTGCCTTTTCCTCCCACCTGGTGGGACTCAGCCCCACCCCTGCATTTTCTCTGCATTTTATTTCATTTCCCCAAAAGTAAATCCAAAAAACGCCTTTTTCCCCCTGGTAACTTTGATCCCTGGGTTCCCGCCATCCTCTGGATCACTGTGACCTTTTCCTTGCTTTGGGTCAGCGTCCACTGATGGCAGCAGTGGCATCTCCAAGCCAATGTGCTTTGCTGTTAGAAGGCCAAGTTTAGAAGTGCAGCCAGAGTGGCATGACCAGGAAATAAATGCCAGTTTATTAAGTAACGATTAAGCCACTGTGTCAAACGTGCCCTGTGGAGGAAATGCCAGTTTATTAAATAACGAGTAAGCCACCGTTTCAAACCTGCCCTAAGGAGGAAATGCCAGTTTATTAAATAACGAGTAAGCCACCGTTTCAAACGTGCCCTAAGGAGGAAATGCCAGTAATAACGAGTAAGCCACCGTTTCAGACCTGCCCTGTGGAGGAAATGCCAGTAATAACGAGTAAGCCACCGTTTCAGACCTGCCCTGTGGAGGAAATGCCAGTTTATTAAATAACGAGTAAGCCACCGTTTCAGACCTGCCCTGTGGAGGAAATGCCAGTTTATTAAATAACGAGTAAGCCACCGTTTCAGACCTGCCCTGTGGCTTGGAAAAGGTATTATAGAGCCTGCCCTGTGGTCACTTGTTCTTCAGGTGAACTGATTTTTGTGCAGAGCACACGTGTTGGATTCTGCCTGGTAAGAGTTTCTCACATACGATAGCAAAAAAACACGGAAAGGGAAGCTCGGGGCACAAATGCAAGTTCAGGATAAAGCACATCAGCGAAAGGACAAAGGCTGCACAAGGCAGGCACACAGGCTGGTTCAGGACCGTGTGTGGGCGGCGGCTGGTGACCTTTCCAGCCCGCCGAGCGCGGTGAGTGGGAGATCATTTTTATTCACCATGAAATTTCACCGATTTACCCTCCACTGGAATATGCTGATGGCTGTGATCACTGCTCGGAACTTGCTCTTGCCTCCTTGTACATATTAAGAGTCTTTCCTGCGAAGTATATGAATCCGTGTTTGCCAGAATACAAAATAATAATAAATTTATCACTTTTATTTTTATTTTTTTGAGATGGAGTCTCTGTCCCCCAGGCTGGAATGCAATGGCGCAATCTCAGCTCACTGCAAGCTCTGCCTCCAGGGTTCAAGTGATTCTCCTGCCTCAGCCTCCCAAGCAGCTGGGATTACAGACGCACGCCACCGTGCCTGGCTAATTTTGTATTTTCAGTAGAGTGGGTTTCACCATGTTGGCCGGGCTGGTCTTGAACTCCTGACCTCAAGTGAACCACACACCTCAGCCTCCCAAAGTGCTAGGATTACAGGCATGAGCCACTGCGCCTAGCCAGTAGTATAAATTCAGTTGGTCACAATGAGTTTTAATTAGAATAGAAGCCAGGTGCAGTGGCTCACGCCTCTAATCCCAGCATTTGGGAGGCTGAGGCAGGCAGATCACTTGAGCCTGGAGTTCTAGACCATCCTGGGCAACATGGCGAAACCTGTCTCTACACAAAAAATTAGCCAGGCGTGGTGGTACGTGCAGGAGGCTGAGGCAGGATGATTGAGCCTGGGAAGTCAAGGCTCCAGCAAGCTGTGATCACACCACTGCACTCCAGCCTGGGTGACATTGCGAGAGCCTATCTCAAAAGAAAAATTTTTTAAAAATAAAAACAGGCTGAAAGAAAAGATTGAGGTAGTAGGTAGTCTCCCAGCGCATGCAGCAGAAAGACAAAGTATTTGGTAAACTCTTAGGTACATAAAGGGTGTCTAAGGGAACGTGCGGACACGGATTACTCTGGACTCACTGCTGGCTGCACACCCCCTGACCAGCCATGTGGCCTCCTTGGGTTCTGAACATGTTGATGGTGCCGGGGCTGAAGTGGAAATGGAATGAGTTCTAGGGCATCTGTCTCTTAGATCATTTTAATGTTTGCTGTGTTTTTTCTGTATTGCTCTGTTAGAGTAATAAGATATGTGATGGTGTTTCTGGCCTCAGGTGCGGATTGATGAGTACGATTACTCCAAGCCCATCCAGGGGCAACAGAAGAAGCCTTTTGAGGAGCACTGGAGGAAGCACACCCTGTCCTATGTGGACGTCAGCACTGGGAAGGTCAGTGTGGAGCTCGTTCTCACCACAACCCAAAATGCGCACGGCCCTGCCCAGGTTCACGGGCCGACCTTGCTGATGGTGAACGGGGAGGAGCAGGCCAGATTTAAATCAACTCCTGACAGATTTGAGGCACCACTGAAAAAGGCCTCTGACAGCAGTCAGGCTTCTGGCTGGAAACAGAATCCAGCACCTGCAAGTGGTTCAGAGGAGCCTTAAGGAAGGGCTGCTCCGTGGTGTGGGCCAGATGGAAGTCACTGGGCAGGAGCAAGTGTCCAAGGCCTGGTGAGCGGGGAGGAGATGAGGATTGTGGACTTAGGGAGAAAGTCAGCGTCTGTGGGGTGGGGACACAGCCACTACCAGAAACCAGTCCCAAGCCAAGGGAGCCCAGAAGAGACCCCTCCCCTCTCCTCCCTTGGGCTGGCCCAGCTGGAAGCATCTGCAGGGGAGCCGAGGGGATGTGGTGCAGCGCTTAGCATCCCCTGGGCACTGAGCAAGCAGAGAAGGGAAGGGCAGAAATTGAGGAGGGGTTGGGGTAAGCAGAGGGGTTGTGGTGAGCAGTGTCCTGGGAACAGCCAGCCAAGGGTGTGGTAGGGGGGTTGCAGCCTTGTTCCACACAAGCACAGTTCACCTGTGTGGCATTTCCGCTAGGCATTAAGATTCAGAAATAATGAAGATAGAAAGCTTTTACCCTTAAGCTTTTCGTAGCTTGTAAGAGATAGTCGTATAATCACTTATCTGTGTCTGTGGAAGTTACCTGTGGACTCTCACTATCATCTAGTGTGTCTGTAATTCAGGCAGTAGGTCATTTTCAGAATTTATCATGAAGGCCATTTCCTGATCGTATATAGAAATCATACCTCACTCGCTTAGCACAAGTCTATTTTTAATGTTTCCGGGTTCGGGTTTTTTGTTTTTCTGAGACAGTCTCATCTCTGTTGCCCAGGCTGAAATGTGGTGGGTCGATCTTGTCTCACTGCAGCCTCAACCTCCCCCTGGCTCAGGTGATCCTCCCACCTCAGCCTCCCAGGCACACGCCACCATGCCTGGCTAATTTTTGTATGTTTTGTAGAGATGGGGTTTCGCCACGTTGCCTAGGCTAGTCTTGAACTCTAGTGATCCACCTGTCTTGACCTCCCCAACAGGCATGAACCAACACACTCAGCCAGTTTTAGTGATTTTTCAAGAAATACATACTCATTTCAGAAAGTACAAAGAGATTGAAATAAGAGCTCACAACCAGAGACGACCCATTATGGTTTAAATTTCTTTGTGTATGTGCCTACCTTTTCCTGTGTGTGCATTTTTAATATACAATTCCTTCTCTGAAATCCTTGGGACCAGAAGTGTTTCGGATTTCAGGCTTGTTCAGACTTTGGAATATCTGCATGATACTTACTGTCTGAGCATCCCAATCAGAAGATCTGACTCCATAGCACATTTCTTTTGAATGTCATGTTGGTGCTCAGAAAGCTTCAGATTTTGGAGAATTTCAGATTTTTGTATTAGGGATGTTCAACCTATGTAAATATTTACTTTGAACTGGAAGTAGATAGTTATAAAGTGTCTTGGTATAGACAAGGGTTCTCCCACTTTTCATGACGGGAGCATTTTTGTAAAGCACTGAGAATCTGGCACAGGGTCATTTCGTTGCTCTGTTCCACTCTACGGATCTGCTGCCATTTACAGTCCCCTGTTGCGCATGTAGATCATTTTTGAATTTGTTATTGGAAAAGACTGCGGCAAATACTTTTAAGTTCCCATGCCATTAATCTACTTTTATAGTTTAAATTTTTCAAAAGGAATACATGAGATGGCTTTTTGTACATTTTTATGCTTACCACTGATTCTTCTTTTCAAGGTCACTCTGGAATATAGACCCGTAATCGACAAAACTTTGAACGAGGCTGACTGTGCCACCGTCCCCCCAGCCATTCGCTCCTACTGATGAGACAAGATGCAGTGATAACAGAATCAGCTTTTGTAATTATGTATAATAGCTCATGCATGTGTCCATGTCATAACTGCCTTTATACGCTTCTGCACTCCGGGGAAAAAGGAGTACATTGAAGGGAGATTGGCACCCAGTGGCTGGTAGCTTGCCAGGAACCCAGTGGCCAGGGAACGTGGCACTTACCTTTGTCCCTTGTTTCATTCTTGTGAGATGATAAAACTGGGCACAGCTCTTAAATAAAATACAAATGAACAAACTTTCTTTTATTTCCAAATCCATTTAAAATATTTTACTATTATGACTTTAGTCATATTTGTTGACCTAAAAATCAAATGTAATAATCTTTGTATTCTGTTACATCAAAATCCAGATATTTTGTTGTGGTTTCTTTTTTTTCTTCTTTCTTTTCTTTTTTTGAGACAGGATCAGTGCAGTGGTGCAGTCTCAGTTTACTGCAGCCTCAAACTCCTGGGTGGCTCAAGTGATCTTCCCAACCCAGCCTTCTGAGTAGTTGGGGCTACAGGTGTGCACCACCATGCCCAGCTAATTTATTTTTTAATTGTAGGGACAGGGTCTCACTATGTTGCCTAGGCTGGTCTCAAACTCCTGGGCTCAGGTGATCCTTCCTCCTTGGCCTCCCAAAGTGCTGGAATTATAGGTGTGAACCACCGTGCCTGGCCTTATTGTAGTTTATTTCTAAGTTCAAATTAATGTTGGTGCCTGAGAGCGAATGGAGAAAACTAGTATTTCCTCCCTTTTCTTGGCAGATGGTTTACTAGGTCAGTGTGTCCTCGATTATTTAAATCAGGGGTCCCCAATCCCCAGGCCACAAATTGGTACCACTCCATGGCCTGTTAGGAACCGGGCCGCACAGTAGGGGGTGGGCAGCTGGCCAGTGAACATTACTGTGTGAGCTCCGCCCCCTGCCAGAGCATTACTCTGTGAGCTCCACCTCCTGTCAGATCATTACTGTGTGAGCTCCGCCTCCTGTCAGATCATTACTGTGTGAGCTCCGCCCCCTGTCAGATCATTACTGTGTGAGCCCCGCCCCCTGTCAGATCATTACTGTGTGAGCCCCGCCCCCGTCAGATCATTACTGTGTGAGCTCCGCCTCCTGTCAGATCATTACTGTGTGAGCTCCGCCTCCTGTCAGATCATTACTGTGTGAGCTCCGCCGCCTGTCAGATCAGTGGTGGCATTAGATTCTCATAGGAGTGGAACCCTGTTGTGAACTGCGCATGCGAAGGATCTAGGTTATGCGCCGCTTTTGAGAATTTAATGCTCATGATCTGAGGTGGAACCGTTTCATCTCCAGACCATCCCCACCATCCCCACACTTGTCCATGGAAAAAGTGTGTTCCGTGAAACCAGTCCCTGGTGCCAAAACGGTTAGGGACCGCCAGTTTAAATAGCCAAATACTAAAAGAACTGGCGTAGAAGTAAAATGGGCTGCTGCTTTATTTTTAGACTGTTCTTTTTAGAGAATAATGACAATTATTTCCAAGTTCGTCATTAGAAAATAATATTAGGTTGGTGCAAAAGTAATTGCAGTTTTTGCCATTACTTTCAATGGTAAAAGCCACATTACTTTTGCACCAACTTAATATGATAAATTTGTTCCTTAAAGTGTATTTTTGGTAAGAAAAACCTTTTGTTTTTCCTTCTATTAATTTTTTGGTTTTTTTCTTGGTAGAGACAGAGTCTTGCCATGCTGCCCAGGCTGGAGTGCAGTGGTGTGATCTCGGCTCACTGCAACCTCCACCGCCCGGGCTCCAGCAATCCTCCCACCTCAGCTTCTCAAGGAGCTGAGACTACAGGTGTGAGCCACTATGCCTGGCTAATTTTTATATTTTTTACAGAGACGGGGTTTCACCATCTCGCCCAGGACTGCTTGAGCTCAAACTCCTGGGCTCAAGCAGTCCTCCTGCCTCAGCCTCCCAGAGTATTGGGATTATAGGTGTGAGCCGCTGCCAGAAAAACTTTCCTAAGGCAAGGCAGGTTTTACATTATATTTAGATTTTTTTTTTTTTTAATGATGTCTTTTTTGGCAGTGTACAGCCAGAGAATAACACATCACACACAGGAAATAGTTGTGCTTATGTGATGGGGCCTCAGCACTAGGAAGGAGTGGACTGTTGGCACATGCAGCAGCTTGAATAAATCTGAAAGTCACTATGCTGCGTAAGAGAAGCCAAATAAAAAAGTGCATGCTGTGTACAGAGGGTGTCGAGAATGCCTCCTGTGTGACGGAAAGCAGATCCGTGGTTCCTGCAGACTGGCAGGAGCAGATTCCAAAGGCACAGGAAGAAGCTTGCAGGTAGAATGTGTTCATTACCTTCTGTGCATTACACCAAAAAAAAAGCTGGTAATAAAAATGCTAACCAAAAAAAAAGGTGAAACTAGGATGAAATTTCTTACCTGTGTGATTGGTAAACGTGCAGGTTTGCCATCATGCTTTGTTTATGAAGCTGTGGGGTACAAGGACTCTCATACCTCACTGTGGAATGCAGAACGTTGCAGCCTCGTGGAAGAGGATTTGGCAGCGTCTAACGAAAGTATGTAGCATTTGCCCTTTGACTCAGCAATTCTGGAATCTGCATCAAAAAAACTGGAAAAGAAATGAAAGGACTTTATGCACAGAGTTCTTTTGACAGCCTGAATGTGTTTGCAACCAAGTTCTTCACTGTGGCATTTGTAAAACCGGAAACAATCAAAATGTCCATCAGTAGGGGATTAGGAACATTAATTTGTACAGTGGGGAACTCAGTACCAGAAGGAGGAATGAGGAAGGCCTATTGATAAGGAGCAGAGTACATATAATATAATGCAGATATGTATTTGCTTTTTCTTAAAACAGTACAAAGATGGAAAACTAAAGTGGTTGCTGTGGAGGACAGGGGTCAGTGGTGGAAGTGAGACTGAAATAGACTCTGAAGTAATACCTGGACCTTGAAATTTTAAATGTTTTACATATTACCAAACTAAGTTTTTAAGATAGTCCCTAAAATTGAAAGAATAGTATCTGAAATGAATGAATCTAAATTCCTTGGATTGCATTCTACAGGCACCAACCCTGAGATCAAAATTTGGAAGGTGGCCCTGAGCACTAGCTGAAGGGAAGCAGGAGGTGGGACAGGAAAGAGGTGGTGTCGTGGGGCGTCCAGGAGCCAGGTCCCACAAGGGCAGCTGGGCCCATGCTCACTGTGGGAGCTGGTGCGTTCCTTCACCAGCCAACGCTCCACAGGTTCAGGACGGTCAATTCCAGGCACCCCCACCCTACTCCAGGATGTACTCCTGCCACCAGAGAAAGCTCCTAGGCAGCGTCCCGGGTGCTTGTGGTGTCAGAATCCAGTTGGAATCTGATGAGTGACCGGGGGCTGGCTGGGCTAGGCAGCATCATGGGTTTCTGCAGCCCAAGTGCACATCAGGCTGGTGACAGTCACACAGCCTATTCGTGTGTCGTCAGAACATCGCTAGAACACAGCACTTCAAGTGTGCAGATTTAGTGAGCCATAGTCTAAAGACAAATAGAGCCACTGAAATCCTAAATTTCAATCAATCATTGTTACTTGTCTTATTGGTATTAATCCTTTGAAATTATGTGGGGTGGGAGTTAAAGCTAATAACTAATTATGTTAATGCTAAAACAGATTTTTCTGGCCAGGTGCAGTGGCTCACGCCTGTAATCCCGGCACTTTGGGAGGCCGAGGCGGGCAGATCACCTGAGGCCAGGAGTTCAAGACCAGCGTAGCCAACATGGTGAAACCGCATCTCTACTAAAATTCAAAAATTAGCTGGGCATGGTGGCAGGTGCCTGTAGTAATCCCAGCTATTTGGGAGGTTGAGGCAGGAGAATCACTTGAACCCGGGAGGCGGAGGTTGCAGTGAGCCAAGAGTGAGCCATTGCACTCCAGTCTGGGCAACAAGAGCAAGACTCTGTCTCAAAAAAAAAAAAAAAAAAAGAATTGTCAAATTACCACCCCTAATGCCCTGGTTCTCTAACCTGTGTAAGAGGATCACCTAGAGGGACCCCACCCCAGACCTTCCGATTCAGTCCTGGGGGGACCCCACCCCAGACCTTCCGATTCAGTCCTCGGGGGACCCCACCCCAGACCTTCCGATTCAGTCCTCGGGGGACCCCACCCCAGACCTTCCGATTCAGTCCTGGGGGGACCCCACCCCAGACCTTCCGATTCAGTCCTGGGGGGACCCCACCCCAGACCTTCCGATTCAGTCCTGGGGGGACCCCACCCCAGACCTTCCGATTCAGTCCTGGGGGGACCCCACCCCAGACCTTCCGATTCAGTCCTCGGGGGACCCCACCCCAGACCTTCCGATTCAGTCCTCGGGGGACCCCACCCCAGACCTTCCGATTCAGTCCTGGGGGGACCCCACCCCAGACCTTCCGATTCAGTCCTGGGGGGACCCCACCCCAGACCTTCCGATTCAGTCCTCGGGGGACCCTACCCCAGATCTTCTGATTCAGTCCTGATTCGGCCTGAGAATTTGCATTTCTAACATGTCCAGGGACCACAGTTTGAAAACCTCCAATGGCAGACATGGTCCAATAAATGAAGGAATAATAACAGGTAGCAACCTCAGACAGCTTCATCCCAACCAGTAAGAAAGTAAATCCTTTTGTAAACTAAGAGGAAGTATTTTTTTTTTTTTTTTTTTTGAGACGGAGTCTCGCTTTGTCGCCCAGGCTGGAGTGCAGTGGCCGGATCTCAGCTCACTGCAAGCTCCGCCTCCCGGGTTTACGCCATTCTCCTGCCTCAGCCTCCCGAGTAGCTGGGACTACAGGCGCCCACCACCTCGCCCGGCTAGTTTTTTTTGTATTTTTTAGTAGAGATGGGGTTTCACCATATTAGCCAGGATGGTCTCGATCTCCTGACCTCGTGATCCGCCCGTCTCGGCCTCCCAAAGTGCTGGGATTACAGACTTGAGCCACCGCGCCCGGCCAAGAGGAAGTATTAATATGGACGTTTGAGCAGACATTTAAGTGTCGGGACAAAGAATTAAAAACTAGCACAGGCACCCCTGAAGCATGATAGGATGGCAACAGAAGGCTGATTTAGTTTCCAAGAAATAGCTGACAGGCAGTGTTGTGTGTGTGTCTACTGCTTAGGAACCCAAAACAAACCTTCAGACCGTTTTCATGAGTACTGAGACCAAGAAAACCACTGGGCAGTGGGTGGTCTGGAAATGTAAATGTTTATGGTACTCCACTAATGAGTCATGGAACCATGTTTCATACCGAAAATATTTTGTAAATGTGGGTTTCAAGGTTTCAAAGTGAACCCGTATGTGTTAGGAGAAAGGACACACCAAAGAAGTAAAATAATTGGGTCAATATAAAATGAAAGTAGAATATTGCCCAGAGAGAAGATGTGGGTAATTGCTAACACGGATCAAAGGCACCAAAAAGGTGAGCTGTGTTTAAGATATTCAGACCCGCACCATCCTGAGCAGTAGACACGGCGGCCGCTGTGTGTGAGATGCTCAGATCTGCCCCATCCCGAGCAGTAGACATGGCGGCCACTGTGTGTGAGATGCTCAGATCTGCCCCATCCCGAGCATTAGACACGGTGACCGCTGTGTGTGAGATGCTCAGATCTGCACCGTCCCGAGCAGTAGACACGGTGGCCGCTGTGTGTGAGATGCTCAGACCTGCCCCGTCCTGAGTAGTAGACACGGCGGCCTCTGTGTGTGAGATGCTCCCATCTGCACCGTCCTGTGCAGTAGACACGGCGGCCGCTGTGTGTGAGATGCTCAGACCTGCCCCGTCCCGTGCAGTAGACACGGTGGCCGCTGTGTGTGAGATGCTCAGATCTGCACCGTCGCGAGCAGTAGACACGGCGGCCGCTGTGTGTGAGATGCTCCGATCTGCCCCGTCCCGTGCAGTAGACACGGCGGCCGCTGTGTGTGAGATGCTCCGATCTGCCCCGTCCCGTGCAGTAGACACGGTGGCCGCTGTGTGTGAGATGCTCCGATCTGCACCGTCCCGAGCAGTAGACACAGTGGCAAGTAGCCTCCGCACTGGACAGTGCAGCTATGGAACGATGCTATCACCGGAAAGTTCCATCAGCCAGCACTGACGCAGACCTTTGCAAATGCCCCCTCACACCGAACAGCACCTATCTGATAGATTGTCCACTACTCAGTGAAAAGCCTGTGTTAAAAGCGGTATTTGGTAGAAGAGCAAAACGGGAAAAAATTAAAAGGGGCAGGTCATTGTCTTCCATACTGAATTCTGGCAGAAGAATGTTGCAAGGAAGACGGGAGCCACAGGAGAAAGTATCCTTGTCCCAAGACAGGAGGGGGTGCCAGGCACGGTTGGCTCTGTCCCTGGAATTCTATGGCTGGAATCTGGAAAAAGGAAAAGTGACTGGAAAAGGAAAGATTCTGTGTGCAAATGTCATGATGCAGCCGTCAGTAATCCTGAGAAAATAAGTGAACCAAAGTGGCTTTGGAGAGATGCTGCTGGATACATGTACAGACACAATGTACACTTGCGTATGCTTGTTCACATGAAGGACAGGATGGTCATCCGCTCATTCAGCAAATACTTGTCGAGGGCCTATATGTGCCAAAGACATCAGATGCACAAGAGGGTGCACTGTGGAACACACGCGCCCAGAAACGCTTAGAAAAATTCTAAGGAAAACAGAAAAGGCATTTTCAAATTAGAGAAATGAGACCACAGTAAAGACTGACCAGTATTTGGATCCATTATGTGATTAACCTTAACACAGGGAGGAAGGTGTTCTCTTTCAGTTAATTTCTCCACGTCTGGAAAGCTTAGAACAGACCTGGCTAGGAGGAAACGGAATCGGAGGCAGGTGAGATCGCGGTGCCTGGATGCTTCCAGCGATTGGGTCAGCAGAACCAGGGGTGGGAGATGGTCTCTCTTTTTGTTGGCAGATGGTGGTCTCCGCTGTAGCTTTGTCCCTGGTGACGGGACTCAGGCAGCATCCCCCATCAATGGCAAAACCCCCGCCTCTGAGAATGTGGAGAGCACTTGTGAAGACAATGTTGTCCCACCAGCACGGCCCATGTGCTGACAGGATTCAGAGCTAGAGGTTTCTTAGAGGGCAGGGTTGCGGAAGAGGCGTGGACTGCAGCTGCATAGTTTGTGTATATATCAGGCCAGGATCTCTTGTTCTAGACACATCCATTTGTGCATTCGTATGAGTATGCACGCAGGGTGTTTTTTTCTTTTTTCCTTTTCTTTTTGGAGATGGAGTCTCGCTCTGTCAGGGAGGCTGGAGTCCAGTGGCGCCATCTTGGCTCACTGCAAGCTCCGCCTCCCAGGTTCCCGCCATTCTCCTGCCTCGGCCTTCCGCCTAGCTGGGACCCCAGGCGCCGCCACCACGCCCCGCTAATTGTTCGTAGTTTTAGTAGAGACGGGGTTTCACCGTGTTAGCCAGGATGGTCTCGATCTCCTGACCTTGTGATCTGCCTGCCTCGGCCTCCCAAAGTGCTGGGGTTACAGCCGTGAGCCACCGCGCAGGCCAGGGTGTTTTTTCTTTAAACCTTAAATTCATAGTAATTAACTTCCCTTTCAAGAGTCAGCCCTGCTGCCACTGAGATGAAAAAGCACAAAAGGATCTGGGCTTGAATCTCCTCTTACTGCATGCTTGGCTTTAGGCAAGTTACCTTCTCAGAACTATAATTTTCTCTTCAGTAAAATGTGGATGTGGTGCCTTGGCATGGTGAGGATTAAACAAAGTCACATATTTAAATGTTAGAGTGGATTCTAGCTGGTTGCATTCATTAAGTGTGTCCTCTCTTGAATGAAGGCATTTTCTGCCCCTAGAACTAAGGGAAAGCATCAGGGAACACTCCTGGGTGCCATGGGTGATGATGGCTGTGGTACTCCAGGTTGGAGACTCGGCCAACAGTCAGTACAGCCCAACTCACTGTTGGGATATGGAGGCTGAGGCCTGCTGCGGTCACTGAGATGCTCCCCACTTTTTTTTTTTTTTTTTTTTTTTTTTTTTTTTTTTTTTTTTTTGAGACGGAGTCTGGCTCTGCCGCCCAGGCTGGAGTGCAGTGGCCGGATCTCAGCTCACTGCAGGCTCCGCCTCCCGGGTTTACGCCATTCTCCTGCCTCAGCCTCCCGAGTAGTTGGGACTACAGGCGCCCGCCACCGCGCCCGGGCTAGTTTTTTGTATTTTTTAGTAGAGACGGGGTTTCACCGTGTTAGCCAGGATGGTCTCGATCTCCTGACCTCGTGATCCGCCCGTCTCGGCCTCCCAAAGTGCTGGGATTACAGGCTTGAGCCACCGCGCCCGGCCTCCCCACTTTTTTAAAATTTAAAATAGCCCAAGCTAGTCTTAAAGTTCTGGCCTCACGCGATCCTCCCACCTAAGCCTCCCAAAGTGCTGGGATTATAGACGTGAGCCACTGCGTCCAGCGCTGAGCTGTTTCTTGCTGAGGTTTCCCTGTAAGAGGAACTTCCAGATTGGGTCACAAAATCATAGTTGTTAGTATTTTCAGAGTTCTGGAGAACAAAACAGGAGCCAGTGATGGGAAGGAGAATAAAGATGGACTTCAGAAACTACAGATCAAAGAACTGTGGAAGTTTCTAGAAAGGATTCTTCAACAAGTGATATGCTTTGTCAATGAAAAGACTGAAACTCTGTGAATACTTGCAGAGATTTATTCTGAGCCAAATAGAGTGGCCACGCCCATGACACAGCCCTCAGGAGGTGGTTGGGGTGCAACTTGGTTTTACGCATTTTAGAAGGTCATGAGACATCAATCAAATCTATTTAAGATATACCTTGGTTCAGCCCAGAAAGGCAGGACGACTCGAAGTGGGGGCTTCTGGGTTATAGGTAGATTTAAAAATGTTCTGATTGGCAATTAGTTGAGAGTTATTACCAACAGAAAGGAATGTCTGGGTTATAAGAGGTTGTGGAGACCAAAGTTTTATCAGCAGATGAAGCCTTGGGGTAGCAGGCGTCCCCTGAATTCCAAAAGGGGAGAGGGCATAGTCAGCCATGTCCCACCCCCGCTTCATGGTTTTCAGGTTAATTTGGAGTGCCCTGGCTCAGAGAAGGGGGTCCATTCAGATGGGTGGGGCCTTAGAATTTTATGTTTGGTTTACAACTTTATGAAGAGAACACTAGAAACCACTTGAATTTACTATATCATGAAAAAAAAAATCCACATTGTAGAAGAGGTTTGTAGATTAACACATTAAGTGAATGCCAAAGCCACAAAATACCTAAATTTCTTTGAGGAATTTGAAAACTCTCAGGTATATGCCTTGTGGACAAGAGAGACAGAAAAATGGGACAGAGGATGAGATAGTTTGGAGAATGGATAGCTGATCAGATCTATAGCTGTGCCTAGAGTGCTGAATAATGGATTTGCGTCCACAGGGAAGAAAGTCTCAGGTGCCACTGATAAAAGACCACGTCGTTGGCTCTGGGTCCATTCAACATCTTGGCAGGCAAATTAGTGAAAATTCAGAGACAACGCTTGGAGCTACGAGGATGAAAAGAGCATTAGTGGAATGAGGCACTGAAGAACCTGAAAAGCTGGAAAAACCCCACGAAATAATGAGAATAATTGTAGTATCCTGAACCAGGGCACAGGACACAGGACACAGGACACAGGACACAGGACTGGGGTGGAAGGCGGCAAAGATCCAGAGATCATAGTGGCCCAAAGCTGGGCACTTCCCAATTCCGGGGATTGGTGCTACAGGCACTCCAGGCTCCACCGCAGAACCGTGTCCAGCACGGAGGCAGTGCTGTCTCCGGGGAGACAGGGCTGCACCACCACCAAGGGGCGGGAAGGGACCGGGCAGGGAGGCGCCCAGTGTTGCCAGCTGCACGGCGTCGGGGGCGGCGCTGAGGCAGAGCGCGGGGGCGCAGGTTAAACCTAAAGGAGGGAAGCTTTTACGGGCGGAACAGACAACCGAGAACGCTGCACTGTCCTTCCCACCCGAAATGCGTTTTCCTTTTTTTTTTTTTTTTAGACGGAGTTTCGCTCTTGTTGCCCAGGCCTGGAGTGCAACGGCCTGATCTCCGCTCACTGCAACCTCCGCCTCCCGGCTTCAAGCAGTTCTCCTGCCTCAGCCTCCCGAGTAGCTGGGAATAGGCGTGCGCCACCACCCTCGGCTAATTTTGTATATTTAGTAGATACGGGGTTTCTCCATATTGGTCAGGCTGGTCTCGAACTCCCGACTTCAGGTGATCCACCGGCCTCGACCTCCCAAAGTCCTGGGATTACAGGCGTCAGACACTGCGCACGGCCTGCTTTTTTTTTTTTTTTTTTTTTTTGGCAGAGTCTGGCTGTCCACCGGGCTGGAATGCAGTGATCTCGGCTCCCTGCGGCCTCGACTTCCCGGGCTCAGGCGATCCTCCCGCCTCTGCCCATGGAGTAGATGGGACCACAGGGGCCCGCCACCACGCCCGACTATTTTCTGCAATTTTTGTAGGGATGGGGTCTGGCCACGCTGCCCAGGCTGGTCCGAACTGCTGGGCTCAGGAGCTCCGCCCGCCTCCGCCTCCCAAAGCGCAGGGATCACAGGCTGAGCTACCGCGCCCCGCCCAGAGTTTCCGACTGTTAGCCTGAATCACATTCACGTCAAAACTTCTTTTTATACATGAACTGAAAGGCTAACTAACTCCCTACTCCATCACTTCCCGTCCCGGGTCGCAGAGCCGGACATTTTCTCCAAGCGCCTTCCCAGCACCGGTAGCCGGCTGCCTGCTCCAGAGCTCTGGCTTTCTCCAGACGCCCCGGACCGCACAGGCCCCGCAGGCGCCAGGGCGTTGCTTGGTAACTGAGCTGCGAGGGGATTGGCCGCGAGGGACCCCGTGACCATCCCGGAGACTACGCATTTCCTGCGCCCCCGGAAGTGGAGGTAACGCCAGGCCCTGCCCCCGGCAGAGCCGGAAGCGGAGTCGCCCTGAGAGGTCTCACGTCTCAGTAGACGCCTCAGCCCAGCCGCGCGCCTTGGCCCATGGCCGCCTACTCCTACCGCCCCGGCCCCGGGGCCGGCCCAGGGCCTGCTGCGGGCGCGGCGCTGCCGGACCAGAGCTTTCTGTGGAACGTCTTCCAGAGGTGCGGCCTGGCACCGCCCCAGCACCTCCCGCCTCCGCTGCGGCCGCCCCCGACTCCTGCCCCCACCGCCGCGGACCCGGTTCACTGCCGGTTCCCCCGCGGCCTTCTCTGTCCCCTGTCGGGTCCCCCGCGGCCTCCCCCGTCCCCTGCCCCGACCCCTGCGGCCGCGCCCGTCCCCTGCCGGGTCCCCTGCGGTCTCCCCGGTCCCCTGTGGGTCCCCTGCGGCCGCCCCCGTCCCCTATGGGTCTCCCGCGGCCGCCCCCGCCTCCTGCCCGGTCCCTGCCCTGTGCGTTGGGCCCTTCCAGAGGTGCAGAGTAGCCGCTGCAGACCCGAGGTCGCGGCCACCGGCTCCCGGGCCAGGCCCTTTTTCTCGCCTCAGGAGCCGCCGGGCGGAGGGGTCTCCAGGGGTGCTTGTTCGGGGAAAGCAGAGACAGACAGCCTGGGCGCTGTTAAGTGTCAGCAGCCGAGGAAGCAGCAGCGACCTGGCGTCTGCTCGGGGCAGGTGACCTTTCCGGCGGCGCCTTCTGTCCCGGTCGCTTTTCCACGGAATGAATGACCGAAACTGTAGTGACTCATGGCCAGGGAATGCCTTAGTTATCTGAGGGAATCTTGTTTGTGAAAAAGGGAAACTGGTGCAAATGTGAATTCAGACAGGCCAGGAGAGGAAGGAAGGGAAGGATTGAGAGAGAAAGATGATTGGCCTCTTAGGGGAAGACCCCGCTTGGACGTGGGCTCCTGCGGCCCTTCCTTGATTCCCGTGTCCTCCTCAGCGGGATGGGAGAGGCGGAGGTTCCAGGAGGCTCCGAGCCTTCCAGAGTCAGTGCAGGGTTGACAGGAGACGTTTGTTTTGCTTTTCCTGAACTTTGGATCGCCAGCTTATTTGGTCTTCTTGATGTTGTAGGGTTGATAAAGACAGGAGTGGAGTGATATCGGACACCGAGCTTCAGCAAGCTCTCTCCAACGGTGAGTGGGCCCGTGGGACCTGGGTCGGGACCCAGAAGCCGCTGAGTGGGCCCGTGGGACCTGGGTCCGGACCCAGAAGCCGCTGAGTGGGCCCGTGGGACCTGGGTCCGGACCCAGAAGCCTGCTCTGCTCGCAGTGGATAACTTTCTTTCTGAAGTTCATTTTCCAAGGACAAAGGGATCATTAGGACAAAGTATTATTACTGCTTCATGGTGGAGATGCTTCTGGTTTCTGTTGTGGCTGCCGCTGTTATTTGGAGTGCCTCACCAAGCCGGCTAACAACTGCGTGCATGAGCACAGGGAAAGGCTTCTTGAGAAATGAAAACTAGGTTGTAGGTTTAGGAGGGAAATAGGAAGCTTAGCTCTGTACAGCCGGAAGCCTTTTGGTAAGTTGGAGGTCCTTGAATTTCCTCGGTGACTGCATCTTGGTGACTTCTCTGAATAGACCTTCGAGGGCATTGGGGGGTGGTGGTTGGAGGGCTTGGGGAGCTCAGGCAGCACTTGTGTGGGAACGTGGCTGTTACAGGAGCCGCAGACACGGGGACTGCATTCCTGGGGAAAGGATTGGGGGTGTTGGAGGCGCTGGCAGGGGAATTATGGGGAGGTGTTCTTATCAGTGTGCGAATACTGGACGTTCAGGCGGCGGAAATCCGGGTCCTTGGGTGTTGTGAGCTCCCTGCAGTTAGTTCTTGCCAGTTTCAGCTCAATTGATCCCCCTCCCCTGCGGTATCATTGGACACATTTTACTTCATTGAACACCTGACTGCAGCTTTTTCTGTAATCCCTTTGGGGCAGTCATCTTTTCCGATTCTGTGTATAGTTTCCCTTTCCAGATCCGTGCCATTTAAGCTAGAAAAGGGGTCGGTTTTGAGATGTTGTGAAAATGTTGAAAGGCTCCTCGTTATTAGTGGGAAGTACCTGATGTTGCCAGAGACTGGACTGGGACACAGGGAGCACTACGGCTGCTGGACACTGCCTCACTGCGCTGTGCGTGGGGGGATGCTTCATTCAGCCTTACTGCCTAATGATTTGTGAGGATTTGTGTTTTCACAGTAACATGTTTACCTTATATTCTGACATCAGTTCCCGATATGTGACGTGTGGGCCACAGATGCTGGTGTATTATTTCACATGCATTTATATAGATTGTTTTCAGGGAATTCAGAAATTCTATTATCGGCACTAGTGATTGTGCTTTCTTGATTTTTCTCTTTTCATTAGTCTTAAATCCTTTTTTCTGTTTGCATCTCGGTTCATTTATACTTGGGAAGTGCAAGACATGGCTACTAGAAAAAGATGTCAAGAGAACCTGGAATCTAGTAGGCTACAATTTGGCAAATGTTAGCTTAAAACGTCCTAAATGTTGACCACAGTGGATGCAGATGGCTCTGTGCATCATCTGTGAAATGTGGTCAGATGACCACCCAGGTTCAAGTGGTTTGTCACCAGGGTGGTACGAGCCACACAGAGTGCCCTCCCCAGAGGCCATGTCGCAGAGACATTTATTTTGAGTGGTTTTCCAGTGAGTGATGCAAGATTTATGATCCATTTTAACAGCCTGCTTTTTATGCGTTTGCTCAGGTTTTTAGATTTTAGGTTTAGTTTTAGGTTTTCTGTTAAACTTGCTCACCTAGGAGTGGTGGTCAAATACTGGACCTCATTAGCGTGAAAGCCTGCCCACCTTGGCAGGCTCCACTGGAGTGCTTTGGGGCCTGCCTGGATTCCAGTCCTGGCTCTACCAGTTTTGTGTCCTCGCCGTTACTGGGAGGGAATATTGAGGAAATGCATGCGAGGTGCTTCCCGTGATCCTGGCACGGAGCAAGTGCTCAGTGACTGTCAGCTGCGATTATTAGTAGTGGCTAATACACGACCACTGTTCTTGGCCAACAAGCCCGCTCAGAGCTTTAATGGTTTTCCGTCACCTAATGATGGTGATGATGATTTCCACTTACTGAACACTCACACGTTGGGCTAGGCACTTAAATCCAGGGTCAGCATTATTGTTTGGGGGTTGGGGGCAGACACCTCCTGCTCTGACTTGTGTGTTTGGGTTCCCATATTTTCACCAGAGGGTGTTAGTCCTGCCCCACTTCAGCTGGTCCTCAAAGCATATATAGCTCTTTAATAATCAGCAAGTATCTGTCAGAACATAATGTTGGTTTCAGCTGCTACTAAATATCTACCAGGAGCCTGCTTGAGAGAGAGAATTGCCTGACAGTTGCTGAGTCCCCCATTCCTGAGATACTTTGAAATCAATGTCTGGCTTAACCCAAGCTGTGCATCGGGACCTCTCACTGTGTTCCCAATGGAGTCACTTTTCTTAGGCACCCCCCTTTACCTTGGGTTCTGAGCTTCCTCTGCCTTTCATCTCTGTAGGATGAAGCCCACTTGCCCTTCAGGATGCAAAGCCCTCTTCTCTAAAGTGCCTGCCGGGCCAGGTGCAGTGGCTCACGCCTGACCTCCCAACACTTTGGGAGGCCGAGGCAGGGGGATCGCTTGAGCACAGGAGTTTGAGACCAGCCTGGGCAACATTGTGAGGCCCTGTTCCTTGAATTGCCCTGGGAGATTTCCTCAGCTTGTGCTGGGGGCATGTGGCCCCATGAAGCCCGTAGTCACTGTCCACCCCGAGGGACGCTGGCTTTGGGGCTCACACGCCTGCTGCGGGGCAGCCCCAGGAGATGGCCGCCCTGTTCCTCCCTGGAGCTGGAGCTGCAATGTGTGCTCAGCAGCTGTGGTGGCTGTTCTGTTCTGTTTGCGTCTTATAAACCATTTACCTGATTACATTTTCCTCTTCAATTTAGCTGCTGGAAAATTTAAAGTCCGGTTGGTGGCTCGCCAGTAATGAGAGTTTAGAGTAGAGGTAAACTTTATGACAGTCTTAGACCTCTTCACTTTCTCCTCAGCCAACGTGGTTAACATTTACTTTATTTTGCTGTACTGTGTCTTTGTGTTTCCTGAGTTCCTTCTGGAATAAGGTGGGTCATTAGTGAGCACAGGTTTCTGGTCGTCTCACAGCCTCGGGCAGTGGGCGGTGCTGTCCGTGCTCCCTTTCCGGTTGCCTGTGGTAGCTCTCAAGTTGCAGGGCTGCGATTTGAAGCCTGATGTAGTGCACCGTGTTTCTGTCGTGTTCTGTGGTGGTTTGCTCCTCACATGTGAGCATTCACCCTGTGGCCATGTGTTTTTCCACCACACGTCTGCATGTGAGACCCTGTTTCTACAAAAAGTCAACAAAATGAGCCAAGTGTGGTGGTGCACGCCTGTAGTCCCAGCTACTTGGGAGGCTGAGATGGGAAGATCACTTGAGCCTGGGAGGTTGAGGCTGCATTGAGCTGAGATCAAGCCACAGCACTCCAGCCTGGGAGACAGAGCGAAACCCTATCTCAAAAAAACAAAGAAAGTGGATGCGTGCTGCTCCTGCCATTGGGTCATCGCAGCATTTTTCTTTTCTCTGATGCGCACCTTTTTCCTCATCGTGGGGTCTCATGTTTTCGTAGTTCTCTCTCACTACAGGATTGTGAGCTGCGTGAAGGAAGGTTCATAGTTGTGTTGTATGTACAGGCACACAAAATTTGTCTTTGGACAGACACATATCAATCCGCTTCCTTCTCCTCTCTGAATTTCTTTATATAAAAAAATAATTAGAGATGGAGTCTCACTGTCTTTCCCAGGCTGGTCTCAAACTCCTAGGCTCAAGCGATCGTCCCGCCTCAGCCTCAGCCTATACTAATATGAATTCCTATACTAATGTGATTGAAATTAGTGTGACTTCTATAATAATTGTTCTCCCAGATTGGACTTCTGTTTTGATAGTAGAAGTAAATTATTAGGCTATTTCAAGAAATTAATATATTACTGGTAGAAAAACTGAAGGTACAAAATAGCCTGGTTTCTCACTTCAGTTAAATTTGTGCTTCTGAGTGTTTGTATTGTAGGTGAAATTGCACTGAGAAGGTATTTGTGGCCCGTACACTGATTCCTTGATGAGACTTGTTTGCACAGGAGAGCTGCTAAAAATTACTGCTCTCAGGGAGGTCTGTGGTAAACAGGTTTGAAGAAGAAAACTGTTCTCTGCCCTTCTTTTTGCAATAAAATGTTACAAACTATCTTGAGTTCGATCCCTTTCGGGTGTTTGGGTTTTTTTTTTTTTTTTTTAAACATTCACATATTTCTTGGAATCATAAGAAATTAACTTTGTGCTTCTGAAGTAGGTTTGCCTTAATATAACACTGATGTATTTGTAAGGGGCATTTTTAAAGCTGTACTTTAAAAAATAATCTTACATTCTTTTGAAGGTTTTTTTTGTTTGTTTTTGAGACGGAGGCTCGCTGTCTCGCCCAGGCTGGATGCAGTGGCGTGATCTTGGCTCACTGCAACCTCCGTGTCCGGGGTTCAAGCGATTCTCCTGCCTCAGCCTCCTGAGTAGCTGGGATCACAGGTGCCTGCCACCATGCCCGGCTAAATTTTTGTATTTTTAGTAGAGATGGGGTTTCACTGTGTTAGCTAGGATGGTCTCAATCTCCTGACCTCATTGTCTGCCTGCCTCGGTCTCCCAAAGTGCTGGGATTACAGGCGTGAGCCAGGTGGCCAATATGGTGAAACCTCATCTCTACTAAAAATACAAAATTAGTCGGGAATGGTGGTGTGCGCCTGTAATCCCAGCTACCCGGGAGGCTGAGGCATGAGAATCACTTGAATCCGGGAGGCAGAGGTTGCAGTGAGCTGAGATTGCACCACTGCACTCCATCCTGAGGGACAGTGAAACTCCGTCTCAAAAAAAAAAAAAAAAAAAAAAAGGAATAACCCTTGTTTAGGTGTTACAAAATCCAGGCCAGACAAATCTAAACTTAATCTCACACCCAGTTCCTAGATTAGTCTCTTCTCCAGCTCAGGTTTGGCCTAAGCCTCAGGGGTCCTTACTTGGTGGGCGCCACCTGCTCCCTTCCCCACCTTTGTTCCTGTTTTTCCTCTGCTGGCTCCTCCCGGGTTGGGTGTGTTCAGAGGCGGAGACAGGCTAAAGGTCTTTGGCTTTTAGGTTCTATTGATGGGTGAGTTCCAAATACCAGCTTTCTCTTGTAGGATATTTCATTTAGTTATCTATTAAAAATACTTATTTAGAACACACCATTCATGTGCCGGACACTGTTCCAGGCACTGGGGATAGGGTAATAAATGAGATCAACGGAAATACCTGCCCACGTTAAGCTCCTGTTCTAGGGAAGACGAAAAAGAGAGAAAATACAGGTGTCCTTAGTACGTTAGAAGGTTCCAAGTACTGTAAAGAAAAATAAAGCAGGCTGGACTCGGCGGCTCATGCCTGTAATCCCGGCACTTTGGGAGACAGGTGGGAGGATTACTTGAGCTCAGGAATTTGAGACCAGCCTGGGCAACATGGCAAATCCTGTCTCTACCAAAAGAAAAAAAAAATTAGCTGGGTGTGGTGGCGGGCATCTGTAGTCCCAGCCACTGGGGAGGCTGAGGAGGGAGAATTGCTTCAGCCTTGGAGGTGAAGGTTGCAGTAAGCCGAGATCGTGCCATTGCACTCCAGCCTGGGTGACAAAGCCAGACCCTGTCTCAAAAAAAAAAGTAAAGAAAATGAAAAAAAGAAAGCAGAGATGGGGCAAGCAGGGGAGAGGGCTGGGGACACAGGGGAGGGAGCTGGGGATGCAGGGGAGGGGTTGAGAACACGGGGGAGAGGCTGGGGACGCAAGCTTTCCTGAGTTCCCACAGTTCTCTTCCCCTCTCCTGTCACACAAGGCGTGGGCCCCCTGGGGCTTGTGGTGGTTTTGCGCCAAGCTAATATCTTGTTCTTCCCAACAGACAGAGGCCCACTGAGGCTTCTCTCTCCTCCACAGGGAACAGCATTGGCCTAAACCTGCAGACACCATTGCAAAGGGAAGTCAGCTCAGGCGAACCCGCTGGTGAAGAATGATCCCAATGTGGGGACACAGAGGCCGACATTTCTTGCCATAGGTGATTTAATGTTGGGCCTCAATTTTTCACTCTCCTGTAAGAGTATGACACAGCTCGCAGCTGCAGCCTAGCCAGGGCCCGAGGGAGGGTGGATGGACTTATCCATCCCACAGGTGTTGCTCGTGGCTGGGTGACTTAACTTCTGCCAACGAAATTTGCACGGACACGGCACAAGCAGAAGCCTGGAATGTGCGGGCACTGCCAGGCCTGCCCTCTAAGGCTCTTGATTTTCCCCACGAGGTGCTGCCAGGCCTGCCCTCTAAGGCTCTTGATTTTCCCCACGAGATGCGCGTGCCCCGGGGAACAGCGGCTCTGGCTGCAGGATGAGAGGTGTGTGGAGCACACATGGTTCCCATGCTCAGCCTGGAGTCAAGCCCAGACTAGATCAGCCTAAGCCCAGCCACGCCACGGGTGCAGGAGTGAAGAGCAAATGCTAACTGTCCATGACAGTGGCTTTCAAAGGGACGTGTCGTGTGCCTCATCCCAGCAACAGTGACGGCATTTCTCTGTCAGTCAGTCGGTAAATGATTATTGACAAGCAGTGTGCTGGGAAGCTAGAGTGATTTGAGTAGATTTGGCCTCTATTCTCATGCAGCTTCCTTTCTAGAGGGGAAGGCAGATGATAGATAAATATAAATGATTCTAATAGTTGGGGCAGCAGTCATTAAAAGTAATGGCAAAAAAAAAAGTGGGAAGGAGCTGGTGCTGCAGTTCGTTAATAGTAATGGCAAAAATCTCAATGACTTCTGCACCAACCTAACACAGTAATCACGGGTGTGCAAAATGTGGCAATGGGGAAGTTCCAAGTGCTAGGATGGCATCTGGCTTCCTGGAGTCAGGAGACAGGGGTTGGCAACCTAACCAAGGTTAAGCCCCAGTGAGGGGGTGGGCAGGGAGCGATATTTCAGTGGAGACTCCAAGGACGCATGGTATTTAGAGAGTAAACCCCGATAGTGAGAGGGAGAGTGTTTTTGTCACAGAGAAGAGCCTGTGCGAAGGCTGGTGGGGCGGGAGGACACCGTGTGTTCATCCACCTGAGGGGCGATCAGCAGGCTGGAGCTGAGTGAGTTAAGAGGAGGATGTGGAGCCGGGGAAAGGCACTCCAGGCAGAGGGCACAGCAGGGGAAAGGTTCAGAGTCAGAACTGAGCCTCTGTGGGGGAACTTGGGGGAACTGGCAGAGGGCACTGTCCTGTGGGCTGGGAGCTGGCATTTAAGGGAATGGGGCAGAGGGAAGAGACCATAGGCCAGGGTAGAGGGTGCAGGGCCGTGCCGGGCACTGTGGGGCTGTGGATGGGAGCTGGCACGTAAGAGGGGAATCCACAGACCAGGGCAGAGGGCAGGGCCATCCTGGACACCTTGGGCTGTGAATGGGAGCTGGCATTTATGCTTGAGTGATGGGAACATGTTAAAAGATTTTAAGGAGGGGAGTAACATTTGGGATTAATGTGTATTCTGGGAATCTCAACACAGTAAATTCATAGTTTGAATTTTCACAAGACTTCTGTACAGGCAGAGAGAAATAAGATCGCGTCTACGGCTGGGTGTTGATTATATTAAAAATATTTCTAAGTTTTTAAACGTCATTTCAACTGGTGTGTTTCTGTCTCACATTGGACATGAATAGATTGCAAGGTTAATGGAAAGTAGAAAAGTTAACTCATGAACATAAAAGATACATCGATTTGAAAACAAAACATTTATTCATTTACTTCCGCTGCAGTTTTCTTGACTGCTGAATTTCGTGAGAAGGGATAGTTCAGGGAGGGTTGTGGGGCTGAAGACCCGGACAGGAGCTGGTGCTACCGCTGTTCAAATCTGAGGGTGGTGGAGCTGGAGCCCTGGGGAGGAGCCGACGCTGCCTTTAAGTCTGCCTGAGAGTCGTTGAGCTGGAGGTCCACGGAGGAGCTGGTGCTGCCACTGATGTCTTAGGTTGTGGAGCTGAAGACAGTGAAGGAGCCGGTGTGGCTATTCCTCTGTGAGGGTCGTGGAGCTGGAGATCCAGGGGGAGAGGTGATCTAGTTTGAGGTTCATGCAGCTGCAGACCCAGAGAGGAGCTGGCGTTTCTTTAGTTTGAGGGTTGCGCAGCTGTAGAACCCAGGAGGAGCTGGCATTTTTCTAGTATTAGTGTCCTGCAACTGGAGAGGAGCTCATGTTCCAGTTTGAGAGCCGTGCAGCTAGAGACCCAGCGGGGAGCTGATGTTCCAGTTTGAGGGCTGTGCTGCTGTAGATCCAGGGGGAGCCGATGTTCCAGTTTTAAGGTCTGTGCAGCTGGAGACCCTACGGGGAGCTGATGTTCCATTTTTAGGGCCATGAAGCAGGATACCTGGCAGGGAGCTGATGTTCCAGTTTGAGGGCCATGCAGCTGTAGATCCAGGGGGAGCCGATGTTCCAGTTTGAGGGCCGTGCAGCTGGAGACCCGGCGGGGAGCAGATGTTCCAGTTTGAGGGCCGTGCAGCTGGAGCCCAGGGCTGAGCTGATGTTCCAATTTGAGGGCCGTGCAGCTGGAGACCCGGCGGGGAGCAGATGTTCCAGTTTGAGGGCCGTGCAGCTCGAGACCTGACGGGGAGCAGATGTTCCAGTTTGAGGGCGGTGCAGCTGGAGACCCGGGGGAGAACTGATGTTTTAGTTTCAGGGCCGTGTAGCTGGAGCCTGGGCAGGGAACTGATGTTCCAGTATGAGGGCCCTGCACCTGGAGACCTGGGGGGAAACATCAAACTGGAACATCAGCTCCCCTCCTGGTCTCCAGCTGCACGGCCCTCAAACTGGAACATCGGCTCCCCGCCTGGTCTCCAGCTGCACGGTTCTCAAACTAGAACATCAGCTCTCTTGCCATGTGTCCAGCTGCACGGCCCTCAAACTGCAACATCAGCTACCCCCGGGTCTCCAGCTGCATGGCGCTCAAACTGGAACATCGGCTCCCCGCCTGGTCTCCAGCTGCATGGCGCTCAAACTGGAACGTCAACTGCCTGCCGGGTCTCCAGCTGCACGGACCTCAAACTGGAACAGCTCAAACTGGAACAGTTTGAACTCGGTGGGGCAGCTCCTGTTCCAGTTTGAGGGCTGTGCAGCTGGAGCCCAGGGCTGAGCCGACGTTCCAGTTTGAGGGCTGTGTAGCTGGAGACCCAGCAGGCAGCTGACGTTCCAGTTTGAGGGCCGTGCAGCTGTAGATCTGGGGGGAGCCGATGTTCCAGTTTGAGGGCTGTGCAGCTGGAGACCCGGGGGGGAGCTGATGTTCCAGTTTGAGGGCCGTGCAGGTGGACACAGGGCAGAGAGCTGATGTTCCAGTTTGAGCACCATGCAGCTGGAGACTCAGCAGGGAGCTGATGTTGCAGTTTGAGGTCTGTGCAGCTGGACACATGGCAAGAGAGCTGATGTTCTAGTTTGAGAACCGTGCAGCTGGAGACCAGGAGGGTAGCTGATGTTCTAGTTTGAGAACCGTGCAGCTGGAGACCCGGAGGGGAGTTGATGTTCCAGTTTGAGGGCCGTGCAACTGGAGATTCAGGGTGGCGCCGATGTTCCACTTTGAGGGCGATGCAGCTGGAGACCCGGTGGGAGCTGATGTTCCAGTTTAAGGGCCCAGAAGCTGATGTTCCAGTTTAAGGGCCATGCAGCTGGAGACGCGGAGGGGAGCTCATGTTCCAATTTGAGGGTCGTACAGCTGGAGAACTAGGGAGGAGCTGATGTTGTTTTCCTTTGAGAGCCGTGGAGCTGGACACGTGGAGAGGAACTGGTGTTCTAGTTTGACGGTTGTAGAGCTGGGGATGCAGGGAGGAGCTGTTGTCTTTATAGTTTGAGGGCCGTGGAGCTGAAGACCCTGGGAGGAGCTGTTCTAGTTTGAGAGTCGTGCAGCTGGACACTCTAGGAGGAGCTGATGTTGTTGCAGTTTGAGTATTGTGCAGCTGGAGATCTAGTGGGGAAGAGGTCCTGTGATTCAAATCTAAGGGTCTCGGGGCTGGAATCTACGGGAAGAGCCAGTGCTGCCTCTCATGTCTTAGGCTGTGGAGCTGGAGACCCACGGAGGAGCCCGTTGCTGGTGTTTCTCATTGAGGGTTGTGGATACAGGGTGGAGCATTGTTTTCTAGTTTGTGGGTCGTGGAGCTGGAGACCCGTGGAGGAGCCGGTGGTGGTGTTTCTCGTTGAGGGTTGTGGAGCTGGAGATACAGGGTGGAGCATTGTTTTCTAGTTTGTGGGTCGTGGAGCTGGAGACCCGCAGAGGAGCCGGTGGTGGTGTTTCTCGTTGAGGGTTGTGGAGCTGGAGATACAGGGTGGAGCATTGTTTTCTAGTTTGTGGGTTGTGGAGCTGGAGACCCGTGGAGGAGCCGGTGGTGGTGTTTCTCGTTGAGGGTGGTGGAGCTAGAGATACAGGGTGGAGCATTGTTTTCTAGTTTGTGGGTTGTGGAGCTGGAGACCCGTGGAGGAGCTAGACTTGGTGTTTCTAGTTGAGAGTCGTGGAGCTGGAGACGCATGGAGGAGCCGGAGTTGGTGTTTCTAGTTGAGGGTCATCGAGGTGGAGATGGCGGAGTAGTCGCTGTTGATGTTCTTGTTTAAGGGTCATGGAGCTGGAGATACAGGGTGGAGCGTTGTTTTCTAGTTTGTGGGTCGTGGACCTGGAGACCCATGGAGGAGGTGTCCTTGGTGTTTCTGGTTGAGGGTCGTGGAGTTGGAGACACGCGGAGGAGCCATTGTTGGTATTTCTAGTTGAGGATCGTGGAGCTGGAGTCCCGCGGAGAATCTGGTGTTGGTGTTTCTTGCTGAGGGTCATGGTGCTGGAGACCTGCAGAGGAGAAGCTGTTGGTGTTTCTAGTTGAATGTCGTGGAGCTGGAGACCCGCCAGGAGCCGGTGTTGGTGTTTGTAGTTGAGGGTCGTGTCGCTGGAGACCCGCGGAGGAGCCGGTGTTGGTGTTTCTAGTTGAGGTTTGGGGAGTTGGAGACCCGTGGAGGAGCCAGTGTTAGTGTTTGTAGTTGACGATTTTGGAGCTGGAGACTCGTGGAGGAACTGCAGTTGGTGTTTCTAGTTGAGGTTTGGGAAGTTGGAGACCTGTGGAGGAGCCATTGTTGGTGTTTCTCGTTGACTGTTGTGGAGCTGGAGATATAAGGTGATGCGTTGTTTTCTAGTTTGTGGTTTGCGGAGCTGGAGACCCGTGGAGGAGCCGGTTTTGTTGTTTCTAATTGAGGATCGTGGAGCTGGAGACCTGCGGAGGAGCCCATGTTGGTGTTTGTAGTTGACGGTTTTGGAGCTGGAGACTCGTGGAGGAACTGCAGTTGGTGTTTCTAGTTGATGTTTGTGGAGCGGGAGATACAGGGTGGAGCATTGTTTTCTAGTTTGTGGGTCGTGGAGCTGGAGATCTGTGGAGGAGCTGTCGTTGGTGTTTCTGGTTGAGGGTTTGGAGTTGGAGACACACGGGGGAGCCATTGTTGGTGTTTCTAGTTGAGGATTGTGGAGCTGGAGACCCACGGAGGAGCCGGTGTTGGTGTTTCTAGTTGAGGATCGTGGAGCTGGAGTCCCGTGGAGGATCCGGTGTTGGTGTTTTTTGCTGAGGGTCATGGTGCTGGAGACCTGCGGAGGAGAAGCTGTTGGTGTTTCTAGTTGAATGTCGTGGAGCTGGAGACCCGCCAGGAGCCAGTGTTGGTGTTTGTAGTTGAGGGTCATGTCACTGGAGATCCGTGGAGGAGCCGGTGTTGGTGTTTTTATTTGAGGTTTGGAGAGTTGGAGACCCATGGAGGAGCCATTTTTGATGTTTCTCGTTGACTGTTGTGGAGCTGGAGATACAGGGTGATACGTTGTTTTCTAGTTTGTGCTTTGTGGAGCTGCAGACCCGCGGAGGAGCCGGTGTTGGTGTTTCTCGTTGAGGGTTGTGGAGCTGGAGATACAGGGTGGAGCGTTGTTTTCTAGTTTGTGGGTCGTGGAGCTGGAGACCTGCAGAGGAGCCGGTGGTGGTGTTTCTCGTTGAGGGTTGTGGAGCTGGAGATACAGGGTGGAGCATTGTTTTCTAGTTTGTGTGTCGTGGAGCTGGAGACCCGTGTAGGAGCCGGTGGTGGTGTTTCTCATTGAGGGTTGTGGAGTTAGAGATACAGGGTGGAGCGTTGTTTTCTGGTTTGTGGGTCGTGGAGCTGGAGACCTGTGGAGGAGCTGGAGTTGGTGTTTTTAGTTGAGGGTCGTGGAGCTGGAGACCCATGGAGGAGCTGGAGGTAGTGTTTCTAATTGAGAGTCATCGAGGTGGAGTCGGCAGAGTAGCCTCTGTTGGTGTTTTTCTTTGAGGGTTGTGGAGCTGGAGATACAGGGTGGAGCGTTGTTTTCTAGTTTGTGGGTCACAGACCTGGAGACCTGTGGAGGAGCTGTTGATGGTGTTTCTGGTTGAGGGTCGTGGAGTTGGAGACACGTGGAGGAGCCATTGTTGGTGTTTCTAGTTGAGGATCGTGGAGCTGGAGACCCGCGGAGGAGCCGTTGTTGGTGTTTCTCGTTGAGGGTTGTGGAGCTGGAGATACAGGGTGGAGCGTTGTTTTCTAGTTTGTGGGTCGCGGAGCTGGAGACCCGCCGAGGAGCCGGTGCTGGTGTTTCTTGTTGAGGGTTGTGGAGCTGGAGATACAGGGTGGAGCATTGTTTTCTAGTTTGTGGGTTGTGGAGCTGGAGACCCGTGTAGGAGCCAGTGGTGGTGTTTCTCGTTGAGGGTTGTGGAGCTAGAGATACAGGGTGGAGTGTTGTTTTCTTGTTCGTGGGTTGTGGAGCTGGAGACTCGTGGAGGAGCTGGAGTTGGTGTTTCTAGTTGAGGGTCGTGGAGTTGGAGACCCATGGAGGAGCCGGAGTTGATGTTTCTAGTTGAGGGTCATCGAGGTGGAGACGGCGGAGTAGCCACTGTTGGTGTTTTTCTTTGAGGGTCGTGGAGCTTGGGATACAGGGTGGAGTGTTGTTTTCTAGTTTGTGGGTTGTGGACCTGCAGACCCGTGGAGGAGCTGTCGTTGGTGTTTCTGGTTGAGGGTCGTGGAGTGGAGACACGCGGAGGAGCCATTGTTGGTGTTTCTAGTTGAGGATCGTGGAGCTGGAGACCCACGGAGGAGCCGTTGTTGGTGTTTCTCGTTGAGGGTTGTGGAGCTGGAGATACAGGGTGGAGCATTGTTTTCTAGTTTGTGAGTCGTGGAGTTGTAGACCCGCAGAGGAGCCAGTGCTGGTGTTTCTCGTTGAGGGTTGTGGAGCTGGAGATACAGGGTGGAGCATTGTTTTCTAGTTTGTGGTTCATGGAGCTGAGACCTGTGTAGGAGCTGGAGTTGGTGTTTCTACTTGAGGGTTGTAGAACTGGAGACCTGCAGAGGAGCCATTGCTGGCGTTTCTTGTTGAGTGTTGTGGAACTGGAGATAGAGGGTCCAGCATTGTTTTCTAGTTTGTGGTTTGCGGAGCTGGAGACCCGTGGAGGAGCCGGAGTTCGTGTTTCTAGTTGAGGATCGTGGAGCTGGAGACCCACGGAGGAGCCGGTGGTGGTGTTTCTCGTTGAGGGTTGTGGAGCTGGAGATACAGGGTGGAGCATTGTTTTCTAGTTTGTGGGTCGTGGAGCTGGAGACCCATGGAGGAGCCAGTGGTTGTGTTTCTTGTTGAGGGTTGTGGAGCTAGAGATACAGGGTAGAGTGTTGTTTTGTAGTTTGTGAGTCGTGGAGCTAGTGACCCGTGGAGGAGCCAGTGTTAGTATTTCTAGTTGAGGGTTGTGGAGGAGAAGACCTGCAGAGGAGCCGGGGTTGGTGTTTCTTGTTGAGGGTCGTGGAGCTGGAGACCCGCGGAGGAGTCTGTGTTCGTGTTTCTTGTTGCGGGTCGTGGAGCTGGAGACCTGCAGAGGAGCTGGAGTTGGTGTTTCTAGTTGAGGGTCATTGACCTGGAGACCCGTGGAGGAGCCGCTGTTGGTTTTTGTAGTTGAAGGTCATGGAGCTGGAGACCCACGGAGCAGCCGCTGTTGGTGTTTCTAGTGGAGGGTCGTGGAGTTGGAGAGCCGTGGAAGTGCTGCTGTTGTTGTTTCTAGTTGAGGGTCGTGGAGCTGGAGACCTTCCGAGGAGTTAGTGTTGGTGTTTCTAGTTGTGGGTTGTGGAACTAGGACCCGCGGAGGAGCCGTTGTTGGTGTTTCTCGTTGAGTGTTGTGGAGCTGGAGATACAGGGTGGAGCGTTGTTTTCTAGTTTGTAGGTTGTGGAGCTGGAGACTCGCGGAGGAGCCAGTGTTGGCGTTTGTAGCTGAGGGTCGTAGAGGAGGAGACCTGCAGAGGAGCCGGTGTTGGTGTTTCTTGTTGAGGGTTGTGGTGCTGGAGACCTGTGGAGGAGCCGCTGTTGGTGTTTCTAGTTGATGGTCGTGGAGCTGCAGACCCGTGGAGGAGCCAGTGTTGGTGTTTCTAGTTGAGGGTCGTGGTGCTGGAGACCTGCGGAGGAGCCGCTGTTGGTGTTTCTAGTTCAGAGTCGTGCAGCTGAAGACTTGCAGAGCAGCCAGTGTTGGTGTTTCTAGTTGAGGGTTGTGGAACTGGAGACCCACGGAGGAGCCATTGTTGGTGTTTCTCGTTGAGTGTTGTGGAGCTGGAGATACAGGGTGCAGCGTTGTTTTCTAGTTTGTGGTTTGTGGAGCTGGAGACCCGTGGAGGAGCCGGAGTTCGTGTTTCTAGTTGAGGGTTGTGGAGCTGGAGACCCGCAGAGGAGCCATTGTTGGTGTTTCTCGTTGAGGGTTGTGGAGCTGGAGATACAGGGTGGAGCATTGTTTTCTAGTTTGTGGGTCGTGGAGCTGCAGATCCGTGGCGGAGCCAGTGGTGGTGTTTCTCATTGAGGGTTGTAGAGCTGGAGATACAGGGTGGAGCGTTGTTTTCTAGTTTGTGGGTCGTGGAGCGGGGACCTGTGGAGGAGCCGGTGGTGGTGTTTCTCGTTTAGGGTTGTGGAGCTAGAGATACAGGGTGGAGCGTTGTTTTCTAGTTCGTGGGTCACGGAGCTGGAGACCCGTGGAGGAGCTGTTGTTGGTGTTTCTGGTTCAGGGTCGTGGAGCTGGAGACCCGTGGAGGAGACGGTGTTGGTGTTTCTAGTTGAGGGTCATGCAGCTGGAGACCCGTGGAGGAGCCGGAGTTCGTGTTTCTAGTTGAGGGTTGTGGAGCTGGAGACCCACGGAGGAGCCGGAGTTGTTGTTTCTAGTTGAGGGTCATGGAACTGGAGACCCGCCCAGGAGCTGGTGGTGATGTTTCTGGTTGTGGGTTGTGGAGCTGGAGATACGGGGGGAGCATTGTTCTAGTTTGTGGGTCGTGGAGTTGGAGACCCGCGGAGGAGCTTGTGTTGGTGTTTCTAGTTGCGGGTTGTGGAGCTCGATACCCGCGGAGGAGCGGTGTTGGCATTCCTAGTTGAGGTTCGTTGATCTGGAGATATAGGGGGGGAGCGTTGTTGTTCTAGTTTGTGGGCCCTGGAGCTAGAGACCTGGGGAAGAGCTGATGTTCTAGTTGAGGGTCGTATGTCTGGAGACCCAGGGAGGAGCTGGTTCTTCTGTTGTGTAAATCTGAAGGTCGTCGAGTTGGAGATCCAGGGAAGAGCTAGTGCTGAGGTTCAAGTCTGAGAGGCTCGGAGCTTGAGCCCCTGGGAGGAGCTGGAGCTGCCACTGTCTTAGGTTGTAAAGCTGGAGACCCAAGGAGGAGCTGGTGTTACTTTTGTAGTGTGAGATTTGTGGAGCTGGAGACCCAGGGAGGAGCTGGTGTGTTTCTAGTTGGATTGTCATGCAGTTGGCGACCCGGGGATGAGCTGATGTTGTCCTAGTTTGAGTGTCATGGAGCTAGAGACCCACAGATGAGCTGGTGCTGCTGCTGTTTAAATCTGAGGGTGGTGGAGCTGGAGATCCGGGGAAGAGCTGGTGCTGTGGTTCAAGTCTGAGGCTGTCAGAGCTGGAGCCTCCAGGAAGAGTAGGTACTGCCACTGATGTCTTAGGTTTTGGAGCTGGAGACCTAAGGAGAAGGAAGGCTGGTGTTGTAGTTTGAGGTTCGTGGAGCTGGAATCCTGGTCAGGAGCCAGTGATGCTGTTTAAGTCTGAAGTTTGTGGAGCTAAACATGCAGCTGATGTTGGGGAAGTAGAGAGAGAGAGAGAGAGTGTGTTACAGTACCCCACTTGAAACTGTACATGTAGCTGAATCCCAAGCAAGTTAAGCCTGGGAGCTTCTCAGTCCTCGTGATCATTACATTCCTTTTTCTTTTACAGAGTTTGTATTTGTTTTCTGTCTCATGAGATAGGAAGACCCTGATTAATACCCTCAGGAATTGAAAAGCTTAAAAAAAACTAAGTGATTTTGCTATAATCATAATAATAGAAATTAAACTATGATTATCCTGACAGACAAAATCAGACACCACACACAATATCTTTCAATCAGTTAGTAAAATAAAATATAAATTGAAAAATAGACCCATGCAAAGCTATAAAAGTTATTTCTTGGAGAAGCGATGGATGACAGAGATTAATCTGAGAGTTACTATTAATGGAGAAACTTAGAACTTACCATTTTTCCTGTGAGGTTTCGGTGCTGATACTGATACTCTGTGAGTTCTGGCCGCTGAGTCCGTTTGCACAGCCTGGCGATGCAGCAGGTTCACAGAAGGGCCCTGTCCCAGCTGCTCCTGCTCCACTATGATGGTGCAGCCTCTGCTCTGTGTCGTGAGGGGAGACCAGGCCTTTGATCACAAGCGTATCCATGGTGAGGTTCTGTGGATGGAACCTCATGGATGTTCCTTCCTGATGTTCATCGGCCATCTTGCTATTTAATGCATCTTGTTTATAACTGTCTTCTAAATATTGAATAGAAATAAAGCGTTGGTACAGTATGGGTAAAATATAAAGAATATCGACACATTGGACACAGAGGACCTCCACCAAGTTTAGGGAATGAATCTGAAGAGACATAACTTCAGATGTTCCCTGGAGGCCCTGCCTGAGTCCCAGTCCCTCCCCTTCTCCTACAGAGGGAATTACTTCCTGCTTTAGTCTTTATTGTTCCCATACTTTTTTTCACAGTACGTTTCTTTCACCGCGTATGTGTACACCCCCAAAATATGCCATTTAGTTTTTGAACTTTCTGTTTTCTTTTTGAGGCAGGGTCTTGCTCTGTTGCCTCGGCTGTAGTTTTGAACTTTGATGTGAGGAAATTCTCCTGCGTGGCTGCTCCTATGCTGCATGGCTCTGAGCATCTGCTCAATGTCTGTTTTTGTCTTCCATTCTCCCCCTGAGACCCACCCACACTGACGTGGTTCATTTTCATTGTGTGATCTCCCGTCTCCGTTCTCCCCCTGAGGCCCACCCACACTGACGTGGTTCATTTTCATTGTGTGATCTCCTGTCTCCATTCTCCCGAAGACCCACCCACACTGACGTGGTTCATTTTCATTGTGTGATCTCCCGTCTCCGTTCTCCCCCTGAGACCCACCCACACTGACGTGGTTCATTTTCATTGTGTGATCTCCCGTCTCCGTTCTCCCCCTGAGACCCACCCACACTGACGTGGTTCATTTTCATTGTGTGATCTCCCATCTCCGTTCTCCCCCTGAGACCCACCCACACTGACGTGATTCATTGTCATTGCTGCGTGATCTCCCGTCATCTGAGGGGAGCACGGGAAATGTCTTCATGTCCCTGTGAGTGAGTGTTTGACCAGGTTGGGGCCCTTAGGACTGTGTTTTGCTAGGAACGTTCTTGGGCATTTCTTTTTACACAAGTGCAAGTTTCTTCGGGTCAGTAGATTTCAAGTTTTAAAATTTCATCCCAGGTAAGAAATGTAATTTTCCTCATAACCCACAACACACACCCTTTCATATACAAGTGTAACAAAAATATATTTCATAACCATTCTTAGCAGTGCCTGGTGTTCCTGCTACTCTCCATTCTCCCCAACACTGGCATTGATTGGGTTGTGGGATTTCTGCCAGTCTGGTGGGTGTCACATGATATCTCCCCGTTGGGCTGAGCCCCTCTTCGTGTTTTCATTAGCCGTTCCTCCACATCTCCTCTTCTGTGGAGGGCCGGTTCAGCTCTTTTGCCCAGTTTTTGTTGTTTGAATTTTTGCACTTTTCTTTTATTATTCCAATTATTATGTTTTTGAGACAGAGTCTCACTCTGTCACCCAGACTGGAGTGCAGTGGCGTGATCTCAGCTCACTGCAACCTCCACCTTCTGGGTTCAAGTGATTCTCCTGCCTCAGCCTCCTGAGTAGCTGGGATTACAGGCGCACGCCACAACACCCAGCTAATTTTTGTATTTTTCCTAGAGATGGGGTTCCACCATGTTGTCCAGGCTGGTCTGAAACTCCTGACCTCAGGTGATTCTCCTGCCTCAGCCTCCCAAAGTGCTGGGATTACAAGCGTGAGCCACCATGTCCAGCCTGCCTTTTTCTTTTTCAAAAGGACTCTTTATAGATTATACCTATTCATTCCGGTGACTATCTGTGTGGCAAGCATGGGTTTGAATCCACCAGGATGAACATGGAGGATCTCCTCTCTGGTGGCAGAAGAGACAGAGAGGGATAGGAGGGGAGGGAGAATCAGAGCCAAGAGGAGGCTGAGTCAGGTGGGGGTTGCAGGCTGCTGTGAAGACTTGGCTGCTTCTCTGAGTCGGGTGGGATTAGCAGGGGATTTAAACAGAGGAACCACGGGATTTCCCCTGTGCATTTCTGCCATGGTTGGCTCAGCTGAACACACCTCTTGAACAAGACTTGGCCGTGGACACCCAGAGGCCCTTGGGTGAGGGTTTACCTCCTGGCATGGCCACTGACACATCCACGTTTGGCGCCCACACGACTGGGCGGCCCCGAGACCTGCTCTGCCTGGGCTTCCCCTTGGTGGCGTTTCTCAAGTTTGTCCCCTCTCAAGTCTGCCCCATCCGGAAAACCAAACACCTCTCTCTCCTACATGGAAACCCCCGTCAGAACCTCCCAACTCACGGCATCCCGTCAACATCACAGTCCCGACTTTCCCACACGGACAAGCCCATGGGACCCCCTGATGGACCAGGACAGCGTCAGCACTAAGACACGCCCTGAAACTCACAGAAAGAGCGGACCAAGAAGACGGGAACTGCACAGGGCACTGAGAGCTGCAAACACCCAAGATACTGTCAGAGACGGAAAAAGGTATGGCCGTGGCTGACACAAAATGTTACTCAACATTTATCACAGGCCTAAATGGAGAACACAACACTATAAAACCATTAGATAAAAACACAGGGGAAAATTTGTATGGCCTGGGGTTAGGTGAAAAGTTCTTAGACATGACACCAAAGGCATGATTCATAGAAGATTGACAAATTAAATTTAGTCATAATTTAAAATTATAATTCTATAAAGCAATATAAAAATCTTAAAAGAATGAAATGCAAACTATGGGCTAGAAAAAAAATACCGGTTAATCACACATCTCACAATGTACTGGCACGCAGAATATACGAAGAACCGTCAAAACTTAACCATAAGAAAGTAAAACCCCAGTATTAAAGAGAAGGCAAATATTTTAATGGAGCCCTCATCAAGGAAGGTATAAGGAGGGCATATTGCCCGAGAAAGAGGCTCAACATCATAGAGATGCTGGAGAAATGCCAGTCAACAGTAGCTCTGCAAATCTATTAAAATGGCTAAAAACAGACAAAAACCACGGGCCAACCCAGCTTCTAGTGACGATGCAGAGGAACCGGGACCCTCATAAGCGGCAGTGGGAATGGGAGGGATCCCGCCATGCTGGAACGTGGTCCGGGAGTTTCTTATTGAGTTAAGCACATCCTTACCACGTCATCCAGCAACCCCACTCCTGAAATTTCCCCCAAGAGAAAACTTAAACGTGCACACACAAACCTGCACTCAAGTGTTTAGGCCTCATTGCTCATTGCCAATAACTGGAAGAAAACAAATTGTCCATCGGCAGGAGAAGGCGTGAACCAACGCGGATGCTTCCACACAGGGGGCACCAACCAGCAGTGGAAACATGCACCCCAAATGCCCCAGGTCTCCCAGGCCACATGCCTGGTGAAGAAAGCTAGTTTCGGTGGGCACAGGCCGAAGGATGCCGCCACATGACACCTTGGAGAAGACAGTGCTACCGTGTTGGGAAGCAGGGCAGTGGTTTCGAGGGGCTACGGGTGGAGGGGCGAATGGAGGCGCTCTCTGGGGCGAAGGCTGAGCACCTGCACCTCACTGTGGGCTGCGGCTGAGAGGCTGTACAGCAGACACTGGCTTCAGTACATGCAGACTGAAGGAGGAAGGCGCCCACAAGTCAAAGACAGAGGGTGTCACCTTCATGAAACAAAAACATTAAAAAAAAAAACCTCCTAAAATTAAGTATTTCTTAAGCACGTTGGACTTTGAGTTGACACAATCTGCCTGGGAGCATGGAACAAACCACCGGCTTGGCGACCCCGGAGGGACAGGGTGGAGGGTTTAGACCTCAGTTGAAGGGCTCAGTACCTGGCTATAGGAAATAACAGATTTCAAAAGCGGCAGGGAGGAAATAATTTCTGCTGATGAGGTTGCATTTCCCCAGATAGCTGGCAGAGTAAATTAAAGCAATATTGTAAAACAATGCACATCTTGATGGAATCTCAGGATCACAAGGTTGTGTTGAAAGAGATTTGAACATGTCCAGGAAAGAAGACAAATGAGCTGAATCTTGCAGCTGCCCTTCAATGGGGGAATGGGCCGGGTGGCCATGATTCTCCGTGACATTGCAGGAATTCTCCTGGTTGGATCCTCAGGAGCCTTTTCTTCTTGTCCACACTCACCTTTGGGGGTTGGTGTGGGTCCTTGGTAGTCATGACTGCACTCGGGGCCGGGGGCCTGTTGAGGCTGCTCTCCATGTTTCCAAAATGCAGGGGTTTGTTCCAGATCCTACTGCTCAGCACACAGAAAGCCAGTCACTGAGACGATGGTTACTGCCAGTGAAGAAGGCATGCATCAGGAGCTGCAGGCTAGGAGATGGGAGGTCAGCCTCAAATGCATTTTCCTGACTGACTGTATAGCAGGGAAGAAATGTGACTATGTGTAAGGAAAACAGGAATTAGGGGGAGAGAGGAAGAGGAGTTGGTCAGGAGGAGGCAGGTGGCTGATCAGACAATCATGATGGGTGAAGGGTTTGTTTTTTTTTGTTTTGTTTTTTGTTTTTTTTTTGAGACGGAGTCTCGCTCTGTCGCCCAGACTGGAGTGCAGTGGCGCGATCTCGGCTCACTGCAAGCTCCGCCTCCCGGGTTCACGCCATTCTCCTGCCTCAGCCTCCGGAGTAGCTGGGACTACAGGCACCCGCCACCACGCCCGGCTAATTTCTTTTTGTATTTTTAGTAGAGATGGGGTTTCACCGTGTTAGCCAGGATGGTCTCGATCTCCTGACCTCGTGATCCGCCCGCCTCGGCCTCCCAAAGTGCTGGGATTACAGGCTTGAGCCACCGCGCCCGGCCCTGGGTGAAGGGTTTGGTGTCTCACTGACCAGATGCCGTGATCTGCTGAGTCTCTGTTCCTTCACACTACCTGGGAGGCCTGATGGTCAGTTTCCTGAGAAAGGAACTCAAATAAGACACATGTCACATTCTCAAGTTTCAAGACCACAAGGATCCATTTCTATGTTATTCAGAGAAACCATGAACATCAGTTCTCTGCGACAATCAGGTCAGCTCAACACCAGACCCGATCTGCCATGACGCCTGCTGCTCAGCCCTCAGATAAAGTCCAGAATCCAGTGTCCTCTCTCCAACCCCAGCCTGGTCCCACACCCACACCTCCCCGCTACGCCCTGGGCCTCATTGCTGTCCCGCCGCAGAGGGGTCAGGGAGCTGCACACGCCCCGCGTGCACCTGGGCATGTGGCATATTTCAGATGCACCTGGTGTCACTGTTCGCACAAACCTGAGTGGGAAGAGATCCAAATGCTCGTTCACGGCAGATGGATGAGGGCGTCCCAGCAAGTCCCTCAGGGGAGTCAGCGAGCACAAGGTGAGGGACCTCCAGAGACATGAATGGGTCTCAGACAGTGTGTGAGTGGACGAAGCAGCAAAAACACACACTGCTAGTTCAGTCAGTTCTGTTGAGCTCAGAATAGTCCACATCATGTTGATGTTTCTAATCTGGGGCTCACATTCTTCATTCAGAATATGGCAAGGACTTTAGAAGTCATCTAAAGTATCAACAATTTGAAGTCCTTTAATACAAAAAGTATAGAATATTACCTTTGTCACATAGCAACAGGGAAATGAAAAAAGAAAATTGACTTATGTTCTTTAATGGCTAGGAAAATATTCTTAAAAAGGTATCTCAAGCACAGGTGAATCTAAGAAATGACCAATTTCATTCTTTACATAGATAAATATAAGGTTAGATCCCTGTAAATAAATGAAGCCATTAAGGGTAGAGTCCCACAGATCACAGAACTGACCCAGCATCCAGCTCTGCTCACGATTTCAGGGAGTAATTTCCAGGCACAGGTCGAGCTGGAGAAGCTGGGGACCCTCGTGGCCCCACTGTCCTTCCTGCCTCACAGGGTCTCTGAGGGGTGCCTGGAACATTTCCTCTTGGGCTTTGAAGATCATTTCACTGAAACGCGACATTTTCTAGGTGCCACGGGCCTGAGCCCAGAAACTTCACCTGCGACAGTGGCTCCCCAGGAGTGAGCACCAGGCACTGTCAGGGGTTCTTTCCCAGCACATTTACAAGGACTTGATGGGTTCTTCTTCCTTCAGGAGCAATCCCAGTGGGCAGAAGGAGGGGACGGGAGGCCTGGCAAATGCTCCTCCCCAGCTCCGTTCCGAGCTCCATGGGGCTCTGGCAGGCCTGACGTCTCATGCAGATGAGGGATTAGGGTTCCTCCCCTGCCTCGCTGCTCTCAGGCCCTCATGGCACCCTCCCCACCCCCGTGCAGCCGGCGGACCCTGCTCCCACCCAGCTGTTCTCAGGACTCTCATCCTTCCAGGACGACACCCTACCTGGAGCACCCGTTCCTGTGGCGCCCCCAGTCCTGCACTGCAGCATTCACCCTGTCACTTCCATGGCGAGACCATCCTGGAACCGTGATCAGCCCATCGGTGTCATCCACTGTCCTCCTAGCCCATTTTCTGTGCTTGTTTCTCATTCCCAAAACATCCTGAAATTACAAGAAATTAACTTTTTTCGTCTCTGTGCTTCTGAAGTGGGTTTGGCTTAATATAACATTGATGTATTTTTAAGGGGTATTTTTAAAGCTGTACTTTAAGAAATATTTCTTACATTCTTTTGAAGTTTTTTTTTTTCTTTAAGACGGAGTCTCACTCTGTCTCCCAGGCTGGAGTGCAATGGCGTGATCTTGGCTCCCTGCAACCTCCACCTCCCAGGTTCAAGTGATTCTCCTGCCTCAGCCTCCTGAGTAGCTGGGAATTACAGGTGCGCACCACCGTGCCCAGTTAATTTCTGTATTTTTAGTAGAGACGGGGTTTCACCATGTTGGTCAGGCTAGTCTCGAACTCCTGACCTCATGATTCATCTGCCTTGGCCTCCCAAAGTGCTGGGATTACAGGTGTGAGCCACCACGCCTGGCCGGTTTTTTTTTTTGTTTTTTTTTTTTTTAATCAAATACAGTTGAGGCTCTCTTGGAGATCCCACATTAAAAAGAACTGAGACAAATCAGATCTCAGAGGCAGGACAGTGCCCTGTGAAGCACATGTCCAGTCCCATCACTGTCCTTCCCTCACGTGGGCCCAGGGATGTGGGTGATGGTATTTGTTGCCCCGGTGATGGAGCAGATTTGATCTGCCTGTGTGGGAAGGGGTTAACTCAACAGGCCTGGATTGATCAGACCCTGCACGTTCCCAGGAAGGGCCCTTGGCTGGCTCCTGGGAACTGAGCTCTTGCAGTGTTCTGACTGATAAGAGAGACTTGAGCCATGTTGCACTACTTTGCCTGGGTAGTTGACCAACAAGGTGATGGATGGTAAACACCTGCTTTCCCTGTGGGTGGCTGGAACTTCCCTGACTGACCCCCAGGTTCAGGAGAGCCTCCCTGGTCCGCACCACGGCACTAGCTGTCCCAGCTCCTTGCTGGAGGAATCCAGTGCACCCTGTGTGACTCCGCTGGGAGGGGCTCTGGAAGCGCCTGGCTTCCCCAGCAGCCCTTTCCCTTTCAAGTTGGAGGGTGGTCTCAGGGACCCCCATGCAGTCTTTCATGCTTGCTTTCACCAGAAACTCACCTTGGCAGGGCTTCAGGGGAAGGGTTGGGATTTGGTGACAAGTGACTCCATGGCCTGGGGCCAAGCACAGCATCTACTTAGGTTTTCAGGCAGATGCCCAGGTATGTCTAGCACCTAATGTAACTGAGGCATGAAATGTCTGTGCGCCACGATGCTTCAGCTTGTTACGGGCAGTTAGGCCTTGTGGTGGTTCTCTCTTGGTTTCTCTCTTGGTTTCTGTGGAGAAGCCAGACCCTGCTGTGGTTGGCAAGGAAGGTGAGTGGAGATAGCAGGAGTGTCCATCCCTCAGGAGCCCTTTCTAGTGGAGCGGCTGCCTCTCTCTGATCCTTGATTCATCCCAGGGCAACCTCTGCTCTCCTGGGCAGTTCTTAGAATACTCCAGGAGACCCCAGTACAGCTGTCCGGTTCCTCCTGGACCCCAGCTCTCAGGAATGCACCATCTCTGCACTCTCCATGCGCGCCCATCCAGACGGCACCTGAGCTTCCCCATGCCTGCGCTGCAGGGTTAACATCTTGCTTGTGTTTTAACCTGTGTTGCTTTGGTTTAAAACTTGTTTGGCCGTGTTTTTGCTGAGATGGCCCAGAGAAGCTTCTACTTATGATCAGGACACCTCACAGTGCAGCCTTCACTTGAGGACTTAGGTCTCATCCAGGTCCACACAGTCCAGGGCCACGGATGCAGAAGACAGAGGAGAAGAACCTCATGGCATGAAGACAGAGGATTGATTGCCCAGGAGGCTTCCAGGGGCTTTGGCTCCTGGGGCTCCTTGTCAGCACTGGGTCAGAGCAGGTCACCCTTGTGTGCAGACACTAGGTTCCTGTACACAGCAGTGAAGAATGGGGGAAGACCAGATGGATTTGGGTGAGGCAGGGATGCTCCTTGGTGTTTAGAGTTTTCCTCTTTCTTTGCCTTGTGGGTTCTCTGTAGCTTATCTTTGTTTTTTGTAATACTAGTTTCCAGTAATTCTGACCTTTCCGAATACCTCTGTATACATATGCCTGCCTACTCTCCCTCCAGCTACCTGTAAAGCCTGCAGAAACGTATTCCTGCAGATTATCACTCTATTCAGCCTAACAGATGCTCGTGGAGTGTTTGCTGTGTGTGTGCCACGGGTTCAGGGTTCAGGTGCACCTGCCTTTGTGGGAAGAGCACAGCTTCCCTGCATAACTGCTGGAGGGTGGGATCTTCCCAAGGGGAAGTTGGGAGGTGCTCAGGCAGAGTAAATGGATTTAACTTCTGGGCTGGGAGAACATGGTACCCCCGTGGAAGGCTCCCTGAGGAAGGAAAGGAAGGAGCTGGAGGGAGGGTATGTGCGTCTTAGGAGGGGACGCACTTCAGGTGAGAGCAGGCATGGCACTAGGAGGAGCCCCATGAGCCCAGAGTGATGACTCGTAGAGGCCTAAGGGACCGTGCCAGCACCAGAGTGATGACTCGTAGAGGCCTAAGGGACCGTGCCAGCACCAGAGTGATGACTCGTAGAGGCCTAAGGGACCGTGCCAGCACCAGAGTGATGACTCGTAGAGGCCTAAGGGACCGTGCCAGCACCAGAGTGATGACTCGTAGAGGCCTAAGGGACCGTGCCAGCACCAGAGTGATGACTCGTAGAGGCCTAAGGGACCGTGCCAGCACCAGAGTGATGACTCGTAGAGGCCTAAGGGACCGTGCCAGCAGACCCCACCGCCCGTGCTCCACCGGGAGCCTGACATTGTTCTCTGAGATCGAGGGCTGTCCCTGTGTGCTGCCCAGGACTGTGGCAATTTTGTGTATAGAAAAAACAACTGTGTGTCTAATACAGATGGGGTATGAGGAGAGCCACTGGTCTTTCCTGACATTAACAATATGTTTAGTTCATTTTCAGTGAGTATGGAAGTTATTGAAGGTACAGATCACTCTGAAAATAGGCTCTTGTGTGTGAAGGTCATCAGTGAATCTTCACCCTCATAGTTGGTAAATGGTTGTGAGCACTCAAGGGTATCAGATTCTACAGTGAATCCGAGGATAGCACAGTATTCCTATTCAGTTTCAGGGAAAATCATATAAAGCCCAGACCGTAATTTGTCAGGAATGTTTGCAGTGTGGTGATGGATGTCTTCACCGTGCTTTGGGATGATTGCTGAGGGAGAACGGAAGGAGGGGTCTGGTACTTGCACCTTTCGGTAGAATTAGTGTGAATGCCACAGCGACCGAGCTGTGCTCAGGTGTCTGCCGGCAGTGGTGGCCTTGACGATGGATTTTCTGAAATGGGAATTTGTGAAGTTCTCTAACAAAAGTGCAAACTTCTTAACTTGGCTGGTGGCTGCATCCTTGAAAAATTCCGTGTGTAAAATGATACAGAACCATTTCTCAGTTATCTGTTAAATAAGAGTGCGTGTCCAGCCACGATGACTGTGGACGGCCATGGAGGTCTGGCAGGCCACGGAGGACTCCCATACTCAGCAGGGTGTGACCCCACCACACAGTGCTTTGGCTCCTCCCAGGAGTCACGGCAGCTGACACGTCACCTGGAGTGTCTAGAAAACCACTACCCTAGAGCCCCTACTGCCTTTCCCGGGGCCTCCAGCTATAGACAAGGAACTCACTGTCCCACAAAGATTTTCCTTTTACTTTAACTCCTGTTGTTTGTTTTCAGGCATGTGGACTCCCTTTAATCCAGTGACTGTCAGGTCGATCATATGTAAATATCAGCAGATGGACACGCCTGGGCTTCTTTGTATCCGACCCGCTTGGGTACCCACTTGTGTTTCCTTTGTCTGTGGGTCCGTATCACTTTCCTCCCTTCTGGAATACCACTTAGATGAGCGTAGGCCCTTTCATCCCTCTCCCCCCGTCTCTGTACCTTTTCATGTCTCTCCGTGTCTGTTTGCTTTATTCTTTATTCTGATTATTGTTAATGTACTGTTTGTTTAACCTGTCCTTTCAGTTTCTAATTCTAAAGATTATATATATTTAAAATTTCTAAATTAGTTACTTTCACATCTTATCTGGGTGTTTTTGATAGACATTGCATATTTATTTTTGTGATTCCATCCTTTATTCGAATATTTCATATGATAGTCTTCAGTTTTAAGAACATGTTTTTATTGAAAAGTGCTAGGTATTTGTGACGTGGAGCTACTTGACAGTATGTTTGAAGTCCTTGGGAGGGTGGTCTATAGCTGATTGTTTTTCCTGCTCAAGCCCACACAGAGTAACCAACTTCCTTGATGTTTCTGTAATTTTTGTTTGTTTTGTGGGTCCATGTGTAGCCTTAATGTGAGGGTCTGCATCATTTCTTTGGGTCCAGGGTCTCCCCAGCTGTACAGGTAGCCGGGTTTTTGCTTGTTTCTTTTAAGAGACAGGGTCTCCCTGTGTTGCCCAGGCCTGGTCTGGAATTCCTGGGCTCAAGCAATCCTCCTGCCTCAGTCTCCCAAAGAGTGGGGATTACAGGTGTGCACCCCCATGCCCAGACGGTAGCTGGGGTGGGAGCTGCAGCTCCAGGGGCAGGCAGGTGTTCAGGAGAGTCATTCTGTGTCTCCATCCCCTGTAGCTGGGTGGGAGGTGCAGCTCCAGGGGCAGGCAGGTGTTCAGGGGAGTCGTGTTTCCATCCCCGCCCCACTTGATTTCTGGAAGGTTTCCTTTGCTGGGAGGTGCGGCCCCCTTCACTCCTCTTTAATATGGAATCCCAGGTTCAGTTCTGCCTCACAGGGACCACGGCAATGTGTCTCCAGGTTTCCCAGAGCAGCCTAGGGCTCATTCCTTCCTCTCCCATCCATGCATGCGTTTTAGTCTTGTGAGGATTCCCTGAGTTCCTTGCGAAGCCCGTGTGTGGTGAGGTGTCTGAGTCCTAGTGCTGGTGTAGCTGGGGGGCTTTTCCAGACGGTTGTGCCCGCTGGTCAGGCAAATGTCGCCACATCACACTGATGGAAGGAGAGAAAACCTGGAAGCATAGCAGTGGCAGGGCTCAGCCTTTAGTGCTAGAAAAGGTGTTGATAATGGGGAGCTACCTCCCCCCCAGAGAGGAAGGGCCTGGGAGCCACTCCTCTGCGGAACCCTCACCCTGGTGTGCAGCTCACCCAGCACCCTTCCCTACTGGTGTCTGGTGCACAGTGGGTCCTGCACGCACCAGCATCGTCCACACACACCGTGCACGTCGTGGAACAGTCCTGTGAAAAACAGCCCCTGGTTGCACACGGGGTTGTGGACTGTTGGGAGGAAGCATCGATGCTGTTTCTCACATGATTTTTCATCCTGTGGATTTTCATTCAGTTGTGACGTATTTCCAATGAAACTAGGAGTAGTCGTATTGCAGTCCTATATTAACCTCTGTTCTTGAAAAGAGACCACGTGATTTATCGTTTTCTCTGCAGCAGTAATTCAGATTGAATTTTTCTATGGGTTTTAACCATATTGCGACTACGTGTAAAGGTAGTTGCAGATTCTTTTGTATTTGGACCTGGAGTTAGACTGAAAGCAAATAGGATGTAGGCGAGGGTCTGTTTCTAATTAAAGCAGGTTTTCCTGACAGGGCTGTTCCGAGCCTCCACCAGTGCTCTGGGTCCTGGAGAGTCAGAGGGTCAGCTCTGGGAATTAGATTCGTGTTCTAGGCCGAGACCCAGGAGCCAGAGGAGATGGGGCCACTCACCCTCCGTGCGCCTCGGAAGCTGAGTGTGAAGCTCTGCTCTTCTTTCCGTCATGGCTGCGGCCGGATTTCCTCGCACATCCTATTGCACGGCCTGCCTCACAGCTGCAAGCGCACCTTCTCATGGGACTTAGGGGGCTAGGGCTGGGGGACAATCCCTCACACCCCCACCCAGGGCAAAAGTGACAAGACTTTTAGGGATTTCGTCCCTATTCACAGACAGGCATGCATTGCCCAGCCCCTGTTAGTGATCAGCAGTGGGGCCCCGCCAGGCTCCGAGGGCGGAGGTTTGGTGTGAAGCCTCGAGTGAGTTTGCTGCGACTGATCTTTTGTTGCTTGACTGTTCCTCTGTCTCAGCCATGTTTGACCGTGAGAACAAGGCCGGTGTGAACTTCAGCGAGTTCACGGGTGTGTGGAAGTACATCACGGACTGGCAGAACGTCTTCCGCACGTACGACCGGGACAACTCCGGGATGATCGACAAGAACGAGCTGAAGCAGGCCCTTTCAGGTTTCGGTAACTCACTCATCCTGGCTTGTGTAGCGTGTTTCATTTTGGAACCTAGGAGCCGTTGAAGTTTTTTAAACCTTGTTGAACTTAACTGATTGTCTAACCAGGCTATGTAAAGTTTTTGTTGACATCATGCAGGTTCGTATTTGATACTGCTCATGTCGGAAGGCGATCCTTGACACGGATACGTTTATGCAGTTTTTTATCCAAAATGAGATAAGGGCTATGCAAGCCATTCGTCTTTTGTGAAGTGGAATGATGTTACGAGCAAAACTGAGAATGTGGCTTTTGAAATCATTTAAAAGTGGATCCGTGAAAATACCGTGGGGCAGGGCAGCTTATATTTCATGATAGATCAAAGCGTGTTGAAAAGGTGACAGTCAACCTAAGAAACAGCTGTCAGTCACCAGGTCCAAACCGTGCGCCTCAGAAGGGGCGTCAGGCAGATTGCGTGCCCATTCTCAAGTGTGCTCGGCGTGTGTGTGCTCGGCGTGTGTGCGCACACGTGTGCCGTGCACCTCAGAACAGCATCAGAGAGGCGGAGCACGTGATCATTCTCAAGTGTGTTCCGCAGGTGCGTACTGTGTGCATGTGTGTGAACGCGTGTGCACACACGTGTGACAGTGTGCCGTGGGACTAGGAGTGTTTACAGGGCCCGTCCAGAGTGCATCCATAGGGCCTGTCCACGGGCTTCCTGTGCTAGTCTCAGGTCTGAGAGGAAGCAGGGGTTCTATTTACAGAGGAACAACGGACATGTTTGGGGCCAGCCTGAGGCTCTTGGTGGCTGCACCAAGATTCTAATCCAGGCGGATTTCATCTGGCCCCTGTATGAAGCCGCTTCCGTGATTTACTTAAAAGGCTCCTTAGAAACAGTGAGGAAAATTCGATTCTACTTGAGTACCTCTGAGATAACTGGAGTCTCACTTACCTAAGCACGCCGCCTCTCCTCGCGTTTCCTCCCAGCATGCACTTTATGGCTGCCTTTCTTTCTCTTCTCTTTCTCACCTTACAAGCTTGTCCACAGGGCTGGCTATGCACACTGGGTCTCAAGAAGCAGTTCTGAGCTGACCAGCTGCGAGCCAGGATTTGGGCTGGATGGCTCTGAATTGGCACTTGGAATGCAGCTGACCTTGCTGTGTCCTTGGGTGGGGGAAGTGGAGGGAACCCTGGCCGGCTCCTCTTCCCTGGAGCAAGTAAGGAAGGGCTGGAAGGGAAGGATGCCACCCTCCACAGAGAGCGGTCCTGGGGCCGGGGAGGCCCGTGCTGCCGAGTGCGGCCAGGACCACATGGACTTCAGGACCAGCCTGGAGTTATTTTTAGACAAGCGACCTCTGGTGCCACAGACATCTTTTCCCAACCTTGTCAGGCCCCGGAGCTCCCTTTGCCTCGTGCCGGTGACCACCGGTCCTCAGAATGCGCAGTGGAAGTTGCTGTGGACGGTGCTGCCTGCTCTCTGAGGCCCTCTTCGTCCTGGTCTGGCGAAGGACTGCCCAGAAAACTGTGCTGAGCTGTGGTGGGAGGCACGGCCGGTCACACAGCCTTCCTGGTGCCCCGGAGCGGGCAGGCCTCCTCGTGTTGCACGGTGGCAGAGCCCTTCCTGACTGCCAGGCTTTCCTGGGTGCGGTGTCCCATCGCAGCGTTGTCTCTGGTTACCCTGGCAAGTTTCCTTCTGCGCTTGGTTCTTGATGTCCAGGACCATCTCCCACATCTTCCGTGGAAAGGGGCATTGTCATCCTTTTTGTATTTTGATTATTTCAAAAGATTTCCTATAATAACTCTTAGGAAGTCGGCCCCAGAAGCAAAAATTCTTCTTTTGTCTTGGCCCTTACGAACAAGTGTTCTGCTCTCAGATGAAGCAGGGAGGCTGCACTTGAGCTCAGGGGCCGGCACAGGGAATCACCAGGTGGTGGAGCCTGCGAGATTTCTCCCCGGTGTCTCTGACGGGGCCACGTGTGGATTTTATAATCCACCCGTTCGTTTTTTAAGCCTTTATTGTTAACCTCAACTGTGTGCCACGCTCAGAGACCGGAAGTGAAAAGGTGAGGAAGGCGTCCGCACGTTCGGGCACCCAGCACCCGGCGCCGGGCCGGCTGACTCAGCACGTGCCGTTAGGTTGCCGTAAACAGCCAGCGTCCGCACGTTCCACCCGGCGCCGGGCCGGCTGACTCAGCACGTGCCGTTAGGTTGCCGTAAACAGCCAGCGAGACTCTCCCCTCTGGTGGGCAGTGGGTGTCTGAGAAAGGCAGTTGGGCGGAGAACAGCTCCGCCGCCGTGGCCCTTTGCCACTGTGCCAGGCCCCCCAGAGCTGGGGGAGCCCCAGGGAGCCTCATCCTGTTGAGTGGGGGCAGCTTGTATTTTCCCTGGAGGTGGAATGGATGAGATTTCCAAGGAGGTCACGGCTCTGCTTGCTGGTTCACAACATTTCAGCGAGTCCGAAAGAGGAGAATGACCTTGGAAACGGGTGTGTCGGGGGTGGGCCCAAGGGTGCTGGTCGTCTCACATGGGCTGACTTTCATTAACAGAAACTCAGAAGCAGTTGCGGCTGGGTTTTGGCTTCTCAAATAAACATTCTTCTTTTAGTTCGTTTGTTCTTCCCTCATTTTACTAGTCTGACTCTGCCTTTGTTTTCCCTTCACTGTTACTGATGACCAAGGACGCTGGAAGTTAGTTCCAGAGGCAGCGGGGTTGCTCCTGTTGTCTGTGCAGACTGAAATTCCTGGGCCTCTGTCAGCAGCTCTGCTGTCCTTCCCCAGCCTTGGCGGGAGGCCAGTAATGACCTCTGTCCCCTGTGCATTCCCAGACAGGAGTGTCCCTGTGGCCGTGTCCCAGCAGGCTGGGCTGTCTGTCCTCAGCAGGCCGGGCTCAGCCGCGGTACAGGTGCAGGGAGTGAGGAGGTGGGAATAGTAGGGACCAGAAGAAGTGGCAGCTGTTCACAACTCTGCCATCTCTTTCTGAATGTAACGGGAGGTCCTGTCTTCTCAGCTTGCAGGGAAGGAGGGTCCGAAGCAACTCCACTGTTGCACGTTTAGGGACCCCTGAACTTAAATGGCAGAACGCCCTGACCACTCTGGAAGGCACTGTGTTCATGTGTGTGTGCTTGACTCTTTATCCGTGAAGGGGCTGTTTGTGCAGGCGATTAACTGTGAGATTCAGACAGTAGGTGCACACATCCCTGCAGAGATTCCAGCAGGGCTGAAAACCAGTAAAAACAGATCGGCACCTGGATCTTGCCTCCTGAGTCAGTAAGGCTGCCACAGTCACGAAGGCAGTGGGATTTCGAGGGAGGGAAGGGAGGGAGGCAGGCGGGGCGTGCTCTCCAAGGTGCCCGAACACACCTGCTGCCTCCACACGTCTTCAGAGCCCTCTCCCTGTGGGAGGCCTTTTTCAGGACAGGCTCGGTGAACTGGAAACGAAATCCTAGCCCTTGGTGGCCCTGCAGTAACTTGGACCTTTCCGAGGTCACCCTGCCACTGTGCCCGTCAGTCCCTCATGGCGGGTGGGGCACATCCCCCAGACACTCCCATTTCTTGACATTGATACTTTGTATAACTGGAAACCTTCTGTGAAATTTTAGTTTTCAAAGCATTGTCTGGTGACAAGCAACCCAGGGCGGCGAATCATTCAGAATTTTCTTATCTAGGTTAATAAACATAATAAAATCAATAAGGACTTTGAAAGTAACTCCACTGGGTTCACGAACTGAGCATGGCCGTCCTGTGGGGTGGTGGTTGGTGAGTGCTTCCCTGGGGTGAGTAGTTAATTCACGAGAGTGACCGATGGCAACGTCCCACTCGCTCCTCCTTCCAGGGTCCTGGTCTCGAGGGGTCGCTCCATGCACTGCAGATGTGAGCTCATTACACAGCGACGTATTCGGGAAGCGTCTCAGTTCTGAGTGCCTTTGAGTGAATTTGCACTTCCGTTCGCACCCAGCCTTGCATCGTGTGTGTTAGAGGCTGTGGGCCTTGGGAGGGAGGGGTGGGCGTTGGCACATACCTCCCGTCTCTCCCAGCCCTCTCTGACTCCAACTTTCACTCTTCAAGGCTACCGGCTCTCTGACCAGTTCCACGACATCCTCATTCGAAAGTTCGACAGGCAGGGACGGGGGCAGATCGCCTTCGACGACTTCATCCAGGGCTGCATCGTCCTGCAGGTGACGGAGTGGCTTTGCCTGGGTTTGCTGTGGTGGTGGGAGGGGTTCGCTTGCCAGCGTGATGCACCTGACCTTCAATCCAAGGAGTCAGGCGTATGTAGAATTAGTTTTTGGAGCTTGTAAGACTGAGTCTCATCTTTGGAGAAGTAGCTGGTTAGTGGAAGTGTAGACAAACATGTTTTCCTCCCCTTGGAAATGGCATAGAGCAGCCCATCTGGAAGACGCTGTTTTTGCAGTATCTGGTGGGTTAGTTACACGTATGTTCTGGTGTTCTGATTTTTTTTTTTTTTTTTTTTTTTGAGACCGAGTCTCGCTCTGTCACCCAGGCTATGGCACGATCCCGGCTCACTCTCACCTCTGCCTCCCGGGTTCAAGCGATTCTCCTGCCTCAGCCTCCCCAGTAGCTGGGATTACAGGTGACACCCAGCTAATTTTTGTATTTTTAGTAGAGATGGGGTTTTGCCATGTTGGCCAGGCTGATCTCAAACTCCTGACCTCAAGTAATCCGCCCGCCTTAGCCTCCCAAAGTGCTGGGATTACAGGCATGAGCCCCTGTGCCTGGCCAATGATAGTGTATTTTTGCAAAAACTTTTATTCTGAGAAAAGGGACACGTTTTCTGTTGTGGTCATCACTGTGTCCTGCCGTCGTTGTGTGTGAGGTCAGCTGTGGAGCCTGTGGGCACTCGGGCTGCCCTCGGTGGGGTCTCCGCGCTCTTCCTGTGCACACCAGTGTCTGCAGGAGCTTGTAATGCACCCTGACCTGCAAGGCAAGCTCTTTGGTGACGTCTTTCCTGCTGGGCTCTCTCTGAGACGCACGGAGATGGAGAGCAGGGCTCAGGGGACCCGCCTGGGAGCTCCACACAGACCCCTGCTGCTGTGTGCAGGTGGAGATCCCGGTCTCCACCCAGATTCCTCAAGGTCCTGCCTTGGTGGCCGCGCAGTTCCGTGAGAGAGAGGAACAGCATGGGGTTTTTAGAAATAATGGGGAAATTCGGAAACGTTCCCAAATTGTTTATTCTATGTAACAATTAAAATGCTAGATCTGTAAAAGTGAGTTTCCTCTGGTTTATGGATCCATCAGTCCCTGCTCTTCAGGGATTTGTTGGAGAACCAGGTCTGTGAACATGGAAGCCTCAAAACTCGACAGTGGGGGAGCCTTTCCTGCCCTGCCTCTTGGGGTTCCTGCCACGTTGGATGACATTTTCACAATGTTCTCTGAACACTTTAAAAAAGTGTAGGCCGGGCCTGGTGTCACATGCCTATAGTCCCAGCTACTCAGGAGGCTGAGGCAGGAGAATCACTTGAGCCTAAGAGGTGGAGGTTGCAGTGAGCCAAGATCACACCACTGCACTCCAGCCTGGGTGACAGAGCCAGACACTGTCTCACAAAAAAAGAGGGAAAAGATGCAGTGTAAAATCTCGTTATGTACCGTGACTGAATTGCTGTAGGATTCAGATCTTCATTTGAGACTATGTTCTGTAAGTTAACGTTGATCTTGTGTGAGCTTTCGGTAGCTGGAGTAACACTGGCGGCCTCACAGTGACCTCTCCAGCGCCTTCCAAGGCACATCCGCAGCAAGCGTAGCTCCTCCTGGGGGGTGCTGCCTCCCCAAGGCCCGGCTCCAGACCGCGTGGGGAGGGCCTGACAGCCAGTTCCCGGGCTGTCCCCACCCTTGGAGAGTGACCCTAAACACTAGACAGATGGGGAATGGGAAAGAAAAGAAAGCTGCAGACCACAAGTTAAAATTCCCTCAAAAACGTTTTGATTCATCTGCTTTTTCCAAAAGGATAAAGGCTTTTCGAAAATTATTTTTTAACAAATAATATGAACACTTTTAGAAACTCTAGAAAAACACAAAGGATTCAAAATAGAAAGAAAAATTACCCATTATTCTTCAAGCCAGCATCATCCATTGCAGGTGTTTTTGGAGTTTGGTGAGGCCGTAGCTGCTGCCAAGTCCAGGGGCCTGGTGGTGCTGTGGCGTTCCTGCAGGGTGGTTTTTTTTCCTTTGAGATGGAGTCTTGCTCTGTCACCCCAGCTGGAATGTGGTGGTGTAAACACAGCCCACTGCAGCCTCGACCCCAAGTCTCAAGCGATCCTTCCGCCTTGGCCTCCTGAGTAGCTGGGATCACAGGCGAGAGTCACCACACCCTGTCCACGTTCTGATATGCGAGGACTGCTGTTTTCTTCCCTTGTCACATTTTCTTCTTCTTCTTTCTTCTTCTTCTTTCTTTTTCCTTCTCCTTCCTTTTTTTTTTTTTTTTTTTTTTTGAGAGACCCTTGCTGTCTGTCACCCAGGCCTGAGTGTGGTGGTGTGAACACGGCTCACTGCAGCCTCAACCCCCAGGCTCAAGCGATCCTCACGCCTTGGCCTCCCAGAGTGCTGGGATCACAGACGAGAGTCACCATGCTGGCCTGAATCTTCATGATAGTTTACGGCTGCCCCAAGTCCATCATCTAGAAGTGGCACTTACTTAACCATCCCTGTTAGGAGGGTGTAGGCGGTCACCCTGTCTCTGCTGCTGATCTGGCCTGGACCCTCGGCTGTCAGAGGGAGGGGTGGGCGGGGCTGAAGGAGCCTGAAGCCCTCGTGATGTCACAAGATCCCCCGCTGTGTCCTGAGCTCCACATAGCCCAGGTGGCCCCACAGCAGAGGCGAGCCACTGGAGGGTGGAGGGCCTCCACGGGACGGTCTTCAGGGGCGAAGGAAGGGCCCAGGCCTCCGGGAGACTCAGGAGACCAGGGCCTGGGATCAGGGGCTCGGTCAGGGGCTCAGCCAGGGCTGGACGTAGTGGAGCCAGCCCTGCAGCCCTGTGTTCTTCCCACTCCCACTGTCCGTGTGAACAGCTCCGGCCCCACCTGTGCCTCCCTGTGCTGGGCTTCATCAGGAGATGACCTGTGTGCTTCTGAGATTGGGTTCCTAATGACTTTGTCCCAGTGCACCTTGCTCCTTCCGTTCACTGTCGAGATTTAATGTGTGTTTTCTCCCCAGAGGTTGACGGATATATTCAGACGTTACGACACGGATCAGGATGGCTGGATTCAGGTGTCGTACGAACAGTACCTGTCCATGGTCTTCAGTATCGTATGACCCTGGCCTCTCGTGAAGAGCAGCACGACATGGCAAGAGCCGAAACGCCAAAGTTCCTGCCTGTGAGGGAATGGAACCCAGATGCAGTTAGATGCTGTTCTTCCTTTAGATTTTACCGTGTGGGGACCCAGCTGTACATATGTGGATAAGGTGATTAATGTTTTCCAACTGTAATAGTAGCTGCATCATTATAATGCAGACATTGGATTTGGTGACTGTCTCATTGTGCCATGAGGTAAATGTAATAATGTTTGAGGCATTCTGCTTGCAAAGAAATCTATCATGTGCTTTTCTAGATGTCTCTGGTTCTATAGTGGAAATGCTTTTATTAGCCAATAGGAATTTTAAAATAATATGGAACTTGCACAAAAGGCTTTTCATGTGCCTTACTTTTTTAAAAAGGAGTTTATTGTATTCATTGGTATATGCGACGTAAGCAATAAAGGGAATGTTAGACCTGTGGTCTGCCTTCAGCTCTTCAAATCAAATAGGTCCAAGAACCAGGCCCCATGCCCTGGTCCTACAGACAGTCACTGCGTCAGATGTGCTGGCTCGTCTGGGACCTCCCAGGGTCCTGGGCACCTTCTGGGACATTGTCCAGCCCAGCGTGCACAGCTCTGCTTGTGAAAAGCCAGAGGGACTCTCACCCTCTGTTCAAGAGGCTACGTTTCATAAAACTGCTCCGTGTGGATAAAGAAATCCAATTTGGTGTAGCAGGTTGCGCATTTCCATCATCAATGATTTAGCCACGCTATCTCCGCACGTGGCCTGCAGCACGTGGCCACCCAGCACATCCCCCTGCTCACCTCGGTCCACTGCCAGTGCTGCCCGGTCCCCCTCCCTGCCTCGCTGTGCAGCGCCGGGCCCCCCTGGGTTGACACTCCTGAGCCCCAGCCTCATTCTCTGGACGCTTCCCTTCTGCAGTGATGCGTCTGGTTTCGGGGCTGCAGCCTCTGCTCAGAACACCTGCCTTGACGCTGCTCGTTCCACACAGTTCTGCACGTCTTTTCTCTGTTTTGGTCTCTTGGGATCTGCTACCTGCTCAAATCCCTGCTTGGTGTGTTGAGGGGTGAGGGGCAGGGGGCGTGGTTTCCTGGAAAAAGCCCCAGTCTCAACACTGGGCAGGTGTGTGCTGTGTGTGTGGAGGGGTGGGGGGGCTGGGCTGCATCTGTGCTCCAGGTGAGATCTCCAACTGCCCACCTGCACTTGGCCTGGGGCCTCTGGATACGGATCCCTCTGGAGCAGGCGCTCCCGGCTCCCTGGGTATGGGAGGAGGAGGGATGTGGGCTTGGGGGCCTGGCTGCTCCCTCTGGCTACACCGCCAATCTGTGCTGGCCCCTTCTCAGGTGCCCAGGCCCCATGTGGCCCCCGGGTTGGTGTGGGGCCTGCACTGCGCTGTCCTCGTCTGCTCCTGGTTGGCTACTCTGCCGGTCACACCACCTGCCAGGCTGCGGGGGGTCCTTGCCCACAGCCATCTGTGCTGCCTGTAGCCTTGTGGTCTGTCCTGCGGTCCTGGCTGGTGTGTGTGTCCCCCGGCAGCACCTGCAGCCTCGCTGCCTGCATCCCCTCGCAACCCCCACCCCTCGTGCTGGCACGTGGCCTCCCCTAGAACCTGAAGCCAGAGCTTGTGTGGAAGAAGTGGGTGGGGTATTCAGATTTCAGATTTGGGTTCTGGTGGGTGTCACTGATAAGAAACTGGGGATCTGTTGGCCTGTGCTGGCCACGGGTGGGGCCTGGCACCGTGAGTTTCCCATCTGTGGTGCCCGTGGTTAGTGGATTAGAACATCACTGGACAGGAGGCCCGGGTGTGGCAGGGTCAGGCCCAAGGTATGTGGGGCTGGGACTGACCTTGTGACCTCAGTCATGGGGATCCCAGGGCGGTCTCTGAGGATCCCCAGCCATCCGCTGGGTGCCTCGCTAGACCTTGACACCCCCGTGACTCTGCAGCAGATGACCCCAGGCTCCACTCCGTGAGGTCAGCTGCCTTGCCCAGGCCCCAGGCTCCCAATTCCATGAGGTCTTCCTTCCTCACCCAGGCCTCCACGGCCAGGCTCCCAGCAGCTTCTCCCTCGCCTCACGGGCACCTGGACTCAGTGTCCAGTAGCTGCACCCACCCCACCCTGGGAGCTGCCCTCACTCCTTCTTCAGCCTCAGGCCTGTGAAGTCTCCGTGCTTGGGGTGAGGGCAGCTGCTGCAGCCACCTTGCAGCCCTCCCAGCCACATCTCCAGGCCCTTGCCCGTGCTGTCTCGCTTTGCAGCGAACAACCCCCACTCCACACCCGCAGCTTCTCTGGCCTCTGGATTCCTACCTGGGTCGGGGAAGCCTCTGCTACTCCGAGGAGCTGCCAGCCCTGGTGAGAGACACCTGCCTACAGGCACACGATCAGCGTCTGTCCTCCATGGATGATACGGGCCAACGGCTGATGCTGAGGCCGATGTGCTCATCCTGTGTATCAGCTGCCGGGGAAGGAATGTTGTATGTGTGCGGTTAGCTCCATATTCCTAGAAAGCAGACAAGGCAGGTGAGACGGAGACTTTTACAGAGAAAAGGTCAGATTGTGGATGAGGTTTCCTTCCTTTTCGCAGCAATGAGATGTTCCTCTGATGGAGATAAAGTGTTTCTCAGCACGTCACGTGCGTGTGGGACAGACGCACAGGTTTGTGGTGTGCTCAGGTGTGTGGCAGATTCACAGGTGTGAGGTACACTCAGGTGTGTGGTGCAGGGACCCTCAGCTACTCTGCACATGGCTGCCATGGGGGCTCCGGATCTGCAGGCAGACTCTGGGAGGCTGCCTTGGAGAGGGGCCTCCATGAAGACTCACGAGAACAAAAGCCGCTGAGAATTCGGGAGCACAAGTTCTTTAGCAGAAGGTGAGGAGGGTGCTGGGGCCGCTGCACCGCACGCTGGGAGGACCAGCAGGGGTAGCACGCTGGACAAACGCATGTCAGGCCGGCCTGCTGGCAAGGAAACCCCTGGATGCAGAGCCTGTGTCGGGCTGGTGGGCTGTGGCTGTCGGGAGGGGCATTTCCCCGGGAGCTCCCAGCCACCAGGAGTCAAGGGGAGGCGGTGAGGAGCATCTTGCAGTGGAATTGTGGAGGGGGGACTCCCCTGCTCTCCTGGTGGGAGTCACTGATACAAAACTGGGGGTCCCTGGAGGGCAGTGAGCTCACGAGTTGTGGAGGATTCTCTGGAGGGGGTGCCGTGCCCCCCGCCAGCCACACTGCCAGCCACACTGCCAGCACAGACCCCATCCTCAGGCGTCTGCAGGGAGGGCCCGTCAGCTGCACACAGCCTGGGCCACGTGGGGGCAGTGCGGCTGCACCACAGAGCTCCGGGAGCTGCTGGCTGACCGGGTGGCCCTGCCAGACACAGCCATGGCATTTGTAGCTGCAGAGACCACAGAGAGAAGGGCCTTCACCCTTTCAACTCTCCCTTGTCAGGCAGGCTGTGCCCTGTGACCCTTCAGAGCCTGGGTTTGGGGGTGGAGGGGGTGGACAGCTGACCAGGTGCCCCGCGCAGGCCCAGCATGGTGAGGCTGGGTCGGGGAGGCCAGGCCAGGCCAGTGTCGCTCGACCCCTGGTCTCAAGACCCAAGACAGCAGGACACGGGGGGCACAGCCATCTCTGGGGGCCGCTACCTCCCTCTGCTCTGGGTCCTCACAGTCATCAGTGCAGACATGGAGGTGCAGGTGCACGCCGTCCACCCTCACCTGGGGCCCCTGGCCTGTGCCTCCCCACGCTCCCTACCCTGCACCTCCCCCCACAGTCCTGCACTTCCCCCCATCCTGTACCTCCCCACTTCACCCTCCACCTCCCCCACACCCTGCACCTCCCCACATCCTTTACCTCCTTCCTTCATCCTGCACCTCCCTCCATCCCTCACCTTCCTCCTCACCTGGCACCTCCCCCCATCCTTTTCCTCCCCCCCTCACCTCCACTTCCCCCCTCATCCTGCACCTCCCCCTCACCCTGCACCTCCCCCTCCACCTCCCCCCTCACTTCCCCTGCTCACTCTCCACCTCCCTCCCGCACCTCCCCCCCGCACCTTCCCCCCGCACCTCCCCCCATCACCCTGCACCTTACCCCATCCTTCATCTCCCCCCCTCACCCTCCATCCCCCCACCCTGTGGCAGGCAGAGAGCTGACTCCAGCACAGTGAACTTGGAATGATGGAATGCACCCTGGAAGCAGGAGCTCTGACGGGTGCCACCGTGACTGTGCCCAGCAGGGAGCTACCTGGTGGTTTTTAACAAAAGACAAAATTCCCCAGGTCCTTCTCTGTCCTCCAGGAGAAAGTGGTATGGGAGAGGGAACCCAAGCATGACCAGGGCTGCCCACGCGGCTCCCTGTGAGGCATCAACGTTGCGAGCCACAGCTGTCGTGGGGAACCCGGGAAACCTAGCCACTGTCAGAGAGCCAGAGAGCCATAGACGCCTGCACCGGGTCCTGGCCCAGCCCGAGGGGTCCATGTACCCCTGTCTGCCTCTGAGGTCAGGGCCCTGGCGTCCTGGCCTGGTCTGCCTGTGGGAGGCAAAGGTGTGGCCAGGAGGGGGCAGTGGTGGTCACCACTCCTAGAGGCCCATGAAGAGCAGCTTTGCCCCCACACTTCTGGGAAGACAACTTGGTTGTGTTTGGGAGGGGCCTGGCGCTGCAGCCGGCCGTGGGCACCTGCCTTGTGGCCGTCCACTGGGGGCCGAGTCCAGCTCAGATGGCTCTGGGGACCCGCTGCACCCACGACTCCTTTGTGGGTGTACCCAGAGCTGGGGGTGGCTCCTTGGAGGCTTCCAGTCCTGCCCCAGCTGCCATCCCTGCCAGGTGTTAGTCCCTCTGGTTCAGAGTCCCAGGAGGACCAGTGGCCCAGGAGAAAGGGGTGTGTCTCCAGCTGCTGGGAGTGTGGGTGGGAGCCAGAGGCCTCAATGACAGTGGGGATGGCAAGTCCTGACTGGAGGGAGGAGACCTCCTGAACAGGGTCCCCAGCACAGAGGCAGAAAGGAGACTGTGAGTGGGGGTGTCAGCTGCATCTGGACCTTTGTCGTGGGGAGGCAGGCATGCCTGACAGCCCACCTGACCGGGAGGCGGCTCGGGGATCCGCCATTGTGCGGGTGGGGTGCCCAGAGACTCCAGGACTCCACGTGGGGCTCTGCCTGCTGGACCCTGAGACTTTAGGGGCAGTGCCTCCCACAGCAGGGTCATCCTCTTTCTGCACAGTCCCACTGGCTGCCCCAGGTCCTGCAGAGACCTGAGACTCTGGGGACAAGCACAGGGGACAGGGGGTGTGGACGGCCTGTGCCGGTCGAGGGCAGTGGGAGGGAAGGAGGAGCCGTTTCCTTGTGTACTCAGAGTAACAAAGTGTCTCATTCCAGTTGGTTCTGGTGGGACAGGGTAGGTGGAAGGGACCCGTGCTTGCCCTGAGACATGGGGGTGCTGTCTTCCTGTGCAGGGGGGTGTGGCTCACCACCATCACCTTCTACCCACAGGTTCTTATTTTAACAGATCACAGAGGAACTATGTGCTTCTTGCAAAAATTTACAGGAATTGTAGACTTTTTAAAAAGTAAAAAGAAATTAAAGTTCACCTGTAACCTCACAGTTATCCAACTACACATTTCCTGTGCATAATTCACTTTACAAAAATTGGATCGAGATACAACTAATGATTTTTAAAAACACAGCAATATAGTTGCGCATTGTTCCACATCAAAAAATAAATGGGTACACCCAGGGCTCCTGGCTGTCCCAGTGGCACAGTGGCTCATGCCTGTAATCCCCACACTTTGGCAAGCCGAGGCGGGTGGGTCACCTGAGGTCAGGAGTTCGAGACCAGCCTGGTCAAGATGGCAAAACCACATCTCTACTTAAAAAAAAAATAAAAAATTAGCCGAAAAAAAAATTAGCTGAGTATGGTGGCCTGTGCCTGTAATCCCAGCTACTTGGGAGGCTAAGGCACGAGAATCGCTTGAGCCCTGGAGGCAGAGGTTGCAGTAAATTGAGATGGTACCACTGCTCTCAGGCCTGGGTGATAGAGCGAGACTCTGCCTCAAAAAAAGCCCATTTACTCAGCCGACATTTTTGAGCCTCTGCTATTAGGAACCAGAGGTGAGCAGAGCCGACCTGGTGACCCCTGGGGACACAGCGGGAGAACGCTACAGTTCCGGGCTGCCCTGCAGGAGCTACAGCCTGGGAGGGGCGGTGGCCACTTGGGGGCAGGGTGGGCTTCTCAGCTGCGCCCACCCTGTGTCTGGGAGAGACTTCTCCTGAGCCGACAGCAGAGAGTGCAAAGTCCCCAAGGCCCACAAGCCTTATTCGGAGAACAGCAGGAGGCGCGGGGCGGGTTGGGGGCGTCAGGGAGACGGGGTTGCACTGAGAGCCTGGGGAGCGCCAGTGACAGCCTCGGCCGCGCTGCTGAAAACCGGCCGTGCGGGATGGGGGGGCGCGGTTGGCCCGGCTGGGATGAGGAGCGCGGATGCTGAGGAGCGGACTCCAGGGACCCCCGAGCGAGCGGCCGGGAAAGAAGGAGGGGCGGACGGCCCCATGGCCGGCCCCAGCGAGAGCGCGAACGGGTGGAAGCCGGCCAGAGTCTGTGGAGACGTCGGGGTGCGAGGCCAGGCTGAGGGTGTCCCCAGGGATCCCCGGAGGGTACAGGGAATTCGGCCAGGGCCTGCGCGCCGGGACGGAGGACCGGAGGGGGCCAAGGACCACCGGGAAGGGGAAGGAGAAGGCGCAGCCCGAGGTAGGAGGGGCCGGCGGGCGCTCAGAGGGCGCGGGGTGAGCCCTGGGGACCTGCAGGGAGGACCTGGCTCTCGGCCGCGTGGTCCCAGGTGCCGACCGGCGGGGTGGGCGGGGCTGGGGCGTCCAGGGCCGCGCACCTGCCGCGTGGGACCCTGAAAAGTCCGGGACGAGGAACTTCGCACGGGCGACCCTGCGGTGCCTGGCGCGCGTCCGCTTCCTGAGAAGTTCAGGATCCAAAAGTACCTTAATATTCTCTATGATTCGCAAAAACCATGACTCCTTTTACATTTTCGAAACGACCTCATGGGGCAGGCGATGGGGACTCGCTGTCCTCAGTTTACCTGTTCGGGTCTGCGCCACCCGGCTCTAGGGCCAGCGGCTCAGCACAGCCCGCGGCGAGCGCTGGGGAGGGGACGGGGGCGCGGGGAAAACCGAGGGGGCCCTGGGCGCACACAGACCCCAGGGGGAACGCAGGGCCTGGAGGGGCGCAGGCCGCGACCCCCACCTCGGGGCACGGAGACTCCGGGGGATCACTGGGACGCGAAGGGCGCAGGGCGGACCCCAGGGGAACCGGATGGCGTCTCGGGTTCGCTAGGGCAGCTGGGGCAGCCGGACCCAAGACAGCCGGACCCGCGGGCGCCCTCTGCCGCCTCCCGGCCCTGGGTGCTGCGGGGCGGGGCGGGGCGGGCGGCCCGCGTGCCGGGGTGGGGCAGTCCCTGGAGCCGCCGCGGGTCCCCGGGATGCGAGCGCCGGCACCCGCCGCCACAGCTCCTGGCCAGGGCGCGCTGCCCCGCGGGTGCGCCTGAGCCTCCGCGCCCCGCCGGCCCTGGGTAAGTGTCCTGGGCGCCCCGCCGGCCCCCGCCGCGTGCCGCCCGCAGTGGAGACGGGATGCGCTCCCGGGTGCGGGGCTGAGGGGCGAGCGCCGGCGTCGGGACCCTCCTCACGCCGCATCCTGGCGCCGTCAGGCCCGGCTGCCCCGGGACGGGGCGGACACTCTGGGGTGCGGCTGGCGGGTCTCACTTAAAACTCGGACCTTGGAGGGAGCCGCGGCGCGTCCACGGTCCGTGGTCCTCGGCGTCCGCTCGGGAGTGTTCTGAGCCCTCACTCCCGGGCGTTCCGTGCGGGCCGCGCTCCCTGGGGCTGGGCGGGTGCGGGCGGCAGAGCCGGGCCCCGCTGTCGGGCCGAGCGCGCCAGGCCCGGGGGTCTCAGCCCTGGGAAGGGCCCATGTTCAGACTTGGTTTCAGTAGCACCTAGAAATTTGTTCACTGAAGTCTTATTCTGAGCGGCCAGAATTCCCAACCGGATGCCCTGAGAGCGACGTGGAGCCTGAGTCGATGCTGGGACCCCTATTGGGAGGGGTCGCCACGGGCGCGTGACTGGCAGGGGCCACCCTCTGACCTCTTCTGGGAGGCCAGGGGCCTTGTGCAGAAGCGTCCACGGGCCTGTCCCACGGGCCTGTCCCGCTGTGGCCTCCGGGATGTCAAGGGCAGGCAGGGAGGGGCTTCCTCCCTGGACCTCGGTGCGGTCGCACAGGCCGTCTGCGGGGCCCTTGCAGGAGGGTGGGTGTGTGCGCGCATCCTCCAAACGCCACCCCCACGGGGCCCCACAGCCGCCCTGGCCTGGCAACTGTCACCCATTTTACGAATGAGGACATCAAGGCAGGTCACTCATCGAGCCTCCCAGAGCGAGTGACCGGTGGCGTCTGGACTCGGGCCGAGGGTGTCGTATCCATCCCGCACAAAGCCGGGGCTCGATGCGGCCCCAGAGTCGCTGAAAAGCCTTGAGTAACAAGAACTGGAGAACAACATAGGATGCTGACCGGGCGGACACTGCCGCCTGGGGAGGGGCTTCGACGTGGCGGACACCGCTGCCTGGGGAGGGGCTTTGACGGGGTGGACACCACCGCCTGGGGAGCGGCTTTTATTTTTGTTTTCTTACTTATCTGTATTTTCTAAAATGAACAGATATGAGTTTTACCACAGGAGAAAGGTTCTTATAAAAATTCAGATTTCTTAGAGAAATGCTGTCAGCTCACAGCCTGGTGGGGTTGGGAGACCCACAGATGGCCCTAGCCGACCCCTCCGTCCTGTGTGGGACCTGCCTGCGAGCAGCACCCAGGAGTCTGTCGAGGCCCCACCCGTGGTCCCCAGCTGAGCCCCTGACTGCAGTGGTAGGGTCCTCCCCTGTCCCCCAACTGCCTACAAGGCGTCTTTGACCCGTGTCCCAGGTGGAGAAGAACGCTGCCATCAGAAGGCCGGGGACACCTGAGTCTTGCCTCACAGGGCCATTTCTGTGGGGAGTTTGGTCCAGTCCCAAGGAGGCTCCATCTGGTGAGGTGAGTTCATGAGTATTTTGTAAAATGGGACAACCTATTGCGATAGGATCCATCCTCCTGTATTTAGGCTACATAGGGCAAGAACTGACACACACTTCCCTGCCACCCCCTCGCATCTCCACCAGTAGGGCCAGGAAGTTCAGATATGCTCAGGTGACCACCTGAACACCATGAGGCTTTTCCCTGAAGTATTATCAGCAACTATTTCTCAAACTACTTTATCTTGATCCTTGTGCCAAATTATTTATTTCCCGCAACTGTGAGGCCTCCTCCTTCATGTGGCCTGGTGTTCCCAGGAGCAGGCCTTGTGATCGGAGGGAGACGGCTTGTTGCTCAACAGGGTCTTCCCACCTTGTTCACCCGTGCTGGGTGCTGAGACGCCGGGGGAGGGGGAGGCAGCTGTGGTTCTAGCCGTGGTCATTTGCAATGCAGTTGGAGAGATGTGACTGGGTGGCCCTGACCAGTGTTAAGTGGTTAATACGACACAGAAGCGGGAAAGCACCATGTGGTCTGGGGTGATCAGGCATTGAACGAGACTCAGCGGAGCTCCTTGAGGAGAGTCGCCTCACAGACAGGCAGGAATGAATAGGCCGATCTGGCAGGGGCTGATGACTTGGGTAGGAAAGACTTGGAAGCCCTGAAACATCTTGCCCAGCTCGTTCTTTCTCTCTCTCTCTCTCCCCCTCTCTCTCTTTCTTTTCTTTGTCCCTCCCTCCCCCCCTTTCTTTCTTTCTTTCTTTTTTTTCTTTCCCTCTTTCTTCCTCTCTTTTTTTTTTGAGACACAGTCTTGTTCTGTCACCCAGGCTGGAGTGCAATGGTGCCTTCTTGGCTCACTGCAACCTCTGCCTCCCGGGTTCAAGCAATTCTCCTGCCTCAGTCTCCCAAGTAGCTGGGACTACAGGTGTGTGCCACCGCATCCGGTTAATTTTTGTATTTTTAGTAGAGACAGGTTTCACTATGTTGGCCAGGCTGGTCTTGAACTCCTGACGTCGTGATCTCCCCGCTTTGGCCTCCCAAAGTGCTGGGATTACAGGCGTGAGTCACCGTGCTCAGCCGCCTAGCTGTTTCAATGCAGTGAATTATAGCCAAAGGTGCTTCTGCTTGGAAATTTTTTTTTTAAATAAAAATATATTCATTTATATATAAAAAAAACTGAGGCACAAACAAAAACCTGAAACTGGGCCGGGTGTGGTGGCTCACACCTGTAATCCCAGCACCTTGGGAGGCTGAGGTGGGCGGATCACCTGAGGTCGGGAGTTCAAGACCAGCCTGACCAACATGGAGAAACCCTGTCTCTACTAAAAAAAATACAAAAATTAGCCGGGTGTGGTGGTGCATGCCTGTAATCCCAGCTATTTGGGAGGCTGAGGCAGGAGAATTGCATGAACCTGGGAGGCGGAAGTTGAGGTAAGCCAAAGTTGCACCATTGCACTCCAGCCTGGGCAACAAAAGTGAAACTCTGTCTCAAAAAAAAACAAACAAAAAACAGGCCGGGCGCGGTGGCTCAAGCCTGTAATCCCAGCACTTTGGGAGGCCAAGACGGGCGGATCACGAGGTCGGGAGATCGAGACCATCCTGGCTAACACGGTGAAACCCCGTCTCTACTAAAAAAATACAAAAAACTAGCCGGGCGAGGTGGTGGGCGCCTGTAGTCCCAGCTACTCGGGAGGCTGAGGCAGGAGAATGGCGTGAACCCGGGACGCGGAGCTTGCAGTGAGCTGAGATCCGGCCACTGCACTCCAGCTTGGGCGACAGAGCAAGACTCCGTCTCAAAAAAAAAAAAAAAAAAAAAAAAAACAAAAAAAAAAAAAAAAACCAAAAAAAAAACAAAAAACAAAAACGAAATTGGTTATTCGGGGGTCACTGGCTGTGGGGAGGAGGCAGGCAGGCCGGCTCCTTGGATTTCCTCTGGGCCCCTCCCCTACACCACCCACAGGGAATATTTATCAGCTCCTGGTGATTTTTACCAGAACTCTTGATTTTAGGGCCTTTCCAGCACTGAGCTGGAGACACCCAGGAGAATGTGGCTTTGCCCGGGCGTTGCAGAGCGAGTAGTCACTGGTGTGTGAGGCTGAGGAGGGCAACGAGGCTTCCGTCTCAATTCTGGCTACTCGGAAGGGAGTTTGGGATGTTGGGGACAAGAAGGATCTGCACTAGCCCCACCTCCGACAACATCCCCTGCCCCCCTTCATCTTCCCAGCTGTCCTGCCACCCCCCGACCCGCTCCTGCCCTGTGGCTCTGCACTCATTTGGGGACGAGGGTTAGTTAGGCTGGTGGTGCCAGGGTTCAGGGTCTTCTGGGGCTGGTGTAGGTCACCCTATCCCCTTCACCTTCCTTGACCTCAAGGGGTGGTCGAGTGGGTTTGCTCTATGCCCGGCCCGCCTTGGGGTGCTGGGAACCGTCCCTGGTCTATTCTCCCCACCAGGCTGGGGCCAGGCTTGGGTGCGGCTTGGGAGTTTCCTGTTTGAGTCGAAAGGCCTTGCAGTTCTGATGGGATGGCCTTGCACGCTGGCCTCCAGCCACCAAGTGCCCAACCTGGTTTCTCGGAGAAGTGCACTGGGCCAGACACGCGGCCATGACGGAGGGGAGGCTGGGCATCCCACACCACCTCGAGGGGAGGGTCGGACCCTTCCGAAGCATCCGTCCCACCCGCCCACACCGCCTCCACCCACTCACGGGCATCTGTCCCTGCTCCAATCTGCCATTTGCTTTCTTTCTTAACATTCCAGAGATTTTACTTATATTTATTTGTAAATTTGTGTTCTATGTGTTACGTGGTGTTTTTTGTTTCTTTTTTTTTTTTTTTTTCCTTTTCTTCTTTCTTTTTTTTTTTTTCTTGAGATGGAGTCTAGCTCTTGTTGCCCAGGCTGGAGCTCAGTGGCGCAATCTTGGCTTACTGCTACCTCCGCTTCCTGGGTTCAAGCGATTCTCCTGCCTCAGCCTCCCGAGTAGCTGGGATTACAGGCACCCGCCACCACGCCAGGCTAATTTTTGTATTTTTAGTAGAGATGGGGTTTCACCATGTTGGTCAGGCTGGTCTGGAATTCCTCACCTCAGGTGATTCCCCGCCTCAGCCTCCCTAAGTGCTGGGATTACAGGCGTGAGCCACCGCACCCGGCCTCTATGTGTTTTCGTGTTGAGGTAAAATGCGTATAACATCAAATTAACCGTTTAAAAGTGAACAGTTCAGGGGCATTTAGTACATTGACAAAGTTGTGTAGCCACCACCTCTCTCTAGCTCCAAAACATCTTCATCACCTCTGGCAGTGCCCACCCACCGAGCAGTCACTCCCCAGTCCCCGCTCCCAGGTCCTGGCTGCCATGAACCTTTTAATCTGAGTTTGCCTACTCTGGATATATCATGCAATGGGGTCAGTGTGTGGCCTTCTGTGTCCGGCTTCTTTCACGCAGTGCAACGTTTTTAGGGTCCCTCCACGTGGCAGCATGTGCCAAGGCTTCCTTCCTTTTCACAGCTGAATAATATTTCATCATATGAAGATGCCACGTTCTGTTTACTGGTCCCTCAGTTGATGGACATTTAGTTTGTTTACATTTTTTGGCTACTGTGAATTATGGGCATTTGTGTGCAGGTTTCTGTTAGAACAAATGCTTTCACTTCTGTTAGGTGTGTACCTAGGAGTGGAGTTACTGGATCATATAGTGATTCTGTGTTTAACTTTTTGAGGAAACACCACACTTTTCCACAGCAGGTGCACCATTTTACATTTTCACCAGCAATGCACCAGAAACAGTTCCAATTTCTCCATAGCCCCACTGACACTTATGTTCTATTTAGAAAAAATGATAGCTGGCCCAGTGCGGTGGTTCACGCCTGTAATTCCAGCACTTTGGGAGGCTGAGGCAAGCGGATCACCTGAGGTCAGGAGTTCGAGACCTGCCTGGCCAATATGGTGAAACCCCATCTCTACCAAAAATACAAAAATTAGCCAGGCGTGGTGGCATGCGCCTATACTCCCAGCTACTCAGGAGGCCAAGGCAGGAGAATCTCTTGAACCCAGGAGGTGGAGGTTGCACTAAGCTGAGATTGAGCCATTGCATTCCAGCCTTGGCAACAGAGCAAGACTGTCTAAAAATAAAAAAGACATAGCCATCCTAGTGGTATGAAATGGTATTGAATTTTGGATTTTTGTTTGCTTGCATTTCCCTAATGGTTTACAGTGCTGATAATTTTTTCATGTGTTGACCATTGTGTATATTCTTTGGAGAAATGTCTCCTCAAGTCCTTTGAACATTTTTTAAATTGTACACATTTATAGGGTACATGTCTAATTTTGTTACATGCATAGATTGCATAGTGATCAAGTCAAGGTTTTTAGGGTAGCCATTACCCAAATAATGTACACTGTACCCCTTAACTAAAATCTCATCAGCCAGGCCCCTGTCACCCCCTCATCCTCCCAGGTCTCTGTCGTCCATCATTCCACTCCCTACATCCATGTGTATACAATTTCAGCACCTACGTGTGAGTGAGAACACGTGACATTTGACTTTCTGTGCCTGGCTTGTTTCACTTAGGATAATGACCTCCAGTTCCATCCATGTTGCTGCAAAAGGCATGATTTCATTCTTTGTTAATGGCTGAGTAATATTCAATTGTGTATATATACCACATTTTCTTTTTATTGATCCACTAATGGACACCTAGGTTTATTCCATCTATTTGCTATTGTGAATAGTGTTGCAATAAACATATGAGTGTAGGCGTCTTTTTGATATATTGATTTCTTTTCCATTGGGTATAGACCTAGTAGTGGGATTGCCGGATTAAATGGCAGTTCTATTTTTAATTCTTTGAGAGATCTCCATTCTGTTTTCCATAGAGACTGTACTAGTTTACATTCCCGCCAACAGTGTATGAGTTCCCTTTTCTCTGCATCCTCACCAATATCTGATTTTTTTGTTTGTTTTTTGTTTTTTTGAGATGGAGTCTCCCTCTGTCACCCAGGCTGGAGTGCAGTGGTGCAATCTCAGCTCACTGCAACCTCTGCCTCCCGGGTTCAAGTGATTCTCCTGCCTCAGCCTCAGAGGTGCCCACTACCATGCCAGCTAATTTTTGTGTTTTTGGTAGAGATGCAGTTTCACCATGTTTGTCAGGCTGGTCTCGAACTCCTGACCTCAAGTGATCCACTCACCTCGGCCTCCCAAAGTGCTGGGATTACAGGCATAAGCTATTGCACCTGGCCGTCTTTTTAATAATAGCCATTCTCACTGGGATAAGATGATATCTCATTGTGGTTTTAATTTGCATTTCTCTGATGATTAGTGATGTGGGGCATTTTTTTCATATACCTGTTGGCCATTTGTATCTCTTCTTTTAAAGTGTCTATTCATGTCATGTCCTTTGCTTACTTTTTAATGGGATCACTTGGGTTTTTTGTTGTTGTTGCTGTTGTTCAATTGTTTGAGTTCCTTGTATATTCTGGTTACTACTCCCCTGTTGGATGAATAGTTTGCAAATATTTTCTCCCATTTAACAGGTTGCCTTGTCACTCTGTTTATTATTTCTTTTGCTGTGCAGAAAGTTTTTAGTTTAAATCCCATACTACAGTCTGTGGTGTAATTTGAAGTCATGTAGTGATATGTTTAGGTTTTGTGTCCCCACCCAACTCTCATCTTGAATTACAATCCTCAGGTGTTTAGGGAGAGACCTGGCGGGAAGTGATTGGATTATGGGGGCAGTTTCTTCCATGCTGTTCTCGTGACAGTGAGTGAATTCTCATAATATCTGATGTTTTGATAAATGGTAGTTTTTCCTGCACTGACACACACCTCTCTCTCTTTTTTGGTCCTTATGAATTTTAGGATTATTTTTCTTTTTCTCTTTTCTTCTCCTCCTCCTTCTTCTCTTTTTTTCTTCGAGATAGGATCTTGCTTTGTCACCCAGCCTAGAGTGCGTTGCCACAATCATAGCTCACTGCAACCTCGAATTCCTGGGCTCAAGAGGTTCTCTCGCCTCTGCCTTCTGAGTAACTGGACTATGGGTGTGTGCCACCATGCCTGACTAATTTTAAATTAAAATATGTTTTTGTAGAGATGGGGTCTCACTGTGTTGCTTGGGCTGGTCTCAAACTCCTGGCCTCAAACAATCTTCTTGCTTTGGCCTCCCAAAGTGCTAGGATTACAAGTGTGAGCCACCATGCCCGGCCTGAGATTGTTTTCTCAAATTCTGTGAAAAATTACTTTGGTATTTTGATAGGGATTACACTGAATCTGTAGGTTGGTTTGGGCAGTGTGGTCATTTTAATGATGTGAATTCTTCTGATCTATGAACATGGATATTTTCCTGTTTGTTTGTGTCATCTACAATTTTCTTTCATCAGTGTTTTGTAATTTTCCTTGTAGAGATTTATTCCCATGTATTTTTTAATGGTTATTGTAAATGAGATTGCCTTCTTGATTTCTTTCTCAGCTAGATCATTATTGGTGTATAGAAATGCTACTGATTTGGCCGGGCACGGTGGCTCAAGCCTGTAATCCCAGCACTTTGGGAGGCCAAGGCGGGTGGATCACGAGGTCAGGAGATCGAGACTATCCTGGCTAACATGGTGAAACCCCGTCTCTACTAAAAATACAAAAAACTAGCCAGGCGTGGTGGCGGGCGCCTGTAGTCTCAGCTACTTGGGAGGCTGAGGCGGGAGAATGGCGTGAACCCGGGAGGCGGAGCTTGCAGTGAGCCAAGATCACGCCACTGCACTCCAGCCTGGGAGACACAGCGAGACTCCGTCTCAAAAAAAAAAAAAAAAAAAAAAAAAAAAATGCTACTGATTTGTGTATGTTGATTTTGTATTCTACAACTTTACTGAATTCACTTATCTAAGAGTTTTTTTGGTAGAATCTTTAGGTTTTTCTAGATACAAAATCATATTGGCAGATAGGAATAATCTGACTTCCTCTTTTCCAGTTTGAATGCCTTTTGTGTACTTTGTCCTACCTGATCGCTCTGGATAGGACTTTCAGTATTATATTGAATAGGAGTGGTGAAAGAGGGCATTTTTATCATGTTCCAGTTCTTAGGGGAAATGCTTTCAACTTTTCCTCATTCAGTATGATGTTAGCTGTGGGTCTGTAATAAATAGCCTTTATTATTTTGTGATATGTTCCTTCTGTGCCAATTTTTTTGAGGATTTTTATCATTAAGGGATGCTGAAATTTATTAAATGCATTTTCTGCATCTATTGAGTTGATTGTATGGTTTTTGTCCTTGATTCTGTTTATGTGATGTATTATGTTTATTAATTTGCATACGTTGAACCATCCTTGCATCCCTGATACAAAGCCTACTTGACTGTGGTGTATTATCTTTCTGACGGGCTGTTGGATTCAGTTAGTTAATATTTTGTTGGGGATATTTTTTGAGACAGGGTCTCACTCTGTCACCCAGGCTGGAGTGCAGTGGCACCATCTCTGCTCACTGAAACCTCTGCCTCCTAAGTTCAAGCAATTCTCATGCCTCAGCCTCCTGAGTAGCTGGGATTACAGGTGCACACCACCACGCCCTGATAATTTTTGCATTTTTAGTAGAGATAGTATTTTGCCATGTTGGGCAGGTGGCTGGCCTGGAATTCCTGGCCTCAAGTGATCCACCTGCCTTGGCCTCCCAAAGTAGGATTACAGTGTGAGCCACCGTGCACCGTGGAGGATTTTTGAGTCTATGTTCATCAGGGTTATTGGTCTGTAGTTTTCTTTTTCTGTCGTGTCCTTGTCTGATTTTGGTATCTGGGTTATATTGGCCTTCTAGAATGAGTTAGGGAGCATTCTCTCCTACTCAATTTTTTTGAACAGTTTCAGGAAGATTGGTCTTAGTTCTTTTTTTGTATGTTTGGTATAATTCAGCTTCTTTTTTTTTTTCTTTCTTTTTTTTTTTCTTTCTTTCTTTTTTTTTTTTTTTTTTTTGAGACGGGAGTCTCGCTCTGTCACCCAGGCTGGAGTGCAATGGCGTGATCTTGGCTCACTGAAAGCTCTGCCTCCTCCCGAGTTCATGCCATTCTCCTGCCTCAGCCTCCCGAGTAGCTGGGACTACAGGCACGCACTACCATGCCCAGCTAATTTTTGTATTTTTAGTAGAGATGGGGTTTCACCATGTGGGCCAGGATGGTCTTGATCTCTTGACCTCGTGATGCGCCCTCCTCAGCCTCCCAAAGTGCTGGGATTACAGGCGTGAGCCCAGCTGGTTGTGGGCTTTTCTTTTGGGGGAGGTTTTTAAATTACTGATTAAATCTGCTTTTCATTACTTATCTGTTCAGGTTTTCTATTTATTCCTGGTTCAATCTTGGGAGATTGTATGTTTCCAGGAATTTATGCATTTCCTCTAGGTTTTCTAATCTGTGAGCATGTAGTTGTTCATAATAGTCTCTGATGATCTTTTGTATTTCTGTGGTGTTAGTTGTAATGTCTCCTTTTTTATTTCTGATTTTGTTTATTTGGTCTTTGTTATTTCCTTTCTTTTGCTAATTTTGGTTTGGCTTGTTCTCGCTTTTCTAGTTCCTCGAGGCACATAATCTTTCTACTTTTTTGATATAGACATTTAATGCTATAAACCAGGGGTCCTCAACCCCCAGACCTCATACCGGTACCCATCTATGGCTTGCTAGGAACCAGGCCAAACAGCAGGAGTGAGTGGTGGACAAGTGAGCATTACTACCTGAGCTCTTCCTCCTGTCAGAGCAGCAACATTAGATTCTCATAGGAGCACAAACCCTATTGTGAACTGTGCTTGTGAGGGATCTAAGTTGCACGCTCCTTGTGAGAATCTAATGCCTAATAATCTGAGGTGGAACAGTTTTATCCCAAAACCATCCCTACCAACATCTGCAGTTGGTGGAAAAATTGTCTTCTACAAAACCAGTACATGATGCCAGAAAGGCTGGGGACCACTGCTATAAACTTCCCTCTTAGCACTGTTTTTGCTGTATCCCATAGGTTTTTAAAGTATGTTGTGTTTAATTTTCATTCGTTTCAGCAATTTTTAAATTTCCATCTTAATTTCTTTGTTGACCCAGAAGCATATTGTTTGATTTCCATTTATGTACAGTTTCCAGAGTTACTCTTGGTATTTATTTATGATTTTATCCCACTGTGGTTTGAGAAGATACTTAATATAATTTTAATTTTTAAACATTTGTTAAGAGGAGGAGAAGGAGGAGGAAGAAGAGGAAAAAAAGAAGAAAGAAAAATCTGTTAAGACTTTCTTTCTTTTTTTTTTTTTTTTAAGATGGAGTCTCACTCTGTTTCCCAGGCTGGAGTGCAGTGGCACGATCTTAACTCACCACAACCTCCACCTCCTGGGTTCAAGTGATTCTCCTGCCTCAGCCTCCCGAGCCACTAGGACTACAGGTGTACACCACCATGCCTGGCTAATTTTTGTATTTTTAGTAGAGATGGGGTTTTACCATGTTGGTCAGGCTGGTCTCGAACTCCTGACCTCATGATCCACCGGCCTCAGCCTCCCAAAGTGCTGGGATTACAGGTGTGAGCCACCGTGCCTGGCCAAGACTTGTTTTGTGGCATAACATATAGTCTATCTTGGAGAACGTCCCATGTGCTGATGAAAAGAATGTATCTTCTGCAGTTGTTGGGTAGAATATTCTATAATGTAAATGTCTGTGGAGGCCTAAAGTCCAGCTGAAAACCCATGTTTCTTTGCTGATTTTCCATCTAGCTGATCTGTCTAATGCTGTGAGTAGTGTGTTGAAGTCCCCACTATTACTGTATTGCTCTCTCTCTCTCTCTTTAGTTCTAGTAATATTTGTTTTAAATCTGGGTGCACCAATGTTGGATGCATATGTATGTAGAATTGTTATATCCTCTTGCTTAATTGATCCCTTTATCATTATATAATGACCTTTGTCTTTTTTTTTTTTTTTTTTTTTTTTTTTACTGTTTTTGACATAAAGTCTGTTTTATCTGATATGAGTATAGCTACTCCTGTTTGCTTTTGGTTTCCATTTGTGTGGAATGTATTTCCCCTCCCCCCCCCCCCACTTTACTTTCAATCTATATGTATCTTTTTAAAAAAATAGAGACAGGGTCTTGCTATGTTACCTAGGCTGGTCTCAAACTCCTGGCCTCAAGCAATCCTCCCATCTTGACCTCCCAAAGTGCTGAGATTACAGGCTTGAGGAACCATGCCCAGCCTATGTGTGTCTTTAGTGGTAAAGTGAGTTTCTTGTATGCAGCAGATAGTTGAATCATGCTTTTAAAAATCCATTCTGCTAATCAGTGTCTTTAAAGTGGAACATTTGTCTTGGCACGGTGGCTCATGTCTGTAATCCCAGCACTTTGGGAGGCAGAGGTGGGTGGATCACTTGAGGTCAGGAGTTCAAGATCAGCCTGGCCAATATGGTGAAACCCTATCTCTACTAAAAATACAAAAATTAGCCAGGAGTGGTGGTGCAGGCCTATAGTTCTAGCTACTCAGGAGGCTGGGGCAGGAGAGTCACTTGAACCTTGGAGGTGGAGGTTGCAGTGAACCAAGATTGCACCACTGCACTCCAGCCTGAGTGACAGAGTGAGACTCCATCTCAAAAAACAAAACAAAAAACTGGAGTGTTTAACCTGTTTACATTCAAGGTTAATATTGGTATGTAAAGTTTGGTTCCTGTTGTATTGTTAATTGCTTCCTAGTTGTTTTATAAGTTCTTTGCTTCTTTCTTTTCCTCTGGCTGTTTGTCATTGTGGCTTGGTTGAATTCTGTAGCAGTGCCATTTGATTCCTTTCTCTTCGTCTGTGATTGCTTTATGAGTGAGTTTTATACTTTTGTGTGTTTCCATAATGGTGAATGTCATCTTTTCACTTCCAAGTTAGGGCTTCCTTGAGCAGTTCTTGTAGGACTAGTGATGATGAATTCCCTCAGCATCAGCTTTTCTGGGAAAGACTTTATTTCTCCTTCATTTATGAAGGTTAATCGTGCTGGATATCAAATTGTTGGCTGAAAGTTTTTTTCTTGCAGCGGTTTGAATATGTCACCTTATTCTCTTCTGGCCTGCCAGGTTTTTGCTGAGAACTCCACCGTTAGTCTGATGAGGTTTCCTTTATAGGTAACTAGATGCTTTTCTCTTGCTGTTTTTAGAATTTGCTCTTTCACTTTGACTTTGGACTGATTCATGGTGCACTGTGGTAGTGTCTTTTTTGCACGATGTTTTCCTGGGGATTGCTGAGCCTCCTGTGTCTGGATACTTAGATCTCTTGCTAGACTTGGCACGTTTTCATATATTACTTTGTTAAATAGGTTTTCTAAGCCTCTCAATATCTCTTCACCCTCAGGAAGACCAATAACTTGTAAATTCAATCACTGTATATAGTCCCAGGTGTCTCACAGGCTTTGCTCATTCTTTCTCATTCTTTTTGCTTTGTTTTTGTTTCATTGGATGATTTCAAAAAGCCTGTCTTTTAAGTTCTGAAATTATTCTGCTTGGTCTAGTCTATTGTTGGAGCTTTCAGATGTATGTTGTAATTCTGTTTTTGTTTTTGTTTTTTTTTAAATACATCTATCTCCTTGGTAAACATCTCATTCATATTCTGAATTAATCTTCTGAGTTCTTTGTATTAATTTTCAGACTTCTCACACATCTCATTGAACTTCTTTAAAATCAATATTTTGAATTCTTTATCTGGGATTTTGAGGTTTCTTTTGGTTGAGATTTATCTACTGCTGGAGAACTGTGTTTCTCTGGGATTGTCATATTACCCTGCTTTTTCATGTTTCTTGTGTCTTTATGTTGCTTTCTGCACATCTGGTATAATAGTTGCTTTTTCTTATTTTGGGGTTTACTTTTGTTGTTGGAGGGCACCTTTTACTGGAGATGTGACTGGGATGTTGTTTGGGTAGGGCCCTTTGGATTTACTTCTGAGGCATGCAGCAGTGAAGCCTCTGTATGATTTATTTGGCTATTAGCAGTGTTAGTGGTATCTGTGGCTTCCTTGGTTAGGGTGTAGTTATTGGTGGCAGCTGTGGTGAAGTTGTGCTGGGGACTGGGATGCTGGGTGGGCCCATCTTCAGGCTTTAGTGGTAGCAGTTGTGAGCTAACCATGTGTATCCTTGTGCCCCATGGTGGCACACACTGGCACCTGTGTTGGCAGTAACAGGCAGGTTGATTCTTGGGCCTCTGGGTGGCTTTCTCAGAAGCTGGTTATAGTAGCAGTGTACCGTGCAAGTGAGCAGACTTCCTAGTTTCTGGGCAGCCAGAGTGGTGTGGGCAATGGTGGTAGCAGTGGTGGTGAGATGCACTTTTGGGTCCCAAGCTGTGTGCATGTGTTGGCAGTGGTTGCAATGGGCTGTGCTGGCCAGCCTCCAGGCCAGCAGCTGGCACTTGCAGGTAGATGCCAGCTGAGGTGGTAGTGACAGGGTGTCCCCTGGGAGAAAGGCTCAGTGTTCCAGATGGTGGACTGGGTTGTGGATCCTCCTGGTCCCTGGATCCCACACTCTGTCTTGTGGGCAGGCTGGGGAAGGGGGATGCCAGGCAAAGCTGGACCAGGCAAGCTTGCTTTAGCCCCCTGAGTGCATGTACCAACTGTGACAGGTGCCACTGGGTGATTTTCAGGGCCCACGGCAGAATGCCTGGATGAGGGGCAGCTGCCACAGGGAGGGTGGGGCCAGTCCCAGCAGCCAGAGCCTTGGCCATGGATGGAAGACCTGCATCCCTTTCATGCCCCAATCCCCATGTGGCTTGCTCCCCCATCCTGGCTGTTGGAGACAAAAGCTGTTCCATCAGCCTTGGCATTTTGTGCCTGGCCCACAACTCAGCTCCAGGCTGTAGACCCTGCACAGCTCAAGACCAAGCCCCCATGGCAATTCTCATCTTGCTCAAGTCCTGGGGGTGGTGCCTGCTTCCAGTGCTGGGAGCTGCAGCCCATGCCACATTTGCCTCTTAGTCCTGGTCCACTCTCACACCTCAGTTCCACAAGCAGCAGTCCAAGTCCAAGTTTCCCTAATGCCTCGGATTGGCACTGCTTGTAACAGGAACATGCACCATCTGCTAAGAACTAGGATGGAGAACGGTGTCTTGCTCTAGCTGCTTAAATTTCAGAAAGGGTGTGAGACCCAGGGCATGTTCCCTCCCGGAGCACTTCCTTCTTGGTCTCCCTAAATCCGATGCAGAGATTGGGAGGGTGGAGTTGCTCTCCTGTGTCAGGGACTGCATGAATCTCTAGTGGGAAAGTGGACTGCGGGAAGACCCGCCCTTACCCTCTCATACTGGGGAGTCACTCCCAGTTCCCAGCCACTCTTGGCCACATAGGCTGCCTGCTTTCCTTCTTCCTAAGTTTTGCTTTTTCCTGTCACTTTCCTGCTGAACTCCCATGTTGTCTCTTGGAAAATAGATTCAAAGTGTGATCATCTACACATTATTTTGGTTCTTCTAAGTGGATGAGATGTGCTTGAAATGCTTCTAGTCAACCATCTTTTAAAAAAAGGCTTTGCCCATTTTAAAATTGGGTTGTCTTTTTGTTGTTGAATTGTAAGAGTTATTTGTCTATTCTGGATACTAGACTCTTATCAGATACATGATTTGTAAATGTTTTCTGCCATTCTGTGGGTTGCTTCTTCACTTTCTTGGTAATGTCTTGTGACGCAAAAATTTTTAGTTTTGATGAAGTCCAATTTATCCATTTTTTTTCTCTTATTACCCGTGCTTTTTGTGACAAATCTAAGAATTCACTGCCACATTTAAGGTCATTATCCAATCAAGGCCATTAAAGATGAATTCTTATGTTTTCTTCGAGAGTGTTATATTTTTAGCTCTTACATTTAAGTCTTTAGTCAATTTTAGGTTAATTTTTTCGTATTGTGTGAGGTAGGGATCCAACTTCACTATTTGGTGTGTGGCTTTTTCCACCCCCACCCCCCCAATCTTAGAGACAAGGCCTTGCTTGCTGTGTTGCTCAGGCTGGCCAGTTATCTCAGCACCATTTGTTGAAGAGATTGTTCTTTCCCTGTTGAACAGCCTTGGTGCAATTGGTCATTGGTCATAATCAGTTAGTATCTCTATTCTTATGCCACAGTTTCTTTCTTTTTAATGTTTTTTTTAAAGCCAAACATTTTATTATGGCACTTTTCAAATATTTTACAAAAGTGGAGAGAGAATTATATAAAGAGCTCAATTTTGTCATCAGCTGGCATAGGTAATCAACTATCAATATTGGCTGATTCAGTTTCATTTAAAGTCCAGTCTGCCAGCCCTAGACCATTTAGACTCCACTGTCCTCCCCACTTTATAGAGAAGCAAATCCCTAACATGCCATTTATTTCATATGTGTTTTAATGTGTATCTCTAAAATGTGGATTTAAAAAAATCAGCTCTCTCTCTCTTTATGTGTATATATATATACACACACATACATACAGGGTCTTGTTCTGTCACCCAGGCTGGAGTGCAGTGGTGTGATCTTGGCTCACCACAGCCTCGACCTCCCAGGCTGAAGCAATCCTCCTGCCTCAGTCTCCTAAGTAACTGAGACTACATACATGTGCCACCATGCTTGGCTAATTTTTAAAAATTATTTTTTGTAGAGATGAGGTCTGATCGTGTTGGTGTTTTATATTTTTAATTTAATTTTTTATTTGAATTGAGAAACTTTAATATTAAGAAGTATTGATAGCAACAGTGGCGCAGCTATGGGGGGGAGAGGAGAACTCTGGATGGTGCTCTGGGGCCCTGGAGGCCCCTAAGGAGCGCACTTGGAAGGGAGCTCCCGTCCCAAGGCTGGGGCTCGATCCTCATTGGAGGAGGTGTAGCTCCGTCCCCTGGAGGGCAGGGAAGTTTGCTGAGTTTCCCTGTCTATGGCAGTGGTGAGCAGGAATACAAAAAAGTGGGAAGCACTGGAACCAAGAGAGTCTCCTTCTTCCTGCAGGGCTGCTCCAGGGCCGTATTCAGGCCAGTGCAACATCATGCCCTCTATAGGAAAAAGTGCTGAAAGACTGCGGCTTATTAATGCAGAGCAGGCAGGACGGGGGGTCTGGAGGCTAGAGGCAACAAACGGGCAGCTGGCACAGCTTCTGAGTACTGTCGCCCCACTTTGTGAACGCATGTCTCCCCTCCTGGGTCTGTGTAGCTGCCATATACTTTATGTCCACGTTTGTTGTGAACCCCACAACATGCTGTTATTATTGCTGAAATAGTCACTTATCTTTCAAAGATATCTAAGCAATAAGAACAAATTATGCATATTCAACCCTCTAGTAGTCAGTTCCTGCGCTTTTTGTGCCACGTTGTAGACACATTTTACAATCTGGTATCATTTTCCTTTGGCCTGTAATATTTCTTACTGTGTGGGTCAGCTAGTGATGATTTCTTTCAGCTTTTGTGCATCTGAAAGCTCTTTATTTCACCTTCACTTATGAATGATGTTTTCATAAGATGTAGAATTCTAGGTTTCAGGGTTTTTTCTTTCAGCTTTAAAGATGTTGCTCCACTACCTTCTTGTTTCTGATGAGGAATCTGCTGTCATCTTATTTTTTATCCTTTGTACCCAATGCCTGTTTTCTCTGGCTTTTAATATTATTCTAGGCCAGGTGCGTGGCTCATGCTTGTAACCCCAGCACTCTGGGAGGCCAAGGTGGCGGATTGCTTGAACCCAGGAGTTTGAGACCAGATTGGGTAACATGATGAAAACCCATCTCTACAAAAAATACAAAAATAAATATTATTCTACTTGTTACTGGTAATGAGCAATTTGATTATGATATACGTTGGTGTAATTTTCCTGTTTCTTGTGCTTGGAGTTCACTAAGCTTCTTGGGTCTGTAGGTTTACAATTCTCATTACATTTGGAAAAAATTTCTGCGGTTTCTTACATTTTTCTCTTATCTCCTTTCCCCTCCTATTCATTAGGGGTCCAGTTACACATATATTAGGTCTCTTGAAATACCTATTTTATTTTTATTGGGGTACTATTGTAAATGATATTAGTTTTTAAATATCTGAATTCTAGTTGTTCATTGCTAGTATCTAGAAATACAATTGATTTTTGTGTTATTATCCTTTTACTGTGTGACCTTGCTGGTCTCAGTAAATAGTTATAGGTGATTGGTTTTAGTAAAATTTTTGGAATTTGCTCTCTCTCTTTTTAAGAGACAGGGTCTTGTTCTGTCACTCAGGCTGGAGTGCAGTGGTACAATCACAGCTCACTGTCACCACAGCCTTGATGTCCTGGGCTCAAGTGATCCTCCTGCTTCAGACTCCTGAGTAGCTGGGACTACAGGTGTGTGCCACCACACCTGGCTAATTTTTTTGAAAAGTATTTTTTGTAGAGATAGGGTCTTCCTACATTGCCCAGGCTGGTCTCAAACTCCTGGGCTCAAGTGATTCTCCTGCCTTGGCCTCCCAAAGTGCTGGGATTATAGGTGTGAGCCACTTCACTCAGCCTTTTTGGAATTTTCTACATGTAAAATCATGTCTGCGAACAGATAATTTTATTTTATTTTTATTTCCCAGTTTTATGACTTTTATTTATTTCCCAGTTTTGAGACTTTTACTTATTTTCCTGACTTATTGCCCTGGCTAGTACACAAATAATTTTAGTGGGAATGGGGATACAGCACAGCTTTGCCTTGTTCATGGTCTTGGGGGGAAGCATTTAGTCTTTCACCATTAGCTGTGATGTTAGCTATAAGCTTTTGTAGATGTTCTTTATCACGTTAATTAAGTTTCCTTCTGTTCCTAGTTTGATGAGAGGTTTTTTGGAAAAATTATTATGAATGGATTTGGATTTTGTCAGATGTTTTTCTGAAAGATAGAGATGATCATGTGCATTTTCTTTTTAGTTTATTATTATAGTGGATTACAGTGATTGGTGTTTGGATGTTGAAGCTGCCCTGAATTCCTTGGATAAATCCCACTTAGTTGTGATGTATCATCCTTTTTATATATTGGTGGATTCTATTTGCCAATACCTATATTTAATTGAGGATTTTTGTGTCTATGTTCATGTAGGATGCTGGTCTTTAGTTTTCTTTTCATGCAATGCCTTTGGTTTGGCATCAGAGTAATGCTGAATTCATAAACAAGTTGACAATTAAAAAAATTTTTGATATTTTTTGCCAAGGATTGCAGATAATTGGTATTATTTCTTTACATTGGTAGATATACCAGTGAAACCATTTAAGCCTGGGTTTTTTGATGTTGTTGGAATAGATATAGAGCTATCCAGATTATCTGTTTTTTCTTGAGTTTTGATAGATTGCGCCTTTCTAGGAATTCCTCTATTTCTTTTTTTTTTTTTTTTTTTTTTTTTGAGAGGGAGTCTCGCTCTGTCACCCAGGCTGGAGTGCTGTGGCCGGATCTCAGCTCACTGCAAGCTCCGCCTCCCGGGTTCACGCCATTCTCCTGCCTCAGCCTCCCGAGTAGCTGGGACTACAGTCGCCCGCCACCTTACCCGGCTAATTTTTTGTATTTTTTAGTAGAGACAGGGTTTCACCGTGTTAGCCAGGATGGTCTTGATCTCCTGACCTCGTGATCCGCCCGTCTCGGCCTCCCAAAGTGCTGGGATTACAGGCTTGAGCCACCGCGCCCGGCCGAATTCCTCTATTTCATCTAAATCATTTAATTTTTCAGATAGTATTTGTCTTATTCTGCTTGGGCTGCCATAACAAACTACCATAGACTGGATAGCTTAAACAACAGAAATTTATTTCACACCATTCTGGAGGCTGGGAAGTCCAAGATCAAGGTACTGGCTGATTTGGTTTCTGGTGAGGCCTCTCTTCCTGCCTTACAGATGGCTGCCTTCTTGCTGCATCCTCACATGGTGGAGAGAGAGAGCGCTGATGTTTCTTCTCTTTTTATAGAGCACCAGTTCTATAAGATTAGGGCTCCAACCTTATTATCTTAATCACCTATGAGGGTACGGGCTCTATCTCCAATACAGTCACATGGAGAGTTAGGGCTTAACATAGGAATTGTGGGTGGACACATTCAGTTCACAGCGGTATTCTCTCTCTCTATATATGTGTGTGTGTGTGTGTGTGTATATAGGTATATATGCATATATATGTGTGTATATATATACGTGTGTGTGTATATATATACGTGTGTGTGTATATATATACGTGTGTGTGTGTGTGTGTGTGTGTATATATATATATATATATATTTTTTCTAAATCGAGTTTTGCTCTTGTTGCCCAGGTTGGAGTGCAATGGTGTGATCTTGGCTCACTGCAACCTCTGCCTCCCAGGTTCAAGCAATTCTCCTACCTCAGCCTCCCAAGTAGCTGAGATTACAGGCATGCACCACCATGCCCGGCTAATTTTTTGTATTTTTAGTAAAGATGGGGTTTCACCATGTTGGCCAGGCTGGTCTCTAACTCCTGACCTCAGGTGATCCTCCTGCCTCGGCCTTCCAAAGTGCTAGGATTACAGGCTTGAGTCACTGCACCCAGCTCTATAATTTTTATTTTTCTTTTCTTTTCTTTTTTTTTTTTTTTTTTTGGCCAAGTCTTGCTATGTTGCCCAGGCTGTAGTGCAGTGGTGCGATCTCGGCTCACTGCAACCTCCGCCTTCCAAGTTCAAGCGATTCTCCTGCCTCAGCCTTCCAAGTAGATGGGACTACAGGTGCATGCCACCATGCCCAGCTAATTCTTGTAATTTTAGTAGAGACAGGGTTTCACCATATTGGTCAGGATGGTCTCAAACTCCTGACCTCAGGTGATCCACCTGCCTCAGCCTCCCAAAGTGCTGGGATTACAGGCGTAAGCCACTGCGCCTGGCCTCAGCTCTGTAATTTTTCTTTTAATGTCTGTGGGATCTGTAGTGATGTCCTCTCTTTCATTCCTGATATTGGCAATTTGTCTTCTCTGTTTCTTGATCAGTATGGCAAGAAGTTTATCAATTTTGTTGATTTTTTCAAAGAACCAACTTTTAGTTTAATTTATTTTTCTTTTTCTTTCTTTCTTTCTTTCTGTTTCTTTTTTTTTTTTTTTTTTTTTTTGACAGTCTCACTCTGTCTCCCAGGCTGGAGTGCAGTGGTGTGATCTTGGCTCACCGCAACCTCCATCTCCCAGGCTCAAGCAATTCTCCTGCCTCAGCCTCCAGAGTAGCTGGGATTATAGGCATGAGCCACCAAGCCCTGCCAATTCTTCTTTTTTTGTGTTTTATGTCTTATAGACTTATTTTTATTATTTCCATCCTTCTGCTCAATTTGGGTTTATCTTCTCTTCTAGTTACTTGTTAGAAGCTTAGATTACTTATTTTAGACCTTTTATTTTCTCAAATATAAGCACTTAATGCTATCAGTTTCCATCAAAGTACTGGTTAGCTGCATCCCACAAAGTCTGGTATGTTTGTATTTTCATTTTTGTTTAGTTCACAATATTTTTAAACTTCTTTGTGACTGCCTCTTTGATCCATGCTTATTTAAAAGTGGGTTGCTTTCCAAATATTTGGAAAATTTCTGGATATCTTTATAGTTTAATTCCATTATGTCAAATAACATACTTCGTACGATTTGTTTTTTAAAAAAAAAAAAATGTTAAGGATAGCTTTAAGTCCCAGAAATATGGTCTACTTGGTGAATGTTACATGTGCAAAAACCAGATACTCTTCTGTTGTTGAATGGAGTGTTTTATAAATTTCCATCAATTCAAGTCTGTTGTTGTTGGATATCCTTACTGATTTTATTTACTTGTTCTATTGATTACTGAGATAGAAATGTTAATGTCTGCCATGAATTGTCCTTTTTGGTTTTATTAGTTTTTGCTTCATGTGTTTTGAAGCTCCGTTGCTAGGTACATTTACCTTTAGGATTGTCAGATCTCCTTGGAAAATCGATGCCTTTACTATTATAAAACACACCTTTTTGTTTCTGGTGATATTCCTTGTTCTGAAGTCTCCTTTGTCTGGGACTCATGCAGCTGCTTCAATTGATTAATGTTTGCATGGTGTATCTTTTTCTATCCATTTACTTTATCTACCTAAGTCTTTATAGTCAAAGTGGATCCATGACACATTTTTGACATTTTTATGGCACTTTCCCACCAGGTGGATATTGTGTGAGTCTGCCTCCTCTTCCAGGCTGCACTCACTTCAGGTCAGGTGAGGGCTCCTTAACTTCCTCCCCAAGGCTTTTGGCCCAGAGCCTGGCATGGGATGGTTACTGCACACAGGTCTGCAGGACATTTGTGAGGGCTCAGCTGCACCCAATGCAAAGAAAATCAAGATTCCCAGAAAAGAAGGGTGATTCCCTCTCTAAGACAGGTGACAGGCGAGCTGACCAGCCTGGGCACAGATACTGGACTGCTCCTCAGGGGCCCCGCTGGGAGGCACATGCCTGTGTCCAGCACTGTTGGTGGCAGCTGGTGGGTGTAGTCAACTGGACTCAGGGTGCTGTGAGCTAGTGACCTAAGTGGAATCCCAGGACTATAGAGTGGAGTAGAATTTTACATAGAAAAGAGGAAGCCTGTTGTCCTAAAGCACAAGGCTATCAAGGGCAGAGATGAGAAGAGCAAGACCTGCTACAAACACCACAGGGAGATCACACCACAGAGAGGAGATTATACTGCTGCCCTGCATGTGCTCTCGGGGATGATGGGATCATGTGGCCCCGTGTGTCCTCTCTGGGTGACAGGAACATGGGACCCCACATACCTTCTCAGGGTGACAGGAACATGGGACCTGAGTACCCTCTTGGGGGTGACAGAAACATGGGACCCCACATACCTTCTCAGGGTGACAGGAACATTGGACCCCACATACCTTCTCGGGATCATGTGAACATAGAACCCCACATACCCTCTCAGGGGTGACAGGAACGTGGGACCCCACGTACCTTCTCGGGGTGATGAGAACACGGGACCCGTGTACTCTCTTGGGGGTGACAGGAATGCGGGACCCCACATAACTTCTCGGGGTGATGGGAACACAGGACCCACGTACCTTCTTGGGGTGACGTGAACATAGAACCCCACATACCCTCTTGGGGGTGACAGGAATGCGGGACCCCACATACCTTCTTGGGGTGACGGGAACACAGGACCCACGTACCTTCTTGGGGGTGATGGGAACACGGGACCCCAAATATCTTCTCGGGGGTAACGGGAACACGGGACCTGCGTGATGAGTGTTTGGAGGCTGCAGGCTGCCCAGGCCTTGGCCGCGCCCCGCCCGTGCGTGGCTTCCTCGATGGCTTCCTCCTCAGGACGTCTCCCGCCATGGCGCCCTGAGCCAGGCTCCAGAGCAGGCCGCTTCTCTGGGGGAGGCCGGGACCCGCCTGCCACCGAAGGGAGGCCCAGGCGTGACCCAGCCCCGGTGCGTTCTCAGTGCGGGGTGCTGGAGAGCAGAAGTCCCGGGCCAGGGGGTCCCACGAGGAGGAGGGGGTGGGGGCCTCGCGGGGTCGCGGGTGTGGGGCTCCCGGACCGCGCTGAGGGGCCCGGGGCGTCGCGGCGGGACCAGGGCGCATGTGGCGCTTTCCGGTGACCGGGTGCCCGGTGTTTTCCAGGCCGAGGACGATGATCCCGCCGGGGGAGTGCACGTACGCGGGCCGGAAGCGGAGGAGGCCCCTGCAGAAACAGTAAGTATCCCGCCTTCTGCTTGTGTGGGTTATTTTACCCATGGAAGGATTGGGGTTTGCATTGAAAACGGAGTTTTAGGAACAGGGCGAACCAGGAAGGCTTCGGGAGCCTGGCGGGCCGGGGCTGCGCTCTGGCGCGGGGGAGGAAGGCGCGGGCGGCGCCGGCGTCCTCACCCCGCAGCCTCCCGGTGCCCGGAGCCCCCCAGCGAGGCTGGTCCCTGCGCCCTCGGGGCCCTGAGCGGTGGAGCGAGGCGGCGGGCACCGTGAGGGGCTGAGGCCAAGGACGCGGGCGGAGCTCCGGGCGGCGGAGGCGGAGGCGGAGGCGGCGGCGGCGGGCCCATGGCAGCTTCCCAGGCTCCGCAGGCGAGACCGCCACCCGCTGGGACGGAGGGTGTGGCACAGCTGGGTGTGTGCGTGTGTTGTGGCTATGAGGCTGTGTGAGGCTGTGTGTGTGTTGTGGCTATGTGAGGCTGTGTGTGTGCGGGGTGTGTGTGAGCCTGTGGGGGGCTATGTGGGGGGGCTGTGTGTGTGGGGGGTGTGTGCGCGAGTGTATGGGGGGCTATAGGGAGCTGTGTGTGGGGGGGTGTGTGTGGTATGTGTGAGACTGTGTGCGGGTGTGCAGTTGCGTGTGGAGGGCTGTGGGAAGCTGTGTGTGTGGGGTGTGTGAGGCTGTGGGGGGCTGTGTGGGGTGTATGTGTGTGAAGCTGTGTGTGAGGCTGTGGGGGGCTGTGTGTGGGGTGTATGTGTGTGAGGCTGTGTGTGAGGCTGTGTGTAGGGGGGCTGTGTGTGTGTGTGGGAGGTAAGAGGCTGTGTGTGTGCGGGGGGGAGGGGGTGCTGTGTGTGTGCCGGATGATGTCCCTGGCTGTGTGTGGGGATGTGTGTGTGGGGGGGGTGTGTGTGGGGGGGGTGTGTGCCGGATGATGTCCCTGGCTGTGTGTGGGGATGTGTGTGGGGGGGGGGGTGTGTGTGGGGTGTGTGTGTGTCGGATGATATCCCTGGCTGTGTGTGGGGATGTGTGTGGGGGGGTGTGTGTGGGGGGGGGTGTGTGTCGGATGATGTCCCTGGCTGTGTGTGGGGATGTGTGTGGGGGGGTGTGTGTGTGGGGGGTGTGTGTGTCGGATGATATCCCTGGCTGCAGGGGCTGTAGGATTCTGTGCAGATTCACAGCAACACCGCCCTCACCACCCTGATACCTGCTGTGATGCTGAGGTTAGGCCCCTGGGTGCCTGGATGTGTCAAATGCTGGGCCTTAGTGTGTGGCCATGGTGCCTCCAAGCACTGCAGGGCCCAAGGAGGAGCTGGGGCTGGGAAACGGGGAGGTAAGGCCTCCCTTGGGAAGAAAGGATCTTATTTACTGTTTACATCTTGTTTAGGTGTCTTGTTACGGTAAACAATAGAGCCCTTGTCCCACAGGGAGACCTTACCTTGTCCCTTAAGGCTGCAGTTTGCGGCCAAGGCCTCGCACTCTGTGCATCGAACACCAGCATGCAGTAGGCTCAGTGCCCAGGCTAACGCTGGCCCAGCAGTGAGCACATGCGCAAAACCACGCATGGGGCCAGGCACTCAGCTGAGGCCGGGACCAAGGGCTGCAGAAGAAACACAGCACAGCCCTGCACTGATTGCAAACAAGCTCTAGGGTGGACGGCAGTAGATACGGATGCTGCAATTCATATATAAAGGGAAGAAACATAAATACTATGCATACACATTTGCTAGTTTATTCATGAAATGTCTCCCGACGGAGTCACAGAAAACTTAAAATCAGCTGTCTCTAGGCAGGGAGCCAGCCTGAAGACACTTTCCTCTGAGTTTTGAAATAGGGGAGCACACTAGCCATTCAAAACACCAATACATAAAATGCAAAGGCCTAAAAACTCCTTTCTCAGGCCTTTGCAGTGGAATAAAAACACAAAGTAGGAAATTTAGTTCTGATTCTTCCCTAGACTGCCCTACCATGGGGACTGTATTTGTAGCTGTGTGGCAAAGCTATTTCCTCTCCTTATTTAATGTGACAAATACATCTGCTACCCAAATCTCTCAAGTGCACAGGCTCAGGAGCACATCCCATCGCCCACCCCTGAGGGACACAGCTATGGAAGCGTCTCGCCCCTTCCGGCTCCCTATGTACACCCCGCTTCATCCTCCTTGGCCCCCAGGGATGGCCACCCTTCACCTGCAGACCTCGGCCTCACCCTGTAAAAAGTTCAGTCTTCCTTGGTTGCTACAAGAACCCACTGCACATGCAGCGTCAGCCAGGATGCTTCCAAGTCCCGGGACTTGGGGACCTGGGTGAATGATGAACACGTGGAACTCACGTGGCTTGCTGTGCCGTGAGTTGTAAGCCCTTTGTCTCTGCCTCTGGGGTCTCATGTCTTCTTCCAGGATCCACGAAACAGAAACGAGTTGTTAGCTTGCAGGAGGTAAAATCAAATCCCCCACACTCACATACTGGGAGGATGAAAACCTAGATGTGGAATTGCTCAGCTAAAACACGGGCATTTGTAATTTCAATAGTTGTTCCCAAACCTCCCAGCATAAGAGGTTAGGGTTAGAGTTCCTCATCAGTGCCTCCTCCCCATGCCCCAGCACTTAGTGTATTTCAGATACTGGTGATTTTAATTTGCATTCTTGTATCGTAAGTGAGGTTTAAGAGTGACTTGCATCTCCTTTTCTGTGAACCGTGTTTACATCTTTTGCTCATTTTTCTAGTAGATTGTTTATGTTTTGTGCCTCTTGATTTGTAAGAGCTTGCAAACTAAGGAAATTAATTTTTGAATGGGTTTCAAATATTTTACCCCAGTTTTGATTTTACATATAGTGTTCTTTGCCATGCAGAAAAAAAATGAATTTGTATGAAGTTTAATTTGTCAATCTTTACTTTTTTGGGTTTTTTTTTTGAGACAGAGTCTTGCTCTGTCGCCCAGGCTGGAGTGCAGTGGTGCCATCTCGGCTCACTGCGAACTCCGCCTCCCGGGTTCACGCCATTCTCCTACCTCAGCCTCCCGAGTAGCTGTGACTATAGGCGCCAGCCACCATGCCTGGCTAATTTTTTGTATTTTTAGTAGAGATGGGGTTTCACCGTTAGCCAGGATGGACTCGATCTCCTGACCTCGTGATCCGCCTGCCTCGGCCTCCCAAAGTGCTGGGATTACAAGTGTGAGCCACCGCGCCTGGCCTCAATCTTTACTTTTGTGGCTAATTTTATATCACGATTAGGAAGATCTCCTCTACTTCAAGTTTATAGGAGAATATTCCCATTAGTTCTTTGAATACATTCCTTAAAATATATGTATTTATGTTTAAAACTTTTCAGCACTTGGGGAAGAAAGAGGAAAAAAGAGGGAAAAAAGAAAACCAGTTGTAATTTGAGGGGCAATGAAAGACAATGAATGACTTGAACAGTCATGAAATGTTTTCCAACTCAGACACACACACCCACTACACGCACACACTAGGTAAGGTGATGGAGGCTGGCATGTCCAAGCATGGGCATCTCTGAAGGCTGCTGTGTCTTTCTCCATGGAGGGGCTGCTGGGCATGTGCAAGGGTCTTGGGAACCCCTCTAGGGACCTGTTCTGGGAAACTGGAGGCCAAAACACTGTTTTGATGTTGAGTCTGGGCGCCCATCCTGCACCCCCTGCTGGGGTGGGGGCCCCCTCCACTCTGGCCATCCCAGTTGTGGCCCCTGATGCATCTGAGGGCCGTGTCCAGCGCTCTGGTCTGACTGGCTCCTCTGCGGTGGTGGGGGATAGGTCTGTGTGTGCCCCAAATTTTGTTTGGAAGGGGTGGCTGGTGAAGGCCGTGGAGCATGCCATCGGAGGTGGAGTTGGTCTAGAACCTGCCCCTGAGAGGCCCCCGCAGGCACTGAGTGAAGGGGGCAGCTGATGTGGGGAAGCTGAGCAGCCGGCTGAGACGGCCCTCCCCTTGGCATTGCCCTTGACTCCCCCCCAGCCTTGGTATCCTGTGGGTGACGTGGGTGATCCTGGATTCACAGCGCTCTCCCAGGAGTGAATGCCCTGTGCCACCAGAAGCCTGTTTGATGCTCCTTGTCTTTTGGGATTCCCCAGAGTCCTCAGCAGGGACAGTGCCTTCAGCTCACGACACTGTGGAAGCCACAGGGATTCCTTTTTTTTTTTTTTTCCTGTGTTTTGATGTTTATTGGGTATAATTGAAGTACACGTATTTCAGCTGACCTGCACGTTTAAGGTATTCATCCATGTTTCTAGCACCAGCCATTTGTTCTTTTTTATTGCTGCGAAGTGTTCTGTTGTATGGATAGACCAAATCTGTTTATTTACCTGCGGATGGAAGTTCAGGTTCTCCGTTTTGGACTATTACAAATAAAGCTACCATGAACATTTTTGTACAAGTCTGTATGTTTTTATTTCTCTTGGATAAATACCTAGGAGTGCAGTTGCTGCGTGACACAGCAGGTGCATGTTTAACTGTTTCCAAAGCAGTGGTGTCATTTCCCATTCCCAGAAACTGTGTGTGAGAATCCCAGTTTCTCTGCACCCCCACCAGTGCGTGGTGTGCTCAGCCTTCTTGGTTTTGACCGTCCTCATGGGTTGGTGGTATCTCATCAGGGTTTTAATGTGCATTTCCCTAGTGACTAATGGTGTTGAGGGTATCTTTATGTGCTTCTTCGCCATCCATGTATCTTGTCTGGTGGTGTCTGCTTAAATAATTGCCCGTGTTCTTATTGGCTTCTTTGTTTTCTTATTATTGAGTTGTAAGAGTTCTTCACATATTCTGGATATAAACCCTTGTTGTGAATATTCCAATCTAAGGCTTATCTTTTCAATTTTCTTAATATTGACTTTCAAAAGACATTTGGAAACCTTTTGAGGAAGACCAACTTGTGAGCTTTTTGTCATTTTGTGTTCTAAGAGTCCTGTGACTACCCCCAAAGTCTGAAGGATTTTTTCACATTTTCTTGTAAAATTTTACAGTAGTTTAAACCACTGTGAAGTCTAGACTCCTTTTCTGAGTTAATTTTTGGGTATGACATGAAGGTAGAGCTGGTGTCCATTTGTTTTCTTGGATATACCGTTGATCCAGCACCATTTATTGAAGAGATTTTCCTTTCCCTATTGAATTGCCTTGGTATCTTTGTGAAGTAAATTGTCTAGTGAAGACCCAAAGAAGACCCAAAGAAGTCTATTTCTAGACTCACACCATTCTTTTCTATTCATTTCTATTTCTATGTTTTCTCTAATAAGCACATCATCTTTAATACTGTGGCTTTAGAGAGGGCTTAAACTCAGTAGGGTAGTACCCAGCTGTGCCCTTCTCTTTAATTGGCTATTATGGGTCCTTTGCATTTCCATGTCAATTGTAGGATCAGCTTGTCAATTTCTGTAGAAACTCCTGTTGGGATTTTAATGTGATTACACTGAACGTATAGATCAGTTTGGGAAGAACTGCCATCTTAACAATATTGAATCATCCAATCAAAGAACATGTTATATCTTTCTGCGCATTTAGATCTTTAAATTTTTCTCAGCTGTGGTTTGAGTGTCTTTTGTTAGGTTTGTTCACAGGCATTGCATATTTCGGGGCCTCTCTTTCCGCCTGAGCTGGCTTGGGGCTCCTCCGACACCTGTTTCTGTGCCGGCGGGCCTTGGTGGATCCTCCTGCAAGTCTCCTCTGCTCTGGAGTGAACTGGAGCTTCTCCTGCATGCCCTCAGCGCTTCGAGGCTTCTCGTATCCTGTTGTGCCCTGCGTCCTCCTGGCTGTCCTCTCCCCACTGCCACTGGCCATCTCCCCATCTCTCTGGTGCCCCCATTTTGTGGCCTCCCCCAGCCGCTGTCTGCCTACTAAGGGCTCCCCTTGTTTTCTGGGGAGGCCTTGGTTGTCCTTCACTGACAGGTGGGCCCCTCCAGCCAGGGGATGCCACTGCACATGATTGCAGGTCCAGGTCATCCCCAATTCTTCTGCCTATTTACATCTTGGCTGGCAGCTTGAGTAATTTTTGGTGGGTGTGACATTAAAAAAAAAAAAAAGAAAGCAAACCAGAAAGAGGAGAGGGAAAACACAGAATGGGAGACAATAAATACAAATCATATACTCAGTAAGAGCCTGGTATCCAGAGTATTTCAAGAATCCTTACAACTCAAAAACAAAAAGATAAACAACCCAATTTAAAACTGGGCAAAAGACTTGAATAGCCATTTCTCCAAAGAAGATATAAAAATGGACAACAGGGCCGGGTGCGGTGGCTCACGCCTGTAATCCCAGCACTTTGGGAGGCCGAGGCGGGCGGATCACGAGGTCAGGAGATCGAGACCATCCTGGCTAACACGGTGAAACCCCGTCTCTACTAAAAATGCAAAAAATTAGCCGGGCGAGGCGGCGGGCGCCTGTAGTCCCAGCTACTTGGGAGGCTGAGGCAGGAGAATGGCGTGAACCCGGGAGGCGGAGCTTGCAGTGAGCCGAGATTGCGCCATTGCACTCCAGCCTGGGCGACTAAGCGAGACTCTGTCTCAAAAAAAAAAAAAAAAAAAAAAAAAAAAAAGGACAACAGGCATTTGAAAAGATGCTCAACATCGTAAGTCATTAGAGAAATGCAAATCCACACCCACCAGAATGGCTGTAATCAAAAAAACAGAATATAACAAGTGTAGGTGAGGATGTGGAGAAACTGGAGGCCCGCTACATTGCTGGTGGAAAGTAAAATAGTGCAGCCACCATGGAAAGCAGTTTGGTGGTTCCCCAGAAAATGAAACAGAATTAACATATGACCCAGCAACTCTACTGCTCAGTATATGCTCAAGAGAATTGAATATATATATTCAAACAGAATCTTCTAGATGAGTGTTCACTGCACCGATATTCACAGCAGCCAAACAGAGGAGACGACGCAAACGTCCATTAGCGGGTAGACGGATAAAGCAACGTGGCCTATCCATACACGGGAATATTACTCAGCCCTGAAGAGGAAGGAAGCACAGACAGCTGCAGCAATGTGGATGAACCTTGAAAACATTAGGCTGTGAGAAAGAAGCTGGCCACAGAAGGCCATGTCTTGATTCGATTTCTACCACATGCCTTTAGTAGGAAGGTCCACGCTGAGAGCTGACTGGGGGCTGCCAGGACTAACAGAAGGGGAATTAGAGAGACTGCTGATGGGTAAAGGGTTCTTTCAGGGCTGGAACTAAATAGAGGTGAGGTTTGCACGGCTTAGTGGCTGCCCTAAGTGACATTGAACTGTTCACTTTTAAACAGTTACTTTCATGTTATGTGGATTATATCTCAACTGAAAACAATAGCTCTGGGTTTGGCGCTGTCAGGCTGCTCTGTGACTGGTTTACGGCCTCGGTCGTTAGACAGTGAGAAATGGAGTTTGTGCCGTGGAGTTCCTGACAGACCAGATTGTTTCAGACCTACAACTTGCATGTGTCAGCTCACTCATAAGTGCAAACGCCTTGGAAAAATAAGGAACTCCTCGACAAAAGAGACCCAAACCCCTGGAAACAGCAGGCTCACTCCTGTATGTGCCAAGGTCCCAGGAAGGGTTAGTGTGGAAAGTCAGGTGGCCACATTCCTGTGGTCCTGCTGGTACCTGGCCCCTGCTCAGTCTCAGACTCCACACTGTGCCATGCTTTCTTTCAGATGATTGCATGTGGGCATGATGTCTAGAACGAGATGTCAGTTGAAGTGGCTTCTGTGCAGTGATGGTTAAATGGGTCAGCCATAGGGGACGGTCACTGTGAGGTTAAATGGGTCAGCCGTAGGGGACGGTCACTCTGAGGTTAAATGGGTCAGCCGTAGGGGACGGTCACTCTGAGGTTAAATGGGTCAGCCGTAGGGGACGGTCACTGTGAGGTTAAATGGGTCAGCCGTAGGGGACGGTCACTGTGAGGTTAAATGGGTCAGCCGTAGGGGACGGTCACTGTGAGGTTAAATGGGTCAGCCGTAGGGGACGGTCACTCTGAGGTTAAATGGGTCAGCCGTAGGGGACGGTCACTGTGAGGTTAAATGGGTCAGCCGTAGGGGACGGTCACTGTGAGGTTAAATGGGTCAGCCGTAGGGGACGGTCACTGTGAGGTTAAATGGGTCAGCCGTAGGGGACGGTCACTGTGAGGTTAAATGGGTCAGCCGTAGGGGACGGTCACTGTGAGGTTAAATGGGTCAGCCGTAGGGGACGGTCACTGTGAGGTTAAATGGGTCAGCCGTAGAGGACGGTCACTCTGAGGTTAAATGGGTCAGCTATAGAGGACGGTCCCTCTGAGGTGAGAGGCTCACATCAAGCTCCTGTCATTTTAAGGTAGGTTGGGTGAGTGGGGTCAGCTCCCTCCCTCTCTGGGCTCCGTGGTGTGGAAGTCCCACAGGGTGGTCCCTTTTTGTGGGTAGAGCAGGCTGCCATGGCTTATTAGGAGAATTGGGTAATGGCCCTCACTGCCCCTTTGTGGGGCCCCAGAGGGGCAGGCACCCGGTCTCATTTGCCCTGGGGAGTCCCTGAATATTCTCCCCTCAGCCCCAACATGTACAAGAGAAACCGAAGCTTGGAGTGGCCTTGGGCGCCTCGAAGTGCAGGCCTGGCAGCTGCACACCCCGGCTGATGCCAGGAGGACCTTTTCATGTTTTCTGGAATGTGTTAGGTTTTGTTTAGACACCGAGCCAGCCTGGGGCCAAGCGTCCTCCTCCCTCCTTAGGGATCCGTAGTGGAGAGGTGGAGAAACGTGCCCGTCCCACAGCCAGGGGTCGTGCCCTGTCTCTGTGCTCTGAGCGGCAGTTCTCGGGCTGGTTTGCTCCTTCTCTCCGCGTCCCCTCCAGACACCGAGCTGTGCTTGGCTGCCGTGCACCGTGGTTTTTAGTGTCTACGTCTGAGGCATGGGTGAGCTTTAGTCCTCTTCCCGCCTTTTGTCCTGGCAGCAGCTTAGATGCTCCTAGTAAGGTCACTGCAGAGGATGGTTTCTGCCCCAAGGGGCCTGTGGCTTCTGGTGGAGAAGCCCACCTGACCCAGACCATCTCCCCACAGGAGGCCCGCCGTGGGGGCAGAGAAGTCCAACCCCTCCAAGCGGCACCGGGACCGCCTCAACGCCGAGTTGGACCACCTGGCCAGCCTGCTGCCGTTCCCACCTGACATCATCTCCAAGCTGGACAAGCTTTCTGTCCTGCGTCTCAGTGTCAGTTACCTCCGGGTGAAGAGCTTCTTCCAAGGTAGGGCTCTCACCTGCGCCCACCCGTTCACTTGAGTCGGGTTGTGTCTCCCCTGAGTCCACCTGGGGCCCGTGTGGCCAGGTGAAATGTGTCTGCTGGGTTGCACCATGTGCACGCCCTTCTTCCCCCACGCTACCCCCGGACTTACCTGGAGACCTGGTCCCTGGCTGGGCTGTCGATTTTCCCTGGTGCCAGGTCTGGCCCTAGCTGTCCTCGACACTCTCAGGGTGCCGCAGTTTGCTGGGATGGGCCAGTTTGCTCCTCGGGTCCTCGGTTTGCTGAAGCTGCGCAGCTCCTGTGGGAGGGGCTGGGACTGTTCCTCCCCATGCTGGGCCTCACTGGTGCTTCCCCACAGACCCCAGCTCCAGGGAATGGGGGGTCGGCTTCGTGAATGAGCAGGGCTGGGCATGGTCAGGAGGCCGAGGCAGCTGACTAGGTGGGACCTGGAGGCTGCCCTGGGGTGCCGGGCACCTCCCCCTGCCCATGCCAGGCCCTGCCCAGACACAGCTGCTGGGGCTGCCCTCTCATGGGGAGGGGCTTCCAGGGCTCCTGCATCTCGGGTGAGGCCTCCCCAGGCCTGTGCCCCGTCTGTCCTTGGAAGCGTGGCATTTCCTTAGATTTCCGGTTGTTGCTGCCCCGGGAGCTGGGATCTCCCCAGAGAACTCGCAGGTGTAGACTGTGGGGCCTTTGGCGTTGCGGGAGGGTGGGAGAGAAGCTGCTTCCATCTTCTGTGTTGGGTGACGTGCCTGCACGTGGTTTGATTGCAGCACTTTTAGAATTAAAAACCCTGTGACCAGCAGCGTGTGGCAGTTGTGCCGGGCACCTGCACTCCTGAGTTTGAGTCAGGGTGGGGGCCTCCTCTAGGTGGGGGCATCTGTCTCGGCGTGCGAGAGGCTGTCAGTGCCTGGGCCCCTGCAGGCCTCTGCACATCCTCAGACACCCCCAGGGAAGGACGCGGCCCATGGGATGCGGAAAGGAAAGCCACAGTGACACTCAGCATCACCCCGCATCCTGCTGGTGCTGGCCCCACACTGAGGGTCTTCCTGGGTCCTGGCTGGCCGCAGCCTCCATGGAAATCAAATCCCACAAAACGTTAACAGAGCTTATCTGAGTGGTGAGGTCACAGCAAGTTTTAGTTTTACATTCCAGGTTTTCTAATTTTATGTCAAAAACTATTAATTTTATATTTATCTCCGTTCCCAACCTGGGCCTCCCGGTGCTCGGGGCTGCTGGGTGGTGTTGGACTCAGTTTACCTGAGAGACCCGGGTTTGCCGCACGTGCAGGATGGCAGCTTTTCCAGGAGGGTTAAGATGTGGTGCGGTTGGTGTGGTCTGGTGTGGTGGAGCAGGCACCACCCTGCACGCACCCGGGCATGGGCGCCAGCGTGGAATCGAGGGCAGGCTCCCAGGTTTGCCCTGTGGGGCGCGCCTTTCATGGATGGGGCAGTGTGGCTCAGCGGCGCCAATGGCAGGGGGCAGTCCCCGTGTCTGGGCAGCGCGGGAAGGGCTGGGGCAGCCGGTGGGGAGGCTGTGTCCCGAGCTGAAGACGTGGTGCATCGGCTTCCTGCCGCTGACACCGCACAGCCTCACCCTCTCGCTAGGAGGTTGGAGAAGAGGCCAGGTCACTTCCTCTCCGCACAGGTCCCACGGTGCCCAGCCGGGCCAGGGGTTGATGGCCTCAGAAAGTCTTTGATTCTGATGTTTCCAGCAAGTTTGGACACCTGGTTCTTCTTAACCTGCCAGTGAGTGAGCTTCCCATCCTGCGCCCCGAGCCGGGCGATGGCACTGATGGCCATCCTGTGCAGGGGCACCCTGCATGCTTCCTGTTGCCCTGCCGGGAGGTGCCCCCCTCTGCCACAGCTGCAGTGACTCTCAGGGAGCCACCGGCTTACAAGAGTGCTGCAGCTTTCACAGGGAAATAAACTTCCTGACTTTTCTACCAAGGATTGGGATTTTTGTGATCCCCTTCAGGCTGTACATTGTAGAGGAAATTCTAAAAACTTTTCTGAAGTCATTTCCACTGTATAATTAGAAACAAGTCAAGCTATAAAAGTTGGATCTTAAACTGTGCCTCTTGACTTAGAGATTACGGCTGCCATAAAAAGTTGCCTTTGGGAAGGACATGAACCAGGAGCTTTCACCTCAAAGGGTGATGATGGCCTGAGCATTTGCTTATGATGTTTAATGTTGACCTTCGTGGCTTTTTAGAATGCAGTGGGTTTATTTTTGTTTGGGGATTGGCACTTTAAGTTATAAAACTCTTAGCTTCTACCCTTCTCCTGGGTGACTGTTAAGGTTGGGATTTTCCACTCTGGGGGATTTTACTATTCACACCAGGGGAAGTCAGGCACAAAATAAGAGGGAAGGAGGTGGCGCGGAGGAGACAGTGGCTGCCGCCTTGACAGAGCTCTCTGCCCTCCTGTTGTGGGGCAGGGAGGGGAGTTGGGCCCCTTCTAGGCTGAGCCCTGGTCACAGCCTGGGACGTGGGACCCTAACACTGACCAGGAAGTGTGTGGAAGCCCCGGCTCTGTTGCTGAAGCCCAGCTGTGGGTCAGGCCACCCTCCCAGAGCTCCCTGGGGGTCCCTGCATTTCCCAGGACCCCTGCAGTCAGCGACTGAGGAAGAGTGCCCGGGAGTGGAGGCCCTCAGGCGCGGAGTCCATCCAGGCCTGGCATGGGGCTGTGTCCACCTCCACGCGTGGGGGCCGGAGCACTGACAGGGCACAGACGTGTGTGTTCTTGTTGCTGTGTAGAGAAGTGGGGAGTAGAACAGTCCCAAAAACAAAGCAGCGAGGAGAGAAAGTGGCACAGCCTCACTCTGAAAGCCTGGGGATTTTCCTCTCAGGATGACACGGCTCCCTGCTCCCTCCACTCATCACCCGCAGCGGCATCAGAGTCCTCTTGTTCCTTTGCATCCGCCGTGCTCCACTGTGGGGCCTGAACACAGGCCTGTGTCCATCCTGGAGCCCCTCCTGGGGTCAGTCCTGGCTCTGAAGCTCCCCCAGAGCTGAACGGGCACATCCGCTTCACCCCACCCTGGGTGGGCCGGAACAGAGGCCCCACAGCGCCATGAGGTGTCCTGGGATCCTGAACTCTGGAATCCCACGCTTGCTAGTAGGTCGAAAGTTCTATGGTCCTTGAGATTATGAGTGAGTGTGTAAACCTAGGCCTGAAGTTACACGTTATTAAGCCAAATCGTGCTGATTTTCAGCTTTCGCTGAAGATTTACCTTTTCCTTGATGATCGTTTTATGGACTGGATGTTTATCTCATTCCTTCACCTATTCATATAGTGAAACCCTAATCCCGGTGTGGCTGTATTTGTAGGTGGGGCCTCTTAGGAAGAAATTAAGGTTAAACAACGTCATAAGTGGGGGCGGCCCTGAACTGATAGGACCGGTGTCCTTAAAAAGGAGACACAAAAGTACTCTCTGTCCGCCTCTGTGCTGAACAGCCCCCCGAGAAGGGCTGTGAGAGCACACGGGGAAGGCGGCTGTCTGCAGGCCGGAAACAGCCCTCACCAGAGCCAAACTAGCTGCACCCTGATGACAGGCTTTTAGCTCCAGAACTGTAGGAAAACCAATTCCTGTTGTTTAGGCCCCCAGGCGGTGGCGTTTTATTATAAGCAACCCAAGCAGAGAAGTGGGGTGCCCCGCGTTACATACCACATACCTAAGAATGTGGAAGTGACTTGCAGCTGGCTGATGGGTGGAGGCTGGCGGAGTTTTGAGGTGGGTGCTAGAAAGAGCCCCGATGGCCGTGAAGCAGTTGTTGGTAGAACTATGGGTGTTAAAGACGTTGTTGGTGAGGGCTCAGAGAGAAGAGCATTGTAGAGAGAGCTGTGGTCGTAGAGAACACACGTACCCCACGAACAGAACACTGGTAGAAACGTGAGCATTAAAGCCGATTCTGGTGAGGAACGTGCCTGTGGAATGCGAGGAAAGTGGTTCTCGTTATAAAGTGGCACGTACTTGGCTGGACTGAGTTCTAGCATTTTGTGGGAAGTGGAACTTGCGAGTGATGAAATGGGATGTTTTGCTGGTGAGATTTCTAAGCAAAGTGTTGAAATCCTTGCTTCTCCTTACTGCTTATAGTGAAACGTCAGAGGAGAGACATACATTGAAGGAATTGCCAAAAGAAAAGGAACCAGAGCTTGAAGATTTGGAAAATTACCAGCCTATCCACACTGCAAAAAATGAGAAAGTGAGCCGGGCACAGTGGCTCACGCCTGTAATACCAGCACTTTGGGAGGCCGAGGCGGGTGGATCACAAGGTCAGGAGTTCAAGACCAGTCTGGCCAAGATGGTGAAACCCCGTCTGTACTAAAAATATAAAAATTAGCCGGCCATGGTGGCGGGCACCTGTAATCACAGCTACTTGGAAGGTTGAGGCAGAGAATTGCTTGAATCCGGCGGGCAGAGGTTGCAGTGAGCCAAGATCTTGCCACTGCACTCCAGCCTGGGCGACAGAGCGAGACTCTGTCTCAAAAAAAAAAAAAAAAAAAAAAAAGTGTCTGGACAGATTTGCATGCGATGGAACCATTTGATGGGGAGACTGGGTGTGAGCCAGGAGCCCAACCAGGAAGCCTCCTCAGCAGAGGCCAGGAGTAGGGATGGGACCAGGCCCTCAGAGACACTGTCAGCTTGGCCTAAGGAGAAGAGGAGGTAGCGCTCTCCAGCGCCTGGCATGCTTCATCTTTCCAGAAAGGGGAGAGTGTGCCTGGGGGTGACTCAGAGGTAATTGGGTACCTCTTCCACCATAGGCACAGGGCAGGGCTGTCTCCCCCTGGGTTTCGGCGGGTGGGGCCGCTGAGAGCTGGGAAAGAGGCTGGGCCTCTGGGCAGAGCATGGAGCCGAAGAGGATTGTCCCCAGGCCTCCAGGTCTCAGGGGCTTTGTCTTGCTAGATGTGTGACTTGCTTGGGACCCGTCTCCCCTCTCTTCCTTCTGTGACCTGCCTTTTGCAATGGGGAGTTCCATCCCATGCCTGTTCATTGTTGTATTTTAGAAGACCATGGCTTGCCTGGCTTCGCAGCTTCTTAGCTGGAGAGCAGGTCTGCTTTAGGAGAAATTGTACCTTGAGTCTTACCCATTTCTGATTTAGACGGTAGTTAAATGAAACTTTGGCTTAGACTTTAGAGTTGATGCTGGAATGGGTTAAGACTTTTGGGGCTGTTGGGATGGGATTAATGTATTTTGCATGTGAGGACATAAATTTTGGAGGCTAGGATTGAATGTTATAAACTGAATGTTTGTATCCCCTAAAACTCATATGTTGAAGCCTTAGCCCCTGGTTTAGTTGTATTTGGAGAAGGGGTCTCGAAGGAAGTGAAGTTTAAGGTTAAATGCAGTCATAAGGGCAGAGCTCTGATCTGATGGGATTAGCACACATATAAGGAGAGACATCGGAGGGCTCACGCTGTCCACAAGCACAGCAGGAAGTTCATGTGAAGATGCAGCAAGAAGGTGGCTGTCCACAAGCCCAGAAGAGAGCCCTCACCAGAAACTGAATGTGGTGGCACCTTGATCATGGGCTTCTAGCTTCCAGAACTGCAAGAAAACAACTTTCTGATGTTTAAATCATTTTGTCACAGCAGCCCTAGAGGCTGAGGCAAGCCCTCATGGCAGGACCACAGGTCTGAGACGCGATTTTTCTCATCCTGCGGCAGGCATGAGCACATGTGGGTCGTGTGCCTTCCAGCTCTCCAGGCTGTGCTCCAACCCTTTCTCTCGCCCCCTTCCTCTCTGTCACTGGTGCCTTCTGGAAGATGACTTCCCCTTGGGGAGCATTTCCTGCAAAGACTCACAAGTTTAAAATAACTTAGGGTATTTCTCTGTACTTGAGAGCCAGGAGAGGATGAGAGCTGGTCCTGCCCTGATGTTGTGAGGCCACTCCTGCCTCAGACCCTGAGGCCCCCAGGAATGGTTTCCCCAGCACTGTTGTAGTTGTATGGCAAGATCACTCTGATGATTTTAGGAGCTGATTTTACTTTTCCTACCTCTTTTAACTGCTTCCAAAAGATGAATCTGGCCAAGAAGAGCAGGGGCTCATTCACTCATTTACTCACTCATTCCTGGTGCTTGAGTTTATTCCTGAAGGAAGCTGGCCAAGGGTTGAGAGAAAACAACTTTGATTTTTCTCATGTCTGCCCAGCAAACCTCCTCTGTGGACTGATTCTCCTTCTGTGCCTGGAAGAAACCGGAATAATCCCAGGACTCTTCTGGTCCCTTCTAGGTAATTTAGTGTCTTCCACTAATGTGGCCCCAAGCAGGCTGGGCTTGTTGATTACTATAGGTCCAGCAAAACAGTTAAAACTCTACTTGTCTTCCGCATGTGAACCTCTTCTCAACCTCACCTGGTGCTGTGGCAGGTGGGAGGCTGGGTGCCAGGCTGGCTGCTGCCCCCTGGGTCCTCCCCCACCGGTAACTATGGCTTCCAACCCTCCGGTGGGAGGAGCAAGAGGGATAAAAGGTAAGGACAGGAGAGGTTCTGCATGGCTGGCATGGCAGAGAGCTGGCACATAAGGCTGGCAGGGAATCCAGGGGGCTCCGGGGGCATTCTCATGGTCTCCTGAGTGACCACTGTACCCTGGGGTGTCTCTGCCACAATTCGCCAACTCAGGCGGTGCATCCTCTCCAGCTGGTCCCTTATACTCACTTCCTTAGCCCCAGGTGGCCGTGGTACCTCTAGCCTCTTGCCAAGGTCTGCCCTCACATCTCCAGGAACCCTTCTGGGCAGGATTTAAGACATCCCAGGCCAGTGTTCAGGCAGTACGACCCCACCTGGTCCACAGGAAATGTGCACCTTTGATCTACTGGGTTAGCGTTAATTTCTGCATGCAGCCCAGTTGCCTACTGGGAGCTCCAGGAGTCTCCTTTTGCCCTTTGCATTTCTTGAGTGTAAGAGGGACACCGGGTCTCAGTGCCCCCCACCAGCCTCAGGAGGCTCACAGTAGGTGTTTGCAGGCCTCGTGAAACCCCTCTTGGAATGAAGTGAGGAGAAAGTTGTCCATCCCTCTCATGGTGCAGGTGGGGTGGGGACAGACTGAGAGTGCAACGCCCCCCCCCCAAGGAAGCCCTCCTGTCAAACTTGAACTTCTGTCATCTTCAACACCTCCTCTACCTAGGTCACCTAGAATTTCACTTGGGAACAATTGGCACTTCTTGTCCTGGGGCCTCAGCTAAAATTCAGACTGGAAAAGTTCCATATTAACGTCCTGTTCTAATGCAAGTAAAAAAAGAGCTGCTATGGTCTTTGCTTCCTGGTATTTAGAGTCTAGTGGGAGAATATTGACTACTTAACACAGTCTCTTCCATTTTTAATATGTAACTGAGACATCCTTCTACTGATAACAGCCAAAACTTCAAGATAAAATATTTTAAGCCTTTAAAAATACATTTATGGGCTGGTAGTAAATTAAGGACTACTCAGAGACAAAAACTAAGTGAAGCTGAGAACCCAGAGATAACTTTATTAAAGGACATTATTAAAGATATACTTCATGCAGAAGGAAGAGAATTCCAGGTGGAAGATTTGAGATGCAAGAGGGAATGAAGAACAAGAAGGTGGGGACTATATGGGTAAATCAAATCAAATCAAACACATTGTGTAAAATAATAATGGTGATGTAAGAATTTTAAAAAGATAAGTATATAGTCATAATATCATACAAATTTGAAGAGGATGATGAGTTAAAAAGTTCTAAGATTCTTGTATTAACTTTGGAGGATGGTTATCTAATTTATAATAAAATTTTTAGGATAATCAACCATAGGAATGGGGTTGAAATTTCAAACTAATGGAAATAAAAAAGAGTGAGAAAATATAATCAGTCAAAAGGAAAAGACTAGGAAGGGAAAGGAGAAAAGAAACACAAAAGAGGTGGAACAAAAGTCCAAATATATCAGTAACTACAATAAATGTAAATAGAATAAACATAACAATTAAAAGATAAAGATTATTAAAGTGGATTACTATATGCTGTTTACAGAAAACACATCCACACTCTCAGGTACAGAAAGGATGAAAGTAAAAGGATAGGAAAGGGTATACTGGGGAAATATAAACTGAAGAAAATACGATGAATCTATATTAATGTAACAAAATTGATTTTGGGGTAAAAAGCACCACTGGAGATAGAGAAAATCAATACATAATGATTAAACAATTCATTTCATCAAGCAGATAATATAATTTTGAATTTTTATGCTTTCCATAACATAATTTCAAAATCTATGAAGTAAATATTGACAGAACTATAAGAATATATAAATTCATCATCAAAGAAAAATATTTTAAATACTGTAACTCAGGATTTTATAGAAGAAGTAAATAAAAGCCAGTAAAGGTTATAGAACATTTGAACAATGCAAAGGAAAAAAAAAGGTTAATTTAGTGGACGTACATAAATCAGTATACCCCCAAACTACAGAATTCATGTATTTTCAAAGCCCACATGGAACTGGTAAATATATGGAAACCTTATTGGCCAATAAAGCAAGTCTCAGTAAATTTCAAAAGATAAAATATTGAAGAATAATGAGGTGGGAACTCAATGCAAACAAACTAGAAATCTGTAATAACAAGATAACTTGAAAACCCTTATATTTGGAAATAAATAAACACTTGTAAATAACGCATAGGTCAAAGAAGAAAACATGATGTAATTTAGAAATATTTAAAATGTGTGGGATGTAGCCAAAGCAATACTTAGAAATAAATAATCTTAAGTGTTTATGTATAAAAGAAGAAAGGCTAAATGTTAATGAGCTAAGCATTCAATTAAGTAGTTCTGATAAATAACAGTAAAATAAAAAGAGTCAAATAAGGAAAATAATAGAAGATATTGATGAAATGGAAAAGAAACATACAATAGAGTTCTTTTAAAATGATAAACTTTACAAAGATCTGGGAAACTGATCAAGGAAAAAAGAATAAGCAATATTAGGAATATAAAGAGAAGCTCTTATGAACAAATTAATGCCAATAAATTTGAAGTTTGAAAACATAAATGAAAAAATTCCTAGAAAATATAACTTATTAAAACTGACTCAAGAAGAAATAGAAAACCTGAATGTCAGAGGACCATTAAAGAAATTGATTTAGTTGTTTAAAATCTTTGCACAGAGAAAGTCTAGGCTCAGATAGCTTTAAAGCAATTTCTACCAAATAGTAAAGAAAAAAACAATTCCATTCTATTGAATCCTGTGATGTTGAATTGGAATTGGAGGTATTGGTGTGAACTCATGGTTTTCAATATATAAAGAGAGACATGAATATGTATGTAAAATGTGTATACACTCACCCCCCCAGCCCCCCTCCACACACACTGTCACCTGAGAGGGCCTCGGAACAGTGACACCCCAGCAGCAGCAATCACGCTTAACATTCAGATGTTGGTTTCTAAATGCTTCTTGCCATTAAAAGGAACTAGGGCTTTTGGGGGCTCTTCAAGAGCTGGAGCAGACGAAGTACAAGGTACTTTATACTTACCTCACGCCAGAAAGCAAGGCAGTGGTCACCAGCGATGAAGATGTGTCACAGGACACAGAAGCCATCTTGAAGGGGCTCCCACTGGCCATGTCTGGGACAATTTAAGCATTAAAATGAATAATGATAGTAATGGGCTATACCCCAGTGAATAAAATACGATTTTATAGGGTCACACTTACATAAATGAAGGAATAAATAAGTAAGTTTTTCCTCACAACAGGCTAATTAATCACTATAAGAAGAGAGATGACTATAGAAAGAAGAGGTGAATTGCAAATCAAATTTGGTAACCACTACAGTCATAATTCAGGCAAGAAATATCAATTAGTGCTAAAATTGGTGGTGAAAATGGGGTGAGACAGAATTTTTGTAGTCTCGAACAAAATATCTATTAATTATCAAGCAGAAAAGCCCAGCATTCACTGTCCTAAGTGATTGATCTGACCCTGCCAATAGTGGAATAAGCCGGCATTGTGCACCACCCAACAGGATGCATGAGTGGAGCACGGCATTGCTTTGCTGATACTCCGGCTGGAGGTGCATAACTTCAGTCAAATCACAAGGAAACACCAGACAGACCCAAACTGAAGGGCAGTCTGCAAAATAACTCACCTGTAATCTCCAAAAAACCCGGCAGGCCATGAAAGCCAAGGAGATACTGGAAAGGATGGAGAGGTGGCAGGGACTAAGGCAGCATGGCGATGGCTGCTGCCGCAGTCCAGCACCACCTTGGCTAAAAGGATGTTATTGGGACAGTGGTGAAACTCATCCATGGACAAGGGGTATCTGGGTGCTTTATATTATTATTATAGCTTTTCTGTAAGTTTGATGCTGTCTGAAAGCATAAACAGGAGGAACAAGGAAAACCAAAATGGAGAAGTTGCAGGGTGTTTATATGAGCTCTGAAGTGAGTCCTTTGGGGGGGTGCAGCAGAGCCCCGGCCACTCCCACCCGGGAGAAGCTGGGGGGAAGAGCAAGTGCCCAGGGAGGCGGGGGAGAACGGGAGGTCGTGGGCATGCAGTGGGCCCTCAGCATAGCCGGATGTGGGACAGCATCGTATGCATTTGAGGTCACGGGCACGCAATGGGCCCTTAGCATAGCCAGATGTGGGACAGCATGGTGTGTATTTGTATGTTTGTGAGGCAAGTCACGTCTTTTAGGAGCACTTGTCATGTTGGGCAGCTGGGCCTTTTGCAAAGAGAAATACAAGAATAACCAACACCTTCCTCAGCGCCCATCACGACCACCCTGCCCCATAGACACGGGTCTGAGCCGCAGTGTGTGGTCAAGGGCACAGAGGAGTGGGCAGTACTGACCGTGGGGACTGGAGAAGCCAGCCTGGTGGGGCTTGAATATGGCACGGCCAGGCAGTGATGCTCCGTGGGCCTTGCTGGGGGCACCATCCGAGGCTCGGCACACCTGTAGCTTTTGAAGGCCATGCCCTCCTTCTGGGTCTCTTGTCTTCACCCCTCAGGAGGTCTTCCCCGGCCTCATTTTTAACATCACAGCCTCTGCCCCTCTGACCTGACACTGCCCCCTCTGCTGCTCGTTCTCTCCTAGTGCTTAACTTGTGTGGTGCTGGGCTCTGTCCCCCTCCTTCTCTGTTGTATGCCCAGGACAGGGGTTGGCAGTGGCAGATCCCGAAGACGTGGATGACCACGCGGGCGAACGAAGGCCCATGTCCTTCAGGAGGCCCCAGGCATTGGACACCAAAGGCCCTGAGACGTACTCAGTTCGGTCTGCATCTGTTGATGGTAAATATTGCAGGACTGATGGCCACTGACTGCCTGTAGTGATGTGTGAGGACAGTGAAGGCAATGGTGATTCACAGGCAGGTCAGTCCCATGTAAGTGTTAGCTGTAAATTCATAGTTACATAACTTAATAAATTTACTTACAAATTCATTATTTATAAACAAATCAGAGACTCTGACAGCTGAGCTGGCACTCCTCGTTGATGTGAAAGTTGGCAAGCGAGGCAGCATCCATACCTGTGGGTAGACGGCAGAGGACTCTGTGAAGGTTTGGCGCCCTTTTCCGCGGTAGGAGAGGCCGGCGGGGCTGCTCATGAAGGCTCCCTGGGCGTGCACCACGGCACTGTATTCTGCCTGAGGGCGTGGGCCAGGGCTCTCTCCGGCTGCGGCCGCATGGGGTTAGTGGCCTGCAGTGTTGCCTGCTCACTCGTCTGTACACCTGTGCACTGCACACTGATTCACTGAATATTTGATGGTTAAACAGCACCCAGCACAGTTTTTTGGGTTTTGTTTTACAAAATGTTTCTTGAACCCTTGGCTGGTCCCTGCTGTGCTTTTCTTTGATATGTTGAAATGTAACAAGAATGCCCAAATAGTTTGCTTATGCCAGATGTTTCGCATCATGAAGAGAATATGGATTTGCAATGTGTGCAAGTATTCTTCTTTCCCCAGAGAGCTATTTTTGGTTGCATCTTCCACGATAACATGGGGTTCCAAGGCTAGGGTGTGTTTTCCTCTGCAGGACGAGCGTGCGACTCTGGTGACCGCAGAGCCCCCCCGAGGCTCCCGGGTTCTGTGATCTCAGAAAGTGGTTAGAGGCGCATTCTCTTGACCAGAGAAACGCGTGGGCACTGCCAGCTGCAGCCTCCCCAGTCTCCGCGGGCTCAGAGGAAATGCATTTTTTTGTGGTTCATTTTGCGCTGTAAGGAAGTGTGAAATCTCTAAAGCTCTCTGATGCTTTTTGAAAAATCTAGAAATTCTTGCTATAGGAAATTCAACAACTTGACGCAGTATAGGTCTTACGGGTGCCCCCCGTTTTATAAATATCGTGTCTGTGTGAAATGAGTGTGTTTATTTATACTCCTGATGCTTTTTCTTGCTGAGGGGAATTTGGGACTTTGAAGGGCATTTTTAACCCCCTCTGCCCCACAAGTTGTGGATTTTGGAAGGACACTCGCCCACCCAGCACTCACTTGCTGGAACCCCTTCTCATGTGCTGCTTCTCTCTGCCCTCAGTGAGCACCTCGAATGCATTCCCTCACACTCCGTTAAATATACACCCGCCTGTGTGTCAAGAGCAGCACGGCACAATCATCTGCTTCTCACACTCTTCCTCACACCCTCTCTCTTCCTGGGCATTCTGTCTTAACCCCCCAGCCTGGTGCCTGCTGTCTTCTGGGATGCCTGAGGGCTCTCCGGGACCCTCACAGTCCTGGTTCCCTCCCGCCCACAGCCTGACGGGGCAGCTTTGTCCCACAGGGTGGACTTGCCTGCTTTGCAAGGCTGGGGCGCATGCTCCTTGCAGATGAACAGACCCACATCTAGGCAAGCACGCAGCACAGCCTGACTCAGGAGCTGAGGCCTCCCACTGCACGAGCCTGAGCCCCCTGGCTCCCTGGGCTCCCTCTGTGGGCACTTGCTTTGCTCTGAGTGTTTGTCACCTGCCTGAGTGCTCCTGATGCCTCCTGGGCCACTGGGGAGAGCTGTGCTTGTCCCACGCTCCGGCACAGAGTGTCCGTCCCAAGTGTTTCCTTTAAACCTTTCCTGTGCAGAAGCTGGGACAGAATTCTGTGCGTCCCAGTGCAGAACACGCCTGTTCAGAAAGTAACTGCATGATACAAATACAACTTGTAGCCATCAAGAATCACTAAATGACATTTTCTTCCAGAATGTACATATTACATTTCATCTTCAAAAGGCCAAACGGTTTTGTCATCCAGTTCTTGAGAAGTGAAGGAAGGGAGAGTTTGAATATTTGAAAGCCTTGAGGCTGTGGTACCCTCATTTGACGTAAAACTTGCAAAGGCATTTGTAGAAACGGTTGGGGTGTGGGAGCAGGGGTCAGAGGTGCCCTCCTGGGAATGTCTTGGCTCTGAGAGCACTGCCCCGTCCTCCCGGGCCCTCGCTGGTGCCCCGTCCTCCCGGGCCCTCGCTGGAAGCCCCGTCCTCCCGGGGCCTCGCTGGTGCCCCGTCCTCCTAGGCCCTCACTGGAAGCCCCGTCCTCCCGGGGCCTCACTGGTGCCCCGCCCTCCCAGGCCCTTGTTGGAAACCCTGCTCATTTACTTCCCTTGTTACTGTTGTGCTGCATTTCCTGGATCCACAGTCAGGTCAGGCAATTCTGGCGAAAGCAGGCATCGGGGAAGGGTTGGGTGGACGTCCCAGGCTTCTCAGAGCATCTCATCCAACTCCTCCATCCAACTCCTGGATGGGAGAGTGTCTTAAGGGTCTTCAGGAGGGAGCCTGAGCTGGGAGCAGGGGCAAGTGAAATCAGGTTCAAGGGAAATTTTCATCAGGGTTATCCACCACCCCCAGGACCCTCAGAGTCTCACAGTGGGTGCAGCCCCAGGCAGGTGGTGGTGCCCAGGGGACAGCCCCCTGGAAGGTGCAGGTGATGGGGGGACAGTCCATGGGAAGGCGGGGGTGAGGGGGGGACAGCCCATGGGAAGGGGGGGTGATGGGGTTGGGGACAGTCCATGGGAAGGCAGGGGTGATGGGGGGACAGTCCATGAGAAGGCAGGGGTGATGGGGGGACAGTCCATGGGAAGGCGGGGGTGATGGGGGGACAGTCCATGGGAAGGCGGGGGTGATGGGGGGGACAGTCTATGGGAAGGCGGGGGGGTGATGGGGGGACAGCCCATGGGAAGGGGGGTGATGGGGTTGGGGACAGTCCATGGGAAGGCAGGGGTGATGGGGGGACAGTCCATGAGAAGACAGGGGTGATGGGGGGACAGTCCATGGGAAGGCGGGGGTGATGGGGTTGGGGACAGTCCATGGGAAGGCGGGGGTGATGGGGGGACAGTCCATGGGAAGGCGGGGATGATGGGGGGACAGTCCATGGGAAGGGGAGGTGATGGGGTTGGGGACAGTCCATGGGAAGGCACGGGTGATGGGGTTGGGGACAGGTCTTGGGAAGGCACGGGTGACAGTGTGGGGTGGAGGGGCAGCCCACGGGAAGGTGCAGGTGTCCGTGGGGGGAGGGGGACACGGAAAAGTACGGGTACGTTCCCGTCATGCTTGTCCGACCTCCCTGGGTGGCTGGAGGAGGAAGTGATCCAGAGGAGGCCTGCCTTGGAAGTACCCAGATCACAGAGGCTGGGCCTGGTGCGGAGCTCTCGGCTGACCTTGGGCCCGGCTTTGCGGGGCATGTCAGTTAGGGCTCTGCAGTAAAACACAACCGACCGGAGACAGATATGGGAAGGCTTATTATGAGCAGGTGGCTCAGACAACTGCAAGCTGGAGACCCAGGAGAGCTGAGGTATAGTTCAGTCCAAGGCCAGAGGCCTGCGGGCCACGGGCGCTGGCGTAAATTCCAACCCGTGGCCGGAGAAGGGGAGATGGGCTGATCCGGCTCAAGCTGTGAGTCAGGAAAAAGGGGTGACTCCTCCTGTCTAGTTGTCTCCAGTCCCCCCACGGACTGCCCACCCACACTGGGGAGGACCGCTGGCTTCACCTAGCCCATGGATTCAAATAGGACCCCCATCTGGAAACACCTCCCAACACAGAAGGCAGGATTATTTAATCAGAGCACCTGGTGCTGCAGGTGGTTGACGTGTGACGTCGGTCAGCACACTGGGCCTGTGTCCTCATTAGCTCGAGGGCCGGCTGTGACTGCCAACAGCAGCTGCCTGAGTCGGGGTTTCAGCCCAGCCCTGCTCTAGGCTTTCTGAGGGAGTCTCTGGGGCTCTGAAGTAATGGGCTTGCAGGTGGTGGGAATTCTGCATCCCATTCCCTGGGCAGGTGCAGCAGGGACTGGCAGGCTGCCTCATGCATGGGTAAGCCCTTGTGTGTCCCACAGTAGGACTGAGCATCTGGGCCCACCTGTCCTGGGCTGACCTGTCCTGGACTGACTGTCCAGGACGGTGGAACCGACTCCCGTGGTCGCTGTTGAAGCCCTCTGTGGTGAAATGCTCCCAGGAGCTGCAGATTGCCAGGCAGCTTTACTTAGGACGATTCCCTAGAAGGAGTCCTAAACCAAGTCAGCCTGGGGGCCGCCTGCTCCTCTCTCCCTTACGCCCCTGTCTGTGGAGTTCTGTCCCTTCGAACGAGGATGCTTAGGGTCGATGTGCCTGTTAAGGACTGGGTGAAAACGATGGAGAAGAAAGGGATCCCGGGCCTTCCTCTCATTTGGCCGCTTTCACCACTCAGGCCCTGCTGAGGGCTCTGCGGAGAGGCGGGGCAGTCCTGCCACTAGGGACCTTCATGAAGCACCCACGTTCCTTACCACCTTCTCCAGCCCTCACAGGAAGGAAGCGGCAGGGTTTCTGCTGGTTGAGCTCCTCCTCCAGGCTTCCTGGATAGGAAGCAGTGGTGCTGCTCAGCACACAGCCCCTCAGGGCCTTCCCTCCTGCCCCAGGGCTGGGGTAGGCTGGGGGGGCCACCCCTGCTGATCCATCCCTTGGCTTCTGGGCCCAGCTCCCCTGACTGCACAGAGGGGATTGTGGAGCTGTGGGCTGGGGCCTCATGGAGGCTTGTCCTTCTTCCCAGCCAAGGTGCTGGGATCCTGACTGTCACCTGCCCCAAATCCAGGCTGGGCCCTGTCCGCCCTGGGATGGGTCACAGGAGGCCTGAGAACCGGGTCCAGGCTGCGGTTTGGGTGAAGGACAAAGGGACGTCTCTGCCCGTTTTGCCTGTTCTGCTGCTTCTGTTTCTTCATCTCTCCTCCTTTTCAGCTCCCCCTGGGCCCAGCTCCCTGTCCAGCACTGAAGACCTGAAGTGGACCTTACTCAGCCCTGCACATAGCAGGGAAGTTCAGCCGCAGTCGCTGCACAGGGCTGGGGTGTGTGATCTCCAATTGCAGGGCTGACCTCCCGCCCTCCATCTGCACCGCCTCCCCCACCCCTACTAGGGAATTGGCTTCAGGGGACTGGGAGCAATGTGGCTTCGTTTCTGGGCATCACAGCATCACCCAGACACAGAGCTGGACCCGCCTTCTGGCTTCTCCTTCACCAGGGACAGTGGGTCAGACCAAGTCACAGGTCCAGGTGCCCGTGGTGGGGGCCAGATGAGGTGGCCCTGGGTTCCCGGTGACACCTTGCTCTCAGTCTCCTCTGTGTGAAGAAACAGAGGGCCCTGAGCAGGACCCCATGGGAAGCCTGAGCCTCCAAGGGAGCCACTCTGCTCCAGCCCTTGCTGTGGGCACAGGGTCACCCGAGGCCTCGGTGCTGACTTCACATTCTCGCTATTCCAGATGAGCCCCTTCTTGGTTGCAGTGAACTCTGCAGCCGTGGGCGGAGGGCTGGCAATGGCCCTGAGAATCTCTGACTTGGCTGAGGTTCTGCGCGGTAGGCAGAGTGCTGGCAGGACACAGAGGGTGCCCAGGCTACAGATTCGGGTTCAGGCCCAGCCGTGTGGCCTGTTCACCTCTGAGAGGGCCGCCCTGCCCGCGCCCGGCTCATCTGACACGCGGCCCTCCAGCTTCTCACTGCCCGCAGGGCGGGCCCTGGGAGTGGTCCTGGCAGGGCCCCTCTCTGTAGACCCTGTAGGACCAGCAGGCCGGGCCGTGGCTGGGAGGCAGGGGACAGGTTGGCCTCTGCAGTCTTGGGTGCACAGAGCTCCTCCCGCCCTGGCCCTGTGGCCCCCTCCTGCTGGCCCAGCTGTGCCTTGTGAGGGCCACGGTGATGGCCCATCGTTCTCACCAGCCCCCAGGGACTACACCGCTCTCCCAGCTCCCTTCCTCCCCAGCCCGTCACCACCGGCAACTGCGGTGGCGTGGGTTGGGGGAGTCTCTCCCTACATCACAGAAGAGGAGACTGGAGCTGGAGAGGTGGGGGATGGGGGCTTCCTCCCGGGGCGGACCCTCAGGTGGGACCCCCAGGCGCAGGAAGGGCGGGGGGACCTGGGGAGGCCGCGGCCGGGTCCGCCCGCCTCGTGTGCACCTGGAGCGCCCGCGCGGACCCGGAGCCCCCTTCCCCGCCACGCGCCTGGCGCTCCCGGCGCTCCTGGGGCTCCTGGCGCCCTGCCCGGGCGGGCGGGGGCGGGAGCGCTGCTCGCACGCGAGGCCTGGCGGGGCCCCATCGCGTGACGGCGCCGGCGGCTGCGGGGGAAGTGGGGGGAAGTGGGCGGGCGCCCGCGGGGGGCACGCGATGCTGGGAGAGGCGCGCCCCCGCCCCCGCACGTAGGAGTTTCTCGGGGAAAAGGCCGGGGCTGCCGGTCTGCATTGCTGGTGGGGCGGGGTCGGCTCTGATGCGGGAGCGACCCCTGCAATGGGGTTTGGCTGCACCGGCTGCCTGGGTGGTGGGAGTCTGTGCGCGGGTGACGGAGGCTGCGCCCCCAGCCGCGCCGCCCCAGCCCCCTGGACCTCGGCGGGGAGCGCCCAGGGCCAGCACGGGGGTCTCGCGGGGCGACCCCAGCAGCGCCTATGTGGGGCCGCTTCTGCCCGGGTCTCTCCCCAGCCTCGGGGTCATCTGCTGGGACATCCAGGGTGCCTCTTGCGCTGGCTTCTCCTGGGTCTGCACTTGGGAGAAAGATCTTGATTTTCATTGTTAAAAGCTTTCAGCTTTCTGAACATGCATGTTGTATGAACTGTGGAGTCTCTGGCTGAGCCTGGAGGGCAGGAGGCTGAGATGCTGGGGTTTCCAGGTGGGAAGAGGCCGCCCCTATCCCAGGGATGCCCCCCCTCGGCGGACTGTTCATGCTTCCTCGGAATCGTCCTGCTTTGGGGCAGAAGAGAAGGGGCCTTTCTTGTTACATTTAGTGCAGTGAACAAAAATCCAGTTTTTACCAGGTATGGGAGTTCAGGGAGAAGTGAGGGCTCAGAGACCAGGGAGGGAGGGGGACAGAGAGACCAAGTCCCAAGGACGCCCCGTGCCACTGTCTCCTGGCTCCTGGCTGCCTCACCGCCTCACTCAGGCCCTTGCCCCCGAAGGACACCTTAGCTTGTCAGCATCTCTGCAGCTGGCACCTCAGATTCTGAATCAGTGGCTCCCAGCATGGTCTTTCTGGTGGAGGGTGGGGTGGTAGCCCAACCCAGCAGCCGGTTCCGGGGTCCTGGCCTGATGGGGAGCAGGTTAACCCAGCGTCTGAGCTCCACCTGTGCTCACCACGGCCTGGGGACACCACAGACACTGGTCCTGGGGGTCTGGGGGCCCAGGGACTGCGGGATGAGGAGAGCTCAGAGGAAAGTGTGAACCATTTTGACTAGCGGGTGGATGACTTCACGGAAGTCCAGGAGGATGACCAGGAGCAGGAGACAGTGACCCAGGATGAGGTTCAGGCCACAGCATTTCAGAGCACTCTCAGGTGACACAATGCCACTGGGGCTGGAGAGTGGAAGTCCAACCCATCCTGAGTGAGACATTAAGCTTTTATTCAAGTACTTATTCTATTTCTTAAAATATCCAGCAGCCTTACGTCGTTTTGGGACTGTGATGGGCTACAAATAGACACACATGTACTTTTCGATGAGGCTGTGCCCCTCAAACTTGATTTTCTGTCTGGTTTGGGCTCTTCCTGAGCAGTGGGGTGGAGGCAGCCAGGAGTCTAAGCCTGGCCCCGTGGGGAGTCAGGGTGGTGGAGGGGCTGCTTTGGAAGCGGCTGTGTCTCCGTAACCCATGGAAGTGGGCGGATCCGGTGAAGAATGGCAGCCTGGGCTGGGCCACACCGGCGACCAGCCTGCGCTTGAACGGGAGCCCTGCACAGCCTGCCCACCACAAAGGATGGCGTGCTGGCCTTTAGGTGCCATCTCAAGGTCAGAACCCGTGGCAAGGTCGCATCTTCCTGAGCGGATACCACCTGGGGCTTCAGCTGAGGATCCGGGAGACATGGGAGCGGCAGGTGCCCCCCGGTCTCGCTGGGGTGTGCTTTGGTCCACGCACTGGGGCCAGCTGCTTGCCGGGACACCCTTGCCCCTCGGTCCTCTCAGAAGCTGGGGAGGGGCATCCCTCCCGTGTCTCCAGTGCTCATGAGGACACTGAGTGGGCAGTGGGCACCTGCACTGGGTTCAGAACTCAGCCCTCAGCCAGCTGGGAGGTGAACATGTCATCTGTCCCCTTCTGCACCCGAAAATGGAGAATGCACCGTCCTCAGGAGTGGGGGTGTCCTTGGGGGCTGTGTGCAGTCACCAGGAAGGGGGTGGGACTGGTGGCTGTCCTGGACCTGCCTTTTCCTGCCCTGCAGTGCTCTGCAGCGCCTGGGGGTGTGGGGGCCTGGCCTGCTCCTTTCCAGGGAGGGGGCTGCGGGGGTTCCAGGAGGCAGAGGTGATGCAGGTACAGCCCCTGGGGGCGTGGGGCCTGGCCTGCTCCTCAGGGAGGGGGCTGCAGGGTTCCAGGAGGGAGAGGTGATGCGGGTGTGCAGGGCACAGAAGAGCCAGGTGGATGCGGGGGGCCTTGGCCCAGCCCTTAAAGGGGTGCAGCCCAACAGTGCTGTGGGTCTCATGAGAGGGGCCGCAGGGACCCCCTGGGTGGCTTCAGGGGGATCTGGCAGGAAGCTGGACTTTGTCCCAACACTGGGTGTGTGCTCTGGGGGGTTAGGCAGGAGGGGACAGAGAGCAGTTTCTGCGGAACAGAGTGGGGGTTGGGGTGTCCTCAGGTCATTCTCTGCCTCCATGTCCTGGTGTCCCCTGCCCCTCCTGGCTGACCTGGGACCTGTGTATTGGCTCCTCCTGGCCCACCTTGGACCCTCAGGACTGTGCTGTGGAATGCTGCGTGGCCTGCAGAGGGGTCAGTGCAGCCCAGGCCAGCTGTCAGGCGAGAACTGTGGGGTGAACGTGGGGAGGCACAAGAAAGACGTAAATGAAGAAGAGTGGCCAGGCCGGGGGTTGGGGTGCCTAACGTGTCTGTTCTTCTCTGACAGTCGTGCAGGAGCAGAGCTCACGGCAGCCGGCGGCCGGTGTCCCCTCGCCCAGAGATAGCCGTCCTCTTGCAGGGTCTGCCGTGCTGGAGGGAAGGCTGCTGCTGGAGGTGAGTGCCACCCTTGGTACCTCAAACGCTTGACACTTGGTACTCCGTGTCACGCATGTTCAGACCCTCACCCAGGAGGCCCTTCGGTTGTGATCTTCGTAACTATCAGGACAAGTAGACTCCAGAATGTGTTGAAGAAGGGTGTCCCTGGGTCGGAGTCAGCCTCGGGTGTGAGCCTCGTGGGCTGGGACAGGGAAGGCAGCCGGAGAGCTCTCGGCCCTGTGTGCTGCACCAGAAAATCATCCTCATTCTGCACCGTCTGCTTTTGCTTGTCAATGAGAGAACCTTGTACAAAATTAAGCTTTTTTTCCCCTAAAATGAAGGATATGGTCAAGTCTGCATTGGGCTTCCCTGGTGTGGTTTCAATCTCGGGGTGGCCTGTGTGACACCCTGGAAGCTCTGGGCCTGGGCAGGAAGCTCCGTGATGAGGGGGCTTTTCACCCCATCTCCCCCATCCCCCCGACTCTGAAGTGCTGGGTTTTCCTGTGCTGTAACGCGGGGACTGTTACTCCTCTGGGAGGGGAGACTGTGGACCATTTTCCTAAACAACATAAGATGGTGGCGTGGAGCCTCCAGGGTGAATCCATTCGCCATTTTGAAGATAAAGGGGGTTGCTGCCTCCACCAGTGGCTGAAGAGACATGGGGCTGGGTGGTCCCAGGATGGGGCTGGGTGGGCTTGCAGGGAGGAGGTGGGGACAACATGGCACTTCCTGGGTAACAGGGTGGGCTCCAGCCAGAACTCAGGACCCCTGGGTGGGGCAGGAGGGCACCAGCCAACCTGCTCCAGATGAGGGTACTGGCTCCCGGATGGCAGGCTGCCCCACAGCCAGCAGCCTCTGGTCTCCCGCGGAGCTGTGCACCCCTGGTGTGTGGGAGAGGCTGCTCGACCCCTGCCGCAGGTCCTCCTGTGTGTCTCCGGGTCAGTTCACAACCCCCAGCTCGCTCTGCCCTACCCTGCTAGTGAATGGGTCTTAGCTCCTGGGGCCTGGGAAGCCTGGAGCCTAGGGGAGGGAGGCCTGGGCCTGGTTCCCTGCTGCTGGACTTCCTGTCCTGCTCCCAGCAGTGTGGGATATTTTGGAGCTACCCTCAGGGCGGACTCTCCAAGAAGGCTTTGGAAGAGGCACGGAGGGTCAGGGTCCGTCCGCCCGTCTGCTCCTGGCACTGTGGCCCTCCTGCTGCCCGGCCTGACTCCCCTGCCTAGCCAGAGCGCTGGTCACACTTACTGTGTTTCGGGGGAGGTTGAGTAGTTCCTGAAGTCTCAGTCCACCGCATCTGGTTCATGTCCTCTGGCCCACAGAAGTGTCTGGAAGTTTTCTTAGATTGCATCTGGTAGGTTATATGGTGAGGGTTCCTCATGGCATTGATAGGGCAGTGAAAGGGATTATATGCTGTTTTTGAAGCTTAAAAGTATTCAAACAGGGCAAAATAAGCAAAGCAAGCAACAGCAACAGCAAATCCCAGCTTTTAATTCTAATCTTCAATCTCTTCACAATAAACTGAAAAAAAGGGAAGTTTATGGCAGGGCACCCTAAATCCATAAACAGCCTTGAGCTGGCACAGGCTTCAGAGTGGCTGTGGCCATGGTCTGTTGATTTAAGATGAGGAAGTTAAGGATTGGAGCCACCAGGTGCCCTTTGGGGCTGAGCCGGACCCAGCATTTCTGTTTGTTTGTTTATTTATTTATTTGAGATGCTCCACACGTTCAGAGAAACTTTAGTAATGATTTAGAAATGACTCCTGAGAGTGTGGTCTGGACCCGGCGTTTCTTTGTCTTGAGTTCATTGGCTTGTCCTCCAAGCCCCCGCCTTCTCCAGGGAAGCCAAGACAGATGGGCCACAGCCTGTGGCTTCCCCTGGTGCACATTTTGGTGCAGGTGCTAACAGTGGGAGGATGGAGGAATGGGGAGAGGTGGGAGACTGGAGAGGGAAACAAGGGGGAGGGATCCAAAGAGATGTGAGCACCCAGAGCAGGCCCCGAAATGCCTGTACGATACGAGTCAGAGGTTTTCATTCTATTTTTTAGGTGGGCTACAGGGCTATTGGGTTTAGCAGGACTCATTAGTGCCACGGATGTGGTCTGTCTCAGGCTGGGATGCTGTCACTGACTGCTTAACTTCAGCTAGAATTCAAGTGTATGGTTACTGCAGGGGACATTTTGTAACACTTATTTAAAAATTTACGTACACTAAAGTTCATTCTTTTCAGCATTCAGTGAGGTGACTGACACTGTCATGAAGATTCGGAGCCATCCCATCCCTAAACATTTCTCCTTTGCTGCTGTTTTCAGTCACAGCCCCCTGCCCCTGGCCACGGCTGATGTGTGCTCTGTCCCTGCAGCTCCCCCATGCCTTTCTGTGGATGTCCTGCACACGGAGTCACACGCATGGCCTTTGGAGGTCAGCTTCACTCAGCACAGTGCTGTTGAGATTTGCCCACGGTGCTGCGGGTCACCAGCTGGTTTCTTGTTATTGCTGCGGGTTAGGGTTAGGGCTCATCCACGGTGCTGTGGGCCACTGGTTTGCTTCTTGTTATTGATGAGGTGTGGACCGACTCCATGTGTCATTCAACTTTTGAGGGATATTTGGGTTGTTTTTGGGTTTTGGTGTTTATGAATAGAGCTGCAGTAGACATTCACATACAGGTGTTTCTATGAGCGCAGGTCTTCGTTTCATGAATAGTAAGCATGTTTTTAACTCGTATCCCTCAGCAGTGAATGAGTGTTTCAGTTGTTCAGCATCTTTGGGTTTGCACTTGGTATTACTTTTTTCAAAGCCATTTTAATACTGGAATCTTGTTAGGGCTTTAGTTTGGATTTCCCTGTGACTAACAATGCTGTGTATCTTTTCATGTGCTTATTTGCATCCATGTGTCATCTTTGGTAAATGGTCTTTCGGATCTTTTGCACATTAAGAAAACCAGGTCATTTGCTTGTTTTCTATACAGTTGAGAGAGCTCTTTATATATTCTGGAAACATGTCCTTTCTCATATGTATGATTTATAAATATTTTCTCCTAGTCTGTGGCTTGTCTTTTTATTCTCTTGACAGGATATTCCATTTTGATTAAGTTTAATTTATCAATTTCTCTTTTTGTAGATTGATTTTGTTGCCACATCTCATTACCTAACCTAAGGTTACAAAGATTTTTCTTTTATGCTTTATTCTAAAGTTGTATAGTTTCATGTGTTACATTATGGTCTATGATCCACTTTTTGTTAACTTTGGTATAAGATGTCTGAGATAGGGGTCAAGATTTATTGTTTTTGCATGTGACTGTCCAGATGTCTCAGCACTATGTATTAGAAAGACTATCCTTTCCATACTGAATGGCCTTTATACCTTTGTGAAAAATCAATTGGCTGTATTTTTGTGGATCTGTTTCTGGACTCTGTATTCTGTTCTATATATCTGTATTTTAAGTCTTTCAGTAATACCACATTATCTTACCTACTGTAGCTTTAAAATAAGTCTCGATATCAAATAGTGTGAATCTTTGAATTTTGTTCTTCCTCAGAATTGTTCTGGCTCTTCTAGTTCCTTTGTTTTTCCATACAAATTTTAGAATTAGCTTATTGACTGATATCTATAAAAATCCCTGCTGGAATTTTGATTGAGATTGTGATATATCAGTAAATCAATTTGGGGAGCATTGGCATTTGAGCAATACTGACTCTCCCAATCCATGAACGTGGTATGTGTCTCTATTTAAGTTATCTTTAATTAAGTTCATCAGTGTTTTGTAGTTTTCAGCATACATATCCTGCATATTTGTTAGTCATGTTTAAGTTTTATATTTTTGTTCTTACTGTAAATGAGACTTTTTTTTTTTAATTTCAATTTTTAGTTCATTCCTAGTGTATAGAAGTACAATTTATTTTTCTAGGTTGACTTTGTATCCTATGACCTTGCTAAACTCATTAGTAGTCCTTAGAGCTTTTTAAAATAGATTCCATGGGATTTTTTAAAACATAGATTTTATTAGGAGTCTCCAGAGAGACAAAGCCAATAGGTTATATGTGAGGGGCCTTATTAAAGGAATTGGCTTAGAAGATCACAAAGACAGACAAGTTTCACAATAGGCTGTCTGCAAGCTGGAGAACCAAAGAAGCTGGTAGTGTGGCTCAGTCCAAGTCTGGAAGCCCCAGAACTAGAGAAGCTGATGATGCAGCCCCTAGTTCAAGGTCAAAGGCCTGAGAGCCCCCAGGAGGCCACTGGTGCAAGTCCTGGAGTCTAAGAGCTGAAGAGCCTGGATTCTGATGCCCAAGGGCAAGAGGAGAAAAAGGCATCATTCCCTGGAGGGGAGAGAAAGAGAGAACAGAAGGCAAATTCTCCTCTCCTTGTGCCTGTTTTCCCAACTGGGCCTCCAGCCAATGCAATTGACCCACATTGAGGCTGGTTCTTCCTCTCTCAGTCCACTGAATCACATGCCAATCTTCTCTGGAAACACTCTTAGAAATAATTCTCCACCAGCCATCTAGGCATCTCTCAATCCAATCCAGTTGACACTTGAAATGAACCATCACGTAGATTATAACTGTTGTCTGAGAATAGAGACAGTTTTATATTTACTTTTTCAATCTACGTGCCTCATTTTTCTTTCTTATTGTGCTTATAGGATGTCCAGTACAGTGTAGAGTAGAATGGGAGTGGTCAAAGAGGCCATCTGCCTTGTTCCTGATTTTAGGGGGAGACCTTTAGTCTTTCAACATTCAATATATTAGCTTAGATTTGCTTTTTTTTTCTTTTTCTTTTTTGAGATGGAGTCTCACTCTGTCACCCACGTTGGAGTGCAGTGGTGCAATCTTGGCTCACTGCAACCTCCACCTCCCAGGTTCAAGCAATTCTCTGCCTCAGCCTCCCAAGTAGCTGGGATTACAGGCATCTGCCACCACACCCAGTTAATCTTTTATATTTTTAGTAGAGATGGGGTTTCACCATGTTGGCCAGGCTGGTTTCGAACTCCTGACCTTGTGATTCACCTGCCTTAGTCTCCCAAAGTGCTCAGATTACAGGTATGAGCCACTGCACCCGGCCTGCTTTTTTTAGTTTTGTTTTGTAAATCCCTCATATCAGATTAAGAAATTTCTCTTTCATTTCTCATTTTCTGAGAGTTCTTATTGTGAATGGATGCTAAATCTTGTAAAATACTTTTTCTGCATTTATTGAGATGATCATGGTTTTTCTTCTTTAGACTGTCAATGTTGTGCATTACATTGATTTTAAAATGTTGAACTAACCTTGCATTCTTAGGATAAATCTCATTTATATTTTGCCCAATTCAATTTGCTAATATTCTTTGGGGACTTTTGTGCCTATGCTCATGAGAAATACTTTTTGTGGTTTTCGTGTAATGTTTTTGTTTGATTTTGATGAGTTTGAATATCATGGTAATGCTGGCTTCTTAAAATTAATCGAGGGTTTTCCCTTCTCTTCTATTTTCTGGAAGACATTGTGTAGGAATTGATATTATTTTTTCCTGACATGTTTGGTAGAATTCATTAGTTAAAACATCTTACCTGGGAGTTTTCTTTGTTAGAAGATTTTTTTTTTTTTTTTTTTTGAGACAGAGTCTTGCTTTGTCACCCAGGCTGGAGTGCGGTGGCGCGATCTCCACTCACTGCAAGCTCAGCCTCTTGGGTTCACACCATTCTCCTGCCTCAGCCTCCCGTGTAGCTGGGACTACAGGCGCCTGCCACCACGCCCGGCTCATTTTTTTTTAAATATATTTTTAATAGAGACGGGGTTTCACCATGTTAGCCAGGATGGTCTCGATCTCCTGACCATGTGATCCGCCCATCTCGGCCTCCCAAAGTGCTGGGATTACAAGCATGAGCCACCGCGCCCGGCCTGTTAGAAGATTTTTAAACCATGAATTCAGTTTCCTTGAACTGATGAAGTTATCTATTCTTAGGTGAATTGTACTAGTTTGTGTCTTTCAAGGAAATTGGTTCATTTCATCTACTTTATTGAATTTGTGATCAGAGTTCATGACATTACTATGTTGATCTTTCAATGTCTGTAGGTTCTGTGGTGATGTCTCCTCCTTCATTTCATTGGTAATTTGTGTCCTCTCTCACTTTTTCGTAGTCAGTTTAGAGGTTTATCAATTTTGCTGATTTTTTTTAGAGAAGCAGCTATTGGTTTTATTTTTTATTTTCAATTTGATTGATATCTGTTCTTATCATTATTATTTTCTTTTCTTTGATTGGTTTGGATTTAATTTCCTCTTCTTTTTCTAGCATTTTAAGGTGGAAGCTTAGATTATTGAATTTGTCTGTTTGTCCATTTTCCATTTCATTAATTTCCACTCCTCTTGTTTGTAATTTATTTCCTTCTACTTGCTCTGGTTTTAAATATTTTATTTTTCTTTAGATACTTAAGATGGAAGTTTAAATCACTGATTTTTTTTTATTAACCATTCTTACTCTATAATGTAAGCATTTAATGCTATAAGCTTCTTTAAGCACCTTTAACTGTATTACCCAATTTTTGGTATGCTCTGTTTTCATTTTCATTTAGTTCAAATTGGTTTCTAATTTTCCTTGAAACTTTCTCTTCAACTTGTGTTATTTAGACGTATGTTGTTTAACTTACCAGTATTTGGACATTTTCCAGGTATGTCGATGCTATTGAATTCTGGCTCAATTTTGTTATGGTCAGAGAATATACTTTTTAATGATTTCTATTCTTTTATATTTGTTAAAGACGATTTTAATATGGTCTGTCTTGATGACTGTTTCACTGCACTGGGAAAATAGGAGTATTCCACTGTCATTGTGTGAGTTGTTCTGTAAACATTAATTATATCCAGTTGACTTGTTGTGTTCAAGTTATCCTTGATTTTCTGTCTAGTCTCAACCTGAGAGAAGAATGTCAGCATCTTAAAGTACAATTGTGGATTTTTATATTTCTCTTTTTGGTCCTTTCAGATTTTGCATTATGTATTTTGGAATTCTGTTGTAGGGTACATACTCATTTAGGATATTACTATGTTTTCTTCATGAACTGACCCTGTATGTAAAATGCCTCCTTATTCCTGGTAGTTTCCCTTGTTCTGAAGTCCACTTTGTCTGGTACTAATATAGCATTCCAGCTTTCTTTTCTTTTCCCTCCCTCCCTCCCTCCCTCCTTCCTTCCCTCCTTCCTTCCTTTCTATAAATACAGACAGGGTCTTGCTCCGTCACCCAGGCTGAAGTGCAGCAGTGTGATCATAGCTCACTGTAACCTTGAACTCCTGAGCTCAAGAGATCCTCCCACCTCAGCTTCTTGAGTAGCTGGGATACAAGCATGTACCACCATATCCAGCTAATTAAAATTCTTTTTTATAGAGATAGGGGTGTCCCTTGTTGCTCAGGATAGTCTCAAACTCTTGGCCTCAAGCAGTCCTCCCACCCTGGCCTCCCAAAGTGTTGAAATTACAGGTGTGAGCCCCCACACCCACCGCCAGCTTTCTTTTGATTAATGTTTGCTTGGAGTATCTTACTCCATCTTTTTACTTTTAGTCAATTTATGTCATTATATTAAAAGTTTGTGTTTTGTTGGCAGTGCGTAAGTTGGGCCTTGATTTTTTTTTAAATCGAGTCTGACAATCTCCATCTTCTAATTGGTGTATTTGGGTCATGTATCACGTGTGCTGACCCTGTATGTAAAACGTCTCCTTATTCCTGGTATTTTCCCTTAGTAATCATTGATATTATTGGATTTAAGTCTACTGCTTTATTATTTTTCTATTTTTTTGTTCTCCTCTTTCATCTTTTCTGCCCTCTCTTTGCTTATTGGAATATGTATTGGTATTACATTTTAGCTTATCTATGGGCTTTTGGGGGTATGTTTTCTTATTTTTTAGTAGTTGCTGTAAGGATTATAATATATAAATCCTACTTTTAACAAAGTTAAAATTTTACTACTTCAAGTAGAACCTCAAAACCTTAAGCCACATAAATCCTCTTACACTTTTGCCTTATATTTGTCATATGTATTACGTCTATATACATTAAATCCTCCAGACAATATAATTTTTTTTGAGATGGAGTTTTGCTCTTACCACCCAGACTGGAGGCATGATCTTGGCTCATTGCAACCTCCACCTCCTGGGTTCAAGGGATTCTCCTGCCTCAGTCTCCCAAGTGGCTGGAATTACAGGCATGCACCACCACACCCAGCTAATTTTCATATTCTTAGTAGATGGGATTTCACCATGTTTGCCAGGATGGTCTTGAACCCCTGATCTCAGGTGATCTGCCTGCCTAGGCCTTCCAAAGTGCTAGGATTACAGGTGTGAGCCACCATGCCTGGCCCAGACAATATAGTCAGAAATATTTTAAATAACTTGAGTTTAAAATAGTATATATATTTTCCCAGATATTTGCCATGTCTGTTGTTCTCCTTTGGTTCCTGAGGTTTTACATTTCCCTCTGGTATCAATTCTCTTTAAGAACTCTCTTTAGGCCGGGTGCGGTGCTCATGCCTGTAATCCCAGCACTTTGGGAAGCTGAGGCAGGCGGATCACAAGGTCAGGAGTTCCAGATCAGCCTGGCCAACATGGTGAAACCCTGTCTCTACTAAAAATACAAAAATTAGCTGGGTGTGGTGGCGCACACCTGTAATCCCAGTTACTCAGGAGGCTGAGACAGAATTGCTTGTACCCAGGAGGCAGATGTTGCAGTGAGCTTAAAAAAAAAAAAAAAAAGAACTCTCTTTAGCACTTCTTATAGTGCAGGTCTGCTGTTGATGAGTCTTTTATTTATCCTTGTTTTTCTTTTGAGACAGGGTCTCACTCTGTTGCCCTGGCTGGAGTGCAGTGGATGATCGTAGCTTACTGTAACCTTGAACTCTTGGGCTCAAGAAATCCTCTTGCCTCAGCGTCTCAAATAATTAGGTGCACACCACCATGCTCAACTACTTTTCAAATTTTTTTTTTCTTTTTTTCTTTTTTTTTTGAGACGGAGTCTCGCTCTGTCGCTCAGACTGGAGTGCAGTGGCGTGATCTCCACTCACTGCAAGCTCCGCCCCCCGGGTTCACGCCATTCTCCTGCCTCAGCATCCCGTGTAGCTGGGACTACAGGCGCCCACCACCGCGGCCGGCTAAATTTTTTGTATTTTTAGGAGAGATGGGGTTTCACAGTGTGAGCCAGGATGGTCTTGATCTCCTGACCTCGTGATCCGCCCGTCTCGGCCTCCCAAAGTGCTGGGATTACAGGCGTGAGCCACCGCGCCCGGCCCTTTTCAAATTTTCTATAGAGATACAGGGTTGCTGTGTTGCCCAGGTCAGTCATAAACTCCTGACCTGAAGCAGTTCTCCTGCCTCAGCGTCCCAAAGCGCTAGGATTACAGGTATAAGCCACCATGCCCAGCTTTGCCTCTATTTGTGATTAATACTTTTGCTGGGTATAGAATTCGGGTAGTTATTTTTTGTCTAGCACTTTAAATTTGTTGTCCACTATCTTCTGGGTCTCTGTGGTTTCTGATGAGAAATTCACAGTCATTCAAATTATCATTCCCTGTGTGTAATGTGTCATTTTTCTCTGGTTACCTTTGTGACTATTTCTTTATCTTTAATTTTAATTTTGATGCTTAATTATGATGTATCTGAGCTTAGATATTAGAGATTGTCCTGTTTAGGGTTCGCTGATCTTCTTGAACCTGTTCATTTATTTCACCAAATTTGGGAAATTATTCTTTATGTCACCCATCTTTTTCTTCCCCTCCATTTCAGAGACTCAGTTGATGAAAATGTTAGATTTTTTAATATTTCCTCACAGATCTCTGAGACTGTGTTTGTTTTCTTCAATGTTTTCTTTCTCAGACTAGATAATTTCAGTTGAACCGTCTTTAACTTCACTGATTTTTTTCTCTGTTACCTCCATTTGCTATTAAACGCATCCAATAAAATGTTTACTTCATGTGTTTTATTTCTCAGTTCTAAAATTTCTGTTTCATTCTCTTTTACAGTGTCTGTGTATCTGCTGGGACTTTTTAGCTTTTTTGAAATTTCAAGAGTCTTTACCTTTCCCTCATGGAGTGTGGTTATATTGGCTCTTTAAGATCCTTAGCTGTCGTTATACCGTCTGTGTCATTTCAGAGGTTATTCTCTGTTTATCATCTTTTCCCTTCAATATTAGTCCCATATTCTGGTTCTCAGGATATACAGTCCTTAGGATTGTGTGACAGACAGAATAATGGGCCCAAAGATGTTCACATGCTGATTCCCAGGGCCTGTGAATGTCACTTTATGTGGTAAAAGGGGTCACGCAGATGTCATCGAGCAGGTCCTGAGGTGGGGAGATTATCCAAGTAGGTTCAGTGTAATCACAAGAATCCTTAAAAGCAGAGAACCTTTCTCACTGGGCCAGAGAAAGAGATGTGGCAACGGAAGGGTCAGAGTGATGCTGCATAGCTGGCCTTGGCCCTGAGCGAATGTGTGACGCGCAGGCAGCCTCTCGAAGCTGGGAAAGGCAGCAAGGTGGTTCCCCCAGGCCTGCAGAAGGAGCACGGCCGTGGGGCTCCTTGCTTTAGCCCACAGAGATTGTTTCAGGCTTCAGCCACGGGCCTGTCGGGAATGTGTTTGTGGTGTTGGAAGCCATGAGTGTGCAGTAATGTACTACAGCAGTAACAGGGAACTAACCCAGACTTCATCCCGGACGCTTTTCACCTGTGCCCTGAGGCTCTGGGTCCCGCGGCACCGTCTAGGGAATGTGGGTTATTTTTTGTTTTGTCTTAGTCATAGCCAGCCCAGTAGTGAGGCTCAGCTTGCAGGTTCTCTCTCCTTCTGGGAGCCTCGTTTCCATATCGGTTTGATTGTCGAAGCCTCTGCTGCACTGGGTGGGTCGGCCCGTGACAAGCAGTCCTTGGGGCCTTGGGCACAGGTTCACGTCAGTGCAGCCCAAAGTGCTTTACGCTGCGTCTCTGGTGTGTTCCACACCTGCAGCTTGGGGTGAGCCAGGACGCACGTTAGTTTGTACACAGAAGCGGGGTCCTGTCTCCTGCTCTGTCCTCTGCTTACGTCCCCCACCCTGCTGCCTCCTGGGGACTCCTCCTGGTCTTCTGATGAGAAAGACGATGTTTCTCATGGGGTCGTAGCGGCCATTCCTGCTGCGTGGTTCTGTGCAACAGGCTTGCTGCCAGGGCAAAGCGGTGAGAGAAAGGGAGGAAAAAATAACGAGAACGAGGATTGCTCTCTCCTTGCACAGCAGGGACCCCATTTTGGGGGTTCTCTATCCACAGGGATGGATTTTCTCTCCAGGTGCTTATGTGCACATAAACCCTTGCCACGGCAGGCACAGCAGCCACACAACAGCCACGCAGCAGTCACGCAACAGCCACGCAGCACATCCCTCCACCTGCCTTTCACTCTGTCTGCTGAGGGATGAGGCCCTGTTGGAGGTCCTGGGCTAGGGCCCTGACCTCCTCAGCCTCTTCTGTGGCCTCTGACAGCAGCAGTGGTAATACCGGTAACACATAGTGGTGATGGTGGTGGACGCTGGTGTGTTCTCAGTGTGATTATGTGCCCAGACGCTGTACCTGCCGGAACTCGGTGACACCATGTCAGCTTCCTGGGGCAGCCTTAATGAATGACTGCAAACCACGTGGCTCAAACAATAGGGGCTATTCTTCACAGCCTGGAGGCCAGGAGCCAAAACCAGCGCCACTGGGCTGCAAGCGAGGTGTTGGCAGGAAGGGCTCTCGCCGAAGGCTCTTGGGGAGAGTGTACTCCACACCCCCTCGCTTCTGGAATGTTCTTCCTGTGAATCTCTGCATCTCTGTCAGTGTGTCTGAGTGCAAATCTCCCTCTTATAAGGACAACAGTCATATTGGATTTAGGGCCCACACTAATCCAGTGTGACCTCATCTCGGCTTCACGACGTCTGCCGCTGTCCTATGTCCCAATACAGGAAGGTCACATTCATGGGTTTGGAAGGAAATGAATTTTGGGGGACACCACTCAACCCAGTACCACTGTGCTTACCTCACAGCTCTATTGTACCAGACAGGGGAAAGCTCAGGTTGGAAGAGCTCAGGGTTGGGGCAGAAACTCAGGCTTCCCCCACCTCCTGAACCCAAGCCCTGAACTGCTGTTGTACTCAGAGCTCAGCCCTACTCCGCCTGATGCCGCCTCAAGACTGTGAAGCTCATGGACTCACGCAGCCATCGATGACCCGGCGGGGAGGGCACCTGACATTACCTCTGCTTATGCATGGGGAGACGGAGGTGCTGTGAGGTTGTATCTGTCACACCTCGTAAGGACGGAGCCGGGGTCCCCACTGCTGCTTCTCTCTCAGGGGGAGCCTGGAGGAGCGGGGTTTTGACTCCTGGCAGGTCTCTTCCAAACCAGGGCATCCGTGGTGGCCCTGAGCCGAGGCTGCTTCATGCCAGGCAGCCCTGAGGGGCCGAGCAGACTGGAGGGGCACAGCCTGGCATGGCGCTTGGTGACGAGGGGCAGGGGTGTCAGAGCCAGGGGCACCGTCCTCCCATCGGCCAGGACGAGGACTCAGCTGTGACCCCTCTGGGCCCTGAAGAGCATTTCGGGGGACTTCAGTTTCAAACCTCGAAGCCACTGGGCAGAGGCTGGGTGGCAGTCACAGAGACCTGAGGTCCCGCTGGCCGGACGGAAACAGGAAGCTGGCAGGAGGACAGTGTGGCTGGGCCAGACACCTGAGGATGCAGTGCTCACGACAAAACCAGCAGGTGCAGAGGGTTTCCGCCGGCGCCTCACACAGGAGAGAAGAGGGAGCCAAGTGGAGACCCAAGAGTGAAGGGCCCCAAGCAGTTGTCACCTGAACGGAGGGCTGGCTGGGCCTTGGGGCTGTCCTGGGGGCCCTGCTGGGCCAGACGCCCCCATGAGCCACATGGCACAGTCTGGGCGTGATTCTCGCTCCTCAGGCAGACCGTCTGGGTAGGGACCAGCCGCCCCGTGAGTCAGGTGGCCGTGCTGACCATGCCTTGGTGGAGACGAGCCCGGGGGTCCAGTGGGGTTGTGGGGTTGTCGAAGGCGGGGATGAGGGAGGGGGCGAGCTGGGGCTGGACAGTGAGCCGAGGCTGCAGCAGATGCAGCTGAAGGAACAAACTTTAAGGGAAGAGGCTGTGAACCAGGCAGCATCCGCAGGGCATGAGTCCACGTAAAGCCCTGAAAACCAGAGAGATCGCTGGGAAGTGGCACAGTGGCCACCGGTGCCTGAATGACTCGGATCGCGTTCTCAAAGTGAATCAACGACACCAGCATCAAGCCACATTCGACGTGAGGGGCCACGTGCTGCGTAGCGGGCGTCCCCGCGTGTGCACGCAGCTGGACGTGCTTCGGAAGCTGCTGAACAGGCGAGGAGTCCTTAGCCACCCAGGCCCCCCATTCTGTGGAAGAGCTCGAGGGGGTCTTCCTCAGCCCTGCAGAGGTGGCAGCTGGGCGACTTGGACACTGAGCTTGGGCCCTTCCCCCAGACCAGCGTCAGAGCACTGGGTGCCTCCACCGCAAGGCTTCTGGGGGTCTGACGGCCCAGAGAAAGGACCGGGGCACAGATATGGAGGCCCCCAGGACACACGGCACAGGCTCACTCTGGCACCCGCGCCAGCATTGCTGGGTTCTTAAGGAAGGAGGCCACCATGAAAGACGGGAGTGAGCCAACCTGAGGAGGTGAGCTGGAGGGAGCAGAAATGCACGGAGTGAAGAAAAGACAGAGGCCGGAAAGGACAGAGATGCGTGGAATGAAGACAAGACAGAGGCCGGAAAGGATAGAGACGTGCAGAATGAAGAAAAAACGGAAAGGAGAGGGGAGGGGAGGGGAGGGGAGGGGAGGGGAGGGGAGGGGAGCAGAGGGGAGGGGAGGGGAGGGGAGCAGAGGGGAGGGGAGCGGAGGGGAGGGGAGGGGAGGGGAAGGGAAGGGAAGGGAAGGGTGGAATGAAGAAAAGACAGAGGCTGGAAAGGCCAGAGACGCTCGGAGTGAAGAAAAGACAGAGGCCCGGCATCTGCGGCACAACGTGGGGACTGCAGTCAACGGTAACTTAATCGTACATTTAAAAATAACGAAGAATGTAATTGGATTGCTTGTAGCACAAAGGGTAAGTGCTTCGGGATGGACACCCCATTCTCCATGATGTGACTGTCATGCGTCGCACGCCTGTATCAAAACGTCTCAGGCATAAATATATACACCTACTATGTACACACAAGCATTAAAATAAAAAAATTATCTTAAAAAGAAAGACAAAGACAGCTGACATCAGGGTCTTTGGAGACCAGTGAAAGCACAGCTCTGGCCACGTGAAAATCAGTCGCTGCAGAAAGGAAATTCAGACATGAAAATGGCTCAACAATTAAAAGCACGAGAGCAAAAGCCCTAACGATCCCAGAGAAGGGTTTGACGTTAAAGCTGAAGAGGTCTTTCCATGAGTAAAGGAAAAAGAGGAGGAAATAATAAAGTCAGGAAAATGAGCAGAGCCCGAGAGACGCCGGGGGTCAGAGCTCCAGGAAGATCGGACGTGAGGGAGTCATCGAGGGGGAGGCTGAGCTGGCTTCCCAGAGCAGAGGGCATGAGTTTCCGGGTTGGAAGTTCCTGCTGGGATCTCTGTGAGATTCCACACCCTCGGGGACAAGGAGAAGATCCTAAATGCTCCCAGAGAGGAGGGGCGGGTTTCATGGAAAGGATCCAGAGACCTGGACGCAGGAGGCCGGGAGGAAACGCACAAGCGCCTTCCAACCTGGAGCTCACGCACACAAGCGCCTTCCAACCTGGAGCTCACGCACACCCAGGGGCGCGGTCTGAGGTTTTCTTCTTTCAGGTTGTTTCTTGGGAAGCCCCTGGAGGGCTTCTCCACCAGAACCGGCCACAGAAGGGGTTGGGGTGGGGATGGGAGCCCCTCCAGGGGGCGGTGGGAGAGATGGGACCCACCACCCCAGGCAGAACGTCCTCAGACAGAGCGGGAGAGGCCCCAGAGAGGCTGGATGGACAGGAGCCAGGGCAGAGAAGGTGCTTTCAGCTGAGAGGCTTGTGGGCTACATCAGTGGTGTGAGTGAGCGAGCGCCTGGGAAAACGAAGTCAGCAAAGATGCAGCAACTCCAGGCCCACAGAGCAGCTCAGGCAGAGTGGGGGATTCACAGGCCATGCACACCCGGGTGACAGGAGCTCTGCAGGGGGAGCTGAGGCGGTCACGACACAGCCAGATTAGGAAGGTGGGGCCAGAGTGTGCACGGGCACAGGGCAAGGCGGGCGCAGGGCAAGGTGGGCACAGGGCGAGGCTGGCCCAGAGCGTGCATGGGCACAGGGCGAGGCAGGGCCAGAGCGTGCACGGGTGCAGGGCGAGGCCGGTGCAGGGCGAGGCGGGTGCAGGGTGAGGCGGGCTCAGGGCGAGGCGGGCTCAGGGCGAGGCGGGCTCAGGGCGAGGCGGGCGCAGGGCGAGGCGGGAGCAGGGCGAGGCGGGAGCAGGGCGAGGCGGGCGCAGGGCGAGGCGGGCTCAGGGCGAGGCGGGAGCAGGGCGAGGCGGGAGCAGGGCGAGGCGGGTGCAGATACGGCAGGTGCAGACTGGCGTCCACAGCCAGGCCTAAAGACGGTGTCTGAAGCTGGGGAAACCCGGCAATGACTCGTTACATAAGCGTGTGACTTAGCAAGACAGAGGAAAATGCCCAAACCGCCGGTGAGAAGGACTCAAAGCAGCCGCTCAAAGCAGCAGGAAGTTATGTGGTGGGAGGCTGGTGTTAGGGACAACGGCTGGGTTTCGGTGGAGGTTCCCGTGCCGTGTGACTCTTCAGACCTGGCACAGTTCACGTCGACTCTCCTTGCCCATTGCGTTCGTTTCGTCAGGCCTTATGGTGGTGACCTCAAGCTTGCTTTGGTTCCGGGCTGCTTGGACTGTCTCCCCCGTCCCTTCATTTTCAGCGTTCCCTTCTCGGTGTAGGTGTCTCTTGCAGGCGGCGGGTCAAGGGATCTCCCCCAACACCAAGCACCTTCTTTAACTGGGTCCACCTACTTCTTGTGATTCTTTAGGAGCTGATTTCTGTAATCCTATTTCGTATTTTCCATTTACTGCATGTCCTTTGGTTTCTTTTTTTCTCCCCCTAACCCTCTGTTAGACAAATTGAGCTTTCTTGAACTAAAGGTACACATTCCGCTTTTGTTCTCATGGGGATGCCTTTGAAATGAGAGCTTTGAAATGAGAATCAGGTTGATTTGCTACTTCTCAGGCTCTTCTGTCGTGATGTTCCCGCAGCAGGGCCTGTGCTGGCACAGACACGTCCTGCAGCCCTCCCCGCGTTGGTAGCACGTTAACTGTGTCTGAAACTTAATCCCGATGTCACAGATTCTTGTCTTTGCACCTAATGTTAGGTGTCCCCTGCAGCCTGGGGCACCCGATCACATCACTCACTAACCGATCGTTCCTCCTCCCAAGTGTTCCTCCAGCGGTCCGCTGTGGGCCTCACTGTGAAACCTTCTGGACGCCCTCGCGAGTGGGAGAATGCTGCTGTGTCTTCGTGCGTGGGCGGTAGCAGGCTGCGCTTAGAGCCCCAGGCTGAAGCCTTTCTGGAGTCTGCAGGGCCACGTGGCCTTGCTGCTGAGCCTGGCGGGTCTGGATCTGCTCTTTTCTTGCTCTCCTGGGAGCTGTTGCAATGGTTTGTTTGTTTGTTTATTTATTTATTTATTTTGAGACGGAGTCTCACTCTGTTGCCCAGGCTGGAGTGCAGTGGCGCGATCTTGGCTCACTGCAAGGTCTGCCTCCCGAGTTCAAGTGATTCTCCTGCCTCAGCCTCCCAAGTAGCTGGGGTTATAGGTGCGTGCACCACCACGCCCGGCTAATTTTTGTATTTTTGGTAGAGATGGGGTTTCACCCTGTTGGCCAGGCTGGTCTCCAACTCCTGACCTTAAGTGATCCACCTCCCAAAGTGCAGGGATGCCAGGCGTGAGCCGCTGTGCCCGGCCTGGTTTCTTTCTGGTGGTCGAGAGTTTTGCGGCGACGTGGCCTCTGGTTTTCCTGCTGGGGGCTCTGCGAGCTCTTCCCAGCCGAGGTCTCTCACGTCCGGGTCTGGACGTTCTGTGTCTGTTGCTGCACTGGTGTCGTCCCTCTCCATTCTTGGTTTTATCTTCTGGACCTGCGGTTATCCAGGCAGGGTCCTTCTGCAGCCACCCTCCCGGCTCTGGGTTTCTTGCTGGCTCCGTCTGGGTGGCAGGAGGGAGGCCCTGCAGGGAGCCTCCAGGCTGCAGCTTTGTGCTCAGCCTCATTCCTGCTGCCATGCTTTTCTCTGCCCCGGGGTATCTCCTTTCCTCCCTGTGTGCTGGAACCCTCTTGTCTTTGCCCGTTGCTTGGCTCCACTTTCCTGGCTGTGGCTCCTGCGCTCCAGTCCCTGTGGGCGCAGGCTCCGATTGGGCCTGTGTGGGGCCGGGCAGGGCTGGCCCTGGTTGCGTGGAGGGCAGAGGGGAGGGCAGGCGGGCAGGGCTGGCTCCTGGGTGAGGAGTTTACCTCTGAAGGGAGCACCGTGGTGGGGAGCACTTTTGCCCCGAGTCCTCCCCAGCCTGGAGGTTTGCACAAGAGGAGGAGGGTGGGTGCTGGAGCAGGCAGTGCGACTGTGTCAACCTCTCGAGTCTCCAGATCTTGCCCCTCAGGGCCCTGCCTCAGCGTCCTGCTGTCCCCCCCCCCAAGCAGGGCTGTCCCAAGGCATCTTGGGAGGGCGGAGGCAGAACAGGAAAGTGATTTCTCCCTCCTGTGTTTTGACTGGGACCCCCCCAAGCCCCGCCCTGGGCTGTGGCTCCCAATCTCCTCCACACCCTAACCCCAGATAGCCCAAGACTCCTGGGATTCCCTTGGCTTTTCTGGGGATCCTGTCCTCAAGTCCCCCTCCTGCCAGGTGGCCGACACTGGCTGCCCTGCATCCCCGTTCCCTGAAAGACACTGGTGTGGAATGCAGGCAGCAGCGGCCTGGGAGACACGAGCTCTGGTGGTGGGATGCAGCTGGCCGAACACCAGGCTGAGCAGGGTCCGAAAATTAGGGGAATAAAAAAGTCCCAGGAGAGGACGAGGTGGTAAACAGGAAGGGCAGCTGACTCACCAGCCCAGAGCAGGGGAATCTCACCGGTTCCCTGAAACGGAGCTTCTCAGCTCTGGGGCTGGACAAGCAGCTTCCCAGAGGCCACTGCAGGCCAGGTCATCAGAGGCGCCTGCTCCGGCTTCCACCCTGCCCTGTGCCCAGTGGCAGCCGAGCAGGGCCTCACAAAAACAGCTGTGAGAGCAGCCTTGCGTGTCTGGAAGCCCCCAGCCGCTCGGCAGACGGTCACCGGGCCGCGCTGCTGCTCTGGTGTGGTTTCTGGAGAAGCATCCGCAAATTCCTGAGAAGTCCCCAGGAACCAAAGTGTCCAGCATTTGAAATTTAACAAGTGGGGTGATGCTCATCCGCCGCAGGCTGCTGTCCTAAAGAAAGGCCTAGAAGCCCTTCTGGCGAGGGCTGCGCACACGTTCCTGTGAGGGACACTTTGGGAGAGGATTGAGTGAGGGGGACAGGAGGTGAAGCAAAAGGGATGAGGGTCCCCTTTCCTCCAGCTTCCTCCACGCAGTGATGCTGCCTGGCTCTAAGGGGCCCCGGTATGAAGATTAGGAGGCCATGGGTCGTCCAGAAACTCAGGCCAGAAGCGAAGGTATGAAACACCAGATGGTAACACAGGACCACAACTCAGAGGGCTCTGGGAGCACAAAGCCGGGGTACAGGGGAAACCAGTCCAGGAGGGTAAGAGAGGGATGGGGCAGCGGGGCCCTGCACCCCAGGAGCTGGGGAGTCCCAGCCCCCATGACAAGGCGGCAACCCAGACAGAGGGGCCCCGGGCCTTGGGCCTGTCCTGGCCGGGACAAATGCAGGGTATGCCCTCCTGCCCCGCCTCTGGGCCTGGCACCCTCGTCCTCAGGGGAGGCATGGGGGCTGGAGAGGACGGCCGTGCAGGGACAGCAGGCTGGGAGGGGGCATCCCACACCCACCTCTGTCCCTGACTTTAGAAGTGATGGGGGTGGAGAACCGAGCCCGCATGCCATGGCCGGGGTCTGCGTGTCTGGGGGTACTGAGGTGGGTGGCCCCAGCCTCACCCTGGCACCTGCCGGCCACTGTGGAGAGAGCTCCCTGACGCCTGAGCCTGCTCCTAGCTCTGTTCTGGGCACTGTCCCACAAGCCCCACAGAACACACTCGGCCTCCTCTCCTGGCCTGGCATTTTCTGCGGCTGCTTCGGCCTTTCTGCTAAGAGAATCCACGTTTTACCGTCTGTTGTCGCTGCTGGGCCTGATGTTCCGAAACTCCTTGGAAGTGGCTTTCGTTTCAGGAGTTCATGAGACGTATTCAATAAACAAAGGCATAGCCAGAGGCTTCACTAGGGAGGAAGTGTGCCGGCCCCGCAACCGGCCTGAGAGTGGGCACAGTGGGAGGGTAGCCCAGCTCCCCTTGCACCCACCTGCCCACCCTCTCCCCGACCGCAGCCCGCCTCTCCCACCCATCCACAGCCCAGGCCAGTTCTGGGAGGCTGGGGACCCTTGCACAGCGGGGTCAGAGTGCCCAGCTCCTCGCCCCCCTCGGAGGCCGCTGCAGGTGTCCGGGACGCACATCGGGCTCTCTGTGACTTTTACATCCCCAGGACTCTCCACCATTTACCCCTGACTGTCCACCTTAGCCCCTGACCGTCCGCGTTAGCCCCTGACCATCTGCGTTAGCCCCGACCGTCCGCGTTAGCCCCTGACTGTCCAGTTAGCCCCTGACCATCTGTGGTCACTGAGCCAGGTACACAGAGCTCTATTCAGTGGTGTTCACTTGGCCCCTGCTCTGCCCTCGGCTCAGCTGGGCTTGGACCTTTGCATCCCAGGCTCTGCCCAGCGGGCGACTTCAGCACGGGTGAGGGTCCTGGGCCTCCCTGGTGGAGGGAGTGTTTGTGCCAGCCCGGGTTTCAGGTGCCATGCGCTGTGAGCGGGGTTGCACCCGCTTGGCTGCGACTCCGTTTTAAGCTGCCGACACTAGGAGGAGGCAGTGCCGTCGTCACGGATGGGCTCGTGTGAGAAGGGCTGGGGCTTGCAGGGCCTTCTGCCCCCAGGCCTGGGTCCTGCAGGCTCCGGAGGCTGTGAGTGGCCCTCAGTGAACTGTGGGTCTGTGTGTGGCCCTGGCTTCAGCAGCCGCCCCGGTCTGTTCTGGGTGGATTTTCCCCACCCGAGGTCACTGGTGCACCCCGAACCCCCCCGCCAGCCTGCTCAGCACCACCGTGGCGTACCTCGTTCCTCCCGAACCCCACCGGCAACCTGCTCAGCACCACCGTGGCGTACCTCGTTCCTCCTGAGGACCAAGCAGCCGCAGCTCCCGCTCAATGCCCACCTCTTGGCCTCACGGCAGCTGTCTTACTATTGGTTTCCTACCAGGTGGTTCTTATCCCCAAGCCACCTTCCTTGTCTGCTCTGAGGCAGCCAGGTCAGCACGGAGCCCCCTCGGGCTCTCCTGGGTGTGGAGCTGCGGGTGCAGAGGGACGGCCCAGGCCAGCTCTGGCCCCAAGGTCTCCGAGGCCAGGGCTGGTGGCGCAGGACACACCCAGGGCGCAGGGTCCCAGGCTTAGGGATCAGCAGGGATGGCTCCCCGACCACCAGGACCCCGGCAGGATGGGCCTGGAGCTTCCGCAGGGAGATTCACTGTGAAAACGTCAGCTGCGTTTGTTTATGAGTTGTGACTCTGCTTCTGGTGAAGTAAGTTTCACACTCGGGTGTTTGCATTCAGAAAGCAGATCCCAGTTTTAAAAACCTAAGTTTTGTTCTCTAGAAAATGACATCAACTTTAGACATCAGATTGCCTGCCCAGCACAGCCGTTTGCCCTCCAGTCACAGTGACAGCGGGTGCTGCCCTGATCACTGGAGAGTGCCTGGTGCTGCTGCTCACCACGCCCTCACAGACGCTCACTGTCGCCGTTCCGTCTTCCACAGGAGGAAACCAAGGCCCAGAGAGGTGAATTAACTGGCTAAGGGCCCACAGCAAAGGCGAGGGCGGAGGCAGCATCGACACAGGCTGGTCTCTCTCAGGCAGAAGGGGGCCCAGGACACTGGGTTAATCGAGCGGGGCTGCGGTGGGCCGGGGCTGCGGTGGGCGTCAGGAGGGACTGCCCGGGGGCCGCCGTCTGCCTGCTCTCCCAGGGCCCCGGGGCTTCAGTCGGCCTCCCGCTCTGTGGCCATCCGGCCAACCACCAGCTGCATTCTCAAGAACTGTTTTCAAACGCTGGAGCTGCTTGGTGGAAGAGTCAAGGCTGCGTTTACTGTTTGTGGGATCTATAAACAGCCAGTTATTCAGCTCCCCAAGCCAGAGCGCTGCCTCGCACGCACGCAAGCCCCATGGAGCGGCCCCTGCGAGTGATCTGGCTCCAGGAGGCCGGGCCAGCTGCCCCGACGCCCGCCCGGTGCCCGCTCGCGTGACTAGCCGCCGTGTTGTGGCTCCGTAACCGTGGCAACGGCTCTCAGGGGAGCACAATGCTCCCAACTTCCCTTTACTCCAAGGAGGGGCAGCCAGGGGGCTGTGGAGGGTTGTTCCTTTTCCCTCATTTTCCCTCTGCCGTGACCTTGACAAAAATAATCTTTGAAGTACTTGCCGGCTATTTTTTTCTGCCCTGGAACTGTAAGAGATCAGGATATTTAAAGGTTTTGACAGAAGAAGTCCGGCTTTCTCAGAACATTTGCCCCGTTCCCTGTGGTGCCTGGGGAAGAGCACGGCTCCGGCCTCACCTGCCCTGGCCTCACCTGCCCCGTCCTCAGGCTCCGGCCTCACCTGCCCCGGCCTCAGGCTCCGGCCTCGCCTGCCCCGTCCTCAGGCTCCGGCCTCGCCTGCCCCGGCCTCAGGCTCCGGCCTCACCTGCCCCGTCCTCAGGCTCCGGCCTCGCCTGCCCCGTCCTCACCTGCCCCGTCCTCAGGCTCTGGCCTCACCTGCCCCGGCCTCACCTGCCCCGTTGTTCTTGCGAAGTGGCAGGTGTGCCGTTTCCTGACGTTCAGTAACAGCACATAGATGTGATCTTTTTCCCCTTAAAAAAAGTGCAGCCTTAACCTTAGAGCCAAATCCTTTTTTCCATTTGGAAAAGTGATCTCATTTTCCATGGACCATGTTAAAAAAAAAAAAACTTTTGTAGGATTAGAAAGGCAGAGGAAGAGAAAACAAACAGACTCTCGAGATGCATATTTGAAAGATGGGCCCACATGTGTAAAAGTATTTGGCGTGACAGTGCTGGACCAGAAGTCAATCTGATATTGAATCCATATGACACAGCAAACAGCATTTTATGGTCTTTAAAAAAAATTCTGCCTTGTGAGTTAAAATTAAGGTTGCTTTTGGTTGTGACTAATCTCATAAAATCTTTTTCAAGAAGACATTTTATATACTCAAGCCTTGAAAATGTCTTTGGTCTTTGAACTATTATTAGTAGGACATCATCAGTATGTGGCAACCGCTGAATTGGGAAAAGCTGTAGCAGGAGCTGGCGGGCACAGACCCTTCCCGGCAGTGCCAGGAGGGCTGGAGGCGGAGGACCCGAGGCCCTGTGCACCCCCCCAGCCTGTGCAGGCCGGAGCGAGGCCCCTCAGTGTCACCACTGCCCGGCTCAGAGCAGGCGGCTGATGGCAACTCCGTTGCCTTTCAGCAGACACCCCCCAGGCCACACGACCACGGCTGCTTCACGTTCTCACCTGTTTTCTAATGACCCCTTGGTGCACCCCACGTCATCTCACCCTGTCTCTGCCTAAATCCCAGGGGAGGGAGGGGCTGCAGGGGTCTGAGGGGCGGGTGCCAGCCTGAGGCACAGTGGTGGTTTGGGTCCCCCAGTTCCGGACACAGCTGCTGACCCCTAAGATGGGAGCCGCCATACAGAAGGGCGTCGACGCCATGGGTGCCGGCTCTGGGCCAGGCTTTCTGGGTTGCCCGGTGTCTGCATCACCACATGGGAAGGGGGTGGGATTGGCCCGTGGTCCCTCCGTGGCCACGAAGTCCGTGACCTCCATTGGCACCAGCCCAGGGCCCGTATCTTGCTGAGCACAGGCAGGGATGATCCTGGGCCCTCGTGGATACTCCCCACGGTCATCTCCAGGCAGGACAAGAACTCTAGGAGTTCCAAGGTGAAGCTGTGAACCCAGCACAGGCAGGTGCGGTGGCAAAACGCAGGTCAAGTGTGCCTGGCACCATCGTTCCACAGGATGCCAGCTCTGCGGGACACAGAGTGTGATTTAACCCTCACCACAGCCTCTGAGTCACCTTTTATCCCAGCTGGGGATTGCAGGGAAGAGCGAAGTGTCGTGAAGTGATTTCAGCCTTAGATATCTTCCTTCTGGAAGTGCAGCCGCAGCAGCAGTGTTCCCAGCCAAAGCAAGGCGGCAACCAAGCCTCCGCTGACAGGTGGGCGGGTGGGCACGATACGGCATCTACCTACAGAGGGCAGTATTCAGCCTTAAAAACGGTGGGGCAGTAAAAGAGAACTACACAGACAGGACCACACCAAACTGAAAAACTTCTGCCCAGCAAAGGAAACCATCCACAGAATGAAGAGGCAGCCTACGGAATGGGAGGACGCATTTGCCAACCATACGTCTGACAGGCGGCACAGACCCCAAATACATAAGGAACGCAGCCAACTCAAGAGTAAGAAAACAACCCGATTAAAAACCAGGCAAAGGACCTGATAGATGCTTCTCCAAAGGAGACACAGAATGGCCGGCTTGTACGTGGAAAGGTGCTCAGCATCACCAGGTACGGGGAAGTGCAAATGGAAACCGTCAGCGAGCTCATCTTGCACCATCAGGATGGCTGTTTCAAAAAGATGAAGGCAGTCGTTGGCGAGGGTGTGGAGAGAAGGGGACTCGTGCACTGCTGGCGGGAATGTAAATTAGTGTAGAACGATGGAAGGCTGCATGGAGCTTCCTCGAAAAATTAAAAATGGAACTTCCGTGTGACCCAGCAGTGCCTCTGCTGAGCATTTACCCAAAGGAGCTGAAATCAGAATCAGAGACTCCCTTGCCCCCGTGCTTGTCGAAGCAGTGGCCGCAGTAGCCAGGACGTGGAGACAGCGTGCACGTCCACCAGTGAATGCACAGGTAAAGAAAATGTTCTGTGTCTACACCGTGGAATACTATTTTACCAGAAAAAGAAGGGAATCCTGGTATTTGCAAACCACGGATGAGCCTGGAGGACATGGCGCTGAGTGAAGTAAGTCATGGACAGACAGTTCTGTGTGATCTCACTCATATGTGGAACCTGAAAAAGTGGAACTCATAGAAACAGAGAGTTGATGGTTACCAGGGGCGGGGGGTGGGGTCGGGAGGGGGCTGAAAAAGGAAGGAAGGAAATGGACAGGCGCTGTGGCTTGGATCCACCTAGAGGACCCTGCCGAGTGAAACAAAGTCAAAGCCTGCTTGATTCAGCTCAGATGAGGTCCGCAGTGGAGGCAAATTCACAGAGGCAGAAAGCGGGTGGGACGCACGGGGCTGGGGAGGGGAGTGGGGGCACGTGTTTAATGCGGACAGTTTCGGTTTGGGAGGGTGGGAGTGTTCTGAAGGTGGATGGTCATGATGGTTGCACAACGATGTGAATGTGCTTAAGGCCGCTGAGCTCAAAAGGATTGAAATTTAACCACTTAGGTCAGACACGAGGGCTGACGCCTGGAATCCCAGCACTGTGGGAGGCCAAGGCGGGTGGATCACCTGAGGTCAGGAGTTCGAGACCAGCCTGGCCAACATGGCGAAACCCTGTCACTACTAAAAATGCAAAAATTAGCTGGGTGTGGTGGCGAGTGCAAACCTGTAATCCCAGCTACTCGGGAAGCTGAGGCAGGAGAATTGCTTGAACCCAGGAGGGGGAGGTTGCAATGAGCCGAGATCGCACCACTGCACTCTAGCCTGGGTGACAGAATAAGACTCTGCCTCAAAAAAAAGAAAAGAAAAGAAAAAAAAAAAGTACCACTTAACCACTTAAAAATGGTTAAAATTGTATTTTTTTTTTTTTTTTTACTTTCAGAAGCATATTTGTCTTTATTAAAATTACTGATGCAGAACATTGGATTCCTTATCATTTCCATGGTCTTTGTTCAAAGTGTCTCTTTCCTGAGTCTCTTGAGTTTCTTGATACGCCTTCTCTTCCTTTTTGCTCAAAGGACGAAGAACGCACATTAAAACTTTTCCTCCTTGAACAGCTCGTGGTCTAGATGAGAATGGAGCTATTCCAGGCACAGTCTGGAGTATTTGATGAAATATCCCCCAGGCGCGGTTCGGGGTGTTGGATGAAGTATCTCCCAGGTGCAGTCTGGGGTATTGGATGAAGTATCTCCTAGGCACGGTCTGGGGTATTGGATGAAATATCTCCTCCACTTTATTTTCTTTTTTTTCTTTTTCTTTTTTTTTTTTTTGAGACGGAGTCTCGTTCTGTCGCCCAGGCTGGAGTGCAGTGGCGCGATCTCCACTCACTGCAAGCTCTGCCTCCTGGGTTCACGCCATTCTCATGCCTCAGCCTCCCGTGTGGCTGGGACTACAGGCGCCCGCCACCTCGCCCAGCTAATTTTTGTATTTTTAGTAGAGACGGGGTTTCGCCGTGTTAGTCAGGATGGTCTCGATCTCCTGACCTTGTGATCCGCCCATCTCGGCCTCCCAAAGTGCTGGGATTACAGGCGTGAGCCACCGCGCCCGGCCCTCCACTTTGTTTTCTGACTCATCTACATTTTCTCCTTTCTTTATAGTTATTCAAACTTGGTGTTTTTATTAATCTATGGCTGAATCTGTTTAGTCTTTGCGTCCAAATCATGTTGTCCAGCATTTGAAGAAACAGTCAGTTCCTTTGTCAGGGCTGGTCCAGTTTTGGGGTTACCGTTCTCCATCTCACTCAGCCTCCGCCGTTCCTGGTGAGTCTGCATTCCTGTCGTGAGCTGTCTTCTGCAGGCTCCTTTGAACCCGTCGCAGCTCTCGCTCATCCATGAGTCTAATCACATCTGCTCCATGCATGTTCCCAAATCATTACCCTTCTCATCAAATACTTGAATAATTCGCTAATTTTTCTTCCAGTGTTACTAAAAGCTGTTTCACTCTTTTTTTTCTTTTTTCCTTCACTCTGGGTGTCTTCAGTGGTACTAAAGGCTTTTGCATGCTTTAGGAAGGAGAGTCTTGGGGCAGAAGCAATAGGGGACCACTGTGGGGTGCTGTCTTTTGCACACTGTGTTTACCAAAACATCTAACACAACTATTTTCAGACTTTACGGTTTGTAGCGTTAACCTCTTTAGAAAAAGAGCAGCCATCCTGTGCGGGGCAGGCGATTGGTACTAAAATGATCATTTTTATGTTATGTATATTTTATTATAATTTTAAAACTTTTTTACAGTTTGGAAAAAACTGTCATAAAAATTCACTCTCTTGGTTGGGTCAGTAATACGAGGGACAAGGATGTCTGACACCTTGGGGGTCCCAGCCTGGTCACATGAGCTAAAACTAAAGTCCCCAAAAATCCTCCAAGAAAGATTTCTTCCAGCTGGCGGGAGGCTGGATGAGAAGGTGTCATGTTTTTAGGTGAAAATCCGAGGCAGCACAGGACATGGTGAGATGATTATCCAGCTTGCTAATCTGCCGGCAGGCACCACCTGCCATTCCTCCTCCGTGCCTTCGAGTAGCGGGCTCAGTCCGTTTCGGGGAGGCTGGCATGAGGCTGTCTTCACACCCCCTGCAGGGTCCATTTCATGTCGGGCTGATTAATCCAGTTACTGGGAGGAAAACAGTGATTTCCTTTCTGTGGATCTTCCCGTGGACGCATTGGATCCTTTATTCAGTGACATAAACAGCTAAGTCTCAAGTGTTCCATAGCCGCCTCCCCCAGAGAAATGCAGCAGGTCTGAGAAGAGAGCCCCTCGGGGAAATCTGGGCAAACCGAGAGCTTGTAAATAGCCCCGAACGGGTCCAGGCAGATTCACCAGACTTTCTGCTCGTGACCCAAAGACGTTAGTATGGAACCAACCTTCTTCCTCGGAGCTGCACGGGAATGAATATGTACAAATACCGCAGTTTGTGGTAGCTCCTTAGAGGCTCCCATGGATGCAGATGTCCTGTGGGGTCAATTTCCCTCTCTAGAAACATGGTGGAGTTCAGGGTGACTGGTAACGACGGGCTTCTTGTCTGACGCCAAACCATATAAAGTGTTGGCCTATTTTGTCATCATGGAGCAGCCTGCGGTGTTGCCCGCTGTTTTGTTGTGACAGCTGGGCAGGGGCTTCCTGACGTCTTCCTCCGAGTGGGAGGTGCTTTGTGAGACTTGGGTTTCTTGTTCAGACGCTCAACACAGAGTTCAAATCCCATTGTGAAGTCATCACCTGGCACCTGCACCTCTGTATCCAGAACCAAGCGGGCGGCACACCCTTCAGGTCGGTGGGAGAGAGGGCCTTCGGGTCGCCGGCACCTGACTTTCCAGCAGCCTTGTCCCGCCGCCTGCGACCACCAGCTCCTCCGCTCTCTCCGTCGGTCATAACATCTTACTGCTCCCCTCACCCACTGTTGAGTTGATCTTTGACAAGCGTTTATTTTGTATTTTCACGGCACCTGTGACTTTTCTTTTTGGAGACTTTACTGATCGAAAAACGTGGCTTTGCAGCCCAGCAAGCCTCTAGGTCTGAGGCTGCATCCTTCTGGTGTGGCTTTCCTCCTGAATCAGGCGTGGTGTGATGGCATCTGGGGAAGAACACGCAGCCTCTGGTTTGAACTGGACCCTGGATAGTGGTTCAACCTTCCCACACCTGTGACAGCCAACAAGATAGACACAGATGTGTGAAACGCTCTACAGCCACCTGAAGAAGGTAGAAATTCTACAACAAAATTAACTGGGGAAAAAAACCTAGGGAGAAAACAGGAAAGGAAAGGTGTTGCCCAGAAGAAGCCTCTTGCAGTGTGGATGGGAACCTGCCACAGCTGGGCTTGGGCCAGGGGCCCACGGTGTTGCTGGGCACTCGGGCCCCTTCTGCTGTCCCCAGCCCCGCTTCCTTCCAGCCAATGGCTCTGTGAGCTGCCTTTTGTCTGCATTTCTTGCAGGAATATGAAGGGACCAGACCAGGATCGCCCCATGTCAGGAGAAGAGCGTCCCCAATCCCCAGCCCCTACCTCATGGGCTAAATCACCCCACGTGGGAGGCTGGGAGGCACATTTTTGTGTGAGTGAACTACTCTGAACAGAATCATAATTGCACTGGTAAGGAAGAATGGAAAGTTGTCTCAAAATAAAGGGGGATCAGGTGTCTGGTCCACTTGTTTTTAGAAGCGTATTTCAGGAAAACATTAAGAAACAGAAAATACTCAAGCTGGTTAAGCCATTCAAGAGCCTAGAAAGGGATGGAAAGCTGTTCAGTTAATTCTGAGAGGTTAGGAAAACGCTGGTGCAAAAATACGATGCAGGCAGCTCAAAGGAGAAACGCAGCCTCTTCTCCCCTGTGAAACTGCACAAAACAATTCCAGATAAAATAATAGCAACTGACTCCCATCTGTGTTATAAAAGCACGGGCCGCTGCAGTTACAGTGGTCGAGGAGTAAGGTGAGACTCCGATGTTGGGAAATACCCATAAAATTAACTTAGCAAATTAATATACTAAAGGAGGAGAGTGGCAGCTTGTAGATGATCCTGATTAAACAGGCAATAATAATGTTTCTTAATATAGGCACCAGTTATTGAAAAGCTTATCTCTGTCCCAGTGATTTGAGGTGACAGCTTTTTCAGGCATCAAATTTCCATTTCTGCTTGGACCCGTTTCCGGACGTCCCATTCTAGTCCATTGGTTGATGTGTCTGTTCATGCTCCACGATTTAATTATAGAGGACTGACAGTATTTCTTAGATGTTGAATAAGATGCTCCTGTCTTCTGGCTTTTTTTTTCTTCCTGTGCTTTTGTAGCTATTGTTGCATATTTATTTTCATATTTAGTATAAACCTACCAGCTGCGTAATCAGTTTGATGCTATGTTTATTAATTAGTATTACAGCATATTGATGGATTCACTCAGGAGGAACAGGCGTCTGTAGGATGTTGACTCATCTTGCGCACTGAGGTGTGTCTTCCCATTTGTTCAAATATAATTATGCAAGATTGAGGTGTGTCTTCCCATTTGTTCAAATATAATTATGCAAGATTGAGATATGTCTTCCCATTTGTTCAAATATAATTATGCAAGATTGAGGTGTGTCTTCCCATTTGTTCGCATATAATTTTTTGTGCCTCTGGAGATGTTCTGAAGTTTTCTTCATATAGGTTTTGCACACGTCTTAAGTTTATTTATAAGTACTTTAGCTTCTTTGATGTTTTTGTAAATGGGGCTTTATCTACGATTGTGTATCCTAATCTGGCCGTTTTCTAGTTTGTAAAGGTTATGGATATCTGTATGTTAATTTTGTACTGAATTATTTTATTGGGGTTATTTTATTTTATTTTATTTTTTTGAGACAGAGTTTCACTCTTGTTGCCCAGGCTGGAGCACAGTGGCACGATCTCGGCTCACTGCAACCTCCACCTCCCAGGCTCAAGCCATTCTTCCTCCTCAGCCTCCCTAGTAGCTGGGACCACAGGCACGTGCCTCCACACCCAGCTAATTTTGTATTTTTAGTAGAGACGGGGTTTTTCCATGTTGGCCAGGCTGGTCTCGAACTCCCGACCTCAGGTGATCTGCCCGCCTCAGCCTCCCAAAGTGCTGGGATTATAGGCGTGGGCCACCGTGCCCGGCCTTATCTGGGTTATTTTATCATGGATTCTCCTGGGTTTTCCAGATGTACTATGATGTTGTCTGCAAAGAGAGACAGTTTCACTTCTCCCCAGTCGTTGTACGTCCTGTTGACTTTTCATGTCGAATTGCATCAATCCATACCTGCAATACCATGTCCGATGCCGTGGGAGGGAGATGGCAGGCTGCTGCTTTAAAGGCCCACATGGCGAATATTTTAGGCGTTTTGGGCTGGGCTGTCTCCACCCTTGGCACCCCACTTTGCGGTTGTCGTACAAAAGTATCCATAGACAGTGAATAAACGCGTGGGTATGGCTGTGTTCCAGTGAGGCTGGGTTTACAAAAGCACGTGGCAGGCCACAGTGGGTGCCATGCTGGAGGCCATAGTTGCACCCCTTGTATGGGTGGTGGTGGGAACCCCTGTTCCTTGATCTTACTGGAAACACCTGGAGTATCTCCCTATGAAGTCGCTGCCTTAGGAATGAGGTGCACACACACACCTGTTACCTGTGAAGAAGGTATTCAGTAATTCTATTTTCTCGAGCCTTTTTCTTTTTTTTCAGGAATAATTGTTGAATTTCATTGAGGGCTTTTTCACCATATACGGAGATAATCATTTTTCCCCTCAGATCTGTAAATATGGTCTATTACATTAATGGACTTCCTAATACTGAACCAACTTTTCATCCTTGGATTATATCTGCTTGGTTATTGGTGCATTATTTTCCTAATGTGAAACTGGAGTCTATTTCTTAATATTTTGTTTAGCTCATTTGCATCAATATTCAAAGGTGATATTGGTGTGTCATTTTCTTTTTTAATTTACTCTCCATATCAGAGTTAAGTGTCAATGTTACACTTCTTAAAAGGACTAGAAATTTTCCTTCACTTTCTGTGCTCTGGAACCATTTACGGGGCATTGAAATTATCTGATCTTTGAAGATTTGGTGGAATTCCATGTTACAACCATCTGGGCCAGGTGCATTTTTGTGGGGGTAATCCCTTGATAACTTTCTCTATTCCTTCTACAGGAGTTGATCTTTTAAGCTTGCTATCTCTAATGGAGTCAATTTTTATAAATTATGTTTTCCTAGGGAAATATATACTTTAGGTTTTCAAATGTATTTGTATATAGGTCTTTCTCCCACTTTTATTCAATCACTTGCCCTCTGCCACACCCAGGGAACCACTTTCTGATATTTATTACTGTAGATTAGTTTGGCCTGTTCTTAGGTGTCATATAAATAGACTCTTAAGTTAATGAACTTTTGCATCTGATTTTTGTTTAACGTAGTGTTTTTGCAATTCATTAATGTTTTTGCATAATCAGTAGGTTTAAAAATTTTTTAATTGTGTAACAGTATTCCATTTTATAATTATTCTGCAATTCATTTATCCATTATCCATTATCCATTTGATAGTTGCTAGAAATAAACCAGCTTTATTTCTAGCTTTTGATTATTATGATCAAGGCCACTGTGAACATCCTTGTTCCAGGCTTTTTGTGAACGTGCACATTTCCCTTGATGAAATACTAAGGCTGGAACTCCTGGGTTGTAGGGCAGATGTGCACTTGCCTTTATGAGAAACAGCAGGACAGTTTTCCAAAGTGACTGTAGCATTTTACATTCCCACCAGTCACACTCTCGCCCTTCAGTATTCCGTACTGTCGGTCTTTCTGACAGTGGCCACCCTGGAGTGTGGAGCAGCATCTCGATGAGGTTTTAACTTGCACGTCCCTGGTGGCTAAGGATGCCGAGTGTATTTTCATGTGTATGATGGGTGTTACTCTATCTCTTTGGTAAAGTATCTGTGCAAACATTTGTCCCATTGTTTAAAATTTTTTTTTTAAAATTGTTGATTTGTAGCAGTTCTTATAGATTCTGGATAAAGTCCTTTATCAATGTGCTGTGCATATTTTTTCTCTGTGGCTTATCTCTTCATTTTTTACGGGCATTTTAAAATAAAGCCCAATTTATCAAGTTTTTTCTTTACAGGTTAGGGTTTTTGTATCCTACCCAGATCCACCGACCTCAAACTCGTGAGGGCATTTCCTGGGTTTCTTCTGGAAGCTTTGTGGTTCTGGGCTTTGTGTTTGTGTCTGTCATAGGTCTTGAGTTAATTTTGTGTGTGTGGCATGAGATAGGAGTCGGGGTTCATTTTTCCATACGAATCTCCAGCTGTCCCAGCCACGCTGTTTCAGACCTTCCTTCCCCACTGACTGACCTAGTGCCTTGGCTGAGGGTCAGCTTGTCTAGCCTGACCTTGTCCTGCTGACCAGAGCTTTATAGGAAGCCATGAAGTCAAAATAATTTCCACAATTTTGTTCTTTTTTTTAACAGGATTTCTTTCTTTTTTTTTTTTTGAGATGGAGTCTCACTGTGTCTCCCAGGCTGGAGTGCAGTGGCGTGATCTCGGCTCACTGCAAGCTCCGCCTCCCGGGTTCACGCCATTCTCCCGCCTCAGCCTCCCAAGTAGCTGGGACTACAGGCGCCCGCCACCACGCCCGGCTAGTTTTTTTTTGTATTTTTAGTAGAGACGGGGTTTCACCATGTTAGCCAGGATAGTCTCGATCTCCTGACCTCGTGATCCACCCGCCTCAGCCTCCCAAAGTGCTGGGATTACAGGCTTGAGCCACCGCGCCCGGCTTAACAGGATTTCTTTAGCAAGGCTAGTTCTTTTGCAATTCCATAACTATTTTATTATTTTATTATTGTAGAGACAGAGTCTCACTCTGTCACTCAGGCTGGAGTGCAGTGGCGTGATCTCAACTCACTGCAACCTCAATTTCCCAGGCTCAAGCAATCCTCCCACCTCAGCCTCCCAAGTAGCTGGGACTACCGGTGTGCACCACCATGCCCAGCTAGTTTTTAAAGTTTTTGTTGTTTGTCTTTTGTAGAGATGGGGTCTCACTATGCTGCCCAGGCTGGTCTTGAACTGCTGGGCTCAAGCAATTCTCTCACCTTGGCCGCCCAAGGTGCTGGGATTACAAGCATGAGCCACCACGCCCAGCCATAAAAATTTGAGAATCAGCTTGTCACTTTCTATAAAAAGAAAAAAAAAAAAACCTTTAAAATTATGATTGGGATTGCATTATATCTACAGATCAATTTAGGGAGATAGGACAATCCTAACTACATTGAGCCTTTCAGTCCAGGAACACCGTATATCTCTTAGTTTATTCAGGTATTTTCTCAGTGATGTTGCATTGTTTTCAGTATACCAGCCTTGCACATCTTTTGTTAGATTTATTCCTAGGTATTTTATGTTTTTTGATTGGGGCCTGGAGTTTTCTTTGTGGGAAAGTTTTGTTTAGAAATTCAATTTATTTAATAGATATTAGGTTATTTAGATTTTCTAGTTCTTCTTATATCACTTTTGTTAATTTGCATATTTCAAGGAGTGTTTCCTGTTTCACTTAAATTGTTTAATGTGTTAACTATCATTTTTAGTATTTTCCTGCTATCCTTTTAATATTTGTAGGACCTGTAGTGATGTACTTTTAAACTCCTGGTGTCAGTGATTTCTTTTTTTTCTTGGTGAGTCTTGCTAGCAGATTATCCGTTTTATTAATCTTTTCAAAATTTTCAAAAATTCGAGTTTTGGCTCTGTTAATGGTCTCTATTATTTGACTGTTCTAAGCCATTTTCATGGATTTTTGACTCTTACCTTTATTTTTTCTTTCCTTTTCCTTACCTTAGATTTAACTGACTCTTCTCTCTCTAGTTTCTTGAGGAGGGACTACATACTTTTGAAACAGTCATTTTAAGCTCACTGGGATTTGATGCTGACTCTTTTGCTTGTGTACAATTGGAAGTTTGTTACACTTCCTGTGTCCTCATTATGATGCAATTTTGGGTCTGTGTAGCCGCACTTGTTCTTACCATTCTCCATCATTTTGTGGAATGTGCGGGGGGAATTTGGATTTAGGTAACTGCCATTATCCTTGGCTGCCTGGGAGTCTTCAATACCGGTATTTCAAAAGCTCTTAGAAATTGATATTTATAAACCCTAATAGAAAAATTAGCACATGACATACATAGGGCAGTTTACCAAAGAAGAAATACAAGTTACCAGTGAATGTAGGAAATGTGTTTCAATCTCATTAGTAATCAAAGAAATGAAAACTATAACGGTAAAATAATTTATCTCTTTTCAAAAATAATATATCTGTTTTCAAATTGGCAAAGATTTCAGAAAAAGAAAGGAAAATAAAAGTACCCAACATGGTCCAGATTTGAGGAAATTAGTGTATAATATACGGCTGATAGCCACAAACATCATGGGAGTCTCCGAATGTCTGTGTTTTAAAGACACAGATGGAAACATTTATGAAAGCCGTGTCCAGGTGACTCTGCCCCCTCACCCCTGCCTCACGCAGGATGTGAGACTGGGCGAGACATTCCACCTGGTAGCCTGTGCTTGCTCAGTGCCAGCGGCCGTTGCTGCCGTGGACAGATCCTGCGGCTCAGAGGCCACCGTCTTTCCTGCATCCTCACCAGTGACGGCCCCGGGAAGCTGCTGCAGGGTGGGGCTGCGCGGCTCGCTTCTCAAATAAAGGAAAACGTCACATCAAGCACAGCACAGCCACATCCTTGCCTTCTCCATCTGCTCCCTCCAAAATCCCACAATAGTTACGGCTGTAACTAAGATGTAATAATCATACAAATATTGTGAATAACATACACGGCTGAATTTAACATCAAAATGAAATGAATTTCTAGAAAGTATTTTAAGATGCCATAGTTAATGTAAGAAAAAATAAAGAACTTGCATACACTAACAATAAATAAATCAACGTGGTGTTAAAATCTGCCCCGTTTCATCTACCATCTCCGCAAAATGTGCCCACACTAGAGGGTCTTCAGAGTGAGGTGGACCAGGCCTTCCAGAAGCACATCACCCTCATCTTAAGTGGGTCCAGAGAATGGAAGGAAAGGGGCAGGAGTGACTCATGTCTTGATGGTTGTGTATACCGTGTGCAAAATACGCAGAGAAACTACAGGCCAAGTTTAAACATAGATGGATAACCCCTAAGTGAGATTAATCAATTCCAAGAGCATATTAAAAAGTCATGATTAAAGAAGCTTACCTCATAAAGTACAAGAATGATGCACCATCAGAAAATCTGTCAATCACACACAAAATAAAAATTGTGATTGTTTCAGTAGATGCAGAAAAACACTGATGGAGTTCAATATTTTTCTCTCTCTTTTTTCTTGAGACAGAGTCTCACTCCATTGCACAGGCTGTAGGGCAGTGGTGTGACCTCGGCTCACTGCAACCTCCACCTCCCGGGTTCAAGCAATTCTCCTGCCTCAGCCTTCCAAGTAGCTGGGATTACAGGTGTGCACCACCACACCCGGCTAATTTTTGTACTTTTAGTAGAGACGGGGTTTCACCATGTTAGCCAGGCTGGTCGATGGAGTTCAACATTTTTCATAATAAAAATCCTTAGAAAAGCAAAGAGTATTCCAGACAGTGTGTGGAAGGAGGTACATGGGGGGAAACGTCTGCAGAGGAAAACGGAGAGCTCCTGCCTTGTCTTAGGTACCAAGTCTCACTGTCGCGCCAAGACAAGGTGCATATTTTATAACACATAATTTTATATTTATTAGAAAAGGGAGGCCAGGCGCGGTGGCTCACGCCTGTAATCCCAGCACTTTGGGAGGCCGAGGCGGGCGGATCACAAGGTCAGGAGATCGAGACCACGGTGAAACCCCGTCTCTACTAAAAATACAAAAAATTAGCCGGGCGCGGTTGTGGGCGCCTGTAGTCCCAGCTACTCGGGAGGCTGAGGCAGGAGAATGGCGTGAACCCGGGAGGCGGAGCTTGCAGTGAGCCGAGATCGCGCCACTGCACTCCAGCCTGGGCGACAGAGCGAGACTCCGTCTCAAAAAAAAAAAAAAAAAAAAAAAAAAAAAAAAAAAAAAAAGAAAAGGGGCCGTGTAAACCATGGCTACCTTCTCATGTTGCCTGTTAACTTGGAGCCTGTGACAAAATGGTAATAAATAAACAAAAAGTGGGCATTTCTAGAGGTTATGAATATGGACTACAAAACAGAAGAATATTGTTGAAAATTTAAGCAAATGATGCTTGCACTTTTTCATTTTGGGTGAGCCAATTTGATTTTTTTTTGTTTTTTCTTCTAGTCTCTTAATGGCTTTGCTCTGGTCGTGAGTGCAGAAGGGACGATATTTTATGCGTCAGCAACGATCGTGGACTATCTGGGCTTCCATCAGGTAAATGAAACCAGAATAACCCTCCAGTCTGTTAAGTGCTAGGCTCTCTTCCCTTTGTAAATGTTTGTTGTCTTCAAGGTTTGACAAATGTCTAAAATCGGGTTTGTCCTATCACTGAACTCTGAACTCTTACCAGATAAAGATCTCCACACTCCAGCTTTGTCCAGGGCAGTGTTTCTTCCAGCCTGGGTTCGGGGTCTCGGGGTGAGGCCGCTCAGTGTCGGGGTGTTCTGGTCTAAGGGAGCCGCGGCGCCCGGACAGCAGCCTGGTCTCCTCTGGCTCGGGCACTCCGCTAGGTCCCCTGCCCCAGCAGCGCCATCCCGTTCATCCACTCCCAGTCAACGTCTTAACGTCTTCCCGGTGCACTCAGGACACAGCTTGTTCTGGAAATGCCCTTCCTGACGTGGGAGTGGTTCGCTTGGAGTGCTGCCCAGTCAGCCCCAGGTGGATGACTCCAGACTTCCAGGCCGAGAATGGGGTTGAGGCCTCGTCAGATACCAAGCCCTGGAAGGGTAACTCACCCAGGAAAAGGTACGATAAAAAAATCCCACCCGGTCAGGCGCAGGGACTCACGCCTGTAATCCCAGCACTTTGGGAGGCCGAGGCGGGTGGATCACCAGGTGAGGAGATCGAGACCAGCCTGGCCAACATGGTGAAACTCTGTCTCTACTAAAAATACAAAAATTAGCTAGGTGTGGTGGCAGGCACCTGTAGTCCCAGCTACTAGGGAGGCTGAGGCAGGAGAATAGCGTGAACCCGGGAAGCAGAGGTTTGCAGTGAGGTGAGATCGAGCCACTGCACTCCAGCCTGAGTGACAGAGTGAGACTCCGTCTCAAACAAACAAACAAACAAATCTGACTCGAGGCCAGGAGGGGAGCAAGGGAGCTGTTTTTCTGTCTCGAAAGGAGCTGGGGTCCCTCACGGAAAATCAGATGCCGGTTGTAGAATTAAGATTTCTCCCACTGCACGGCAAGGACTCCCAGGATCTGGATCTCAGGCATACTGCAGACTGATGAGATGACTGGAGAACCCAAAGAAGCAAAAATGGGGCCCTTTATCTGCACTTTCACAAGCCAATCCCACAAAAATACCCACCCTGCAGATGAGCTCACGGTGCGAGTAATAAACCCAAGGAAGCCATAGATGGTGAGCAGGAGCCAGCAGACAGGTAAACAAACCCTGATTCCTGGAAGAACTTAAGGAACAAAGCCGTCCAAAGGAAACTGGCAAACAAACAGATTTAAAACAATAAAAGATAAAAGCAGCAGTATAAAGAAAGCACAGCATATGATGAAAAAAATAACAGATATGTTTGAGAAAGATCAAAACAAAACTTTGAAAAATAGAGAGTTGTGTATTAGGGTTCAGTCTGGAGACAGAAACTCTGCAGAAATTTGAACAGTTTTATATAGAAAGACTTACGATGGGTTTAGTGTAAGGAAGTGTTAACCAGTAGCACCAGCTCAGCAACAAAGGACTAAAAGGACTCTGAGGACACAGATACAGCAACAGAAGGTCAGCAGTGTGCACAGGGCCCAGGCAGGGGCCATCTTGGAAACCCCAGCCCCACTGAGGCTGAGAGCCAGACCCTCGGTGGCACAGGCTGGGGCCATGACCTGGGCAGTGGAGAAGTTCCCAAGATGTTCAGGCCAGGGCTGGCTGGTAGGAAGCTTCCCTTTGGGACCCAGGTGAGATGCGCACCTGGAGGCTGCTGGGCGCTGGGGGAAGCTGTGACACTGCGGGGTGCACACCAGTGGAGCGGGAGGCCCCAGGGGAAGCCCTGCCCCCTGCAGTGCCCAGCACCTCTGCCTGTGAGGAAATGGTCCCAGAGCCAGCATTCACGCCGAGCGAGAGGCAGCACATGGGGTGATTAAAGTGAAAAATCCCCCTGCTCAGGTGGGAAGCCTAGGGCTGAATCCCCCCGTCAGGTGGGAAGCCTTGGGGCTGAATCCCCCTAGTCAGGTGGGAAGCCTCGGGGGTGAATCTCCTGGTCAGGTGGGAAGTCTAGGGGCTGAATCCCCCCAGTCAGGTGGGAAGCCTCGGGGCTGAATCTCCTGGTCAGGTGGGAAGCCTATGGCTGAATCCCCCCGGTCAGGTGGGAAGCCTCGGGGCTGCATCCCCCGGTCAGGTGGGAAGCCTCGGGACTGAATCCCCCGGTCAGGTGGGAAGCCTCGGGGCTGAATCTCCTGGTCAGGTGGGAAGCCTATGGCTGAATCCTCCCGGTCAGGTGGGAAGTCTAGGGGCTGAATCCCCCCGGTCAGGTGGGAAGCCTACGGCTGAATCCCCCTGGTCAGGTGGGAAGCCTTTAGGGGCTGTGCAGGGCAGCAGTCAGTGGAAGCCACAAACCACCCCGCTCACCCACACTAGTCCCTGACAAGTCATTAGAATTCATGTCTGCCCAGGCCCTGAGGCTGCACAGAGTTCTATCCAGTTTCCATGAGAGCCAGGATTTTGAATTTCCCCACAGCTGAAGTCACTGCTGCCTGCTGGTGACTCTGCAAAGCAGCTCCTCTAGTCTGCCCCTAAGTCCAACCTCCTGCCTCTGAGCCCAGGCCGGTCTCCCTGTGAACTGCAGGGACCGTGTGACCGCCGGGCTCATTGCAGTGAGCTTGTTTTCTGCACCGTGGCTCTCTCTGCACACTGGATGCCTCCTCCGGATGGCCTCTCCCCCAGCGTCCACGTGAAGGTGCAGCTCGTCAGCACACCTGGGCCGGCCCTAGTGGAGGACGCAGGGGGACATGGCTGTGTGCAGGGCGAGGAAGCACCGTGCAGTGGGCATGGCTGCCAAGGGGTGTCCAGGCCACTGTCCTGTTGGGAACGCAGTGCAGGTTGGAGACACAGCTCTGCTGTCCCAGTAGCGACCTCGATGGCTCTGAGCCTCATTTCCTGTGCCCACACCATGGCCAGCAGCGGTGTCTGCCTGCCAGGCTGTGGCCAGACCACAGGGCCACTGAGCAGGGGAGTGCTGGAAAAAGCCCTGGTGCCGGGCGCTGCGTCTCCCACCACAGAGGGACATCACTCTAGGCGGCTGCTGTTGACACCGCGTGACCACAGGCTTTGTTGAGTGTGCCCTGGTGTCTGTAGTTGGGGCACTTTCATCTCCTGACGTGCCCTATGAGAGGGGACCTGGAGTGACGACTGGTGGGTCCCTCATTCCCACAGATGGCACGAGCATCTGGGTAGCCACCCGGCATTCTCTTCATCTCCATCTTCTGTGCTCCAATCCCATGGAGCTGCCCGTGGGATTTTTCCTTTACACGCAGAGAGCTGTGGAGTGAGTCCGTATGCGTTTGCTGGGCTTTGGTGCATCCTTCACTGAACAGGGGAGCACTCGAAGGACAGGACGTGGGCAGACATGAAGGTGTGGCTCGGTGACTCTGTCAACCTAAGCAGAGCAGCTTCGGCGTGGTCTGTGTGTGCAGGGCCTGAGTCTAGAGACGGCCGCTTGCTCTGCCTTTTGCATGCTCAGAATCACCGTCAACTCTAGTCACTGCATCCTGAGCTGCCCTGAGTTCTCCAGTCGCACCCAGAGCCGCTGCCTTTAGCCATGGCTCGATGGTCTCACTCCGGGGTTCGGCTCTGGGGACAGGGGCAGGTGCCGTACAGAGCAGCTCTGATTCCAGGTCAGAGCTTTTGCTAATTGGGCTTTCTGTTTTCTTGGCGCTTGGTCATTTCCCCCCAAGCATGAGAAGTTAAAAAAAGAAAAAAAGTTTCGCCTTGATTGTGAGGAAATTGGTTCCAAATGCCATTAAATCAGGCATTGTCTCTAGTTTATGCAAAATATCTCATGAAAATATTAGAACAGCTTTGTGCTTGTGTGAGTTTATTGTGCAAAACGCTTTACAAAAAGTCAGGAACCAATTATTCCCGGTCACAGCGTGAGTGCATGATTTCAGTGTCTTCAAGCTCAGCAAGCTTAGTGAGGAATAAATGGCTTTAGGTGTATATTTTAGTTGCCATTGCCACTTGTTGATTCAAGAAGTTGTTCGTTCTCTCAAACATTAGAGCTCGTCAATCAGAGCAGTTAGAATCCCACAGGCATGGTTAGCCGATGTGTGCAAGCTTTTGCACAAAAAGGTAAAAATGTTAGCTGCTAGAGTGAGCAGCATATTAAAATTGGAAATGATTTTGTTCTAAACTCCCTAAGTGGTGGTGTAAAGCTAAAATAAAGACTGTCTGTACTTGATGAAAGGAGGGTTTGTTTTTGTACGATTTGGATAATGTTAATGTCGTGCTCTCCCCCTCCCACTTCTCCCACCGTGTATCTTGATGTCACTTTGTAGGAATCAGACTTTAAAAGATTAAGACAGACTTAGGGCAGACATGCCACACTGATGATTAAAACACAGAACTTTGTTTCCTCAACCTAAACAGGATTTACGTTTCACCCTGTCTTCAGATTTGCCTCAGTTGGAGAACTCTTTCCAGCTCTGCTGCGCACGCCTGTCTTGAGCAGCAGCCCTTTCTCACTTGTTGAATTCCCTTTCGTTACCTGACTGCGGGGTTGGAGATGATGGATGAGGCACTCGGGCAGGCCTGGGGCTGCTCAGGGAGGGTGCTGGGGGTTCACCTTCCGGGGGCCTACAAAGCTCAGGGTTGCCTGTGGAAACTCATGCGAGGACCATTTCGGTGTGGGGCAGCATGGGGTCGCCAGCACGGGGCTGCGGCTGCTCTGGTGCAGGAGGAGGCGCACTCCGCGGTGAAGAACTGGAGAGCGAGCGAGCTCCGGAAGATGCAGGGCCTCATGATCTGGTGCAGCACCAGCTACTGTGAGGACAGCCGGGTGCCCATGCAGCAGGTGCACCCAGGCCTCCAGCACTGCCATGTGTCTCTGGTGCAAGCCCAGGCCTTGGTGACTGGTGAGTTGGAGAAGTCCCAGGACCGCTGGGCTTGGGGCACCAGGCCTTGCAATGACAAAGCCGGATTCCCAACATGCAGGGAGTGAGGGCTCCAGGTGAAGCAGCAGCTGCCAGCCACGTGACCATGGTTGCAGATGACCTCGTGTGCCTCACCCTGACCATGACCGCAAAGATGGAGGAGGCTCTCTCTTCTACTGGGAAATAAGTCTTTGCCTGGGGCCGTTGGGGCTGAGGACAAGCATCTATTTTTTAAAAGGAATGGGAATTTTTTTTTCTTTTTTGTTTTTTTGAGACAGTCTTGCTCTGTCATCCAGGCTGGAGCGCAGCGGCACAATCTTGACTAACTGCAACCTCTGCCTCCTTGGTTCAAGCAAGTCTCCTGCTTCAGCCTCCTGAGTAGCTGAGATTACAGGTGTGCGCCACCAGACCTGGCTAATTTTTGTATTTTTAGTAGAGACAGGGCTTCACCATGTTGGCCAGGCTGGTCTTGAACTCCCAACCTCAAGTGATCCGCCCACCTTGGCCTCCCAAAGTGCTGGGATTACAGGCATGAACCACTGTGCCTGGCTGGGAGTTTTAGTCTTTTAAGCAACATTTATAAATGAAGAAATTAGGGATGGCAGCAAGTGTAAGGGGAATGTCGGTTGCCTCTGGACACTGGTTCCTCTGCGTTTCAGTTTTAAAAAGCTGGCACTAAAACATGTCAGAGCTCACACAGGAGTGTTTGGAGCCGTGTTTCCCATTGTCCTGGCAGAGCCGGGGCCCTCCAAGGTGCCCAGCTCTTACTGCACGGGGACCAACAGGCTGGCCGGCAAGAGCTGATGGGGTTGGTGTTTCTGTTTGTTGCCAGCCCCATTTACCGGAAGTGTCCCCACACCATTTTCCATAAGCTGTGAAACAAATGTCGTAAGATCTCTAACTCAGAAGGGGAAAGAAACCTGGGTCTTTGTTTCCTTGGTTTTGTGTTACGTATGCCCGGGTGGAACGTGGATTTGTGTTACGTATGCCTGGGTGGAACGTGGATTTGTGTTACGTATGCCCGGGTGTAACGTGGATTGGAAGATGTGGAACCCAGAGGTAGAGTGGTTTGGATAAGAACTCTGAAACGTTCCTTGTGGATCCCCTTTTCTGGCCATCGGGTTGTGGATGTGTATTTGTTAAACTTCTCACACGCTGCATCCTTCAGCCTGGAGACCCTGCGGAAACAGGAGAGGCGACGCCGCGGTAGGGGACGCCATGGTGGTTATGTAGCTAAGCTCCCTCTGACGGGCCCTGAGGCTGCCGCCATAGAGCAGCAGAACCGTGCAGTTCCTGGAGGAGAAGCGGGTTTTGATTGCGAAATATTCCAGTATCCGGAGTGAACACTAAAGGAGGAGCTGTGGCTACTTGATGATAAGAGAGCTGTGAAGTCCTGGGTTTGGGAAATCCTGTTTTCGTGGAACAGGATGGGATGGAAGCCTAAACCCCGCATTGCTTCCTAGCCCCTGAATTAACAGAGCCCTAGGAAGACAATCCCCTGGTAACAGGAAGTCAAGGAGAAAGAGGGAGCCCTGAGGCTGGGAGGAGCTCACCAGACACTGGCTGCCGGGGCATTGGCAGCTGAATGGAGGCGGCGCTGCAGGCGCTGGGCGAGCTGCATCCCTGCAGGAGGAAGCCGGTCTTGAGTCCTGGCTCACACCACAGACAGCTTCAGGGCATGATGGAAGTTTCCAGAAGTAACAGCAGAGCTAGATCTATGAGGAAAGATTTCTCAGGAAAAAGCCCTCCCCACGCAGAGAGGACGGTGGGTTGGGCCTCGTGGTGTCCATCAGGAGGGCAGGATGGCAGTGGGACACCTTGCATGAAAGGCGGCCCAGAAAGGACTGGGCAAGGCAGCTGGACAGCTCAGTGGGGATTCCAGAAAGAGACACCTCCGGGCCGCAGGCATGCACCCACGGACGCACACGCCCATGCACGCACGCACCCACGGACGCACGCACGCACGCACGCACGCGCCCCTGCACGCACGCACCCACGGATGCACGCACGGACGCACGCACGCACCCAGGGACGCACGCACGCACCCACGGATGCACGCACGCACGCACTCACGCAGGCACCCGCGCACCCACACACGCCACACACGCTGGCACTGCTGAACACGTGAAATATACAAGATGGTCCTTCTTATGGTTCAGGACTTGGAAAGTTGAAACCGTAGCAAGAAGCATGGCCTATCCACCGCAGTGACTAAAAGATAAAGAGGAAAAGGACAAACACTGGCCAGAAGGTGCAGCCGCTGGAGTGTTCGAGCCTTAACTGGAAGAGGAGCTTCCCCGCCTGGGAGGCTGCGGCTGGCGCCCGGCTGTGCCGGTCAGGAGGCCCTTGCAGACCCAGGGCCTCCTTGTGCACAGCGCCCATCCCGCGGTTCAGCAGCTGCCTCACGGTCGCGATGCCGATGCCGGGCAGGGGGATGCTGGCGGGTACCCTCCCTCCACGTGGAGTCCGCGGCGCAGAACCAGCCCCCACACGGAGGGCGCCCGACTCAGAGGCAGAAACAGCCTTGCGGGTGCCGGCGACGCCCTGTGGCCTCATCTGGGTGGGGTCCCGCGGGGTGTTTTCTTGAAGGTGACTCACCCAACTGTGTGTTCCTGATTGGGCGCTTGTTGGCCTAGGTTACTCTCCAGTTACGAGTCCTTAGAAAGGCCCTGAAGGCAGCCGCGAGGAGTACACGGGGTCGGGGGGAAGCTGGCGCGGCCCGTTTCACCTGGAGGGGTCTCCGTTCCTCTGTATGATGGCAGAGCCCGGAGGAGTGCACTGGGGGGAGGCTGGCGCAGCCCGTTTCACCTGGAGGGGTCTCCGTTCCTCTGTATGATGGCAGAGCCCGGAGGAGTGCACTGGGGGGAGGCTGGCGCAGCCCGTTTCACCCCGAGGGGTCTCTGTTCTCTGTACTCGGCTCGCCGTGACAGCGCATTCTCAGAAGGGAACTGCGGAGGCACAGGCGGTTGGAGTCCAGGCCCTTGAGTGAGGGCCTCCCCCTGCCAGCCTCCTGAGGCTGTGTCTCGTCTTGTTCCGGGAGCCCCGCGGGTCCTTCCCACTGGGTTGCCTGAAGATGCTCGTCCCTTTAGCGTGAGTTTATTATGTTCCTCTGAAGTCTTGATTCTTAAGGAGCTTCCCCTCCAGTTAGGAAGAACCACTTGGTTATTATCATGATAACAAATGCCACTTAGAGTTAGGTCACCCTGAAAGAGTCCTGAGGTTCTAGCAGCCCCTGGCAGGGTTAATTATTCGGGGGCGGGGTGGGAGTGTGCGGGCCAGGCTGCAGGTGCAGATGCCTGACTTTCTTCAGTTAGGAGAAGGGAGAGGGTGGTGGGATGGCCGGCCTTCCTCAGGCGCAGACACGCTCACGGGCAGTGGTGACAGTTGGGTCCCCCTTGAAGTCAGTCTTCGTGGCACACAGTGTCAGCCTCTGTCGCCGGACATGGACCCTGGGTGCCTGTGAGGGTCAGCCTCTATGTCAAGGCCCAGATTTGCTTCTGAGCAGGTGGAAGGATAGCGGACTAGAGAGAGGCCTGTGAACTGTCCTTGAGACTTCATGAAAGTGGGTGAAGGTTGAGGCCTGGGTGTCAGGAAGGAGGAAACCACCAACCATAAGATGTGAAGTGATGGGAAACGGAGTCACAAAGAGTCTAAGTCGACAGGAAAGTGGATGTCTTGGCCCCACAGTGTCTGTGGCCCAGAAGATGCCCATCTCTTAGCCTCCCGCTTGCCCTCAAAGGCTGGATGTGGGCACCACTTGGTGGGCAGACGGATGGGCAGGTGCTCCAGGCAACTCAGACAGGCGTCTTCCCAGGAGGGAGCGGGGGCTCGGGGTCAAGTGCTGTCTTTTCAGTGGGATTCTTTCCCTGTGGCTGTGACTTGCTTTGACAAGTGGAGTGGAAGTTTTTCGGTTACTCATCAGTGGAATAAAGTGTGTAAAGCCACTTGGGGTAAGGCTGAAATAACCTTGCTGCGCTATTTCAGACAGACGTCATGCACCAGAACATTTACGACTACATCCACGTGGACGACCGCCAGGACTTCTGCCGGCAGCTCCACTGGGCCATGGACCCTCCCCAGGTGGTGTTTGGGCAGCCCCCGCCCTTGGAGACAGGTGGGTGTCTGGGGTCCAAGTGAGTCACCAAAACCTAGAGCAGGTCACATAACACGTCACTGCCTCTGGAAATGACCCTGTCGTGCCTTCTTGGTGTGCTTTGCCTTCCACATTGACCTTAGCGCCACATTTCACCTTTCTTCAGAGACCTCCTCCCGTGTCCCTCGCTGTCCTCTGGTTGGGCTGCACCAGCTCCGTGTGGCTCGAGTGTGCTTCACTCCTGGTTGCTTGCCTGGGCTCTGCCAGGCTTGAGGTCACCGCCATTCTTGTCACCTCATCACGAGCTGCAGTCCTGGCCTCTTGTTTTGCAAACTCCCCTCAAGTCTCATGTCTGCCAGGAAGTTTCTTTGCTTCATACTAGAGTTATCCGATAAAAGTCCCTGAAAGATGGTTGCTACTCAGAGTCGGTTGCCCCTTTTCACAGAAGACCTCTGCACAGGGCTTGCCCCCAACCTCCCTGTGGCTCTGACTGGTAAGATGAGTCTGGCAGGTGTGGAGCTCCTTGACAGGCAATGACAGGCAGGGGCTCTGCTGGGACAGTTGCATCTGGGCTCTGAGGAGAGGCGACACCTGCCTGGGGTCCTGTGCAGAGGGTGACTCCTGGGTTCTCTCACATATATCCACAGAAGCCTAAAATAATTCACGAAAAGTTTCCACCACTACCTCATGTGACAGTATGATTGACCTTAAATCAAACAGCAAAGCCCAGGCACCTACATGGAAGACCCTTTTATAAAGCTAAAAACAAGCAAGATGAAACCATCGGTCCATCGTCGTGCATGCGCATGTACTTTAAAGGCAAGGGATGATGAAGGCAAAATTTGTCCGAGCGACGTCTAGAAGGATGCTGGGCGCATGAGGTGCGCGCAGTGATAGGGTTTACATGACCTTGCATATGAGAGCCATGGGTGTGTTTGTTGCGTGCTCTGCGCATGCAGTTGTGCGTGTGACCTGTGTGTTTTGGCTTCTCCCACCACCACGCCCCTTGGCCACTATGGTCTGCAGGAGATGACGCCATCCTGGGGAGGCTTCTCAGGGCCCAGGAGTGGGGAGCAGGCGCACCCACCGAGTACTCAGCCTTCCTGACCCGCTGCTTCATCTGCCGTGTGCGCTGCCTGCTGGATAGCACCTCGGGCTTCCTGGTGAGTGTGTGGGCCCCTGGCAGGGGGCTCCCGACATCTGGGGTGCATTCTGCCCTGGGGCGGAAGGAAACAGAGGGCAAGAGGAGGTGGGGGCGTTAACCCACGTGTCCCTGGTAGAGGGGCGAGGGCTGGCGCTGAGCTCTGTGCACGCTGGGATGGTGCGGGGCCTTGATGGCTCTGAGCATGCGAGGGGATGCGTGATGAGTCAACTGTAAGGCCTGCTGTGGTGGACAAGCCAGGTCGATGAAAATGTAAAACTCTGCAGTAGGTTTATACTCTAGTAGTTTCTTTATTTGTAACTTATTAAAATATTTTTTAAAATGTGCCCCACCTCTGCCAAGGGCTGGCAAGCTGGGAGAGCCTCTGGCTGTGGCTGGCATGAGTGGCTGAGCCCACGGCTTCTGCTGAGCTTTTTGGTTTCACCCTCTTCTCTTGCAAACGGATACTTGGGATTTTCACTTGTGCTATTTGACTATTTCTTTTTCCAGCTCCTCATTGAATCAGAGAAATCCTCCCCATTGGACATGTCAGGGCAAAGGCCTCCCACCCTGTCCCAGACGCCTGCCGACCTTTCAGACCCCTGAGGCACTGTACTTCCCCTGGGTCGCAGCACAGTCAACCCTGGGTCACGGCCCCTGAGAGGCCCAGTGGTGGCCCCTGCTGTCTCCTGGCTGCAATTCAATGCCACAAGGCCCTCTCACCCCAGCACCCTAGCTGGGCAGGCCCCTTGGGCTCAGCTTTCCACCCATATGTGGACCCATGACCTCCTGGGGACCTCGGGTGCCAACCATCCCCACGGCAGAGGCACCTGTGGGTCTGCCTGTTTCTGTCTCTTTCCCACCCACTGGGTGCCTGGTGGAAGGACCAGCTCTCCACAGGCCCTAGATCTGCTGCCACAAACATGCCCCAGGGCACAGCTTTCATTTAGGTAACTAGTGACAATAAAGTTTTTTTTTTTTGAGACAAGAGTCTCGCTCTGTTGCCCAGCCTGGAGTGCAGTGGCGCGATCTCAGCTCACTGCAAGCCCCACCTCCCAGGTTCACGCCATGCTCCTGCCTCAGCCCAGCCTCCCAAGTAGCTGGGAGTATAGGCACCTGCCACCACGCCCGGCTAATTTTTTGTATTTTTAGTAGAGACGGGGTTTCACCATTGGTATTTTGTTCTATATTTTGTGGAAATTAAGATACTTACTTTTATTGGCTAAGGAATGTTGTTCATTTTTAAAAATTATATAACCAATTCATGGTTAATTAAAAACTCTTATTTCTAGATGACACAAAATTGGAAGGATTTTACTGTGCAGCCAGTGGAATATAGTTTAAAATGAAATTGTCAAAGAACTGAATGGAGGAAATAAGCCAGAGAAATTAGATTGACGCTAAAATGTTGCAATGAGGTTTATATGAATAAGTGTCTGATTCTGTTTTCCCATTAAAATCCATTCATCCACAGCACCATAAAGGGCTCCTGTATTGACAGAGAACATACCAAGACTCTGCAGGACCTCACAGCTCTTCCCAGCTTCCACCCTAAGTGGTGCAGTCTGGGCAATGCGGGTGTCATGGAAGCTCCCTCATGCCACAGGGCCAGCTGAAAATGGTAGTCTTTGAGATTCGGCTGAAATTAACTGGGGAGCTTGAAGTCAGCCGTGTTGGGAATATTTATACTAAAGAAATTAGCAAACGCTGCATATCTGGGAAGTTTTCCCCCGGAGAGCTAGATGTTAAACATTTTCCAGCACACCACTGCCTTGAATCCCCCACACCAATTATGTGAGTGCTACACAGCAGGTGTTTATTATTTGTTTAATATATCCATGGACAGATGGAAAGATGGATGAATGGATGGGTGAATGGTTGGATAGATGGGAAGATGGATGGATGGATGGATGAATGGATGAGTGGGTGGATGAATGAGAAGATGGATGGGTGGATGGATGGATGGGAAGATGGTGGATGAATGAGAAGATGGATGGGTGGATGGATGGATGGGAAGATGGTGGATGGATGGATGGATGGATGGATGGGAAGATGGATGGGTGGATGGATGGATGGACAGATGGAAAGATGAATGGATGGATGGATGGATGGATGGATGAGTGGGTGGATGGATGAGAAGATGGAGGGATGGATGGATGGGAAGATGATGGATGGATGGGAAGATGGATGGGTGGATGGATGGATGGACAGATGGAAAGATAGATGAATGGATGGATGGATGGTTGGATAGATAGGAAGATGGATGGATGGATAGATGAATGAGTGAATGGATGAATGGGAAGATGATGGATGGATGGATGGATGGGAAGATGATGGATGGATGGATGGATGGATGGATGAGTGGATGAGTGGATGGATGGATGAGAAGATGGAGGGATGGATGGATGGGAAGATGATGGATGGATGGATGGATGGTAAGATGGATGGGTGGATGGACACATGGAAAGATAGATGAATGGATGGATGGTTGGATAGATGGGAAGATGGATGGATGGATGGACAGAAAGATGGATGAATGGATGGATGGATGGTTGGATAGAGAAGATGGATGGATGGATGAGTGAATGGATGAATGGGAAGATGACGGATGAATGGATGGGAAGATGATGGATGGATAGATGGATGGATGGATGGATGAATGAGAAGATGGATGGGTGAGTGGATAGATGGACAAATGGAAAGGTGGATGGATGGACAGATGGATGGATGGACAGATGGATGGGTGGGTGGTGGGTGGATGGATGGATGGATGGATGGATGGATGGATAAATAGACAGATGGGTGGATGGATAAATAGACAGATGGGTGGATGAATGGCTAGACGGACAGATTGATGGGTGCATAGATGGATGGGAAGATGATGGATGGATGGATGGATGGATGGATGGATAACTAGACGGATGGGTGGATGAATGGCTAGATGGACAGATTGATAGGTGGATGGATGGATGGACGGATGGATGGATGGACAGATGGATGGGTGGGTGGGTGGGTGGATGGATGGATGGATAAATAGACGGATGGGTGGATGGATGGCTAGACAGACAGATTGATGGGTGCATGGATGGATGGGAAGATGATGGATGGATGGATGGATGGTAGATGGGAATATGATGGATGGGTGGAAACATGGATAGATGAATGGATGGGTGGATGGATGAATGGATGGGAAGATGAACAGATGGATGGGAAATGGATGGATGGAAACATGGATGGATGGATGGAAAGATAGATGGATGAAATAAGGATAGAGAGGGGGTGGAGCCACACTGTGGGGTCATTCTTCCATAGAAGGCAGTACCCCTGAAGGCCTTTGGTAAACAAGTAAATGATACATCAGCCTTCCGTTTGTAGAGAGATATTTTATTTTCTTTTATAACAAACTCCTAGGTTACTTGCTGGCTTTTAAAATCACACTGTACACCCTAGATAAATAAAACCAAGTTGTGCCTAAATTTTATCATTACAAATGAAGAATTCAAAATTTGTAAATGGCGTGTTAAAGCTGAAACAATCTTTGGAGATAATCCACTCCTGCAAATTCCTGCCAGAGGGTTGGCCGCTGGCCCAGCTGTGGGTGGGTGGCAGGTCCCGCAGGTGCAATTCATGCCCACCTGTGCATGGCGTGGCGCACATGAACGTGCACAAGCACACACGCAGGAATGAACCGGTCAATCAAAGGCAGTCGCCACGACTCCAGAGAAACTGGGAGTGGGGGATGGTTTCAGGATGACTCAAGCACATGGAATCACTGCGCAGGCCCTGGAGTCGCAGGCTTGGCAGCTGCTGCTCTGCTGTCCCTAGCCGCTCATGGTGAGCTGCCTCCCTGTGAATTCCAGCCACTGTCACATCCTTGAGTTCTGTGTCCTGTGACCACCTTGCCAGGGCACTTTGTGAACACGCCTTCCTCTCTATCTTTAAAACACCAGACGATGCAGTTTCAAGGAAAACTGAAATTCCTGTTTGGACAGAAGAAGAAGGCACCGTCGGGAGCCGTGCTCCCCCCGCGACTGTCGCTGTTCTGCATTGTGGCGCCCGTTCTCCTCCCCTCCACAGCGGAGATGAAAATGAGGAGTGCACTTCTGAGGGCAAAGCCCAGGGCAGACACCGTAGCCACCACAGATGCAAAGTGAGTACAACTCGCCCTTCACAGCCGCATGGTGCCTGCTGGCAGCCACCACAAAATGCCTCCATGCTCAGTACTTTCTGTGTCTTCTTTCTTCATTTCCAGCCAGTAATAAAGTAAGTTTTGTGTTGTAAAAGTCATCACACAACATAGGCAGCAACGATTAGGTGAAACAATGTTTTTCAAACTCATTTGCAAACTGGCCCCAAACGTTGCCTGTATCGATTCATTCCTAAATCATCCTGTTACAGAACCAGTTTCAGAATAAGTGGCCTGACCCTGTGTCCTCAAGGGAATGGGAGGTTTGCTGTGGCCCCTGCCTTTCTCCACCTCTGGGCTGCCCGCTCTTCGCACTGTCTGTCCATGGACAAGTGGAGGTGGTTCCTGGCTGCAAGAGATGCCGGAGAAATGCGTCCCTGGTGGGCAGATGGAGGGTCAATGGCACAGCTGCCCTCCAGCTGGTCCTCGTCCCTGGCCAAGCCAGTCCTATCCCACAGCTTTCTCAGCCTTTCAGAAGTAGAAAACACCCTGTGGGTCCCCGAGCTTGTTGGTACTAGGGACCAGTTTAGTGGAAGACAATTTTTCCATGGACTGGGAGTGGGGAGATGGTTTCAGGATGATTCAAGCACATTGCCCTTACTTACTGTGCATTTCATTGCTGTTTTATTACGTTGTAATATATAATGAAATAATTATACAACTTGGCATAATACAGAATCAGTGCTAGCTCTGAGCTTGTTTTCCTGTAACTAGGCGGCCCCATGGCGGGGGGTGATGGGAGACAGTGACAGATCATCAGGCATTAGATTCTCATAAGGAGCTCGGACCTAGGGCCCTCCCTCACATGCACAGTTCACAACAGGGTTCACGCTCCTGTGAGAATCACGGCCCAGCTGAGCTGACAGGCGGCGGAGCGCCAGCGGTCGTGCGAGCAATGGGTAGTGGCTGGAAATACAGATGAAGCTTCACTCGCTTGCCCATGGCTCACCTCCGCTGTGCAGCTTGGCTCCTAGAGGCCATGGACGGGTACCCATCTGTGGCTGGGGGCTGGGGACCCCTGCCCTCGGGGATTCATGTCTGCAGTTTCCTAGAATGCGTTAAGTCTGTCTTGCGTGCTGAGAGAGATGTAAATGCTGTGTGTATAGAAACTGTGTGTTCTGCCTGCTGGGAAGACACCAGTGAGGTAGGGCTGGGGCTGCCAGGATGCCAAAGATCCAACTTCCTCTCAGAGGATTGTGCAGGACACCTTCCCCGGCCACCTGGGGGCAAGTCACTGCTCTTGCCACTTCCTCCTGGGACAGCCTGGTGGGGTGGGGGCTGAATGCAGGGCGGGGGCTGAATGCAGGGCAGAGGGGTGGTCTGGGCTGGCCCTGCCCCCTGGCCCCTGGCCCTCAGCCCCCGGGTCCTTGGCTGTTGGTGAGGTGCTCCTGCTCTGTGACTCCGAGACCCCCCGACTTGTCCTACTCGGCGCTGCAGGCCCAGGCCCTGGTAACCAAGCGCAGCTCAGCCTGCCCTGCGATCCTGCAGCCGCTATTGGGCAGCCCGCTTTGTTCATGGCCTCCCCACTCTGTGGGTAGCAAATACCGAGTGGGAAAGAAATGTTAGCAGGCATCGAATTCAGCTCCCCAACCCGGTGGGAATCTCTGCCATGGCCCCCAGGAGTGATTGGCTGAGGCTGCACAAACCCCACACAGAAAACATTGCTGGGTCCAGACAGAACCTTGAGAACAGATTCTTCCTGGTGTGACTCGAATCTCACTGCCTGGGGTTGCCATGGCCCTGTCTTGGCTGAGCGCTCTCTGCTCTATTTGCCTTGCCCCTGGGTTATGGTTTCCAGATATGTCCTGATTCCGATGCTTCTCCTCTGCGCGCGGACAGCACCCGGGACGTTCACAGCAGGTGGAGCCGTGCGGACTGGAGACGTCCCCGCCCTGTTCTGGGCACTGGCTTCACTGATGTACCTGCTGTGGCACGCGCGTTAGGGCGATCCTAAGTTGCAGTGACGTGCATGGCCTTGTAGTCTGACTTTGGATTCTACCTGCATTCCTTAACTTCCCTTAGTATTAAATTTCATTCTTTTAGATGCAGTCTCGATTGACCTTGTCAGAGTCCAGGCTCCCGAACTAGTTTGAGATCTGGGACTCAGCAGCACCCAGCACGCTGCCGTCCCTCCCGTTCTTTGGCGCCTTTGACGGGCCAGTGCATCCTCTGTATTCACACCCGTGCCCTCCATGGGAGCCCCAGGACCCACCACTGCGACCCCTCTGGGAGGACCCCGTCACACACCTGCTGGCTTCCTGATGCAGAGGATATGGCCGAGGGCCCTTTCTCCCCTGGGTGCCTGCAAAGGAGGACCTTGGAGGCTCTGGGGCCGCCGGCTCAGTGTCCAGGGTTGACCGTGAAGGGCTTCCATTGCAGGCCCCGAGGCCGCCTTCCCGGCACTCACAGTGCTCTCTGTTGTGGGCGTGAGTTCCATCCTCACCTTTGACCGCTCTAAGATAACCATTTAGACAGCTCTGCAGTCTGACAGCAGCAGCCGTTATTTGAAGGTTTTCACGCTGCGTTGGTTTCCACGTTCGTTATTCATTTCTGCTCATGAGCGGCTTCTGCCTGGGCCCTGCCAGCCCCACCTCACTGCTGCTGTCTGAGGGTGGACAGAGGGCAGCTCCAGGGACGGCCAGGACATGGGCCAGCCTGCTGAGGCCCACACATCTCTGCAAGGTTTTAAATTAAATGCATGTACCTCATTTTAAAGGATGGAAATGTAAAGTGCAAGAGATAAAGGGGAAAGAAGTAAATGCTACACAGGCACACAGAAAGCCCTGGGGTCCCTGCAGGGCTCAGGCCCAGGTCCTCCGGCACCTACAGGGACCACCCAGACCCTGGAACACTGTCCTCTGCTTACAGTCACCATGGAGTTTCTGCTGCACACGTGCAAGCCTGGTCTTCCCTGGGAGTTCCCAGCCATAGAAGCAGAGGGGACGCAGCCCCCTGGTGTCAGAGCCAGGCAGGGCAGGCCTGGCCCCACCTCACTGTGTGTGCGCACAGCCCTGTCGTCCTGGCCCTGGGGTGGAGCGTAGGTGTGGGATTACAGGCACAGGTATGGGGCCGAAAGTCACAGCACTCCAGCGGCCTGGACGACGAGACCCCCTGTGGGGCTGTGAGGGCGGGGTAGAGCCCAAGGCACATAAAGCTGGCACACAACTTCAGCTCAACAAACATGTTATTCAAACTCAGAAGGGGGAAGAAAACCAAGAATACTGACTCCCACGCGCTGAAGGTTTTTGGAATTCTCCCCACCCTGCTCTGAGCTGGATTCAGAAGCCAGCTTTCGGGATACACCTTGTGGTCCACCAGTCCTGAGCGCCACAGTGGTGCAAGGTGCAAGGTGCATTCTGCAGAATCAGAGCCCTGAGGCAGCGGCAGCAGCCTCCAGTGGCCCCCAGCAGCCACCCAGTCTTCCACAGCTTTTCCCACAGGGGTTTTGTGACATGATCTTGATCTCCCTGTTCCTGAGGCCCATTCTGTGAATTCCTCTGCTCACCGTAATTCACTGGGACCCCCACGTCAGCACACCCTGTGCTTTGCAGCCATTCATGGCCATACATGGGGCATTGTGAGTCTCGTGTTATACCTGGGCCCCCACTCAGCCTCTGGTCCCGGCCCTCCTGGAGGTGCCGAGAGGACAGAGAGGAGGGCAGCGCAGGGGCTGTGGCTGTGGGGCCAGTCAGATGGGTTTGAACTCAACTCTGGGACCTGCTGGTGGGGCAGTGCCACTTACTGTTTCTCTTTTGAAAAGCAAAAGCAAATAGAATCTACCAGGGTGAGTTGTTGGGACTTAAGATTCGGATCAGTGTGATGCGTATGTGGGTACACACACGTGTCCCATGTGAGTTGGTCTCCAACTCACCTCAGTGTTCACTTTCTGGAACATTACTACCTGGAGTCATGAGAATGGACTGTATTTTCTTTCTGGCCATCCAGGAAAAAAACATAAGCTCTAAAAATCATCCTATGATTTTATCCTTCCACTTTCTGAAGCAAATTCATTAGCCCTTCATCGGCCTGAAAAGTGACATGACTTAGTATTTTCAGTAACTCTATAGCTGAGAAAATAACTTTCCGCGCTGTAAAGAATTAAACAAGAGCCAATTATTGTGTCTGTCTTCACTGCTCAGGGGCGACAGCAATACCTGTCCTTATTAATTTCTACCATCGACGCGTGTTTAATCCGTACGTCATCTTGCTGTTGTCTGTGTTCCTCACAGAGTAAAAGCCGCCACCAGTCTGTGCGAATCGGAACCGCGTGGAGAACCCAATTACTCAGCAGGTACTTAGAACATTTCTTACCTGATCTTTTCCACGTGGGTAAAATGTGTTTCTGCCCCTTGGAGAGCTTCCCTGCCCAGCGGAGATGTCGGCGTTTTCCACAGAGAAGCCATTTCGCAGAGATTCGGAGTCTGCCCTGCCGTGGACCAGTGCTGTTCCTGGGCTCTGGTCTGTGCGTTTCTGAGGAGCCGACGGGTCCTGCCTTGCTGAGAACAAGCAGCCGTCTTCCAGGAGCTCCTCAGCTCGCACCGTGACGGCTTCCTCCCCCTCTAAACCCCAACAGGAAGGAGCAGCAGAGAAAGCGGCGTTTTGGTGCTCAGGGAACAGACTGACGCTGGCCGATGGGCACAGGTTCCCACCAGGGCTCCGTGCCTGTGCCTCCGGGGCAGCCCCAACCTTGTCCTCGACCCCAAGGGGTGCTCAGGGTAAGTGGCGCCAGGCAGCCTCCCCCAGCCCTGGCAGCTCCCTAAGTCACCGTGGAAGCCAAAGAGCAGGTGGAGGAGTGATTAAGAAGAAAAAAAAAAAGACGGTGGTGGCCTTGACCACCACGCGAGCCACAGCTAACCTTGCTCTCTGTGGAGCTGCCCACGAAGCTTCCTGGGCTGGAAGTCACGTGTATCGCTGAGGACTGACCCCGGGCAGCAGTGGCCCAGGGATGATGGGACCGAGGATGCCCAGTGGGCTCTGGGACCCGCACTCACCTGTCGCCTGGACCCCGGGTCACCCAACTCCATCCTGAGCTTGCCTTTGCTCAGAGCCCTCTCTCCTCCCTCTCCCTCCCCAGGGCCTGCCTGCCGCCCAGGTGGGCCTCCTCCCCTTTCCTGACCAGCCCAGCTGTGCACCACGGGTCTCTCCCCACCCTCCAGGTCACCATCTCACAGTCATGCAGTGCCAGTCCCAAGGCATGTGGTGTCCTGTTGGTCAGTAACAGCCTGGCCACAGAAACTGCTGGACATGGTGTTTTCTGCTGTGCAGTTCCATGGGACCATTTGCACCGCCCCTCCCCACCCCTAGCGCTAGTGACTGGTGTGGCTGACACTGGACAGCTGGCATAGGCCTCACAGAGACACCTCCCTGAAGCCTGCACCCTCACCCCACCCTGGGCCCTCCTCACTCACCCCCGGCACACAGTGGGGGTGGGGGTGCTGGCACGGCCTCCTGGGCTGCTGGGTGGGTTAGAAGGGACAGTGCAGTGTGGGGTCGGTGTAGCAGCCCCCGCAGATTCAGCCTCATCCTAATTTAGTAACCTCCCTTAGAGACCCCCACCCAAGGCAACCAGACCTGGTGTCTTCAGCTCTGTCGAATGGGCCCCGTCTTTTCTCTGCAGGGACAGGGAGGAGGAGCAGCACAAGATGCTGAGCAGGGCCTCCGGAGTGACAGGGCACAGGGAGACTCCAGGACCCACGAAGCCCCTGCCCTGGACAGCGGGAAGGCACGGTGAGGATGGTGCCAGGCCGAGGCTGCAGCCCAGCAAGAGTGACCCACCCTGCCTGCGCCCCACGCCCCGCGGCTCCTGCCTGCCCTACTCGTGTGTCCAGGGCACTTTCAGGAACTCGCCCATCTCTCACCCGCCGAGCCCATCCCCCAGTGCCTACTCCAGCCGGACCAGCAGACCTGTGCGGAATGTCGGTGAGGACCAGGTGCACCCTCCCCTCTGCCACTTTCCCCAGGGGAGCCTGCAGCACCGGCTCCCTCAGCCTGGAGCTCAGCGTTTTGCCACGAGGGGCTATCCCATGGAGGACGTGAAGCTGCAGGGTGTGCCGATGCCTCCGGGGGACCTGTGCGGTCCGACGCTGCTGCTAGATGTGCCCATCAAGATGGAGAAGGACTCTGGGTCTGAGGATGCTGCAGACGGCTGTGTGCCCAGCCAGGTGTGGCTGGGGGCCAGTGACAGGAGCCATCCAGCCACCTTCCCTACCAGGATGCACCTGAAAACAGAGCCAGACTCTCGGCAACAGGTGTACATCTCGCACCTGGGGCACGGCGTGCGGGGGACTCAGCCTCATGGCAGGGCCACTGTTGGGCGCAGCAGGGAGCTGACCCCTTTCCACCCTGCACACTGTGCCTGCCTGGAGCCCATGCACGGCCTTGCCCAGCCAGAGCCTCCCCACCAGCTCTGTGCACGGGGCCGAGGCGAACAGTCCTGCGCCTGCAGAGCTGCTGAGGCCACCCCTGTGGTCAAGCGGGAGCCCCTGGACTCACCCCCGTGGGCTACTCACAGCCAGGGAGCGGTGCCTGGGATGTTTCCCAAAAGTGCCTTGGCAACGCTGGTCCCGCCCCAAGCTTCGGAGTGCACGTTCCTCCCGTAGCACAGTGACCACCGCCCAGGCCCAGATCCGTCCGTCTACGCTCAGATGCGTCAGTGGCTGGGCTGCCCTGCGCCTGGTCAGGCCAGAGCCCATCCTAAGACGCGCTTTGCAGAGCTGTGCATGCGCACTCTGCTAGTCTGTGTGTGCAGGATTTGCAGTAGCGTATCCTGAGTTTTGTAAAATATCCCAATAGTTCTTAAATGCAAACTGGCCATAAATCTGTTCAAGCATGACAGTATTTCTCTTTGAGGAATTAAAATCTTTAGGAAAGTGATCACGGCTGGACAACATCATCCCGTCCCACGGCCGCCAAGTCCACAGTCGGGATGAAGCGGTTGGGTGACCTACCTAGCTCAGCCCTCCCAGGCCACCTGCAGCTCCCGGCCTGTGCTGTGCAGGCAGAGTCAGCCCATCGCCACAGTGTGCTGCAGAGGCCAGCACACTGCAAATTAGAAATACAACTCGTGGAGAAAGGATCTGTGAGCCCACTCATGGAGGAATCTAGAAAGTTCCAGGCAGCAGAGGCTGGCAGCGTGGGTCCCACACTGTGTGGCACCATGACAGAGTGTGAGGCCAGACCTGGACTGGAAATTGACAGGATAGCCCCTGTTCCTTCTGGACATCTCCCGAGTTCTCAGTGGGTCTCCGCAGACGGTTCTTACTAATCCGCCTCTTGGTGCATCACGTAATGCAGAGTTCACAGACTCCGGGTTTGGAAGTACAGAGAAACACAACGTAGAGAGAAGACACAGGAAACTGTGCTGTCTGTGGGGTTTCTCTCTGGCTGGCTGCCTCTACGGTTCACTCAAATGAGGGTTCCCATTGCCATCCTAGGAGAATAATTAGGGACAAGACGGACAAGTATTAACAGCATTAAAACAGTGGTAAAGGCGATATATTCTGAGAGGAGGAAATTTGGATACAAAAGCGTAAGTCAGAAAGTGAAGGTCACCAATCCACCAACCCGGGTAACTTACAGCTGCTGGTACAGTTCAGGCTTCCTCCGTGGTGTGGCCTGGAACCCCACCCGGCTGGTGCAGGCATCGGATCAGGGTGTAGCAGTCACCGCCGGGCAGTGAGGCCCACCTGTGTGGGGGCGGGAAGGCCCCTCTCCTCAGGGACAGGGCATCAGTGCCCTGACGTCAGCTCCACTGGGAGTGGCAGGAGCCACGGGAGCCGGTGGATGAGGGACCCACTACCCCGTCGCACTGTGCATTCTGCCTCCCGTGTGGACCCTGCTATGTTGTCGGCGGCTTTGGGGGATCTGTGCTTACTTAGCCCCAGGTTTAATGCTGAAGCCATTTGATAAATGCACCTTCAGTTTGTCAAAACCCAGGTTTGGTTGGCAGGACTGGGTCTTCTGCCCAACGCCAAGTGCCTGCACCTCTCAGTGGCCTGGTTCTTGGACAGTTTGCCCCCATGTGGCAGGGATAGGGATAAGGATCTCCTCTCAGAACTGAAAGAGAACAGCCAACCACCTGAGCCCAGAGTCCCAGATCCATGGTGGCCTCCTGTGACCCCCAAGCCCTGCCGAGGGGACACTCACTGACTGCTTAGCCAGGGGGCGCCTTTCAAAGCTGCCCTCCGTGCTGTGCTGTCGTGGGTGTGAGACGTGCTCATGGCTTTCCACCACCGTCTCTCCCTTACCTGATGCCTAACTCATGATGGGACAGAGCTACCCAGGGGCCAGCCATGGGTGACCAGCCACTTAAGGGTCAGTCACCTGTGGAGAGCAGGCACCTGTGAGGACCAGGCACCTGAGGACTGGCCCCTACTTCCCACTTTGGCCCTACGCTAGCACAGAGCCCCTCTTTATTCATTTCTCATGCTGAGCATCGCACACCTCTGGCCTCGGGGCGTTTATGGATTTAAGACCAGGATGGTATTTCAGAAGTTTCCCACTTCCTTCCTATTCTAACCAAGTGCCCAGCTCCTTTGCTGATTATGGAAACACCCTTAATAATGAGACCTGCAGGCCAGGCGCAGTGGCTCATGCCTGTAATCCCAGCGCTTTGGGAGGTCAAGGTGGGAGGATTGCTTAAGCCCAGGAGTTCAAGACCAGCCCAGGCAACATAGCAAGAACATGTCTCTACAAAAAAATTAAAAATCAGATCTGCTGTATCCCTGAAAAAGTCTCAATCAACATGCATGTTCCACTCTTGGAGTTCCCTGTCCTGAGGGCCAGCCACGTCCTGTGTCCTGGAACTCAGCCCTCAGCAGCTCCCTTCAGCCTGGGCGCTGCCTGGGTCCCAAACGTGGCAGCTGTTCTTCCAGTCTCAGGGCCGAGGAGGGCAGGGAGCTCAGTGACTGAGAGTCTTGTGTATCACAGGTCTTGAGTGTCCTGGAGCCAACGGCTGTCACTGGGAAAAACACCAGGCCCCAAAGATCGAATCAGAGATGTGGCTGTGTGTTTGCAGATTATAGCCGGGCCCTTCAGTGCCATCAAAGGAGCACCGGGGCCTCCTTAAGCACAGACGGCAGCCCCTGCCCAGGAGGCTCCTTCACCATGTCCTGCCCTGCAGCCTCCCAGACCTTTAGACGCGCCCCCACCCAAGGCCCTCCTGGTGCCAGGTGCCAGATTGAATGGTGGGTTGCTGCCGGGCAGGCCATGCCGTGCTGGTGCTGCACTCAGCACATGGGTGTCGGCTCTGCCGGTTTTGTGGTGTGGGGACCCCACATGATGCTGCGGCCCTGAGAGCCTGGGGTCAGCGAGGTGTCCAACATCCCTTCCCTGGTGGCAAGAAAAACTCCCCAAGTCAGCACTTTCCTTATTTCATAGCCACAACCCTCTTGGAAAACAGTGGGGAAGACGATGGAACATAGAAGGTGTGGACGTGTCACTTCTCTCTAAAATGTCATTGTTAGCACTATTACAGGTTCATGTTTTTCTGTTTATGTAGCTTTTCCCTATATAGCTGAAAAAGTATTAAAGTCAAATATGAGGTGGGAATGGGATGGAAGGAAGATCAATACAACTTACATTTTTGCAGTTTCTACTGGAAGAAAAAAGTTTTCAATACCTAGACCAACTTGTTGAATTTTTAAAACCTATGCACTATAAATGCAACTCCCTACTGCTTTCTCAGTGCCTTTAGGAAGCTTTCAAATATTTTTTGTACTGTGGTTTGTATTAAATTTGCAATATTGATATAAAGTACATGACATGCTAGTACATGTTTAGCAAAAATTGAAATATCTGTGAATGTCTGTGTGATTTTCCAAATGAAGGCACTTTATTTCCTTTAAAGAGTGTGCTGGTTAATCTGCATTCTAAGACAGCCTTTCACCACTAAATATAAGGCAGCAATAAAAATAAAACTCTAGAGCTGCAAGCCTCGTGAAGGAGGAGAAAATGCCTGCCATTTCCCTGCTCCTGCCCAGCGGCACTGCATCTAGAGAGGGTCTAGGCCCCCCTCCCATGTCACTGAGGGTCAGGGCCCCTCCCGGGTGCTCTCAGGATGCCCCAGACCTGACCCATTCTGTAAGAAGCCAGGAGGGTAGAGCTGAGAGCACTGTGGGTCCGGGGTCATGCAGGGTCCGCCCTGCCTGGCACAGGACCTGCATGACAAGCCCATGGGAAGGGGGAAGGGGGTCACCGGCCCAGGCAGATTGTGGCCAGATCCCCCAATGCCATAAAAAAATGCTGGGGTCTAATTAAGCACAAATGGCAGTCCAAGGCCCAGGGAGCTGTGCTTTTGTTTCCTTTCAGGCAGCTTTAGAGTCTGCGCAGCCCCTGCCAGACCTCTGTCACACCCTGCAGCCCGTCAGCAAACCCGTCCTGGTCACTGGTGTAAGACTCCCATGTCCTCCCCAGGGACCAGGCCAGCCCTCCCATCTGTGGCCCCACACCTTGCCCCACCCCGCCCCCCATACCCTCTGCTCTGTGGCCTCAGGCAGACGGAGTTCCTGCATTTTCACTCCTCACCCCCAGTCTGGCTTCTGCTGAGTACGCCTGTGTGGAGTTAGGACGCATACAATTCCTTTTTTTTTTTTTTTGAGACGGAGTCTCGCTCTGTTGCCCAGGCTGGAGTGTGGTGCAATCTTGGCTCACTGCAGCCTCCACTTCTCAGGTTTAAGTGATTCTCCCACCTCAGCCTCCAGAGTAGCTGGGACTACAGGCATCCACCACCACGCCCAGCTAATTTTTGTATTTTTAGTAGAGAGTGGGTTTCACCATGTTGGCCAGGCTGGTCTAAAACTCCTGGCCTCACGTGATCAGCCTACCTCGGCCTCGCAAAGTGCTGGAATTACAGATGTGAGCCGCCATGCCTGGCTGGACGCACACAATTTCATCTCACTAGGCGCTGCCCAGCATCCTCCAGAGGGCTGCACCCACTTGGCCTCCCTTCTACCAGCCACACCTCCTGGGCTCCTATCCTTCCCCCACACTGGGACCTGTATGGAAAGACTTTTTCAGTCTTGGGCTTCTGAAGGGATGAAACGGCAGCTGTTTTATGTACATTTTGTTGATTCATTCATTCAGCATTATTTTTTTAGTCCATGTTGAATATCAGGCTCTGGGCCAGTGCTGGGGATGCATTCAGGAGAAAACGATGCAGACATCAGTGCTGTCCCAGAGCTGACGTCTGCACTTGTGTGGTGTGCGGTGTGTACCCATGTGCAGGGGGAAGGGGGGCAGGCAGCTGAATGTGACCATGAGAACTCTGCGAGGCATGGAGAGGACTGGTGCTTTGCAGGTGCACAGAGCTGCGGTTAGGGGTGGCCAGGTCTTTGGGGCAGTTTTATGTGGAACGTATGGACAGCTGGAGCTGAACGGCGAGTGGAGGCGGCAGCACGGCCGCAGTGAGGTCCGAGTGACAACAAAGCAGGGCCTGGGTGGAGACGCCCTGGTCATGGCTCAGAGGCTTGAGCAGGGCCCCGTGAGCAGGGTGTGGGGACAAGGTCTCCCTGATGAAGGCCGAGGGAGGCAGCTTATTCTCTGGAGCCAATGGCTCTTGTCCTTTACCTGTTTCTTGTTGCACTTGTTTGCCCTTTTAGATTGATTTGCAAGAGTTGTTTTTATTCTGGATAGCAATCTTTTTGTCAGTTACAGATGTTGACAATGTTTTCCCTCAGTCTGTGGCTTGGCTTTTCACTTAAGGATTTAAAAAATACATCCCACAGGAGTTTAAAATTTTAGTACAGCAACTTTTATATTTTGTTCTTTATGGAATATGCATTTTGCATCTTAGGAAAATAACTATCTTTGACAGTGGCTTTTGACCAAAAAGCCAGGTTGTCTGATATTCATATCACCACACCAGCTTCTCAGGCCTCGCTGACCCACGTGTGAAAAGCCCAGTTCTAATCGTTGTTTCTTGATGCTTTAGATGTTCTCCTATGAATGTTTCAGTTTCTAATCCACTTACTTGTGTTCTCATTACTGATACATTTGAACACAGGGTCCTCCTCATCTTCTTCCTATAGTCTGTGGTGTTGCCTGCATTTTCTCTCTTCCTGTTTCTCTTTCTGTAGTAGCTAACCTTAATGTGGGTATTTAACAAGGTCTAAGCAGGAGTTAAGCACGGTCTCTCTTCTCCCCAGCAGGGCCAGGACTGTGGGCGCTTCAGTGCCCCCCCCCCCCATCGCCCCTCAAGCTTGCTCCTGTCAAGGCGGAGGATCCCTCTAGCAATGACCCTGGGTTGGCTTCTGCTGAGGGCTGAGTTTAGGAACAGTCTCCAGGCTGTTGTTGTTTTCCTAGTCCACCCTTTCACTGAGGATGCACCCCCTTGCATATCTGTGCTTCACACAGGAGTCTCTGTCCACCTCCTGCCTGCTGGGAGCCTTAGCTTCATCAGCTGTCCTGCTTCAGTGTAAAACCCAACCCCTGGGCCGCAGGACTCGCACCCTACCCACCCAGCGGCCTGCTCTAGGATGGCAAGCATCTCTGCTTCTGACGTCCTCTCCCCTTTCCACATTTGTCCCTGGTCACGTCCTTGCCTGTTCGTGAATCCACTTGTGCAATCAACATGATGCTTGTACTCAGCAGTGCCCCTGGGTGTTGGCACAATGTGGTCTGCCGAAAACAGAAGTCAAGAAACATCTTTTTTTTTTTTTTTTTTGAGACAGAGTCTCCCTCTGTCGCCCAGGCTGGAGTGCAGTGGTGCCATCTCAGCTTACTGCAACCTCTGCCTCCCAGGTTCAAGCCATTCTCCTGCCTTGGCCTCCCAGGAAGCTGGGACTACAGGCATGCACTACCATGCCTGGCTAATTTCTGTGTTTTATTGGTAGAGATGGGATTTCTACCAAAAAGACCACGTTGTCTAGGCTGGACTCAAACCCCTGGGCTCAAGGGATCTGCCCTTCTCAGCCTCCCAAAGTGCTAGGATTACAGGTGGGAGCCACTGTGCCCAGCCAAGAAAGACTTTTTTTTTTTTTTTTTTTTTTTTGAGATGGAGTATCACACTGTTGCCCAGGCTGGAGTGCAGTGGCACAATCTCGGCTCACTGCAAGCTCTGCCTCCCAGGTTCACGCCATTCTCCTTCCTCAGCCTCCTGAGTAGCTGGGACTATAGGAACCCACCACTACGCCCGGGTAATTTTTTTCTTGTATTTCTGGTAGAGACGGGGTTTCACCATGTTAGCCAGGATGGTCTGGATCTCCTGACCTCGTGATCCGCCCGCCTCGGCCTCCCAAAGTGCTGGGATTACAGGCGTGAGCCACCGTGCCCCACCAAGAAAGACTTTTAATGTTAAGAAGTTACTAGACAGTCCATCCAAATTCACTACCAGACATTGAATAACAGTATGAGTCTTTAGTTCATAATACTCAATGTTACTATATTTTGAAGAGTCCTAAAAGCTTTGGTAATTTTGGCCATTTTTTTTCCTTCATTAGTTTCAAAATTAGTCATAATTTCTAACATAATTTTAACTTTTTTTAAAAAAATTTTTTCATTGCTCAACTTGTTGCTAGATTTTCAGAAATTACAAGGAAAAACGGAAATAACAGAGCCGGGGTGTTAGCATCAGCAGGGCACGGGGCAGGGCTCCTTGTGGGAGTGGCAGCGGGGGCTCCCACAGCTCCATCTCCATCCTGTGTGACCCCGCCCTATGCTGCTGCCACTTTCCTTGTCTCTGCTGGCTTCTCTGCCACCTTCCAGACCCTTCCTTTTGTGTGGCCGATTTTCGGGAGGGGCCAGGGGCACAACCTAGCAGCTGCAACCTATGAAGGACTTTCTTGTTAGTTGGTGCATCCTTTATCAAACAGACAAACCCCGAATGCTGGTGGTTTAGCACGTGCTTTTTCCTCCTGGTGAAGCCAAATGCTGGCCATGGGCCTCTCTTCCAAGCAGCGACTCAGGACCGGCCCTCTGCAGCAGCGGCCCAGTGACACACATTCATTCTCCAAGACCCGCGCCGCTGGGCCTCTGAGGGGCCCCAGAAACATCCCGTGGCCACCCATCCCAGGGCATTGTTCCCACGTGGGTGCCGATGACTGCGCTCCTGCAGGGGCTGAGTTCGTGTTTGGGTCCAAGGGGTACCCAAAGCCGCTAGTCTGCTGGTGGCAGGCAGACAGACGCTTGATTCCCAACTTTCCCCGCTTTCGTTTCCTCGTTTACTGAATGCTCGGCGCCCACCTCAGTCCGCGGCAAAGGTGGGACGCCCCTGCCACACTGCAGTGCGGACGGCAAGGCCAACATAAAGACATGAGGCGTCAGCAGAGGACGGAGCCACAGCGGCTCTGGGGCTGTCTTCTCTCCGGAGGTCGGGAAGGGAACGGAGAGAAAACGCAGGCAGCCACGCTGGGCGGAGGCTTCCAAGACTGCGCCGGCCCTGGGGAAGGGCGCACGCGGGGGTCGCCGGAGGCAGCGAGAGGGCCTGAGTTGGGGGGGCTGGGACGGGCAAGGAGACCCCCACCCCGGCAGTTACCATGTCCTGCTGGGGAGCGGCCACGGGGCAGGTCCCCGAGCTGAAGTCGCTCGGCCAAGAGACGGGTACCCGCCCCGCCCGGAGGGCCGGACCCATGCTTCCGGCGCCGTTGCCGGAAGCGGAAGTACCCGTTCGCTGTCCACTTCCGGGACTCCGGAGGCGGCGGCTGAGGCTGCGGCGTAGGCTTAGAGGGTGAGTCGGCGGCAGGTCCGGACGGCCAGCGGGTCCCTGGGCGGTGGTCGCCGTGTTTCATCCTTGCTCTCCCTGTCTCTGGCTTCCGCGGGGGCGCGTAGGGGGAGGCCGGACCGGGACCTGGAGGGTAGGGAGGCCGTTCCGGGTCCCGTGGAGTATCCCGCTCGTGCGAGTGTCCTCGGCGCAGGTGTTCCCTCGGCGCAGGTGTCCTACCCGGCACATGTGTCCCCCCAGGCACAAGTGTCCTTCCTGGTGCAGGTTTCTCCTTGACGGTGTCTCCCCCGCACCAGGCGCAGGTGTCCTTCCTGGCGCAGGTGTCCCCCCTTCGGAGCAGGTGTCCCTCCTTGGGGCAGGTGTCCCTCCAGGCACAAGTGTCCTTCCTGGCGCAGGTGTCCTCCAAGGTGCAGGTGTCCCCTCAGGCACAGGTGTCCTCCCAGGCACAAGTATCCTTCCTGGTACAGGTGTCCCCTTGACGGTATCCGCCCCCCCAGGCGCAGTTGTCCTTCCTGGCGCAGGTGTCCCCTCTCGGACCAGGTGTCCCTCCTCGGAGCAGTGTCCCTCCGGGCACAAATGTCTTTCCTGGTGCAGGTGTCCTCCAAGGTGCACGTGTCCCTCCAGCGGAGGTGTCCCCTCCGTGAGGTGCCCCCCAGCACAGGTGTTCCCCTCGACGCAGGCATCCCCCCGGTGACGTGTCCCTCCCGGCGGAGGTGCCTGCCCGGCAGAGGTGTCTCCCTGGTGCAGGTGTCCCCCTGCCGCAGGTGTCCCCCTGGGTGCTGATGTTCCCCTCAGTAGGGTGTCCCCCCCGCTCGGTGGAGAGACTCACAGCAGAGCCAGCGCCAGGGAAAGGCAGTCAGAAAGACCCTGGTAGGGGTTGAACCTGGGTTTCTATTTGTGGCTTCTGAGTTCCTCTTTGGCTTCTTGACCCAAAATCTTTAGTCTTCAGGCTGGGATGAAAACCTCTGCGTTGTGTTTTTTAACTTAAGGTTTTCCCTTTTCCCACATTAGTAGCTTTGTTCTGACTCCAAGGTGAGCCTGCTTCTGCTTCCCAGCTCTTCACTCACATCGCCTTGGCTTCCACCCACAGCATGACAGACTTCACTCCAGCCTGGAGATGGGTCCAGTCACCTCACTGTGTGCACCAGCAGAGTGCTGGGTGTCCACTTCTTGGGTTGTTATCCAGTCCTATAATCAAAACCATGCAGACTTTAATGTCAATGGAAATGCTGATGATAATATCCAAACAAAATAAGAAAACAAAAGTGTGCACCTGCGAAGTCATAGAAGCAATGGAATCTTAGCTTTAAAAGAAACTCAAAGGGAAAAAACTGGAAGGAAACAAGCCCTGTTGGAGGGAGTTGCCCAAGTGTCAGGATTTAAGGGGAGTTGCCTGAGTGTTGGGATTTAAGGGGAGTTGCCTGAGTGTCAGGATTTAAGGGGAGTCGCCCCTGAGTGTTGGGATTTAAGGGGAGTTGCCCAAGTGTCAGGATTTAAGGGGAGTTGCCCGAGTGTCCAGATTTAAGGGGAGTTGCCCGAGTGTCGGGATTTAAGGGGAGTTGCCCGAGTGTCGGGATTTAAGGGGAGTCGCCCTTGAGTGTTGGGATTTAAGGGGAGTCGCCCTTGAGTGTCGGGATTTAAGGGGAGTTGCCTGAGTGTCGGGATTAAGGGGAGTCGCGCCCGAGTGTCGGGATTGAAGGGGAGTTGCCCTTGAGTGTCGGGATTTAAGGGGAGTTGCCTGAGTGTCGGGATTTAAGGGGAGTCACCCCTGAGTGTCGGGATTTAAGGGGAGTTGCCCTTGAGTATTGGGATTTAAGGGGAGTTGCCTGAGTGTCGGGATTTAAGGGGAGTCGCCCCTGAGTGTTGGGATTTAAGGGGAGTTGCCTGAGTGTCGGGATTGAAGGGGAGTTGCCCTTGAGTGTCGGGATTTAAGGAGAGTTGCCTGAGTGTCAGGATTTAAGGGGAGTTGCCCGAGTGTCGGGAGTTAAGGGGAGTTGCCCCTGGGTGTTGGGACTTTGTATTTTTGTCCTGTCCAGATTTTGTACATTGTATGCCTAATTTCGTAATCAGAAAATAAAGAGAAAGGAAAGGTTGCAATGTAGGTCCAGATGAAAAAGGAGAAGAGATGGGTCTGAAAGCATGTGGGCACGGAGAATGAAAAATTCCAGGAGAAGGCGAATCTTGTTAATATTCATGAAGATGAAAATCGAACAGCTGAAATCAAGGGGAACAGGTGTATCAGATTCCCGCATTGACCAGATGCTCACCAAGCAGCTGTCTTAGCTCCCCGAGGAGGACGATGGTGGAGGGAGCATGGAAGGCAGGCTTGCCTGCCATCTGAGCACCTGTGGTCTGCATCGGACCTGCATAAAGGAGGGAAGCGCAATGTTTTCTATGGCAGTTAAAAAAGGGGGAATTGGGGTTTTGGATACCCAAGACAGTAATGAGTTTTTTTGTTGCTGTTTGTTTGTTTGTTTTGTTTTTTGAGACAGAGTCTTGCTCTGTTGCCCAGGCTGGAGTGCAGTGACGCAATCTCAGCTCACTGCAAGCTCCACCTCCTGGGTTCATACCATTCTCCTGCCTCAGCCTCTTGAGTAGCTGGCACTACAGGCGTGCGCCACCATGCCCGGCTAATTTTTTTTTGTATTTTTAGTAGATACAAGGTTTCGCTGTGTTAGCCAGGATGGTCTCAATCTCCTGACCTGGTGATCTACCCACGTCAGCCTCCCAAAGTGCTGGGATTACAGGCGTGAGCCACCGGGCCCGGCTGACAATAGTAACTTTTATAGGGAATTGTGGGGCTTGTGCTGGGCCTCCAGCTGTGGTACCTGTTTGGGGGAGATGTCTGTGCTGCATTTGTCTTCACTGAGGGTCCTGGTACAGCTGCCCACAGGCCTGGCCAAGGTGCTGGGGGAAGGCTCCCGAAATGAGAAACCAGCCCTATCTTGGGGAGAGATGTGCCTTGGAGACTGACATCTACATGGTGGGTGGTTTGGGACCCACATCTAGAATCTTCCAAATGTCCATATCTCTCATGCCTATGAAACGCACCTGCTCTCCCCTTAAAGGTTTAACTTCCCCAGGTTTGTGTTACGAAGGTTTGTTTATCTTATCAAGGAGTTCCTCATCCTAGTTCAGCTTTCTTTGAGGTTTCCTGGATTAATGATCTCAGACGCTCTCCTTGTAGCTCCATTGTGATCATCTGATTGTTTGGGGGGAGGTTTTGTACCTACCATTTCTAACAACCTAACAACCCCTGCAGTTCACACAGAATACCTCTAGCATGAACACTGTGAGGATTCCACCTGCTTTTTGACCATGAAGGAGACAGACCGGGAGGCCGTTGCGACAGCAGTGCAAAGGGTGGCTGGGATGCTCCAACGCCCGGACCAGCTGGACAAGGTGGAGCAGTATCGCAGGAGAGAAGCACGGAAGAAGGCCTCCGTGGAGGCTAGATTGAAGGTAAGGCCACCTGCTCCACTCCCAGGCAGCACAGAGCCATCTGTCTTGGGCTTCAGGTTCCTGCTTGACATCACCATGCTGATTTTGCTAAACTAGCCTTTGTGGTGATGTGCAAGGAGGCAGAGCTGGACTTTCTTGAGCAGTTAGTTACTTTCAGCAGTGCATTACCAATCAGTAGCTTTGCTTAGAAGACAGTGGGAATGGTGAAAACAGCAAAGGAATAACCTTTTAAACACCCTGAGGCCGGGCACGGTGGCTCATGCCTGTAATACCAGCACTTTGGGAGGCCGAGGTGGGCGGATCACCTGAGGTCAGGAGTTCAAGACCAGCCTGGTCAACATGGTGAAACCCTGTCTCTACGAAAATACAAAAATTAGCCAGGCATGATGGCGGGTGCCTATAATCCCAGCTACTTGGGAGGCTGAGGCAGGAGAATCGCTTGAACCCAGGAGGCACAGGTTGTGGTGAGCCGAGATTGTGTCATTGCACTCCAGCCTGGGCAACAGAGTGAGACTCCGTCTCAAAAAAAAAAAAAAAAAAAAAACCAACCCAGAAACAACAACAAAAACAACACCGTGAAAGTGACTATTAACTTTTTTGTTTTTTTTTTTGAGACAGAGTCTCGCTGTGTCGCCCAGGCTGGAGTGCAGTGGCCGGATCGCAGCTCACTGCAAGACTATTAAGTTTTTAAACAACACCAGAGGAATGAGAATTAGTCTTATTTAAAGCTCTTCTACAGAGCACCACTGGAGGGCATTTTGTTCAGATTGTTTTAACTCACCTTTAACACAGAGTGGATCTGAAGCTCGGGTGCCGATTCTTTCCTGTGGGTCAGCTGTCCTGAGGCCAAGTATGGTCCTGGCTGAACAGCAGGAACCCCCCACCCCAAGCCAGTGAAGTCCTGACCGTTCTCTCTGCCTAGATGAGACCTCTTGGGAAACTAGGGTGCCTGGGGAGAACATGGGTGACATCCTTCTGAAGGTACCATAGCAGGCCACGGCGCAGGGCAGACCCGTGGTGGTGTCCGGTGTCACCAGGTGTGAGGCTAGATGAGGAGTGTCCTGACGTTTTCTCATCAAAGCTTTAAAATGCATCATTTTTCTGTTCCCAGGCAGCAGTGAAACAAAAAGTTACATTGTGAATCAATTAAATCCTTGTTAATTTTATTCTCTTTTCTGGGTATTGACTATTTCCTGCTACTCAGTGGCTCTTTCCTGAACTTGACCCTCCCGGGGAAGATTGTTCTTCAGGAGGCAGCACATGGCTGTCACTGGCTCTTCTCACCCGTGTGGCGTCTCTCCTCAGGCCGCCATCCAGTCACAGCTGGACGGGGTGCGCACAGGTCTCAGCCAGCTCCACAACGCCCTGAATGACGTCAAAGACATCCAGCAGTCACTGGCGGACGTCAGCAAGGACTGGAGGCAGAGCATCAACACCATCGAGAGCCTCAAGGATGTCAAAGATGCCGTGGTGCAGCACAGCCAGCTCGCCGCAGCCGTGGAGAACCTCAAGAACATCTTCTCAGGTACCAGGCAGATGCTCGAGGCACTTGCCATGCTCACACCTGTCTCTGCATGACTCACTGAGTGCTCTGTGTGCAGTGTGCTTTGCAGCCCGCACTGTAGACCTATAGACGGTAAGCGTGACTGTTGTCTGCTCAGCGTCTTTTTTTGAACGTGGATGGAAGTGATGAGCTGAGCACGTAAAGGCTAGAAGAAGGCTTGTAGTTCAGTGTCAGGACAGAGGCCCAGCAAACGCAGTGTAGAGGGAGTCCCTGGCTGAGTGTCGTTGCCTTGCCTGCGATGTGGCTGTTAGACTCTGTGAGTGCAGAAGAGTGAAGGTGCCGCGGCCCATGCTTAAAAGGAGCTGTGGGAGAAGCCGCCCTGCACATGGGACAGAGCAAGCAGATTCCAGAGCAGAAGGGATGAGGCGAGCAGCAGCTCCCAGGCGGCAGGAGAAGCATGTGTGCCCAGGCCAGGGCAGAGCTGGGGCTCAGTGCCATGGGGGTGTGACCCTTTCAGTCTTCTCCCTGAACGCCTCAGAAGGATGCCAAGGGCCCAGTAACCTGTCCCTGAAAGGTGCCAGCTGGCCCTGGGTGGTGGCTCCCAGCATTTGTGTTCACAGTCTCTTCCCACTTGCTGTGACGGGAGCTGCTTCCACAGCCTCGTCCCTCGCCTTGGTCCCCACTCTGTGTCAAGGTCAGCAGCATCCTTCAAGTCCCCAACCTCAGAAGCCTTGGCAAGGTCTGATTCTTTCCCTTTCTTTGTTCCTATCTGGCCTCTTGGCAAGTTCTTCCTGTTCCTCTACCCAACGTCTCTGCCCTGATGTCTGCATGACACTTCCCCGCCCGCAGCCGTCACGGGCCCCAGCTTGCCCTCCACACTGGCTGTGCTGCATCATCTGATGCTCGTCAGCTCCCGAGGCCACGTGTGAATTGGCACGGTTCTCCCTAGCTGCCCACAGCACACCTTGGTAACCTGTGTCCTGTCCACCCCGTCCCCTCCGCCCTCCTCTTATGCTTGTGGCTGCAGCATTGCTGAGCACCTTGTCCCGTTGCTTTGTGTGTGCGCCCTTCTTCCAGGGCGTGATCCGCAGGGTGACATGTTTGGCTGTGGTCTGCATCTCTTTGTGCATGCCCAACACAAATGCCACAGTGCTGCCAACTCAGAAAGCAGCTCTTCTTGGTGACTGTGGACCGCCTGGAACTGGAACAGAGTCCCTCGACGGAGTCTCCTTGGTGATGCTCAGCTGGCACCTTTCTAGTTCATTTCCTCTTATTTCGTATTGGCTGGCTACATTTCCTTCTGGTCTTTTAAACTAATGCCTAATGACCAAAAGGTGCATTACTGGAATTAGTTTTTTTTTTTTTTGTTTTTTTTTTTTTTTGTTTTTGTTTTTTTTTTTTTGAGACGGATTCTTGCTCTGTCGCCCAGGCTGGAGTGCAGTGGCCGGATCTCAGCTCACTACAAGCTCTACCTCCCGGGTTTACGCCATTCTCCTGCCTCAGCCTCCCGAGTAGCTGGGACTACAGGTGCTCGCCACCTCGCCCGGCTAGTTTTTGTATTTTTTACTAGAGACGGGGTTTCACCATGTTAGCCAGGATGGTCTCGATCTCCTGACCTTGTGATCCCCCCGTCTCGGCCTCCCAAAGTGCTGGGATTACAGGCCTGAGCCACCGCGCCCGGCCTGGAATTAGTTTATCTACAGCAGTTGGAAATAATTTCCTTTCCTTGGTGAACAAATGAGCCTACGTGGTATGCATGTTTTTTGTTACGGATACATTTTCATTGAGAAGATGTGCTTTGGGTCCCTTCAGACTTGTCTCATTGCCTATAATTCAGTAATGCGGTGTACACAGCTCCCCTCCTGCATTCTTTCTTGTGCTAAAATGTACATACACAGTTTGCCATCTTCACCATTTTTAAGTGTACAGTTGGGGACTATTAAGAACGTTCACATTGTTGTGCGACCATTGCCACCTCCATCTTCAGAACTCTTCATCTTGCAGACGTGAACATCTGCACCTATTAAACACTGACTTGGCACCCTCTGCCCAGCTCCTTTTCCCCAACGTTCTGCCTTCTGTCTCTCTGAACTAGATGACTCTGAAAACCTCATAGAAGTGGCATCACATATTATCTGTCTTTCTGTGACATGCTTATTTCACTCAGCATGATGTCCTCAGGGTTCTTCCATGCTGTAGTATTGTAGAATTTCCTTCACTTTTAAGGCTGAATAATATTCCGTTGTATGTATGGACCGCATTTTGCTTCGCCGTTTGTCTGTTGGTGGACACTCGAATTGCTTCCACATTTTAGCCATTGTGAGTAATGCTGTAGTGAACGTGGGTGTACAGATATTTTACTTTTATTTATTTCTGGTATGTACACACAAGTGTAACTGCTGGACCGTGTGGTCATTTATGTTTAAATCTTTGAGCAGCTGCCAGACTGTTTCCTCCAGGGGCTGCAGCATTTCAGTTTTCCACCAGGAATGTGCGAGGTTTCTGATTCGTCTGCATTTTCATTCTTCTCTAAGTTTTTAAAAATGTCCCTTATGGTTGGGCGCAGTGGCTCATGCCTGTAATCCCAGCACTTTGGAAGGCTGAGGCGGGCAGATCACCTGAGGTTAGGAGTTCGAGACCAGCCTGGCCAACATGGTGAAACCCCATCTCTACTAAAAATGTAAAAATTAGCCGGGCATGGTGGCGGCAGGTGCCTGTAGTCCCAGCTACTCGGGAGGCTGAGGCAGGAGAATCGCTTGAACCCAGGAGGCAGAGGACACAGTGAACCGAGGTCATGCCATTGCACTCCAGCCTGGGGGACAAGAGCGAGACTTTGTCTCAAAAAAAAAAGTCTCTTATGTTTCCTTTTTTGCCTCATTAATTGTTTAAGAATATGTTGTTTAATTTCCATAAATTTTTGGTGAATTTTACAGTTTTCCTTCTGATACTGATTTCTAACGTCATCTGCTGAGTTTGGAGAAGGTACTTTGTATGATATTTATCTTTTAAAAACCTGAGTCTTAATTTGAAGCCTAATCCATGGTCTGTCCTGAAGACTGTCACATGTGCATGTGAGAATAGTGTGTGTTCTGTTGTTGGGTGTTCTTTCTGTGTCTGTTCAGTCTGGTTGGCTTGTTGCATTGTTCAAGTCCTCTCTTTCCTTGTTTAGCTTCTGTCTACTTGTTCTGTCCATTATTGAGAGGGAGATATTGAAGCCTCTTTTAGCTTCTGTCTGCTTGTTCTGTCCGTTATTGAGAGAGAGTTATTGAAGCCTCCAACTGTTACAGAAATGAATGTTTCTCCCTTCAGTTCTATCCATTTTTGCTTCATGTATTTTGATGGTCCGTTAGTAAATGCAGAAATATTTGTAATTGTTACATCTTCTTGCTGAATCTTCTATTAATACATTATGGCCTTCTTTGTGACTAGTTTTTTTTTTTTTTTAAGTCTATTTCATATTTATTAGTATAACCACTCCTTTTCTCTTTTGGTTATTATTTACGTGGAATATCTTTTTCCATCCTTTTACTTTCAACCTATTTGTGTCTTGGGCTCTAAGATTAGTCTCTGGTGAACAAGTAGAGTTGAATCATGTTTTATTTTTTAAATCTGTTTTGTCCACCTCTTCTGATTGAAGAGTTTAATTAATTTTGCCTACCTCTTTTGATCGAAGAGCTTACATTTAAGTGATTACTGATAAGAAGGGACTTCTGTCATTTTACTGTTTGTTTTTTATATGCCATATAACATTTTTGTCTCTTATTTCTGCATTTCTTTTTATTTGTGCTTTTGATTATTTTGGTAGTAAACATTTTAATTCCCTTCTTGTTTCTTTTGTGTATATTCTATAGCTATTTTCTTTGTGCCTACCATAAAGATTACACTTAACATCTAACATTATCTCACTTTAGTTTGAATTTATATCAACGTAACTTCAGTAACACACAAAAATTGTCCCTATGTGGCTTCATCTCTACTAGCTTTGGGTTGTTCATTTCACAGAATTACATCTTTATACATTGTGTGTCCAAAAACATAGACTAATAATTGTTTTTTAATGCATTTATTTTAAAAAATTAGGTAGAAAAACAATGTGGAGTTAGAATCCAAAGTTACAGTGTTACTACCTTTTAGACTATTTTTTAATGTATTAGTTTCTTTTTTATTTGCCCCTTTCAACCAGAAAAATATTAGTCTCTTAAGTCATGCAGAAAACAAAGTGATGAGTTAAAAACTGAAGTGTTAATAATACTAGATTTTATGATTGTCCATGAATTTACCTTTTTTGAGACCTTTACTTCTTCACATGGCTTCCAGTTTCTCCCTAGCATTCTTTCTTTTCAACCAGTGGGACTCCATTTAAGCATTTCTTGCAGGACAGATCTTGTGGTAACAAGCTTTTCAACTTTTATCTGGGGATGTCTTAATATCACTGTCACTTTTGAATGACAGTTTTGCTAGATTTAAGGTTCTTGGTTGACAGTATTTTTCTTTTAGCGCTTCGAATATGTCATCCCACTGCCTCTGGCCTCCAGAGTTTCTGGTGAGAAATCTGATCTACTCATAATCTTATTTGGGAGCCCTTGTTTCTGACAAGTTGCTGCTTTCAAAATCTTTCAAAAGTTTGATTAAGTTGTATCTTAGTGTGGACCTCTGAGTTCCTCTTGCTTGGAGGGCATTGAGCTTCTTGGATCTTCATATTCATGTCTTTCATCAAATGTGGGGAGTTTTCAGCTATTATTTCTTCAAATAATGTATTGCCCATTTCTCTCTTCTCCTTCTAAAAGTCCCACTAAGCATATGTTGGCCTGCTTGATGGTGTCCACAAGGTCGCTGAGGCTCTGTTCACTTTTCTTCAATCTTTTTTCTTTCTGTCCCTGATACTTGATATTTCCCATTGTCCTGTCTTCACTTTCACTGATTCTTTCTTGCACCTGCACAGATCTGCCTTTGAATCCTTTCAGTGAATTTTTCATTTATTGTACTTTTCAGCTTCATATTTTCTTTTTTGTTTCCTTTTGGATTTTGTCTCATTATTGGTATTTACATTTTGCTCATACATGTTTCTTTCTTCACATCTTTTAGTTCCGTATACATCTTTAAATAGTTGTTTTAGAGTCTTTGTCTAGTAGATCTGCCATCAGATCTTTTACAGGGACAGTTTCTTATGTTTTCCTTTGAATGGGCCATACTTTCTTCTTTCTTTGTGTGCCTTGTGATGTTTTTGTTGTTGAAAAATGGACACTTGAATCAAATAATGTGATAACTCTGGAAATCAGATTCTTTCCCCTTCCCAGGTTGATGATTCTTGTCTTTGGTTGTTGTAGGCTTTCTGTGCCAAGGCACAGCCTGAAGTGTGCACTTCAAGGTCATCTCAAGTCTTTTCTGAGCCTGTGCCTTTGCCTGGGCATGCATTGGCCACTTCTGAATTTTTCCTGTAAATGCAGTTACTTTTGAATGTCTTTATTTATATATAAATATCTGGCTTTCAAAAAGGGGGACAGATGAAAGAGGTGGTGAAGACATTGGCCCTTTAAAATTCCCTGGAGGTGTGCGGGGGCGAGGAGGGGCCTGTGAACAGGGGAAGATGCAACAGTGGCTGCTCACCTCTTCGCACCTCTGTGGTCAGAAGCAGCAGTCAGTGATCAGAGTACAGATCTCTGGTGTGGAGGACAGGGTTGTTTTTGCCCAGCTAGGCTGCAGTCTGTGTGTAGGCAGCTCCAGGAACACATCAGTACATGCACAGCTGCCTGCGGGGCAGGACGTGGGGCCTGGGTAGCCACTGCCTAGCTGAGAGCTGCAAATGCCCAGAGTTAACCACAGTTTACAATTTATGCCTTCAGTAGACTCCAGAGTTCCAAAGATAGTTACCTCAGACACATCCTGCCATTGCAGTTGTTGTTAGCTAGGGAGATGGCTTCCTGCTCTGCCGTGTTCCTAGAATGCTGCACGCAGGCAGCCTTTTATGTGGTGGTGGTGGTGGTGGTGGTTTATGTTGCTGTCTTGTGCCTTTTCTCTAGTGCCTGAGATTGTGAGGGAGACCCAGGACCTAATTGAACAAGGGGCACTCCTGCAAGCGCACCGGAAGCTGATGGACCTGGAGTGCTCCCGGGACGGGCTGATGTACGAGCAGTACCGCATGGACAGTGGGAACACACGTGACATGACCCTCATCCATGGCTACTTTGGCAGCACGCAGGGGCTCTCTGATGAGCTGGCTAAGCAGCTGTGGATGGTGCTGCAGAGGTCACTGGTCACTGTCCGCCGTGACCCCACCTTGCTGGTCTCAGTTGTCAGGATCATTGAAAGGGAAGAGAAAATCGACAGGCGTATACTTGACCGGAAAAAGCAAACTGGCTTTGTTCCTCCTGGGAGGCCCAAGAATTGGAAAGAGAAAATGTTCACCATCTTGGAGAGGACTGTGACCACCAGAATTGAGGGCACACAGGCAGACACCAGGGAGTCTGACAAGATGTGGCTTGTCCGTCACCTAGAAATTATAAGGAAGTACGTCCTGGATGACCTCATTGTCGCCAAAAACCTGATGGTTCAGTGCTTTCCTCCCCACTATGAGATCTTTAAGAACCTCCTGAGTATGTACCACCAAGCCCTGAGCACGCGGATGCAAGAGCTTGCATCGGAAGACTTGGAAGCCAATGAGATCGTGAGCCTCTTGACGTGGGTCTTAAACACATACACAAGGTAAAGCTAACCTGGCGCCTGTGTTGTCTCTTAGGTAGAAGCCGTGTGTGAGAGGGGTTGGCAGCCACTTGCCGGAGAGCCAACCACAGGGCGTCACTCTGGGCAGGTGCTCGGGGCCCACGGCCTTGGTTTCTGGCCAAGGGGCGTCTTCTTTCTGGTCCACCTGCTGGTGCCCAGCCTCTGGTGTTTGAACACTGTTGTGCTTGGGAGGGATCTCTGCTCTTGGCCTCCAGCCCCGTTGAGCTTGACAGGGTGCAGCTCCGGGCTGGGCCATTATCCTGTCTCACCGTGTGCTCACTTGTTTCCTTACGGTGACACCCCGAAGCAGGCGTGTTTTTGCCCATTTTACAGGTGAGGACACATGGTCCCAGGTGGGGCTGGGACTAGCACATGGCCACCCAGCTGGGGAGGAGACCACCACATCACCTCCCTGGCTTCCAGCAATCCTGGGTTTGGTTTCTCTTCACCAATATCCTATAGCAGTGAGTCTTTCAAAAATAAACAGTTACAAGTCTAGATAGTTCGAGAAAACTCTATCATCCTTTTTGTATCCTAGCACGAGGCTTTGTCACTTCACATAAGGGAACATGAACCACTCTGTGCATAGATTAATTGGAAGTAGTGTTGAAAACGGTGCAGTGGTGGGGGCATTCTGAAACTCTTTTTTTTTTTTTTGTTTGAGACGGAGTCTGGCTCTGTCACCCAGGCTGGAGTGCAGTGGCCGGATCTCAGCTCACTGCGAGCTCCACCTCCTGGGTTTACACCATTCTCCTGCCTCAGCCTCCCGAGTAGCTGGGACTACAGGCGCCCGCCACCTCGCCCAGCTAGTTTTTTGTATTTTTTAGTAGAGACGGGGTTTCACCGTGTTAGCCAGGATGGTCTTGATCTCCTGACCTCGTGATCCGCCCGTCTCGGCCTCCCAAAGTGCTGGGATTACAGGCTTGAGCCACCGCGCCCGGCTCCTGAAATTCTTTAAGATTAGGTAGCTGCAGTGAAAATTTATTTCAATTTTCCATGGTTTCATAGATAGAAAATAATAATAAGTCATGTATTGGAATAATTCTTTTTATTTTTTTGCCTATCTTATCACTGCAGTGGAGAAATTGAATAAACCTCCTTTTTTTTTTTTTTTTTTTTTTAGCAGTGAGGCATTTTTTTTGGTGCTTTGTTTGTTTACTGGTATCTGCTTATAGAGAATTTGCATTTCAATACAGAAAGACAGAAGAGAAAGGAAGCACCCCCTGCAGAGAATGGTCACCGTGGCTCTCTGCACAACCGTGGCTCTCTGTGCAACCGTGGCTCTCTGCACAACCGTGGCTCTCTGTGCACAACTGTGGACTCACCTCCCTGGCTCTGCCACTCATCCTCATGGCCGCCCATTCTGTAGCCTTGACCGTGCAGGCCTCCCGCTCCGTGCCTGGTGTGTCAGCAGCCCCATGAGGCAGGAGGCAGGGGATAATGTGCCCAGGTCACACAGCCAGTGAGTGGGAAGCTGAATTCCAGTCCTGTCCCTGGGCCCTCCCCAGCCGTGGCCACTAGACTAGGCCGTGCATGGGAAGCTGGATTCCAATCCTGTCCCTGGGCCCTCCCTGGCTGTGGCCACTAGACTGGGCTGTGCGTGTGTGCACCTTGCACAGTTTGCGTCTTGATTTTGTCTTTCCACGTTGTGAGTGTTTTTCTGTCCTTGGGGAGTCTTGTGAGTTCCATCACCCCGGCCTTTCTCAGGGGAGGTTGAAGTGCTCCCACTGGAAACATTCACACATGGAATTGAGGTTCTTGGGCAAAAATATCCAGATTAAATAAAAGTCTTTTAAAATGTGCAGAATTTTAGGAAGCACTTTTTTACTCAGGAAGCTCTTGGATTTCTTATAGTGGACTGGCCCTTAATCATTTTATTCAGTGTTACTCTGAGAAAGTATTTAGGGTACATAGCATGAGGCATGTTAGTTGAATTTTCTGAGTGGTCAAACCTTAAACTTAAAAAAATGTTTTAATTTTAATTTTTGTGGGTACATAGTAAGTATGTCAAACCTTAGCCTTTAAAGAGCCCAACCTCATACACAGATAATAACTTTTTATTTATTTATTTATTTATTTGAGACGGATTCTCACTCTGTCGCCGAGGTTGGAGTGCGATGGCGTGATCTCGATTGACAGCAAGCTTCGCCTCCCGGGTTCATGCCATTCTCCTGCCTCAGCTTCCTGAGTAGCTGGGACTACAGGCGCATGCCAACACGCCCGGCTAATTTTTTTGTATTTTTAGTAGAGATGGGATTTCACCATGTTGGCCAGGATGGTCTTGATCTCCTGACCTCGTGATCTGCCCACCTTGGCCTCCCAAAGCGCTGGGATTACAGGCGTGAGCCACCGTGCCCGGCTGATAATAACTTTTTAATGAAAACTTTTCCTGAAGTGTAGCACGTATTTCCTGTCTTCTGGGCAGTAGACTGGATGTAGTTTAGGCTGTTCTTGCAGATACATTTTTATCAGTAATGTCCTGTATTCTGCTTTCCAGTCATCACCCTCTGCAGAGCACAGTGATGTTGACTGCAGTGGCTTGTTTCCAAAGTACAGCACAGCTGCCCCTCCATACCCAACGGGGAGGGATTCCAGGAGCCCCCTTGACTATCAAAATCCTCTGAAGCCTAAGTCCCCTTTATAAAAGGGTATAGTGTTTGCATGTAACTTGTGTACATTCTCTTTCCTGCTCTAAATCATCTCTAGATTACTTATAAAATTAAATACAGTGTAAATGCTATGAAAATAGTTGTTGGACTATATTTTTTGAAATTTTTATTATTTTTTATTGTTGTTTTTCCCAAATATTTTCAGTCTGTGGTTGGTTGAGTCAGTGGACATGGCGCCCATGGCTGTGGGGGCCGGCTGTGCTTGTTGTTGTTTTGACTGAGTGCGTTTGTTTATTCAGTGCCTCCTGTTTGCCAGGCCCTGCCTTGGCTCTGGAAGTGCAGTGAATAGAACACATGTCTTCCCCACAGGGAAGTCTCTTCCGCATTTGAGCCCTAGCACCTTATGAAGCTGGCACAGCAGGGTGAGGCTGGGGTTGGAGGGACTCACGTGGTCTCGCAGCCAGTGGGTGACGCCACGGCGACCCCAAGGCCCTTGGCCCCTGCCCTGCACTTTCCCCGGTTGGAGGGACTCACGTGGTCTCAGAGCCAGTGGGTTGACCCCACGGAGACCCCAAAGCCCTCGACCCCTGCCCTGCACTTTCCTCTGAGCCGTGGGCCGGCTGTGACCAGGAAGTCTCCAGGGTGGGTGGACGTTCATGTGTCAAGTGAAACAGCCTCGACACACTTGGATGTGCTCTTCTATGTCTGTCGTGGTTTGTCATTCACGTTCCTGGTTCCCCCATAGTACGGAGATGATGAGGAACACAGAGCTGGCCCCGGAAGTGGATGTCGGCACCCTGGAGCCATTGCTTTCTGCACACGTGGTCTCTGAGCTGCTTGACACGTACATGTCCACACTCACTGTGAGTAGGGCCGGCCTGTGTGCCATAGACCACCGTGCTGGTTGTACAAGTAATTGGGCTTGGCAGCAGGCAGGAGGCAGGGTGGGAAATGCCTTCGCATTGACTTCCTAGGGTACGTTGCTCAGTTGCCCAGGCTCTGCTTCTAGGCCCTGACAGGTCCGTTTGCTAGAAGAGGAGAATGGCCTCTTCTCTGGGCCTGGATCCGAAGCTTGTCCTCTGCTGGAGATGTGAGCCTGTGCCATCCTCGGCAGGCTGGCCAGGGCCCAGGATGTCTGAACCGTGTGTGGCGGCACCTGCCAGCTCTCGGCTCTGAGTCCCAGGGTCAGGGGGGGTCAGTCAAGGACCAAAGGGCAAGTCCATTTGCAGCTTGGTGACCACCAGGTGGTCTCAGAGTGAGAGGAGGGGGTCAGCAGGGTCTGCTTCTTAGACAAGGGTGTGTCCACCTAGCAAGGCAGCATTGTGACCAGAAGCAGAGGTGTCCTCAGGAGCTGGGGAAGGAGTGCTGTCTTCTCTTGGGACATGAGCTGCTGTGGTTGCTGAGTCTGGGCAGAGGAACAGGCCTGACCGGACCTGACTGGACCTGGTCAGCCTCGTTCTCTGTACACCTGGGACTCAGCGGCCTTGTCCTCCAGCATGAGGTGCAGCCAAAAGGGCATCTAGTTTCTTCTCCCTCTTTATCTGTACAAAGGTTCCAGTTAAATCCCTGCAGGCTGCCGTGGGCCCTGCCTCCCATGGGGGTGGCTCCTGGGTCCCTGCTCTGGAGTCCTCATTTGGGAACGAGGACTCTGGTGCCGTGTGTCTGGTTTCTGGAGCTGTGCATGCAGCCGACCAGGTGATTGGCATGACCCTCAGGCACCTGCTCTTCTCTCTTCTCTTCTCTTCTCCATCATGCTGAACTTCCTTTAGTCAAACATCATCGCCTGGCTGCGGAAAGCACTGGAGACAGACAAGAAAGACTGGGTCAAAGAGACAGAACCGGAAGCCGACCAGGATGGGTACTACCAGACCACACTCCCTGCCATCGTCTTCCAGGTATCAAATGCAGGGGATTGGCACAGTTCCATTTCCTAGTGGATAGTAGGACCTATAGGTTTTACAGAGTGACACAGATACCCGGGATCTTCATCCGCAGAGTGTGGTGAAAATATTGAGAGCCCTGCCTGGTGCATCTAAGTCCTCTGCTGTCTCTGTCTCTTTCTCTCTGAAGCTGCAGAAACCTGGGACGATACTTACCAAATAGTTTTGCCCAAGGTCACTTTACTTTTCTGACTGGGTCTTTATGGGTTTGGACTAGAGCCTAATTATATGTTATTTATGTGCGACTTTCAAATGTGAGTTTGTTTGGTTGATATCCAGGATTTGTCCTAAAAAATGGCACATGATTGAGTCTAAACAGGTAGATTTTGGGAGCGTCCATTATTTGTTTTGAGACGTAGTCTCACTCTGTCGCCCAGGCTGGAGTGCAGTAGCACACAGTCTTGGCTTACTGCAACCTCCACCTGGTGGGTCACGGCGTCCATTGGCTTTTAAAGTTGCTTTCCTGTTCGTTGGTTAAGGTTCTAAGTATTAGACTCACTTGCATTTTTACCACAGATTCACTTTCCAATGCCCGAGCCTCACTAGGTGTTAGACCCAGTGTGTTCTCACCACGGATTCACTTTCTAGTGTTTGACCACCCTGTGTCCTGTTTTTCCTGCTTTTTTTTCTTTTGGCTCATCATGTGTTTTAATTTGAGTGGCATTGCTGAGGGATGGAGCCCAGTTGTGTTAGAATCCTCACTCAGGACTCTGGTCAGGCAGGAGTGAGGGCTGGTGGGTGACATTTCTCTCTGAATGATACCGTTGATTATTGACAGGCTAGTCCAAACCCATTCCTTTGTTTGGAAACGGATGCTGTGAGAAACTCTGTGAGGAGAGCCCAGTGAGCTCTGTCCCCTTGTCCTTCCTCTGCCTGTGTCAGCTGCTGGCAGGGCCTGGCACACCCCAGGTCCAGATTCTTTTTTTTTCTTTCTTTTTTTTTTTTTTTTTTGAGACGGAGTCTCGCTCTGTCGCCCAGGCTGGAGTGCAGTGGCGCGATCTCGGCTCACTGCAAGCTCCACCTCCCGGGTTCACGCCATTCTCCTGCCTCAGCCTCCGAGTAGCTGGGACTACAGGCGCCCGCCACCACGCCCGGCTAGTTTTTTTTTGTATTTTTAGTAGAGACGGGGTTTCACCATGTTAGCCAGGATGGTCTCAATCTCCTGACCTCGTGATCCACCCGCCTCGGCCTCCCAAAGTGCTGGGATTACAGGCTTGAGCCACCGCGCCCGGCCCAGGTCCAGATTCTTAGGAACTCTGCATCATGACGGTCACAGGGCCAGGGAAGGTGAGTCAGCCGCCTGAGGGGCGCCATCCCTGGTGAGGCTTCACTCCACACATTAGAACTCCAGTCACGTAGTGTGAGGACTGACATGGCCCCCATGGGAGAAAGCAGTTTGCCAGGAATTAAGAAATGAGTCACTTGGTACTTTCCCAGGTGAGAAAGTTGTTTTTGTTTTTTTGTTTTTTGTTTTTAAAACTAACTTTGTTACTTTTCAGGTGGTTTCATTTTTTTTCTCTGAATTTGTACTATCCTAAATGCCACTTAGCAAACGCGGGTTTTATATAACAGCAAACCTGCACTCTTAGTACACTCCTGTAAGATTATACCAGAATTAATAAGTTCTCCGATTTTTAGATGTTTGAACAGAATCTTCAAGTTGCTGCTCAGATAAGTGAAGATTTGAAAACAAAGGTACTAGTTTTGTGTCTTCAGCAGATGAATTCTTTCCTAAGCAGGTATGTCTTTTTGCCAGTGTGCTAATGTACAAATTGAATGTTTTTAAAAATTAGAAGCAAACATTTTTTGATCCTACTATGCCTGTTATTAAAAAAAAATTAAGCCTATAGATTCCCCACGTGTCACTCCTGTGTTCTTCAAAAGCAAAGGGAGGGAGCGGAGCTTCTGGATCATCTTCCCCTTGAGTGGACCACATGCCTCCTTGGGCTCCCAGAGCCTATGGGTTGTGACGTCCTTAGTGATGCACCGGATGACACCAACTCTGTTGGAGTCAGGCTCCTCCCGTCGCCTGTTCTGAACTTCCTCGGGGTAGGGGTGGCGACTCCTGCTGCAGGGCCCACTTCGCAGTGGGGAGGGCGTCCTCGGCCGAGCTGGCCTTCCTCAGAAGGGTTCCAGGCAGCCATGACCTGGCACACCACCCTCCCCATGAGTTGTTGATGATAATTTTCAAACCTATACAGATGTGGAAAGAATGGTGTAAAAAACTGCCGTGTTCACCATCGTGCAGTCCAGAAGCCATCCCCTCCAAAGCCCCCTTGCCTAAACTGTTCTCCCCTGCCCATTCTGCTCTCTCTGCTGAAATACCTTGAGGCAAACCCCAGGCACTGTGGCATGGTATTTATGACCCTCTCTCAAGCCACTGCAGTGCCATCAAGTCAGAGACATGCACAGTGACTCCATGGGGTCATCCAATGCCAAGTCTGCATTTGGGTTTTATCTCAAATGTGTCTTTCGATAGTTGTGAATCAGATCGGACTGCATCACATGAGGGCTTAGGGTTCCTAGGCCTCTGGTAAGCAGAACAGCCCCTTCCCTCCTTAAGCTGCTGCTTGTAGATCTCTGTAGAGAGATGTCCCTCAGCCTCGTCCTCAGTCTGCCATCAGCTCCCGAGCCAGATACTGGCTCCGCAGGCTTGGATCCCACTTATTGGCAAGTGTGTCTTCCACAATGTGGCACATCAGGAGACGTGGCATCTGTAGGTCCTGTCCTGGTGGCTTAGATACTAAGCCACACTGCCCACTCAGAGTTCCCATCTGCCATCCATCGATGGGGGTCATGCCCAAGTCCCCACTGGCAACCCGTCAACAGGGGTCACAGCTGAGTCGCCACTGGCCCTCCATCCATAGAGGTCTTAGCCAAGTCCCCACTGGCCAAGTCTTAGCCAAGTTCCCATTGGCCGTCTATCCACAGAGGTCATGGCCAAGTCCCTATTGGCCATTTGTCCATGGGGATCTTGGCCTGAGTTTGTTTCTTTGGAGGTCATTGTCATGAGGTTAGATTCTTCTATAAAGAGACCGTCCCTGATCACCCTCAGCTTTTTCATGACCTGAACCACACTTTGGACAGAAATGCTGACTTCTTTCCCTTTAATTGCCAGCTTTCAGTTTGCTCCTTTCTTAACATCTCTTAGAAATAGAAACAGTGTTTGTTGTACAATTCTTCCACTCCCATATGTGCTTGAGAATGCCCACAATAAGTTTAAAAATAGAGCGGGTCACTATCTCTGTGTGTTTTCTTGACGTTTCAAGTGTGTTTTTAATTGGATGACTTCAGGGACAGTTTCTGAAAGGGACATTTTACCTGACATTTGGTGATGTTCTTAACACTATGAGTTTCTAGGTGAAGTGTACAGTAAATAAGATAAAGCTTTCCCAGTTCCTCATAATCAAATATGTAGTATATTTTTACAATCAGAATGCGGAACCATATTTTTTCTTTCTCCTTTTTTCAGTTATTTTTTACCAACTCCTCAAAATTTTTATATTTTTAAATTGTTTTTTAAGAGACAAGGTCGGCCGGGTGCGGCGGCTCATGCCTGTAATCCCAGCACTTTGGGAGGCCGAGGCGGGTGGATCACGAGGTCAGGAGTTCAAGACCAGCCTGGCCAATATGGTAAAACCCCGTCTCTACTAAAAATACAAAAATTAGCTGGGCGTGGTGGTACACACCTGTAGTCCCACCTGCTTGGGCAGCTGAGGCAGGAGAATCACTTGAACCCGGGAGGTGGAGGTTGCAGTGAGCCGAGGTCGCACCACTGCACTCCAGCCTGCGTTACAGAACAAGACTCCATCTCAAAAAAAAAAAAAAAAAAGAGATAAGGTCTCATTAGGTTGCCCATGCTGGAGTGCAGTGGTAGTTCACTGCAGCGCAGCCGGCAGCCTTTGACTCCTGGGCTCAAGTGGTCTTCCTGCCTCAGCCTCCTAATGAGCCATATTTTAAAGCCTGAATTGAAGTTATTTTTTGATCCATTTAAGTGATCAGCCTCTCTGTCCTTCCATTAGTCTGGATCGTCTAAAGATTGTTTTATTTTTAGAGGCTCATCCGGTCAGATGTTAGTGATGTGAAATATCAGGCCAGGCATGACGTCAGCATGGCATTTGAAACAGCTCCATGTTGTCCTTAGTGCTGTTTGACCGAAGCCTGTCTGTCCTCAGATATAAGGATGAAGCGCAGCTGTATAAAGAAGAGCACCTGAGGAATCGGCAGCACCCACACTGCTACGTTCAGTATATGATAGCCATCATCAACAACTGCCAGACCTTCAAGTGAGTGTGGCCGGATGCTGTGGTGGGGGACCAGTGGAGGCTGGCCTGCCCAGCCGCTGTGTTGAACCTGAACCATTTCCTTGCAGAGAATCCATAGTCAGTTTAAAAAGAAAGTATTTAAAGAATGAAGTGGAAGAGGGCGTGTCTCTGAGCCAGCCCAGCATGGACGGGATTTTAGATGCCATCGCGAAGGAGGGCTGCAGCGGTTTGCTGGAGGAGGTCTTCCTGGACCTGGAGGTGGGCCTGGCTCTTTCCTTCTACCGTTTTCGGGGCCAAAGCATGGTGATTCCTGACTGCCCTCTGGGACACAGGCTGTGAACTGTACCGTGCGGACGCCATCCGGGGAGCCGGGCTGTGCACTTGCATTCAGGTCAAATCGCTCAGAGCGCCTCCATTTTCTGTGATGCTGCATGCTTCGTATGATGCAGGGTCCTTATGCACAATTCAGTAGGTTCACCCAGTAAGTATGAGAGATATCAGACAATTTAGTGGATTACAAAATAGAAACAGATATGTAGGGACCTGTCAAAAAGTCAAATTGAGAGTGCATACACACACACACACACATCATCTCCCATAGATCAGTTTCGCTTTTGAATATAGATACACAAAAATCATTAATAAAATGAATTTAATATTGTATCAAAGGCATAACCTACCATGAAACGTAGGGGATATTTCAGAAACATAAAGATGGTTTAACATTATTTAGATGTATTGGCAAAAGTCAGAATATATTTTAAAAATAAGACCATGTAGGCCAGGTGCGGTGGCTCACGCCTGTAATCCCAGCACTTTGGGAGGCCGACATGGGCAGATCACCTGAGGTTGGGAGTTTGAGACCAGCCTGACCACCATGGAGAAACCCCGTCTCTACTAAAAATACAAAATTAGCCGGGTGTGGTGGCGCATGCCTGTAATCCCAGCTACTTAGGAGGCTGAGGCAGGAGAATTGCTTGAACCCGGGAGGCGGAAGTTGTAGTGAGCCAAGATCGTGCCATTGCACTCTAGCCTGGGCAACGAGTGAAACTCCATCTCAAAACAAAACAAAACAAAACAAAAATAAGACCATGGCCATCTGGTGGTCCTGCTAGAAAGGTGTTCCTGGGATGAGGGGTGGGATTGGTTGCTGATTTCATCAGTGTCTGGTTGTGCAAGAGAACGGAAATGTGTGTGAAAGTGTCCCCAAAGAGGCAGACACTTGTAACTTTCGCAAAAATGACTTAGAAAGCAAGAAGGAAATATTTACATTTGAAATTATTTCAAAATTTAAAAAGAATATATAGAAAAATGGACGAAGGACATGAACGGCCACCTCACATTAAAAGCAACACCAGTGTCCTCACCATGAAAGTAGATGCCCAATCTTATCCTCGAAGCAATGAATGCTCAACAGGACCTGCCTCTCAGTAGGATGGCAGGAGCCGGAGATGCGGATGCCTCTCAGGCTTGTTGAGGGCGCGAGAGAAAGGGGCTGTTTGGATTCTGTGTGGGCCTGAACTGGATTGGGTTTTGGAGGGCAGCTTGGAAATACAGCCATTGTAGTTTTAATTTGTAACTTTTACTGGAGTTTTAATTTGTATACTTCTATTGGAGTTTTAATTTGTATATTTCTATTGGAGTTTTAATTTGTATACTTTTATTGGAGTTTTAATTTGTATACTTTTATTGGAGTTTTAATGTATATACTTTTTGACTGAAAAATTCAACTTTAAGGAATTTCATCAGTAGAATTATACAGATTCACTGTTGCATTATTGCAAAATGTGAAAAAAATTTAAATGTCCATCAATAGAGAATTGGGCAAATAAATACAATAAATATATGTAGCCATTAAAGGTAAAACGTATACATGCACAGATATTTCCATCTTTAACATGTCATTTTGTGAAGCTCATCACAGAAATTGTAGTATAAATCTCCTATACTTAAAGTACACATTTGCAGATTATATAATCGAATCTTTACCTGAGTGCGCACTGCTGTTGTAATTAGAAAAGCAGTGCCATGTAGCAAAGGCGCACGGAAGTGCCTCCCTCCCACACGCACTCAGCCCTTGTGGGACGTTGAGGTGATGATTTCTATGATCTGTTTCTGCTTTTCAGCAACATCTGAATGAATTGATGACGAAGAAGTGGCTGTTAGGATCAAACGCTGTAGACATTATCTGTGTCACTGTGGAAGACTATTTCAACGATTTTGCCAAAATTAAAAAGCCATATAAGAAGGTAAGAAGGTGGGACCTAGTCCCCTAGTCACCTTCACGGAGGGCTCACCTCTCACCCTGCTCAGAATTCAGCATCCAGTGAGCCCCTCCGTGAGTGAACGTTCACTCGTTGTCCTGTCAGCTCAAGGGAGGCAAGAGGCTCTGCGGACGCCGCCTCCCTGGGACGCGGCTCTGGTAAAAGTGGCGGGGGCCCTGTGGCGCCCACTCGAGGTGGAGGGAGCTGTGGTTCCCGGACAGGCCCGTGTGCCCCATCTTCTTGCCCCTCCACGCACCCCAGGGGTTTCTTTCCACTTCAGACCCTCCTTCCTGCAGGACCTAGGTTCCTCTTTCCTCCAAAATGTCTGCCACGTTTGGCAGATGCTGCCGTCGTTATCAAAGGCAGCAGCAGCCACTGACACCGGCCCGTCTGTGGACCGAGTGCTGCTGCGCAGCACGCGCCTCACCCACGTCTGTCCTGCTGGTGCAGGGCTCCGGGTCACGGTCACTGTTCCCCCCCCCCCCGAGCCCCCGCTCCTCCTCTGCGGTGAGATTCCCAGAGCCGTGGCGAGCGAGGAGTGGGCCCAGCCTCCGGGGAGCCGCTGGCAGCCCCGACCTGGGTTTAAATGGAAGTGCTCGTGGCCGCCACAGCCGCGGAGCCTGCCGCTGACCGCGTGTTTCTCCCCAGAGGATGACGGCCGAGGCGCACCGGCGCGTGGTGGTGGAGTACCTGCGGGCGGTCATGCAGAAGCGCATCTCCTTCCGGAGCCCGGAGGAGCGCAAGGAGGGCGCGGAGAAGATGGTGAGGGAGGCGGAGCAGCTGCGCTTCCTGTTCCGGAAGCTGGCGTCCGTGAGTGTCGCGCCGTGCGGGGTGGGGAAAGCCCGCCGCCCCGCAGCCCCGTTCAGCCTCCGCCCCGGACTTTGAGCCGGTAGATGAGAGTGCGTGTGTGTGTCAGGCGGGGCCCTGGCTCCGGGTCCTGCCTGAGCTTGTGGTTGAACACGAATGACCGCGGAGGCAGGCGCGGCGCGGGCTCCCTGAGGGACGCTTCCGTCTGTCCCGTGCTGCGAGGCGCTGGCCGCCTCCCACTGACGCGCCCTCACCCAGACCCAGGCCGTTCCTGAGCTTTCAGAGTAGATCCTGAGGAGTCAGGGGCAGAGGGAGGTTCCCAGTCAGGAAGGGGCTCGGCCAGAATCCGGCCGCTCCCGGGGCGGGGGGACAGCCCAGGGCGGCTCCTCACATTCCTGCTGCCTTCCAGGGTTTCGGGGAAGACGTGGACGGATACTGTGACACCATCGTGGCTGTGGCCGAAGTGATCAAGCTGACAGACCCTTCTCTGCTCTACCTGGAAGTCTCCACTCTGGTCAGCAAGTATCCAGACATCAGGTAAGGGATGCACGTCTGCCTTAGGGTCCTTCCTTCCGTCGCGGGGTGGGTGAGGCTCCCGGTTGGCCAGGTTAACCCTGCAGCACGGCAGGGGTTCAGGTGCGGGGAGCAGAGCGGCTCCTGTGTTGCCTTCCGTCGGGCCTGGGCTGCGGTATGGGTGGATGGAGCTCGCGGGGCACACCCGGGTGGGGACAGTGGGGGCAGGGGTAGGGTGGGGGCAGGGCTGTGACAGCTCTGCTGTGTCTGGTGGGGAAGATTTGGCCTGTGGAGTGGCCTGAGCGGGGCGAGTTTAGGAAGTTTCCTCTGTGCTCATGGTGGACTCAGTAGGGCCCAAGTGCCGCTCAGACCGGACACCCTCCGAGGACGTGATTACAGGGAGTCCCCAGTGCCAGGCTCAGGGAAGGGGACCCACGCACGTCCCCCCTCTGCCATGCTGGCTCCAGGCTCCAGGCCAGCCTTCGCAGCCCCCATCTCAGGGCACCTGCCACTTCCCCAAGGGGCCACTTCCGTGGCTGCAGCTGTGCCACCTCTGTCCCATCATTTTGCCATTTCTGGTTAAACGTGGAAAACGGGGTCTTGAGCTCTCCACAGTCTCTGCTCTGGTTGGGCGGGAACAAAGATTTATAAAAGCAGTGTTGAAAAATCTTTCTGCAACTGGATTGAGAAAAGGCCGAGTAAGATGAAAACGCAGGCTTGTCTCCCGCTGAGAAGGGAGAGGCGCCGTTTGTCTGCAGCTGTCCTCACCCCCTGCGTTCTGTGGGCTGGGGTGGTGAGGCTGTGAGCCCCTGGCAGCGTGGTGCATCATGGGGGTGCTAAGCGGGCATGGGCTGACGCCTCCCCATCCCCAGGGACGACCACATCGGTGCGCTGCTGGCTGTGCGTGGGGATGCCAGCCGTGACATGAAGCAGACCATCATGGAGACCCTGGAGCAGGGCCCGGCGCAGGCCAGCCCCAGCTACGTGCCCCTCTTCAAGGACATTGTGGTGCCCAGCCTGAACGTGGCCAAGCTGCTCAAGTAGCCTCCCACACGCCCGTGCACAGCCCCAGTCCCTGCCCTCAGAAGCGCGGGAAAGCCGATTGCTCTCCTTGGCCACATGTGCTGCTTTCAGCTGCACGGCCTGTGCTTAGGCGCCAGCTTGATACACCGGGTATGCGTGGAGTGAGCGTCCCGAGGCCACGTGCAGAGGCCCCTCATTGTGCTCTCAAAGCCCTGTGTGCGCAGGGCTCTGCCACATAGCCTCTCTGGGGTGCTTGTTTGTTGCAGTGGTTGAAGGCGTGTGGGGCGCAGGGGACGTGCACCTCCGTGCCCCTCTCCTCCCTGGGCCTTCACTGCACCCCATCTGCTGTAAGTGCTCGAAACCCTGTCACCTAATTAAAGTTTCTCGGCTTCCTCAGAGAAATGAAAAGGCCACGCATTCTCTTTTCTGGTGAAGGTTTTCTGACTAGTGATCTAGCAGTGCCCAGGAACTGTGGTCAACCACAGTAAAAGTCTTCCCTCAGCTTGGAGGGCACCCTCCTGGTCTCCTCCTGTCTGACATCCCCAGACTTACTCCTTGGGTTCTTTGAGAGATGAGACACTCACCAGCTGCACCCAGGAAGCCCTGTCCCCACCCTTAGGTGAGCAGACCTCTGGCACCGGGTGGTGCCAGCCAAGTCAGCCGTACCTGGTAGACGAGCAATGGCAGGAGTGTAAATTTTAGTAAAAGTAAATATGAAAGTGAATATTTACTTGGAGTACATTTCAAGACCTGTGAATCATGCTTTTCCTGATACAGAATCCTTTAAATTCTTTTCCAAAATGTACCCATCTCTCTACAGCATCTGCCTTCAATGGTAGCATCATTTTGCACGTTAATCTTTAATTTTTTTCCAAAGCTAATCAAGGCATTACCCCAGAGGCCGGGCGCAGTGGCTCATGCCTGTAATCCCAGCACTTTGGGAGGCCAAAGTGGGTGGATCATTTGAGATCAGGAGTTTGAGACCAGCCTGGCCAACATGGTGAAACCCCATCTCTACTAAAAATACAAAAATTGGCCAGGTGTGGTGGTGCATGCCTGTAATTCCAGCTGCTTGGGAGGCTGAGGCAGGAGAATTGCTTGAACCCTGGAGGCAGAGGTTGCAGTGAGCCAAGATTGCACTACTGCACTCCAGCCTGGGCGACGGAGCAAGACTTTGTCTCAAAGGAGTGGGGATATTACCCAGGATGAGCAGGGAGCCCTGGGTCCTGGTGTTCCGAGGGGCAGACTCCTGTGCTTTCTTAGTTTTCAGAAAAGTATTGATTCGGTTGAGTGAGTGAAAGGCATTGACCTTCATTCCTCCTCTTACCTGTGTATACAGCACCTTGTTCCCTCCATCCCTGTCTCAGAGCCCCAGGGACTCGCAGGTGGGAGAGGTGGGGGTGTCAGTGGGCCCATCTGTTCCTGTGAGGACCCCGCAAGTCTGGCCCATGGGCCCCGTGCAGTGCAGGTGGGTGTGAGGACCTCCCGCGGCTACCCATGGGCTGCAGGTACTCCAGCCTGAGGACACGCTTTGTTAGCTCTCAAGATGTTTTTGAGATGGCAGAGTTGACATTTTACTTTTATTTCATCCTCACAAGATGTGAAAAATTCACAAATGAGACTTTTTCTTGAAATAATCAAAACTTAAGTGGAGTTAAGTAACCGAGGAGCAACAGGGACTCAGAAGGGGGTGCTCTTCCCAGAACATCCAACAGGCGTGCTGTTCCATGTGCCTCTTAACCCAGCTTCCCGCTCAGCAGCAGGCCTTGAGTGCACCTGGCATACGGTAAGTGCTCAGTAAATGCATATGAATTAATAAAATTCATAGTGTTCACAGTCATCAGAGTGCCCCTTATAAGAATGAAAAATGTGTTTATTTTCCCACTGAGAGGGAATTCTTGTTACTTCTGGAATGAGTCCCCAGGGCGAACAGTGGTGAGTGTGCAGCCCTCACTGGTGTTTTGCTCTATTTCTGTGTGAGGGTCACCACTGGGCCCCACGGTCACTAGTCACTGGTCACATCCACTTCAGGGGTGCCTGCAATAACAGTGAATCAAGCATTTGGCTACTCGGCCTCGGAGGCCACGCTGAAACCAGACAGCAAGCTCTGGGACCACTAATGTGCATGATTTGGGGGACAGGACGCCAGCCAGAATGTGCGGGAAGGTGTGGGAATGCCTCTGGCAGAGGCAGTGTTTGGTGCCTGGGCAGTGGGTGTCCACCCTGATACCAGGGGAAGGTTGTCTCCACCCCACGTACTACAGGACGCCGGGGTGAGGCCTGTGGCCACCTCCTAGTAGGAGAGCAGTGGCCACCCAAACGGAAGGCCAGTGCCTGCTGCCTGCGTGGGAGCGTCTGGTTGCAAAGTGGCCATCAGGGAAGTGGATGCACAGGTAGGGCTGGTGTGGCTGCAGCTCATCCCGGGGACCGTGGACCCACGCCCCTTCCACCGGGTGTGGCCTCCAGGCCACTTGGCCCTTGGTCGAAAGGGTGTCTTTCAAGTTAGGGCAGCTCCCTGATCTCCTCTTACCCAGGGGCAGGCGGGAGGTTTCAGTGAGGGATTCCCATGTCTCTTTAACGATGAGGCTCTGCTGCTGTTCATGGACTCAGCCCCCACGTCTGTCGACTGCAGTCTCAGCTGCTGTAAGGGCACCCCCAAAACGCGGGGCCCTGGCACATGGGGTTCCTTTTTGTCCAGAGGAAGCTGGCAGGCATCGCCTTCCCACCTGGGGAATCCTGGTTGCCCCCAGCCCCCAGAAGGGTCAAGCCATCCAGGCTCTAGACTCTCAGCCCACCTCTCTCCAGCCCCAGGCCCACCTGCTCTAGGCCACTTGAGTGTCTCAGGCACCTCATCCTCCTGCTTAGGCCTGGGTGAGCATTGTTCCCACCACCCGAATCCCAGCCTATGCCTTAGCTACTCCCTCACACCCTCCCCAGGGGGCTCTGACATCTGTCTGCACCGGAGGGGCTGTGCTCAGATCCAGGGGTCGCTCCACAGCCATGTCCAGCGGCTTCCTCACACCAGCTAGGAAGGGCAGCAACAGCACACGCACACACACGCACACATGCACATGTGCATGCACACGGGCACACACACATGCACACGTCTCTGTCAGTGCTAATTTTTGGGCAAAGTGATGTCTGCCTACAGGAGACTGCTCCTTAAATTCTCGTAGGTAGATGATTTCTCATTTATAAACAAAGTTTGCACCCAAAATGCCTTGAAATGTTTTTAATAGAATTGGTCTAGCAATCATTCAGGATTTTGGTGATGGGCCCTCCCTGTCTGGACACTGCCAACCCACAGCTGAGGGGCATTTAAGGCACGTCATTTTGTGATTAGAATTACACAAAGTTTGATTAATATTACAGCTGCAAAATTAACATACACAGTTTTCACTCATTTAAAATATTTTGTTTTGATGAAATTCTTTGCTTTCACAATAATCAATAGTACACAGTATATTGACTCTGTAACAAAATTATTTTTGAGAAAATACAGAAGTGAGAAATAGTGATTTCCTCAATTTGTTTATAGTCTATTACAAAGTAGGCCAAAGTTCAGTATTAAATAAATAGATATCCTAATAAAAGTTTTTACAAGTTTTCCTAAGGAAATACATTCATAAGACTGTTTACCTTCTGTTTGACAGCAGTGACAGGAACGTGGGGATTCCCAATCATGACGAGTCCCTAGCACTCGGCTCCTGGCACCCACAGCCCAGGCGCGCTGCATCACCTGGTGGGGTGCAGCCTGGCTTTTGCGAGTGAGGTTTTCTCATTGGAACTCTGGTTCCATGTTTGTGCTTAGCCTGTGTGCGGTTCTCGTAAACACAGAACGCCTGCCTGCCCACCCCGGGTGTGAAGACTGACGGGTCAAGGAGGTGTTGGTGAGACTGTTTTGTTCACCATGTGGAGATCAGGTGGTGATTACCGCATCTTCTTTGCTGACTTTGGTAACTGGGTGTCCAGTGGGGAGCGACCGGGAGTGGCCAAGCTGTTGCCTGGACTCAGCTTCTGACTCTGCAGCCAGGAGTCAGATGCAGGCCCAAGGGTCCAGGGGAGTTGTTCAGCACCTGGAATCATGCACTGCGCTGTGGGCCACGCGACGATTCTGGCTTGTTCTCCCAGGCAGACAGGCACTTGGAAGGCAACTTTGCTCCTCTGGTCACCCGGAGACCTCCTAGCAGTGCAGATGGGACAAACTGGAGGCCTGTGGGAACACCCACTCATGCCCGGAAGGCCAGGCCCCAGCCTGCTCCGGTGAACGTCAGGATAGTGGCTGCAGCAGGGAACCAGGGCTGGCCTTGGATCTGTCCAGCAGAGTCACTGACCGGGCAGGCTTTGCTGCATAGAGGATGGCTGCATTTTGTGCTCAGAGTTGGTTGAAATGGCTGCAAAGTGTGGACAGTGACCACTGAATCCCAAAAGTCACTGCACTTGATCTGACCCAAATACCAGTGACTGCAGTTAGGGTAGAGAGCTTCTCCGAAGCAGGGGTCATGGAGGCTTTTGTGTGGCTGAGGCTTCCCTTTTTCACAACAGTAAGAAGCTATCAATGGGAAATTGTGGACTTTTCCCACCAGGGACTCAATGTGCAATATTCAGTCAATATAAAACTCTTAAGAACTCCTCCTTACTGGTGACTGTCGACACTGGATCTAAGACGTGAATAGTCTAATTTTCCTGAGCAAGGAGCTGCAAGTCTGGCTTTAGAAAAGCCCTTAGGAGTGTCCCACCTCCACCGCGCAAGCAGGTTTCAGGTGGGGTGGACCCTGTGGGACTTGCCCTCTGAGGGATGGATGGACTCAGAGCCCCTCCCCGGCTCAGCACCCGCGGCCTCCGCCCACTCAATGGACTGCGCCTCCCAGATCTCAGGCTGGATGATCTCCCTGCAGAGGACCAGAAGCTCTGTCCAAGGCCTCGGCCTGGGATGCTGGAAGGGGTGGGAAGGGTCCGGGGTCCAGGACAGGCCCAGGGGTCTCAGCAGGTCCTCCTTGGAGGGCCTGAGCCTGGTGAGGGGGACGGTGCCCTGGGCCCCTCCATGCCCCCTTGGTTCGCCCTGCTTTGTTAAGGGGGCCAGAGCAGCTGCTGGGCCCCACAGTCCACTTAAGGAACGGCCATGATTCTTGGAAAGCGCCGCCCGCCAGGCCACCTTTCACCCAGCCAGGGCCCCCGGGGCGACCTCCGGGCCAGGTGCGACAGGTCAGGCCGGAGACCTCGTCTGTGGGGGACGGGCAGTGCCCGCGGCCGCCACCCTGAGACCGGGCGCGGGCAGGACGGAACCTGGAGGGGGAACGAGGCAGGTGCTGGCTCTAGGAGTCTAAATCCCCAAGCGCTGAGTAGACGGAAGACGTTCCCGCCACTTTACCTGCAGCTCAAAGACCTGGCGAGGGCCTGGAAACGGCGCTCGGCCAGGGCCGCTTGCGGGGACGGGCCTGCAGCCGCTGCAGGTCTGGCCCTGAGTCCTGGCGCTCGGAAGGTCCCTGAGTCGGTCCCCGGGGAGAGGTGCGGGGCTCGGGGGTGGGGGCCCGGAGCCTTGGGCTGGTTTCACGCAAATCCGTTTTGGGCGAGCCTCGGTTTCCCGGCAGCTGTGGGAAAGGGCGCGAGCGGCCAGCCACGGCGCGCGGGCCCTTCCCGCCCGCGGCTTCACAGCGGCGTCTCCTCCTGCTCCAGCGCGTGCGGCGGTGCGTGGCACGAGGGCGGCAGCGACGCCAGCTTCAGCAGGGCGGGGCGGCGGCGCGCGCGGGGCCGCTGGAACGAGCGCCGGCTGTGCACGCGGCGCGCCGCCGCCGAACGCGCGTGCGCACTCGGCAGTCCCCGGCGCTCCGGCCCCGGCCCCGCCCCCGCCCCGGGTGTAGGCCCCGCCCCCGGCTCGCGCTCCTGCGGCTCTGCGGGCTCGGCCGCGGCGCTCTCGGGGTTCTGCGCGGGCGCGGGCGCGGGCTGGACGGGGCTCGGGGCGCGCGGCCGCTGTAACCGCGCGGGGATCAGGGGCTTCTCCGGGGCGGCGGCGGCCGCGGCTGGCGGCCCGTGGCGCGGGGACGAGCGTCCGGTCAGCGGCGTGTCGGAGCCGGTGTCACCTGCGGGAGAGCAGGGCGTGAGCGGCGCGCGGAGCCCGGGCGCTAGGGCGGGAGGGGCGTCTCCGGGCGGTTTAGCTCTCCCCAAGCCCGGCGGCTCTCGCCTCCCCTCCCGCCGCGCACCCAGGGTTCGGCGTCCGCCGGGCCCTCCTCCCAGGACCCGGTTCGCAGGACAGAGGCGGAAGCAGCAACAGCGAAGCCCCACCCTGGCCCAACCACGTCCCACCGCCGGGGGTCCCGGGACAGCGGCCTTCTCCGTGCAGGAAGGTCCCGCCCCTGGCCGTGCAGCGCGGGAGGTCAAGGTCCCCAAGGGGGAAACCTGCTTCCTCCATCTTAAACCGCCCTGGCGTTCCCCGGGTGCCTCCCAGGCCCCCAGAGGGAGCTCACAAAGCCCAGACCCTGTGGCGCGTCCTGAGCTGGAGGCAGAGCCCGGGTCTGCGGGGCCGGCCCTCCCGGTATCCCTGTGGGAGGATAGGGGACCCGGGGCGTCTGGCTCCCCCTAGCCCTGCTCTCAGCTCCGTGGGAGCGCAGGAGTTGGACTCGCGGACTAGCTTTCGGAGCCACCTAAAGGAAATCACAGGCGGCCCTGGGGCTCTCAGCTCCGTGGGAGCAGCAGAGACGCCAGGGTCTGTCCGGGCTCCTGAGGGAGGTGCGGCCAGCAGGGCGCTAGAGGAGGAAGAGGGGCTGCTGGAGAGAGAGAGAGCCAGGTTCAGGTCCAGGGAGGAGGAGAGAGAGAGCGCGAGGCGGAGACCTGGAGGGAGAGGAGCTGCGGAGAGAGGGGTTAGGTGGCAGGAGGCCCGGGAGCGTTACATGTGTGTGGACTCGGGGAGGGCGGCGGGGGGCCGCTCCTCGGGGCCGTCTGCCTGCAGGAAGGAGTCCACCGACTTGCTGCTGAGGCGGAAGGGCGTCAGGCGGCGGAAGGTGCTGGGAGAGTGGGGAATCTGCGTGCGGGCCCTCTGCGAGGGGACCACCGTCTCCCCGGGAGACAGCCAGGGCGGCAGCCTGGCCAGGAGGCTGCGGTCCAGGGCCTCATCCGGAGAAAACACAGGGTTGTCAATTCCTAGGAGAGAGGGCAGCGGCCGGTCAGCCTCCTGGGAGCCCTGGGGCGGCAGGGGAGGCCTCGCGGGGGCCGTCACCTGCTGCGTGCCCTGGAAGGTTAAGGTCACCTGGAATAGGATCACCGGGAAGGTTAGGGTCACGTGCCTTTCAGGTTGCAGGCCCTTGCCCCACATCCATGACCCCACACACCACAGGCAGCACAGGCGAGGTCTCCCTTCCCTCAAGACACACCCCGTCTGCTCCCTGCCCGGCCCACGTCTCCTGGGACAGCAGCCTCCGAGTTGGTTGAGGAGGCACTCGAGGTGCCAGGCAGGGCCCTTGAGAACCCACAGGAGACCCCCCCCCCGCCAGGTCCCAGTGCTCCTGGTCCAATGACTGAGCTCCCTCCTGGGGCAGCAGGAGCTGCCCCTCCCTGGGCCACGACGCCTGTGCCCTGTCCCCACCTGCAGGGGAGTCGGATGCTGTGTCCTTGGTGACACTGGCCAGGAATTCGATTCCCCCGCTCATCTCCTCATCATAGTTGGGGTGCTCCTCGGTGTCTGAAAGTTCCAAGTCTGGAGGAGACAGGCTGGGATGAGGACTGGGGTCACTAGGGGGCTGTCCTCACAGCCGGTCAGCCGTGTCCATCAGCTCTGTGCCCAGAGGTGCAGGGGGTCGGGACCCACAGAGAGAAGGGCTAAACCGCAGGGCTGGGGGAGGGCAAGGAGGGACCCTACTTGGAGGGCAGCACCCCTGGAACCCCATCCTGGGTGGGTCTGCAGCTGGGGCCCTGACCGTGCCTTCCTGCCTGGGTGGCTGGAGGGTCCTGAGAGGGGAGGGCCCCGAGAGGGGAGGGCTGGGGCTGGGAGGTGGTGGCTCCCAGCATTTCCCGCAGGGCCCCCAGCGCACCTTTCTCTTTGATGGTGAAATTCTGCACAGAGTTCTCCATGGGCAGCTTCCCATTGGGGATGCTGCTGTTTCTCTGTGGGGCAAACGTGAAGCTGCTCACAGACCTCAACACAGCCACACCCGGCCCGGACTGCCCCCGCTCCAGGCCCCAGCCCCGTCGAGCCTCCTGGTGACCCGGCCTCACCCGCTTCTGGGCACGCTCCCGCTTGTACATCTTGGCTGCCTTCTTGTTCTGGTTGAGCCCCAGCTTGGTCGACTTGAAGGACTCCAGGCGCTTCCGCATGGTCCTGTGGAAGATTTCCCGGTCCTGCTTCTCGTCCTCCGTGGGCGTGAGCTCGTGCCGGCTGTACAGATGCTTGTACTGCGGGGTTGGGCACGGAGGTCACAGCTGTGCCCAGCACCAGACACTCCCGCCCTCCTGCCGCAGGGGCTGAGCAGGGATCCCCCATGGTCCTGGGAGGGGACGAGGAGGCCACCCTACAGGGGTCCCTGTGGGCGTGTCCAGCCCCCAGCCTGCGGGGCCCACCTCCTGCCGCGGCTTGTACAGGTACTGCTGCAGCGTGTGGTGCGTGACCATGTCCTCTGCGTCCCGGATGCTCCGCCGCCGCTGCTCCAGAGACTGCATGTCCAGGCAGACGGCGCTGACATTCTCTCTCCTGCATGGGGACCAGCGCTGAGCCACACAGGCTCCCTCAGGGTGGGGTCTCCTGTGCACCCCTCGCCTTCCCAAGGCGGGCATCCGGCTGGGGTACGGGGACACCTGGCCACCTGGCCAGCCCCTTCTCCCCTCGGGGCTTAGGCTGACTCCCCACAAGGCCTTCCCGGCCTCCTTTCTGAGGTGGATCCCCCTCCTCACTGGTCCCCCTCCAGAGCCCTGGCTGTGAGACTTGGGGACCCTGGCATCTGCACACCTGGCAGAGTGGACCTCCCATGAGAACTGGCCGTGAGCTGTGGAGCCCATGGCTGGAAGGGCAGTAGGGGTGGCATGGGGACCAGGACAGGCTGCTCCTGGCCGGGGGCAAACACGTCAGGCCCGGACCCCAATCCGCTGCTGCCCCTCCCTTTCACCTTGCATCCAGCACTAAGGGAGTCTGGCCACCGCATAACACAGGGGAGCGCTTGCTGGAGGGGACACCCAGCCCCTCTTTCTGCACCCCTCCACTCCCCCATGCCACCCCCAGGCCAGGAGCCACCCCAGCCCCGTCTGTGACCCTCAGCTGGGTTCTTCCCCAGGGAAGCTGCATGACCGTGGCCACGTACAGGAGGTACGAGACAGAGGCCTCCACGGTGGATGATCGTGGCGTGAAGTCCACGTTGACCATGTTGTCGGTGCTGGGGGAGCGGATGAAGGCCAGGGACCCACGGCGCTCTCCCTATGGTCAGGAAGCAGCCCGGTCAGTGGCCTGAGCAGCCAAGCCCTAGGTCCCGGACCTGCGGCAGCTGCTGCTGTTGTGTGCCCTGGGGGGAAGCGGGGAAGTGCCCAGAGCTCGGGGCCCAGGGAAGGCCTTGAGACCTGAGCCCCAGGTTCTCCCCTCACACCTGCAGAGGGGAGGAGATGCCAAAACCACGAGATCAGATTTTGAGCCTCTGTCCATCTGTCTGAGGCCACAGCCAGACTGCTGCCTGAACTGGGCAGAGGTAATGCTTGTGGGAGGACACAGTGGTCTGAGTGTGAAGGGGTAAAGCTGCCTAGGACTTGGGGGGTGTCGGGAAACTGTCGATATGCGGAATCAGAAGTGGCCCCTGTCCCTGCCAGAGGCCCTAAAACCCCATTGGCCTCATGTCCAGAAATGAATCAGGTCGAGGGAATGGAGCAGAGCCCGATGGGGCACAGAAGCCGCACAGCTGAGTGCCAGAGGACGGGAGTGGGGCTGCCTGTGTGTCCTCAGACCCCACCCGCCTGATGGCAGGCCTGGAGAGTGTGAGGCTGTGGAGGAGTACAGGGCAGGGTGGGCTTGTGGCTGGAGTCAGGGTCTCCAGGGCCAGCGGGGGCACAGGTGTGGAGGGAACGTCAGCTCACTGCGCTCAGACCTTGCCAGGTGGGCACCCTTGCCGCCTTGCAGCGGCAAGACGCTCCCAGGAGAGCCCCCGGGGTCGGGCGGGGGCCGCTGCTCCCACTGAACATGTGGCCCCCACTTCACTGCCCACTCTGGGGGGCTCTGAGGGTCATTGTTCTAAGGGCCCTCTGCCTGCTCTTTTGCTTCTAAATCCAGCGTCTTCTGTATGACCTTTGTCCCTCTGTCCCTCTCCTGCCGTCCCGTGAAGACAGCCGTGAGGGTCGGGGGAGCCACAGTGCCAGCTGCCACTCTGGGCAGGCACAGGCGAGGGCTGGAGCACCTGGGCACATGGGGTCTTTGGAGGGGCTGTTCCCCACACCACTTCCCCTGCCCCTGCCGAGCCCCACACTGTGGGGTGGGGGGCGCAGGGAGAGAGAGCAGCTGCCCTGTGTGAGAGCCAGGAGGGACATCGGGCAGGCGGACGCCACCCCAGGTGTGGAGACTCAGGCTACTGAGTGACCAGGAGGCACCCACGGGCTCCCCACATGCAGCTGAGCCCAGGGTCGTGGTCATGGGTCATGGGTCATGGGTCAAGGATGGTGGCTGGTGGGGTTGGGGGAGAGGTTCAAGGCCCGCCTACTGACCAGGGTATCTGAACTTTCTCTCGCTTCCCGGGCCTGTGGTTTGGGGGTTTGTGTGGAGCCTGGTCCAGGGGCCCTCCTTCCTGATCTGCACTGGCTAGCCCTCCTGACAGCCCCAGGCCCCCATGCCCTCTGCCAGGAGGCGCCTTGCCACGCCCCAGTCATGGGTGGCACATCTGGGGTGAATGCACGTCGGTAGAGGCAGAATCATTCTATCTGAATGAATGGAGTTTCCCGGCCCCCGCCAGCCCTCTGTGTGAGGGTCTGCAGGGTTTGGCAGGACAGGCCTTTCCCTCTCACGAGAGCACCGACCCCGACCAGCTGCTGGACGAGGGCACCAAAGCTCACTAGGGAGGACTCTGTCCTTAGGGAGGAGCTGCAGGGCCCAGAGGGAGCAGAGTCCCTGCAGCTGTGCCCCAGGCCCTGCGTTGCGCGATTCCTGCAGCCAGAGCGCCCCTGGGGAGGTCAGGGCAGGCCGGGGAGGCTGAGGCCCACCTGCCATGGTAGGCAGGTGCGGGAGCCAGTGGCGGCAGTGGCCCCGGGTCTGGGTGGGGCGCCTGGCCTCTGGTCTCTGGAGCAGATGGGCTCTGCGGACACCAAGGCCTGCTCAGAGTGGACTGGGAGATGCTGGGGCAGCCTCAGAGCCACGGCCGTCCACGGCGGGAGACAGCCCTGCTGCTGCCCCTCCGCCTGTGCATGTGGGTCTGTGGGCATCTGTGTGTGCTGGGGCAGGCCCAACTGTGTTAGGACCAGGTCCCATAACAGCCTGCCTGCTTACCGTCCACTCCCATCTCCAGGGAAAGCAAGGGAGCTCAGGGTCCTAGGACCTAACCTCAGCGCTCACCCCCACCAGCACCGCAGTCACCAGGACTCTGTGACTCAGTTTATCCCACGTGACAGCCAGCTGGGATTCCCAGGGCATCAAAGGCCCATCAGCCTCCTGTGAACTTCTGGGGTGGGCCTGGCCTTGGGACGCGGGTGCAGGGGCCTCTCCTCATTGCCCCTGTGGCGCCCACAGCCAGTGCCCGAGCCTGCTGCACCCCGACCCGACAGAGGGAGCAAGCGGCTCGGCTACCTCAGCCACGTAGCTGATGGCGTCCTTCAGGTTCAGCTCGTGGAAGACATTCAGGATCCGGTCTCGAGACTTCTGGGCCGACCGTCTCATGAGGACCCTGCTGAGGAACTTTCTGTCGAAGTGGGACCACCTGTAGGGACAGACCTCAGGTGTGAGTCTCAGGCGACAGGCGCCCTGGAGCCCAGACCGTGGCCGGCCACTTCTCTCCTGAATTTTATTTGCTGTAACGACCCTGCAGGCGCATTTAAAATGAGGGAAGCAGCCCCTGCCACGCGCCCAGGCCATCGTTCTCCCGCCTGTCCTGTTGGATGGAGGCCATTGGATGCACGTGAAACTGCATTCCGCTTTCCAGCGGCCGCCGCCTCCAGAGGGTGGCTCAGGAGAGGGTGGGCATCAGGCCTGGTCGGGCAAGGGGGCTCCAGCCACGTGGGGGGCACTTTTCAGCTGCACAGGAGGAAAGGCAGGGGCGGACAGACGTCCTGAGCCCTTAGACTTGCGAGAGCCAAGCTGACCAGAGTGAGGTTTTTTAGCCTAACAGAATTAGAGTATTTGCCGGTTATCCGGATCAGAAGGGATGGTGGCCTGACTGGACGTAGAGGAACCTTTGGGGCACAAGAAGGTGATGCCTGTCACTCTTGAACATGGGCGCAGCCGCCAGAGCTGCCCCTCAGGGCAGAGGGTGGGCCCCGGTGAGCTTGTGTGCTCACACCCGGGCAGGCCCCGTGGCAGCAATAGCAGCTCTCCTGTACAGGTTGAGTTTCAGCCACACCAGGAAGTCAAAGCTAACTGAGGCCTTCTGAGACCCCTGGGATGGCCCCTGGGCGGCCAAGGAGTCGGGTACTGGGTACCTGGAGCAGAGTCACTGTGGCCACAGAGAACCGCAGCTGAGCTTCGTGAAGCCACATGGCCACACCTCCCAGTGCCTCCACCCCCACCAAACACAGACCACTCAGAAAATAGGAACCCAGGGCAAATTGTATGTGCTACTTACTGGGTTTATTATAAGTGTCAAATGTATTTTATAATAAAACATAGGTGATTTCAGCTTAATGGACAAAATCTTTTTTTATTTTGAGACGAAGTCTCGCTCTGTCACCAGGCATGAGTGCGATGGCACAATCTCAGCTCACCACAGCCTCCACCTCCCGGGTTCAAGTGATTCTTGTGCCTCAGCCTCCTAAGTAGCTGGGACTACAGGCACCCGCCACCACCCATGGCTAATGTTTGTAGTTGTAGTAGAGACGGGGTTTCACCATGTTGGCCAGGCGTTTCTCCAACTCCTGACCTCAAGTGATCTGCCTGCCCCAGTCTCCCAAAGTGCTGGGATTACAGGCTTGAGCCCCGCCAGACAAAATCGTTTTAAATGTTGACTGATACTAACCCTATTTATGACTTGGAGGAAATAATCTATTTTCCTGACTTTCACTTCCTACATAACTTAACAATCTGGAATTAATTGGGCCACGTGAGAGGGCGTCTCTATTCCCTAGAAGGAGCACAGGGAATTCAGCTTCCATCCCCTCGCTCGGTGGCCCCGACTGCTGCCGCCAACTCCTTTCGGCAGCACCTGTGTGTCTGGGGGCACACCTGGCACCTGGCCTCACGGGGCACCTGTGTGTCTGGGGGCACACCTGGCACCTGGCCTCACGGGGCACCTGTGTGTCTGGGGGCACACCTGGCACCTGGCCTCACGGGGCACCTGTGTGTCTAGGGGCACACCTGGCACCTGGCCTCATGGGGCACCAGAGCCCTGACCAACCCTGGACTCAGACAGCTACGCATGTGGCTTCCAGCTCTTCTAAGTGGAGGATGTTCCCAGAAGCCGAGCTGTGTGGCACAGCCAGGGAAGTCCCAGTCACTTACTTGTCTCTGAGATAATTGTGCCCTATCTGTCCCGATATGTCCTCGATGGCCGAGAGGATGTGGTCGAAAGCCTTTCAAGAGAAGAAAGATGGGAGCGTCTTGGGGCGGCCAACCGGGGAACATGACGTGCCCCCCTCCCTTCCCGGCCCAGCCCCGAGGAACCCACCAGCCCCACTCACGAATCCCCCAGCCCCAGACGCAGCCTCCCCTCCCCTCCCGGCCCAGCCCTGAGGAACATGCGGTGCCCCTCGCCATCCCCCGAGCCCCGGACGTACGCGGCCGTGCAGCTTCTCGTTGAGCCGGGGTTCCCGGTGCTCACTCCTCTTCACCTTCAGCCACTGCACCAGGGGCTTGATGGTCAGGCCCTGGAGGACGGGGTCTCGTGATCCTGGTGCCAGGCAGCCCCCCACATCCTGCTGACCCCACTGGGTGCACCACACAGAGCTGCCTGCCCCGGGGCTCGCAGATGCCCTCCCTGCTCTCCGGGCGCCCAGCAACCTGCGCCCCTGCTTTGCAGAGGAGGAAGCAGCAGCCGGGGCCTCATCCACCAGCGAAGGCTCGGGAAGAGCGTTTTTAGGACAATTATGCTTCCTCCCCAGTGGGGCCACGTGAAAACCTACAAAACGGCTCCCAGTTACTAAAATTATAAAACCCAATTAGGGTCTGGAGCCTGGAAATGCTCGTCCTGAAGTGCAGGATGGGCCCAGACGCCGCTTGCGGGCCGGGCCGAGACCCCAGGGCTGGCTGGGCCGGGCCTCACCTGGAAGATGACAGTGAAGAACACTACGATGATGGTAGTGCTGACAAACAGGTTCTTCTCCTTGACCTTCTCTCCATCCAGAAGCACCACCAGGGCAAAGGCCACGGCCCCGCGCAGACCCCCATAGGACAGGACCACCTGGTCAATAGGCTCCAGCTGCACCATGCGGTAGCGGTTGAGGAGCCAGGTCTGCAGGACCACACCTGTGGGGGGATCACACCTGTGGATGGGACCACACCTGTGGGGGATCACACCTGTGGATGGACCACACCTGTGGGGGGATCACACCTGTGGATGGGACCACGCTTGTGGGCAGGACCATGCCTGTGGACGGGACCACGCCTGTGGGCGGGACCACGCCTGTGGACGGGGATCACACCTATGGATGGGACCACACCTGTGGACGGGACCACACCTGTGGATGGGGTGGCACTCAGCTCCCCAGCCGCCCTCCCAGCTGCGGGACCCCAGCCCGTCTGGGACAGCGTCTTGGTGGCCAAGCGTGTGCCGACGAAGAACAGTGGCAACCCTAGATACGGCGTCCCCATGCCACGTCCCTTGTCACCATGCACCCGGAGCCACACGCTGCCTGGTGTCTCCCCCACACGCTCCGTGCATCACACACACGGGTGCTGGGGGATGGGGCTGGGCGGGGGCAGGGCCGTCTTGCCTCCTGTTCCATCTCCCAAGCCACTGACCCTGTCTTGAGGCACATCCAGGGTGAGTCAGTGGGAAACCAAGTGGTTTCCCTTGGGGTTCCAGAGCCTTCCACCCCAGCCCCGAGGCCACCACCATTGGTCCTCCTCTGCCTCGTGTGGGGCTGCGCCTCCATCTCACTGGGCCCAGTGGAAAGCCTGCACCTTCCCGGAGATGGTGCCGGCCCATCCGTGGTCCCACGGCCGCAACCCAGCCCCGCCTCACCGATGGCCCGGTACACGGAGATGAAGACCAGCGTCAGGAGCACGAAGGCCGTGTTCCAGGTCCAGATGAACGGGTTCACGGCCGAGATACCCAGGAACATGAAGATGATGGTCTCAGCACCGCTGGCCAGCATCTTCATGGTGTAGCGCACGGTGGTGGCCGACTGCTCCGAGATGTTGGCCTTCACGTACTTCTGACAGCAGATGCCACAGAAGGTGATGCTGCAGGGACAGACGCGCTTCAGGACATGGCCACCTGGCCCGGCGCCCCAGGCCCCTGCATCCGCCCAGCCCCCCACAGCCTGGCGCCTGCAGGCAGTCCCAGTCGTCTGGTTACAGGGGGGCCTCTCCCTCCCGAGCCAGGCTGGGCCGCCAGGGTTCCTGCCCACGGCTCTGCGGGGCCACAGGCGGCTGTCATCATCATGCAGATATGGGCACCAGGGCTGCCTGCCAGCAGGGATGGCAACAAAGGGTTCCAAAGTCCCTCACCGCCTGACCTGTCTCAGGGTGGGTACTGCTGTCAGCCCACGGACAATTCAGTGGAAACGCCAACTCCTTATTTTAAAATTTAAATAAACCAAATTCTTCGCCCCACACTGAACTCCCAGTCAGCTTGGGAGCACCCACAGAGCGGGCGAGACGACAGACGGAGGGCAGGGCAGGCCTTCCACTTCCCCTTGCTGGGGCTCATGGGGAACTTGGTGATGCGGAGCCTGGGGCTCCTGCCATGCACACCCCCCGTGTCCAAGCAGCTGGCACTGCCCTCCGCACCTGGGTCCCCGTGGCTGGCACCGCCCTCCGCACCTGGATCCCCATGGCTGGCACCGCCCTCCGAGCCTGGGTCCCCGTGGCTGGCACCGCCCTCCGCGCCTGGGTCCCTGTGGCTGGCACCGCCCTCCGAGCCTGGGTCCCCGTGGCTGGCTCGCCCCGCCGGGCCCAGGAGGGCGTGGAGAAGCTCGCGTGTGGGGGAGGGACTCACGCGAGGATGGCCGACAGTGACAGCATCTCAGACGTCAGGTAGGACAGGTAGGAGATGACGAACACGAAACCGGGCTCGATGATGCGCACGTGCTTGGTGAAGCGCGTCACCAGCGACAGCAGGAAGGCGAAGACCACCCCCACCAGCGTGCCCCCCAGGCTCACCACGAAGAAGGACACTGGGGAGAGGATGCCCTTTGTGGCCGTGTTGGCCTTCCGGGCCCTTCCTCGCCAGGGGCCGCCTGGTGACTGCGCGGAAGTGCTGGGAGCCCGGGAAAGGGGGTGGGTTCCTCACTCTCCTGGAGACTGGGCCTGGTCTCAGCACCTCTCAGGGGAGGGGACCCTCCTGTGCCCCCGGGAGCCTGGCCCCAGGCCCCATCCGGCCGTCTCTCCCAGGGAGACCTGGCTGCCCTCATCCCTGTTCCGGGAAACACCCAGGAACCCCCAGGACTGTTTCAAATCGTGTGTGAATCGCTCTGGAAGGGGACGTGACATGGACAGAGGGCCCAGTGCAGCAGCTTTGAGTGCAAAGCTTTTCTCTGCATGGGCTGCGGGCCAGGTGTGGAGAGAAGAGAGTCGGCCCCAGAGGAGACACAGCCGCCCACTCCCCCGACCCACGGCTACACACCTATGCCTTTCACGCAGTCCACGCCAGTCACATTGTCACCTCCCAGCGCCACGAAAGATTCAAACACATTGTACAGGACCTGCGGGGACAGAGACGGGCAGGGCGTTGGGTGGTCCTTGGTCAGCGCCACCCCCTCTCCGGGGCCTGGGCCTCCCCAGACATGGCCTGAGTGTGGAGCCCACGGCACCCGAGGCCGTTGGAAGGAAAATCATCACAGGGCAATGGCCCCCAAAGGGGAGAAGGCCAGAGCCCAGAGCCCAGAGGCCAGGAGGACACAGGGGGCAAAAGACTGTTCTGGAGGGGACTAGAAGCTTCGGGAGCAAAGCTGGCCTCTTCCTATCCTCTGCAAAACAGGGGCAGCCGCAAAGCTCACCTGCCATTCGAATTCTGAGTCTCATTTACGGAGACAAACCCAGGGTTTCAGTTTGAGTGACTTCACTGCTGTGCTGGTTCTAGCCCCTGCTGTCTTCGCGTGTTTTTAAACCTTAGCCCAGCAAGACCCGGAGATAAAATGCGGGGAAACCTTATCCACACCCTGGGCTCCACGCCGAGCAAAGCGACGATGCAGGTGGGACCTGCCGGGGGCCGTCCTGGGTGGGCCGAGGCCCCTGGGGAGAACCTGGCTGAGCCCAGCTCTGTGTCTCTGGCTCTGGTCAAGGTGGGAGAGGACCCTGAGGCAGGCGTGTAAGTTGTGTTTGCAAATGCAGGGTGGGGCGGGGGGTGCCCATGAGGGTCCCGGGGTCTCCTGGGGCCTTCTCGGAGCTGGGCTTTTTAATGAAAATCCAGCTGGGAGGGAAGACAACCTCTTGGGAGACTTACTTCTACAGGGACGGGAGCTGCAGGGCTGCGGGGCACACAAGGCTTTGTATTCCTTGTGCGATTAAGTCCCACTTCCCAGATTCCCCTGAGGATATCTTTGCAATCTGGTGTGTGACACCCACAGGACTTTCCTCTTCCCAGAACCCTAAGGGAACATGAGAAGCTGCCGGGTTTCTTAGAGAAGCCGCAGGCACTTTTAGAGGGGAGAGGAAACTGACCACATGCTTCCTTCCGGCTGTGCCTGCAGGGTCCTCGGGGCTGGGGGAGGACGGGCAGGGGCGACGCGGGGCTGGGGCAGTGTGGGGGCTGCGGTGGCGCCAGGGCCGGGCTCAGGGCTGGCCTCACTGACGGTTCCTAAGAGGTCTGCTCTGCACGTGCCCCTCTGGTCGCCCCATGACTCACTTCCGGGAGGCAGTGGCCGCATTTGATGGGATTGGCTTTGAAACGTCACAATTGCCACTGTGAAGTGGCAACCGTGTTCCTCAGGGTTCCTGAATCTTCTCCTGGCCTTGCTGAGCGCTGACGTGGCCTTTGGGCCTCTGTGAAGGCACCATCCATCCCCCCCACCCACCCACAGAGCCTGGCAAGCTCCTGGAACGCCGTCTCCTCGAGGGACCACACACCCTCCGTGCTCTGCCGTCAGCACCAGCTGTTTCCCTCCCTTCACCTCTGTCGTGGGCCAGATTGTGCCCCTGAAATTCCCACATTAAACTCCCCAGGACCTGGGCATGTGAGTGTTAAAGAGGGGAGTACGGCACAGTGAGGTCACCGGGGTGGACCCTGATCCAATCGGACCCATGTCCCTGTAAGAGGAGGAGATTAGGGCACATTCGCACAGGGACAGCCATGTGAGGACACAGGAAGGCACCGTCTTCAAGCCCAGGACCAGGGTCCCACAGGAGCCCACTGCGCTGACACCGTGATCCAGAACGGTGCAAGAATAAATGTCGTCCAAGGCACCAGACCTGTGGTACTTTGTTAGGCAGCCCTGGCAGATTACACGGTTCCTGTGGGATTTTGTTGTTTGCTTATGCATGTATTTATTTTATTGGAGATGGAGTCTCACTGTGTCGCCCAGGCTGCAGTGCAGTGGCGTGATCTCCACTCACTGCAACCTCCGCCTCCTAGTTTCAGGCGATTCTCCTGTCTCAGCCTCCTGAGTAGCTGGGATTATAGGCACCTGCCACCACCCCTGGCTAAGTTCTGTATTTTTAGTAGAGATGGGGTTTCACCATGTTGGCCAGGCTGGTCTCGAACTGCTGACCTCAGGTGATCCACCTGCCTCAGCCTCCCACAGTGCTGGGATTACAGGCGTGAGCCACTGTGCCTGGTCATTCACGTATTTTTTAGGAACTCAGGAATGGGTGGCAGTAACTATGGGTCCAAAGTCACAGACGCTCTGGGGACCAGGAGGGTGGGATTTCAACAGCAGCATCATTAACCCTGAAGCTATGGAGTGGGCAGGCCAGGCCTAGGAACTGAAAGCCCAAAGAAGCCTGGCGAAAGCCGCCTGTGGTTCTGAGCTGGGAGGAGGGAGGTGGAGGGATGGGACGCCCCCGGGAGGGGAGTTTGGGGACAGAGTTCCACACCCTCTTTGCTGACTGACTGATGAGGGGTGAGACGGGGCCTAGGCCTCCCACGGCTTGGCTGCTGTGGAGCAGTGGTTCTGTTGCTCACCACGGTGACTGCGTCATTCAGCAGCGACTCCCCGAAGACGATGATGAACAGGACCTCGTTGACGTGGACCTCCTCAAACACAGCCAGGACGGCCACCGGGTCCACAGCAGCAATGAGGCTGCCAAAGAGGAGGAAGTCCAGCAGCCCGATCTTCAGGTCGCCTGGAAGACAAGCCGGGCCGTGGGGCAGCTGCAGGACCCGCCACCAGAGAAGGAGGGCCCTGGGGAGAGGCTCGGTCGGGGGTCTGAGCCTGTCTGGCTGGCGCTGGTGGCATGAGGAGCTGGGTCAGCCTCCTGCATCCCTCCCACAGGCCCCAGCGCCCTCCAGGGAAGGCTGGTGTCTTCCTAGGGGGCCTATCCCATCTGAGCAAGACAGACAGACAGACAGACCAACCCTGGCCCTCTCCTTCGTATTTGGGTGGATGGGGGCCTCAGCTGGCACAGCGCAGCCTAAAGAGAATCAAGCCCCTCCCGCTGCAACACCAGGGTTCCCAGCCCAGCAGTGAAGGCGTCTGAGGCAGGTGGGTGCAGGGGGACTGCATGCCGGGGAGGACGGGGGCCCATCACCTGGAGTGACGTCCCAGGAGGAGCAAGTGGGGCTGACCTAGGACAGGCCTGGAGCTGGGACACACAGCACCGTGGGGCACAGCCAGGGAGGGGCAGGTGGGAGGGCTGTTGGGGATGTGGGGGAAGACTGTGGGGATGAGCAGGGCTGCGGTGGGAGCAAGGGACCTGAAAGACATGGGTCCATGTGGTCCCCAGCTCCCGGCTGGCTTCCCTCCCTGCATCTGCCTGTGGGCTCTGGTGCACCTGCCTGTGGGCTCTGGTGCCCCTCACTGGGGAGGTTTTACTGAAATGCAGCCTCATCCTTCACAAGTCTTTGCCATTCAACCCAGGGTTCAGGCCTCATGGAGGCCATGTGGAGGTGCCAGGCTCCAGGGGACCCTCAGGGAACTGAGTGTGGCCGCATGGCCCCGAGAGCCTGCCCTCGTTCACGGCCGCAGGGCTCAGAGGACACTGGGCCTCTCTGCTGCCTTCCCGGCCGTGAGGGTCCAGGGACCAGGAGACGTGAGGGTGTGGGAGAGGCCACCCAGGGAGGGGCTGCCCCCAATGAGCCCCCCGCCCACACACAGCTTCTGCCTCTCTGCTGGGCTGGAGTGGAACCCACCACCCCTCTGGCCTGAGGCTCGGGCTTGTGGGGGGTTTGTCCCTGGAGCCAGACGGGCCCCAGGAGACAGCAGAGAGCAGCCTGACCAGGGGTTTCTTTGCTAGCGCCTGGGTGGGGACAGATTGGGGTCGTCTCTGCGGTGACTAAACCCCGAGTTTGCTGTGAGCTCCTAAGCGCCGGCAGCCTCTGGCCAGCATCACAACACCCCGAGGAAGTGACAGATGCCAGAAGAACCAGCGTTCGGGGAGTTAAAGTCTTCGCGTTGGAATGGGAACCACACAAGCCTTCTCCACCTCCACGCTCAGGCTTCAGGATGCGAATCCCCTTCAAGGTCATCTTTAAACTCAGCCTCCTGGCTCTGCCACCCCCAGGGCACTGATGGCCCTGGTGGATGTCCTGGGACTCCAAGCAGGCAGGGGTCCTGGGGTCAGCTGCGTTCAAACTCCCCGGCCAGCAGCCTTCCCGTCTGGGCAGTTGCCCATGTGCTGGCCATGCCAGGAGGGTTCATGCCACCAGACTGTGTGTTCCAGGCCTCTCTCCACCATGTGCTTTGCCTGTGCAAGGGCCTCTGATGCCTGAAGCTCCCGTAGGGCCTGTCCCCATGCTGCCCGGACAGCCCCCAGGCCAGCACTGCCATGTCGACCCTTTCCCGTGGGGCACATCTGGCCTTGAGACGCTCCACAGGGCTTGGTCAGTCGCAGCCTCCCAGCTCTCTAGGACTCCCAGGAATGGGACGGACCTGCCGGCCATGGGCATCTCTGTTCCAGGACCTCAAGCAGCACCCAGCTTTGACCACCTGGGCCCCGAGGCTGAGCGCAGGCCTCCAGCATCCATGTCACCTGGGGAGCGGCCTCCCTCGAGAGGGCACAGTGATGGCCGGGACACGTGTTTCCCACAAGCAGCGCTGTTGGAGGACAGTGGAGCCCAGTGCGGCGAGGGGCAGGGGTGGGCCAGGGCCGACGTCCTGGTGTTGCGAGTCCTCCAGGCTTCATGGTGCAGGCGCAGCAAGGACGTCCTCCTCCAGGCTCGGCCAGTCGCACTGAGGACATTCTGCTTCGTACAAGGGAAATCCGGCAGTGTCTGGCCAGTGCTAGGCGGGGACCATCGGGACCAGCAGCCACGGAGCCATGGAGTGTGCCTGGCTCTCAAAGGAGTGGCCCTGACGGCCAGACTGGTCAAAGGCTACTCCGTCCCACACTCGACACGGCTGGGAGGAAGCGCTTGGCTGGGATCTCATGGGCGAGGGGCCATCTGGCAAGGTAGGCATGACCCTCGAGGGGCCGCAGGTCCAGGAGTCTGCTACAACCCCTGAGGCTTTCCCTTGGGTCCGGTGGCGAGGGCGGCTGCCCTGTCTGAGGTGTGTCCTGACACCTATGGCATTGCCCACATGACGGGTGACACCCACAGCGCCGGCCCGAGCCTGCCATCCATGAGCCTGTCTGCACCCTCGGCAGCTTTCCCTGGGCTGCGCCTGGTGGGTGATGCCGGATGGCAAGGGCTCCAGGGAGGAGTGAGAAGGCCCCAGGGGACCACATGCTGGGGAGGGGTGGCCCCAACCCGGGAGCTCCTCTTTCTCCACTGTGGTCTCAGGTTTCAGCCCCTTGATTCCCATGGAGAGGCCGGGCCATGCTCTCCCTTGAACCAGACGGAAAATTGGCAATTCTTGTGAGTCCGGTTCAGCTGGTGGACATGTTTGAGGCTGAATTCTCCAGACAGGAGGGGAGGCCAGATGAGGGCAGCAGGTACCGGAGGCCTGTGCTCAGCTGTGGGGCCCAGCTGGTCAAAGCTGTAGCATCTCCGGCAGCAGCGGCGGGCATCAGGGCTGCACCACACCTGGCATATCGGGAGGTTCCAGCCATGCATGATCCGGCTCCAGGGTGGGAGGCGGTGCCTGAGAGACAAAGCACCCAAGACCAAAACCACACAGGCCGCTGTGGCTCCAGATATGGCTGCAGCCACATGGGTGCAGTGGTAGCCGAGCGGCTCCGGCACACAGGCTAGGAGGAACGATGCCCGATACACCAGGCTCTGCAGTCCTCCTCGTCTCCCTGGGACCTGGAGGCCGGTGAGTGTGGACGGACCCCGACCTCTGGCCAGTTGAGAGGCAGCCCCCAGCCACCTACAGCCCCCCAGACGAGCTGCTGAGATGGGAACGCCTCCCCAAGCAGAAAGTGTGCTGGGGGCTGGGGACGCGCAAGGGACCGGCCTCGGCCACGAGGGCCTATGGGGCTGCCAGTCACATTTCTCCCCCGACACTTACCGCCTGGAGGCCTGGGTGCGGCACCTCGACCTCTCTGAGCTGAGTCAGCCCGGCCCCTCCCGGGCCCCACCCTGAGCCCTGGCCGGGGCAGCGGCGGTGCAGACTCACCCATGAGCCCGCTGAGGAACACGCCATAGAGCGACAGGCCGGTGGTGGCCGCGTTCCACACGGTGCCCACGACAGCGTACAGCAGGATGGTGCCCAGGTTGCCAAAGAAGAGTCGGTTGGGCATGAAGTAGCCGGCGTCCAGCACAATGGGAGGCAGCAGGTAGAAGAAGAAGACGGTGGGCGTCAGTGTGAAGGACGCGATGTGGTCGGCCGCCCAGACGATGCCGCCCAGCACCAGGCCCAGCACGATGAGCAGGGCGCTCTCGGGAACCACGCTGGTGACCTTGTGGGACAGGTGGAACCCTGCGGGGGAGGGAGGGAGGTCAGGGCTGGGCTGCAGGGGAGAGAGGGAGGTCAGGGCTGGGCTGCGGGGGAGGGGAGGGAGGTGTGGGGACCCGTGGGGGAGGGGAGGAACGTTGGGGCAGGGCCTGTCGGGGAGGGGAGGGGAGGGAGGTCGGGGGGACTTGTGGGGGAAGGGAGAAAGCTGGGGGGGACCCACAGGGGAGGGGAGGGAAGTCGGGGTGGGGCCTCAGGAGAGGGCAGGGAGGTGGCGGGAACCCGCGGCGGAGGGGAGGGAGATGGGGGCACCTGCAGGGGAGGGGAGGGAGGTCAGGGGGGACCTGTGGGGGAAGGCAGGGAGGTGGAGGAAACCCACGGGTGAGGGAAGGGAGGTCAGGGCAGGGCCCTCGGGGCAGGGGAGGGAGGTCCAGGTGACCAGGTCCCACGGGGCTCAGAGCTGCAGGCCCCCCCGACTTTTCAGGGAGCCCAAGAGGGCTGGGAAGGAGGAGGCTACAGGGGCAGTTGCTGGCGCCCCCAGAAGGGAGTCCGTTGGAGGAGGGTGCGGGTGCTACGGGGTGGAGGCCTGTGCTGGGTGGACGGTGGGGGCCTCTGAACTGCCGTCCCCCCGCCCGGCTGGTTCTGGTCCCCCTGGGTCCCTGATTCGCTCTGTGCCTTGTGCCTCGGTGACCAAGGTCTGAGCTCACGCTGACTGTCCCTGAGGTGGCCAGAGTCTGCTCCCACTTGAGGCTGGTGTTTCAGACCCCTCCGGAGGTTGTCACCTGTCACCCCCTCTCCTCGTGCCCCCTCTCCTGGGATCACAGCCCCTGGGTGGGGCCTTCTAGGAAGGGTCTCTGGGTCCCACCAATGACGACCTACTCCACTCCCCACAGGTGAGCTTGAGGGTGGACAGCAGGCCCTGGGGACCCCCCATGGAGCCAACGTGCTTCACCCCGTCCCCCAGCACCATCGCCCCTGCCAGGACCTCGGAGTTAGAGGCTCTGCCCTGCCCTGTGGGTGGGGGTGCAGGCACCTATCTGGGCCACATCTCCTGTGTTTTAATTGGACTCAGAAAAAAAAAGGGTGATGAGAATTCCTGCGCTCGGCCTGATTTCAAAATAGTGGGAAGGCTGACAAATGAGGTGTGTCCTCCGGCTTAGGTGATGTAAGGGATAATGAGCTTCTTCATTCCCTCAGCTGCTGGTTATTAAGTCTTCCTTGAAATTTAAAGAAAAGTTGTCTCCTGAGATGGCCGAGACCCCATTTAAGCACAGAGCAGTGGGAACAGGGAGGCTCCCTCGCAGACCACCTGCCTCCGAAGAACGTGTCAGCACAGCTGGAGGCAGCGGCCGTGTCCCCCCCTTCCCGACTGCGTGGCCCGGACGAGCTCGGCCCTCCCTGCCTGTTTTTCCCCTTGTAATTATGGAGTTCTTGCGGGGCCAGGTGCTGGCCCAGAGGAGGGAGCTGCTGTTTTGGATTTGCTGTCCCTTCCCCGTAGATGGTCTTACACCAAATACCACAGGCGGCATGGGCCCCTCTGGGGAGGGTGGCAGGCACAAGCCCCACACCTGTCCAGCCACCAGCACTGCACTGCGGTCTCCCAACCCCGTCCCAAGGACAGCAGCTCTGCCTGCTGCTCCAGATTCCAAAACACCAGCTCTGGGAGGCATCAGGGTTCAGAGGTCCCTGCTTTCAGGATCGGAGGTCCTGCTGTGGACCCCTGTCCCCACCATGTGCCCCACAGGCTCTCTGAGGCCCCCGATGGCCCTAACGCGTGCCCCGACAGCCCACTCCTCAGCAGCACCCTCCCCAGATCTGGGCTCACGGGGCTGGCAGCCCAGCAGGAAAACTGGGGCCCTTCTCCTCCTCTGGGCTCCACGGCCTGGTCCCTGTGGTGGCCAAAGACAGACCTGGCCTCACAGAGCTTTTGGGAAGAGACATGGGTGGCACCTTCCAGGCCTGCGAGAGGAAGTCTGTGGCCTCTGCTCAGGGCAGCCTGGGGCCCTCTCCACACCCGGAACTCAGCAGGTCCTAGGCTGGCCTGGGAATCTGCACACTAAGGGCTCCGAGGCCTTTGGGAGTCCTGCTGGGGGGTCCCTGTGGTGCAGGAAGGCCTGGGGCAGGTGTTCCCACATCTGCAGCCTCCTGATTTCTTTATTAATGTCCAGAGAGAAGTGGAGTTTACCACCTTCTGTTCCTTCCTGAGGGTTGTAAATCCTGGCCTTGGTATCCCGAGCTGTGTTAGGAAGACCAGGGTGGTCTATGCCCAGTGCCAGCGCCTGCCCACCCACAGGCCAGCCTGTGCCTCTCACATCTGTCTTTGGTGACGTCGTCACCTCCACTGCTGCCCCACGAGTGCCTAGCAAAGCCTGGCACAGCCGTGGTGATGGTGACCCCTGGAGGCTGCCCAGCCCCTGGCGAGACCCACCCAGGCCGCTGTTTTCTACACGACGCACATTTTTTGCCTCTGCCCACGTCCCAGGCTGGCTCCTGTAGGGGTAACCGGCTCACCTGTCCTCCCCTTTCCAGGGTCACAAGACCCAGGAGATGGTGTTTGTCCAATAGGGCTTGTGGAGCAGCCAGTGGGGCACTTGTGGCCCCTCAGTGCCCGCCGGCATGTGGGCCGCTTTGAGGATAAAATCCAGTGACCACAGAGACCGTGCACCCCCAGGTGGGGGCACCGTGGCCGAAGGTCAGACCTGGGAAGCAGCAGGAGCCTCGGAGCTCCAGGACACACTCGCCCTTGGTGGCTGCAAACACTTGGCCCAGGGCCTTTTTTTTCAGGGCTTGGGTCTTTTAGCCACAGTCTTTCAAAATTAGATTCACAGCGATCACCACCATTGTGAAGCTACCCGAGACAACTGCGGGGCCAGCAGGTCAGGGATGCAGGGACCAGCTTTGTCTTCAAAAACAACAACGCAACTCTGTGCCCTGGGGACTCACACCTGGGTGCTCCCGGCACCACTGCGGACCCTCCGCCACACTGCAGTGCGGCCGCTGGTTACGGTAAAAGCCTGTTAACTGGGACACGGGTGGGTGAGGGACAGGCTGGCTTCAGACCAAACACTCCTGCTCAGAAGTAAGCCCTGAAAATCCACAGAAAACATCCTCTGACCTTGGTAGTCACTGAGAAAATATACATACATACGCACAAACGCCGCGTAGGCGAGATGGCGGTGGTTTCCAACATTCTGCCATCCGGGGTTGGAAAGAGTGTTGGACACGCCTTTTCCCATGTGCTGCGCATCGGAGGGCAGCTCCTGTAGTCTTCAGGGTGTGTGCGTGTTGAGTTGGGAGCTCACCTGTGTCCCTCTGCATGGGACGTGCCGGTCCCACCTGCCCACGGGGGAGGAGCCGCACCCATTCCCACCGTCCAGGCAGGCGTGAGCCGCATCTCCTGAGAGGCCCAGCCTAACAGCCTCTGACAACCTGTGGGTGACGCGTGAGCAACCCCCTGTTCTGTGAATGAGTCCAGTTGACTTGCTCCCCTGCTGGGCACTGATCCTTCCTACCGACACGAGGTTCTTTGTCAGCTGGAAAATCCAGCCTTTGCTTATGGGGCCAGTGTGGATGGGGCCGGTATGGATGCGGCTGGTGTAGATAGGGCTGGTACGGACTGGGGTGGTGTGGATGGGGCCGGTGTGGACACCAGGCTGGTGTGGACTGGGGTGGTGTGGACACGGGGCTGGTGTAGACAGGGCCAGTGTGGACAGGGCTGGGGGCCAGTGTGGACACGGGGCCAGTGTGGACGGGGCTGATGTGGACAGGGCCAGTGTGGACGGGGCTGGTGTGTACACGGGTCCGGTGTGGACGGGGCTGGTGTGTACACGGGTCCGGTGTGGACGGGGCTGGTGTGTACACGGGTCCGGTGTGGACGGGGCCGGGCCCTGAGTCCGTCTGCCGCAGCCTGTGTGGCTTCCAAACAAGGGGACAAACCTGGAGACATGCAGGCCCTTAGGTAACTGATTGCCGAGGCTGGAGAGTCACAGCTAATTAAGCACACAATGGCTTGGCGGCCTGATGGTTACGACAGGGGACAGACGCTTTTAGTTCTAATTACAAACCCTGTGCCTGGAGGAGGAAGGGCCGGCGCTGGCAAACCGGACATTTCTGGAGTGGGCGCCGGAAAGGGCTTCTCTCTGGGCCCCGGGGGCGCTCAGGAAGGCCACAGCCGACGCATGTCACACCCCTCAGAGCACAGAGGGACGGCGCTTGGTTAGGCCCGGGGCCTCCGCTGCCTCCAAGGACCCTTCAAGGTGACAGAGATTCAGCCGAGTCCACAAAAATGCAACAGCGCAGTCAATCCTGTGGTTTTACTTTAACAGGAGCATGTCCCGGAGGGTTAAACTCTGCCTCCCCGAAACAGCCCGGCTGAGCGGGGGGGCAGCGAGGCCAGGAAGGCGGGCGGAAGCACAGGTACCCACTCTCCGGGGCACAAGCGGCCGGGGCGTTCCACAGGCAGGCGCAGACACATGCAGGAACACGTGCACGCACAGACTCGTAGAGACAGAGACGTGCAGGACGCACAGAGACACAGAGATGCACAGAGACCCACGCAGGGCCCACCCCATTCTCCTAGCAGAGCCGTGGGTCTGAGTTCTCCGCCACCCGCCCCTGCAGGTCCAGCGGAGCTCACCAGTGCACTCTGACCTCAGTTGACCTCAGTATCACTTTGCCCGCCTGCGGGGCACCGGCGAGGAATCCCGGTAAATGTGTCGGCCGTCAAGCCCAGGGCAGAGGTAAAGGTGCTCACGGCGTCCACCGTGCAGCCTGGCAGATGTGCCTGCGTGACCCCACGCGTCCCTGCCTGTGGGTGCGGTTCCCAGTGGGTGCTCGGTTGGTGTGGGACAGGGGAGCCGGCTCCCGGGGGGCTGGGCGGGGACCCCTTCTCCGAGCAAGGCCGGGCCTCGGGGCCGGGAAGCTGCTTCCTGCCAGATGAAGTTCACACAGCACCGAGAACAGCCCGTTCGGGATTGGGCTCTGCGCTCAAGTCACAAGGTGTTTTTAGACATTGTACATTTACAACACTCAGGCAAACCTAGTCGGGTTTTACATGGAAACATGAACATTGCCAGCGGTTCCCTAGAGAACCAGGAGATCCTTCAATTCCAAACCACCCTGAGCAACAGCGCTGGGGCAGAATGAAGGCAGCCTCAGAGCCAGCCGGCCTCTGTCCAGGACGCCGGGAAGACCCCACACCCCTTCCTCTCTGGGACCCAGCCGCTCCGCCCCCTCCGAGACAGCCCCGCCCCCTCCGAGACAGCCCCGCCCCCTCCGAGACAGCCCCGCCCCCTCTGAGACAGCTACGCCCCCTCTGAGACGGCCACGCCCCCTCTGAGACAGCCACGCCCCTCTGAGACGGCCCCGCCTCCTCTGAGACAGCCACGCCCCCTGTGAGACGGCCCCGCCCCCTCCGAGACGGCCCGGCCCCCCTTATTAGCAGCCTGAGAACAGATGAATACAGGCAGGTCCCAAGCTGCCCACAGCAGCGAAAAGACCTGGCTGCAGATCCCAGCTGCCACCATCTCAGGGCTTCGCTCAAAGCAGCAACAAGCCTCAGCCACCGGAGGCCCAGTGGCGCCTTCCAGGGACCACAGCGGAACACAGGCCCCAGCAAGACACCGGTCCCAACGTCCTGGGGCAACCCGAGTCACGAGACACGTGAAGAAGAGGGAATGTGGCCCAGCTCAAATCAGAGGAGAACTCAAGATGGTCAGACCCTGGAATCAGCAGACAAGGGCCTAAAACAGCTGCTCAAGGATAGAAAAGAAACGTCCTCATAATCACTTAAAAAGGACAAACCGCAGCGGTGCAGTGGAACAGGGCTTGGCACGTTTTTTCTTAAAGGCAGATTGTCAGTATTTCAGGTTCTTCGAGCTGCCAACAGGAGGATCGCTTCACAACCACTCACTACCACTGTGGCTGAAAGCACTGTAATGACACAGATGGGCGTCGAAAGCTGCCGTAACGACACAGACGGGTGTTCCAGTTAAACTTTGCAAAAACCAGTGGGCAGCCCACGGGCTGTAGTTTGCTGACACCTAAAATAGAACTTATTAAAGAGAACCAAGTGGAAACCCTAGAATCTCTGACATAAAAACTCAATGGATAGACTTACGAGCAGACAGAAATGACAGCAAAGAGAGTGAACTGGAAGACAGATCAATAGAAATCATCCAATCGGAAAAACAAGGAGAAAAAATACTTTTTAAAGTGACCGGAGCCTCGTTGGTCTGTGGGGCAAAATCAACAGCCTGTAGCCGCAGCACTCTGGGAGGCCAAGGCAGGAGGATCGCTTGAACCTAGGAGTTCAAGACCAGCCTAGGCAACATAGCAAAACCCCGTCTCAACAAAAAAATTTAAAAATTAGCTAAGCCTGGTGGTTTGTGCCCATAGTCCCAGCTACTCAGGGGGTGAGGCCAGAGGATCCATTGAGCCTGGGGGGGGTCGAGGCCACACTCCAGTCTGGGTGACAGACAGAGCGAAGTCCCATCCTCCCCAGAAAAAAGCCTAATGTATGTGTAGCTGGAGCTCTGGAAAGAAGGGAAAATGGGGCAGGGGAACCTTGAAGAACGAATGGTAGAAAATGTCCCAGTTTGTTGAAAGACACACATTTATAGGTTTGAGAAATTTTGCAAACCCCAAGCTATGCAAATATGGGGAAAATCATACCTATGGGCACGTCATAGTCAAACTGCTGAAAATCAAAAGCAAGCAGAGAATCCTGCAATGTGTATAATGTGTGTGTGAGTTACTAATAAAGAACTTTCTTCTTGTTCCATGAAATGGGCAAGAAAAGAAGACGTGTCCACTGGAAATCTCATCCACGGCAGTGGTTTCTCCTGAATCGGCGAATTGTCTGCGCGAGGCTGGGGCCTCTGGACAGACACCTGGGCTCCCAGAGCTCTTGGGGGGCTCCCATCTTCACCCGGTGCCTGGATTCTCAGGGTCCCACCCACCCCCACCTTCCTCACACTTCACCCTCTCTTCTGTCTTGCCCTGTAAAATCATTCATTTCAAAGTAGAAATTATGAAAAACCCTCTTGATCAATCACAGAAGTTTAGCACTCCCTGTGTTTTTGCCTTTGGTTTATCAACAACTAAACAAGGGAAGGGAACAAGCTTCTGTGGAAGCTTCCAGCAAGCGAGACAGTGTCCTACGTGAGGCGCCTGGGGAGGGAAGGTGCCAGAAGCCATCGCTGCGGGGCTTCCTCTGCTCCGAACCCCGGGGAACCCAAGGGGCACGCGTCTCCCCATGTTCTTGCAGCCCCCACATCCTGTGACCCACCCAGGAGGTGTGACCTGCCTTCCTTGCCTCAGGCTCCCCTCTGTAAAGTGAGGACACAGCCCCCCGGGGCTGCAGCGAGGGCCCAGGGCGGTAGACGTGCAGGGTCCAGGACTGGCTGAACCTTGAGCCGCTGCAGGGGCCATGGGATTTGGCCCTCAGGAGAGAACTCCGTGGGCCTCCTCTGGTGTGTCCGGTGGCAGCGGCCAGATCTCAGGCTCCCCAGGCTCACGGCCCCACTGGCTCCTCCTATTGCCCTTGGGTGAGGGCTCGGGGTGGGGACAGCAGACAAACCCTCAGCTGCTGGGCAGTGTCTCCCTCGGGGGCTGTGGGCACCAGGACCTGTACCCCTCAGAGCTGTGAGGCTACTGTCTCTAAATGCGGGGGCTGAAGGAGAAGGGGTGTTCGTGCCCAGCTCCTGGCCAGCCACCGACGTGGCCCCTGCTTGGGGGCCAGGCCAGAGTCTCAGAGGGCAGGGGTGCGGATGGTTGGGTGGCACACAGCGGGGGCTCACACCTCAGCTAGCAAAGTGGCTCCCAGACCCGATGCCTGTGCCTGGCAGAGCAGCAGACGCCTGCGGGGCACAGCGGCCATGTGGGCGCCACACGGAGCACAGCGCTGAGAAGCAGGGGCCAGCAGCAGCCACCCCTCCCCTGCTTTCCCTGCACAAAAGGGAAAAGGCCTCAGAATGGCATGGATGCAGTGACCCCTTTAATAGAATGAGGGGATGGCGGCCCCGGTGGCTGGAGACCTGGAAAATGAGAAACAGCAGCCTCCTCAGTTTTCAGCTTCAGAGGCTCTTAAGGGAGGGAGGCTGCTGTGGGAGGAGCATCTGGACATGTGCTGGGGGTGACCTTTGGAAGGGGCGGGGAGTGACCATGGTGGGGAGAGTGACTGTGGGGGGAGAGTGACTGGGGGGGATAGTGCCAGTGGGGGGTGTGGGGAGTGGCCATGGGCGGGAGAATGACTGGGGGGGTGGGGAGTGACCATGGCAGGGAGAGCGACTGGGGGGTGGGGAGCGACCATGGCGGGGAGAGTCACTTTGGGGGAGGTGGGGAGCGACCATGGTGGGGGGAAGAGAGTGACCATTATGGGGGGTGGGGAGAGTGGCCGTGTTGGGAGGGGAGTGACTACCATGGAGATGAAATGAATGTGAACCACTGAGGCAAAGGCATGAGGCCTCCTCACTTTGGGGTGGGGTTGGGGTGCAGGTGGAGCCTCTGAAAGGCTTCGAAGAGTTTGCAAATGCCCTGCAGGGGGGCAAGTTCGGGTCTTGCTGACCTTTCTCCCTTAGGAGAGGAACTCCAGCGGGGCTGTGCTCTCCGGGAAATTCTTTTGTGCAGGTCGACTGTGTGGGCAGGTTCCAAGCCTGCTAACTGCTCACGTGGCCACGGACACCACCACTATCAGGGAGCCATCCTCCTCTACCTGTCTATCCACCACTATCCTGCTCGCGAAGCCAGGACTTTGTCACGAGCTTCGCCTGGACGCAGGAGCAGGGGGCGGTTGGGAGGATTGATTCTTGATACTGATGCCACCTGGAGAGGACAAAGGTGGAAAGACACGCGAAAGGCACCTAGAACCGGGGGCCCGAGATGGGGGCTGGAGACGTGCGGGACTGACTGAGCTGCAGAAAAGGTGCCGGGGCACGCAGCACGGCCAGGGCAGCCCGCACAGGGCACATTCTTACGTGAGGTGTGCCCTGTGTCTCCGTCATTTGCCCCAAATGCAGGAGGGCCCAGGGTCCTCCCAAGGGCCCCCACACTGCTCCCTGTCCTGTGGGGCCGCCCCACCAAGTGAGGCACCACTCCAGAGCCCGGACAGCCGCAAACCAGAGCCAGACCCCGGGGGTTCCCCACCCTCCGGGCGCTGCTACCAGGGACCTGTCTGGCCACTTCCCAACAGGCTGTTTTAACCCGTGCAGATCTGGTTTCCTCATGGAAGGTGATAATCTTGACTTTTCTGGGCAGTTGTGAAGATTAAAAATCAGACTCCTTCAGAGAGAGTGGGTTGACTTTGTTCTCAAACCCGAGGAAAACGAAAGATAAGACGTGTTACTTATTATCCTTGTTTTTAAGTTTTCGGGTCAGGTCAGAAGGAGGGGTCCAGCTGCTTCTCTCTCTCTCTTTTTTTTTTTTTTTTTTTTTAAATAATGTCTGGCTCTATTGCCCAGGCTGGAGTGCAGGTATGCAGCCTCCACATCCCAGGTTCAAGTGATCCTCCTACCTCAGCCTCCCTAGTGGCTGGGACCACAGGCAAGCACCACCAGGCCTGGCTAATTTTTGTATTTTTTGTAGAGATGGGGTTTCACCATGTTGCCCAGCCTGGTCTCAAACTCCTGGGCTCATGTGATCCTCCAGCCTTGGCTTCCCAAAGTGCTGGGATTACAGGTTGAGCCACTGCACTCATCCTGGGGGGATCCAAAGACACTGGCATCCCATCCCCAACCCCAACACCCGAGTCCCCGCCCCACAGACACCCGAGTCCCCGCCCCGCAGACACCCGAATCCCCGCCCCGCAGACACCCGAGTCCCCGCCCCGCAGACACCCGAATCCCCGCCCCGCAGACACCCGAGTCCCCGCCCCGCAGACACCCGAATCCCCGCCCCGCAGACACCCGAGTCCCCGCCCCGCAGACACCCGAGTCCCCGCCCACACCCGAGTCCCCGCCCCGCAGACACCCGAGTCCCCGCCCACACCCGTGTGGCTGCAGTTCTCCTTCAGCTTCCTGGCGCCCGCCCCTCACACCAATGGAGCCAGGAGAAGGGGTGAGGGGTGCTCAGCCTCGGAGCCCAGCTGCGGAATCACAAGCAGCCCAGAGCGCGCCCGGGGATGGAGACACCGCAGGGAGACGCAGGCCTCAGCATCACCATCGCCCCCACGCGGTAAGGGCAAGGCCATTAGAGAGGAAGACCTCCCGGGAGTCAGACGTGACAGCTAAAGTTTAAAACTCAACAGAGGAGTTGAAAGAGGAGGTTAAGAATTTCTCTCGGGCCGGACGTGGCGGCTCACACCTGTGAACTCAGCACTTTGAGAGGCAGAGGCGGGAGAATAATTTGAGCCCAGGAGTTCGAGACCAACCTGGGCAACGTAGTGAGACCCCATCTCTACAAAATACCAAAACTAGCCAGGCATGGCTTGCCTGTGGTCCCAGCTACTTGGGAGGCTGAGGCAGGAGGATCACTTGAGCCTGGGACGTGGAGGCTGCTATGAGCTGAGATCACACCACTGCATTCCAACCTGGGTGACAGCTATGAGCTGAGATTGCACCACTGCATTCCAACCTGGGTGACAGAACCAGATCCCGTCTCAAAAAAAAAAAAAATTATCTCCAAAGATAGAGAAAAAAGACACATAAAGAAAATGTAGGGCCAGGCATGGTGGCTCACGCCTGTAATCCCAGCACTAGCACTTTGGGGGACTAATGGTGGGGTGGATCACTTGAGGCCAGGAGTTAAAGACCAGCCTGGGCAGCATGGTGAAACTGTCTCTACTAAAGTAAATTACAAAAATTAGCTGGGTACGGTGGCCCACGCCTGTAATCCCAGCTACTCAGGAGGCTGAGGCATAAAGAATCACTTGAAGCCAAGAGGTGGAGGTTGCAGTGAGTCGAGTGCATGCCACTGCACTGCAGCCTGGGCAACAGAGCTAGATGGAAGGAAGGAAGGAAGGAGGGAGGAAAAGAAGGGAGGAAGGGAGGAAGGGAGGAAGGGAGGGAGAGAGGAAGGAAGGGCTTGAGGGCAGAGTAGGCTGGACACATGTGGGCTGAATGTGGAACCCTGGAACTCAGGCGTGGGCAGAAGATGGAGAACCATGGACAGGAACCGCCACAGCCGTTCCCAGAACCAAGCTTGCGTTTCCAGACTCAGTGGCCCGCCAGGGACCTGGCACAGCAGGTGAAGTTAGCTACACCCCAAAGCACTTCAGGGAGTGAGGAGAATGGGGCGCGGGGAGGGGGAGGAGGCCCCCTGCAAAGCAGCAGGAACGAGGAAGGCCTCCGAGTCTTGCATGGACGCCAGAAGAAGCTGGCGCAGGGCCTGATGATTTGTAAGGGAAACCAGTTCCCGCGGCGTGAATCAAGCAAGGCAAAGGCATCTCAGAGGGGCTGTGGGGGCAGCTGGCATTGGCCCCCCTGCAGTCAGCGCTCAGCCGCACAGCACTCAGCTGGCTTCCCAGGGCCTGAGCAGGGATGGGGGAGGCTTCAGGAGAAGAGGGGCTCCGGCGATGTGGAGGAGAGTGTGTCGGGGAGACAGGTGCTGGGCTGGACAGGGGGAGCCGCTGGAGGTCTGGGGGCATTGGAAGCAGGCGGATCCCCAGGTGCTTGGGCCCCTTGCAGAGTGTAGCAGCTTGCTGGGAGCAGAGCCACTTGCTGGACGCTCAGAGAAGGCTGCCAAGAGCAGCAACAGAGAGCATGGTTCCCTCCAGGCACAGCCAGATGCTGTGTGGGGAAGCAAACATGGCCATACACTGCCACCGAGCTCTAAGGTGTTCGTGGTGGGAAGGCCAGACCCCGCGGGACACACCCCAAGAGCCGGCACCACGCTTGGTCCCGGCCTGGAGACAGGGGCCGGCGCAGTCAGGCTGTCTCCAAGCCCGGGGTGGAGACCTCATTGGGCTTTACTGTGGCGACCGCAGGGGAGCAGGGCCCAGGGGACAAGGTGGGCATAGACTGCTGTTTTCTTGAGTGAACCCTAGAACCACTTGATTTTTCATCTGACAAAGCTAACCGAGGAAAAGATGAGGCCCATGGATGCATGAGCTCTCTGCCTGGCAGGGGAACATGCCCAGTGCATTTTCAGGTATTTGCTGAGGGCCCGCTACCCACGGGCTGAACAGACTCAGCCGGGAAAGGCCCAGGCAGGCGTCCGTGGGTGCCATCTTCTGTGAGTCAATGGGTTCAGCTGCCTGGGGAATCCTACGGGGGGAAGGCAAGGGAAACGGAGGTGAAGGAGCCGTGGGAAAGGCCAGGGCTGCTGGGTGCAGGGGTGCGTGGGAAGACGCGCCAGCAGCACACGCAGCTTTCTCTGGGCACTGCTGTGCTCTGAGACCTCCCATGGCTCACACTGTCTCAAAGCTGTGCCTGGACACCTGCTGTCCCACCAGGTCTTCCCGTGTCTCCCCTGGCCTCAGCCCTTCTTCCTGTCTCTGCAGGTTCCACCCTGCATTCTTGTAACCTCCCATCACGATTCCCTCCAGCCTCATAATAAGGGGTCAGATACCTGCCCATCCACATGTGAGATCCTAAAATATCCAACACGCACCAGCAAAACTGTGAGCCACAAGGAGAGCACTGTGGTCCCACTGGCCTTGCTGGGCAGGGGCAAGAGTGTCTGACTGTTCTCGGATGGCAAGGCTGGCATTTAAGTGTACAAAAGACCTAAATGTAAAACACAGAACTATAAAATTTCTAGAAGATAGCATGGAAGAAAAGCTACATAACCTGGGGTTTGGTGATGAATTTTTCGATCAACACCAAAAGCATGAGCGATAAAAGAAAAAAATGATAAATCGGACTTTATTAAATTAAAAACTTTTTCTCTGCAAAAGAAGACATCTGCAAAACATGTATCTCCTAAAGAGTTTATAATTCAAAACACACAAAGGACTCTAAAAACTCAATAGGAAAAATAAACAACCCGCTGAGAAATGAGCCAAACATCTGGGCAGACCCCTCACCAAAGACAGGCAGACGGCAGATAAGCCCCTGAAATACGCACGGCAGCCCATGTCATGGTGGAGCCGCAAATTAAAACACACGGAGACACCATCACGCCCCCGTTAGCGTGGCTGAAACCCAGGACACGGATAGCACCGAAGGCCGGCGAGGATGTGGGGTCACAGGAGTGTGCCCTCAGCACTGCTGGGGGCACAGGGTGGTGCAGCCACTTGGAAGAAAGCACGGCAGTTTCCTACAAACCTAAGCAGGCCATGACCCAATGGTCAGGCCCACAGGATTGAAATCCTCCGTCCACACAAGAGCCTGCACATGGAGGTTTATAGCAGCTTTATTCATAATCACCAAAAAACCCTGGAAGCGACTGAGATGTCCTTCAGTAGGTGGATGGATCCAGATAGTGGAATCTCATTCAGTGCTAAGAAGAAATGAGCTGTCAAGCCATGAACAGATACGGAGGAAACACAGATGCAATGAATAAGTAAAAGAAGCCGCTTTCAGAAGGCTGCACGCTATAGGTTTCCAACTACATGACATTCTGGAAAAGGCACAACTATGGAGACAGTGGTTGCCACGGGTTGGGGGAGAGAGGGATGAACAGGCAGAGCACAGAGGATTTTTAGGGCCGTGAAGTTCTCTGGATGAGACTGTAATGCTGGATCCATGTCATTGTACCCGTGTCCAAACCCACAGAAGTGCAACACCAAGAATGAGCCCTAATGTAAACTGTGGACCTCAATTAATATAATGTATCAAGAGTGGCTGCATCATGACAAAGGTATCACACCAATGCCGCCTGTTAGCAGTAGGGGGGACTGGGGGAGGGAAGGGCTGGGGTGTGGCTAGAGGGAACGTTATACTATCAGCTCAATATTCTGTAAATCCACAACTTTACTAAGAAACTTAAGTCCATTCATTTTCTAAGAAAGGGCGTCCCCGAAGCTGTGGGGGGGGGCGCTCCTTTTGGGGTGGGCTGGAGAAGGCCAGGCTGAGGGGATGAGGACAGCATTCCAGGCAGAGAGTGTGTGCGGTGGGCAGGCGGAGCCCAGGCAGAGGCACCCCTGGAGGAAGGGCCAGGCGTGCAGAGGCCTGGCGGCCAGTCTCCTCTTGACCCACCTATCAATTCTGACTCCACGGTGCCGACACTACTGTCCAGCGTCACCAAGATCAGAGCAAATACCAGTCCCACTTTTCACTAGAAGATAAAAGGGGGAAAGGCGGTTACAGAGGTTTCCACTGCAGCAAAACCCAAGAGAGCGGAAACTGAGGCTGGAGAATTGCCTCCTGCAGCGACACTGAGACTTCGGAACCTGGACACCAGGAGGGTGAGGGAGGGGGGTGTGCACCTACTGTGGGCTGCGTGGTGTGGGCTGGGACCACTGAGACCCAGCTGCTGAGACTCCAGCAAACCACAAAGCCAGGGATGCTTCTGGAACACGACAGTGGCACTGGTTACAGCCGGGACGCAGCAGCCCCTTTGGGGTTTTGACTGGCAACATTTACCTCGGGCAGTGTCTGGGAGCTCCATTTTGTTGATGCTTTTTGGGGAGGAGAAAGGCTGGGAGGAAGGCTGGTGCATGGCACAGCCGCTGTGCCGGGACGCAGGTGCTAGATGGGCCCTCACACACGGGAGCCCCACCCCCTGCTCTAACAGAGCCCAAGTGCCCCCTAAAAGCATGTGGCCCCTCTGAGGATGCGGAGTGGGATGGGAGGAGAGCGCCAGGCGCACGAGTGATGCCCAGGGTCTGTGCCACCGGGGTGTGTGAGGCAGAGAATGCGTCAGCCCCGTGGGCAGTTGGGTGGGTCCTGACCACAGGGTTCCTGAGACACGGTGGATGCTGAGACGGCCACGTCTGACTTCCCAGCACACACCTGCCGCCTCCATGCAACACATGTGCTCCTCAGGGGCCCAGGGACAGCTCTGGTGGGCAGACAGCAGCCCTGGGCCCCCCTCGCCTTCTCCCCCTGTGATGTTGGTACACAGTAACGCAGCTCTCCCATTTGTCGGCACCTCTGGCAACAGGGCTGTGCCCGAGGGCTCCTCTCCCTCCGAAGGCAGGCGGGCCACACACAGCCACTGGAGCTTCTCCTGGGAGCAGCGCTCAACCAACCCAAGCCAGTTCCACCTGAAGAGACTCCCCCACTGTGTGCTGGGTGTGGGCGGCAGGCAAAATCCAGAGAAGCAGAGACGATGGTGCCTGGCAAGGCCCCAGCCCCGGCTCGGGAGGGCACCCTGCTTTCTGGGAAGAGGTTACTTCCCTAATCACAGTTGACTCTAACTAATCCTAAAATTAACCTTCAGATCTTGAGAAAACCAGGATTAAGACAGAAACCTGGAAGTGGCGCTCACATGGGTAAACCCTTGGGGAGGCGTGCTCAGGCCGTCCCGGTGCCGATTCCCAGACGCTTCACACGCGTGCTCAGGCCGTCCCAGTGCCGGTTCCCAGACGCGTCACACACGCGTGCTCAGGCCGTCCCGGTGCCGGCTCCCAGACGCGTCACACACGCGTGCTCAGGCCATCCGGGTGCCGGTTCCCAGACGCGTCACACACGCGTGCTCAGGCCGTCCTGGGTCCGGTTCCCAGACGCGTCACACACGCGTGCTCAGGCTGTCCCGGTGCCGGTTCCCAGACGCGTCACACACGCGTGCTCAGGCCGTCCTGGGTCCGGTTCCCAGACGCGTCACACACGCGTGCTCAGGCCGTCCCGGTGCCGGTTCCCAGAGGCTTCACACACTCCCTCTTCCTCCCTGACCTGCGGTCTCCCAGGCTGTGTGCCGCCAGGGCTGTCAGTCCAGGGGCTCTGTCCCTCGGGGGGCTCTGAGGCCCAGCCTCCAGCCTGCGCCCTCCCTCCCCAGCTCCGCAGAGTCACCCAAGACCAGTGGCCACTGGCTCCACCACTCCTGGGGCCCACCTGCCCCCCGAGGCCCATCGGGCCTTGCCTGTCGGGGGCTTTGCTCACTGTGGTCCCTCGGGCAGCCCTGCCCAGTGGGTCCCACAGCCAGTAGGTGGGGAAGGAGTGCTATGGCCCACTGAGGGCCTCTGAGGACCGGGTTCTAAGGGGAATCTGTCTTCACTGTCCGGTCAGCCCCGTGTCCTCTGCACCAAACATCTGAGGCTGAATCTGAGGACAGAGCCCCCAGGAGCTGCTGTTCTTCCGCACTTTGTATCACCCCCAAAGCTCTTAGAAACAGGTGTTTTCAACTTTCGAATTCAGACTTGCAAGAAATCTTTTCCCAACAGAGAGCTCAAACCCTTGGACTTTGGCATGGCAACTCAGCAGGCGGTGAACTTGGAAGTTCCCTGATCCGAGGAGGAAGGAGAAAGGAGGAAGCTGCTGGTGCCCCCAGGCCCAGCTCCTTCCCTCTGCCCTAGCCCTGCACAGTCCAGAAGGGGACCCTGGCTTTGTCCCTGCCCAGGGCTGGCTCCCAGAACCAGATAGGGGGGACTGGCTGGGATGGCCCAGCACAAAGCCCTCAGGGATGCACTCAAAGGCCGCCCTCCAGAGACCAGGGTCTTGGCACGGGTCACCTGGTCTTTCCCGAAGGCAGAGCCTTCCATGAGGAGACGTGGGGAGATTTCTCGGCCCCCCACCCCCCACCCCAGAGTCCATGCCATCAACCTGGAGTCGCAGTCGCGGCCCTAACCATCCTCCCCAGCACAGCAGCACCAACGGCCAGGCCCACTCCCAGGATGTGCCCCTCCTGTTTCTGGAATTCCCCCTGCCCGGGGCAGCTATTACAGCCCCTCCTGCTCTGCCCGCCCCTCCCTCCTTCCTTTCAGGCCCCTGTGGACGGTGCACACATGGGAACCCCTTGGGCACCCCAGCTGCTCTCCTGACTCCGCCTGGGCACGGCCCCAGGCTCCATCTCAATTCTTCCTAGACTGACAAGAAGAGGCTTTGGAAATGGACTTGACACACAGCCAGCCCCAAGGGAAGGCCGGCAATCGGACAGAGCAGGGAGCCCAGAGCTCAGGCTGGTAAAGGTACTCGCCAACGTGAGGGAGCCACCCAGAGCTCACCCCAGCTCTGAACATGGTCATCACATGGCCAGAGTGCAAGGACCACCTTCCGCTTCTCCTCCACGGGTTCCCCTGCTCCCTAGACACACACATTCCCTGCTGCTCCTCAAACACCCACACATTACTGCCTGCCACTCACACACCCATGCACAACCCCACCACTCACACACCCACATACACTCCTCCGCCCCTTACACACACACACTCCCCTGCCACTCACACACACTCCCCCGCCACTCACACACCCATGCACAACCCCACCACTCACACACCCACATACACTCCTCCGCCCCTCACACACACACACACACTCCCCCTACCCCTCACACACACTCCCCCGCCACTCACACACACACTTCCCCTACCCCTCACACACACACTCCCCCTACCCCTCACACACACACACACTCCCCCTGCCCCTCACACACACTCCCCCGCCACTCACACACACACTCCCCCTACCCCTCACACACTCACACACTGCCCCCGGCCCTCACACACACACACTCCCCCCCGGCCCTCACACACACACACTCCCCCCCGGCCCTCACACACACACACACCCCCCGGCCCTCACACACACACACACACACCCCCCGGCCCTCACACACACACACTCCCCCCGGCCCTCACACACACACACTCCCCCCCGGCCCTCACACACACACACACTCCCCCCGGCCCTCACACACACACACACCCACACACACACACACCCCGGCCCTCACACACACACACACACACACACACCCCCGGCCCTCACACACACACACTCCCCCCGGCCCTCACACACACACACACTCCCCCCCGGCCCTCACACACACACACACTCCCCCCGGCCCTCACACACACACTCCCCCGGCCCTCACACACACACACACACACACACACAACCCCGGCCCTCACACATACACACACACACCCCGGCCCTCACACACACACACTCCCCCCGGCCCTCACACACACACACACTCCCCCCGGCCCTCACACACACACACACACACACACCCCCGGCCCTCACACACACACACACACCCCGGCCCTCACACACACACACCCCACCCCCCGGCCCTCACACACACCCCCCCCACCCCCCGGCCCTCACACACACACTCCCCCTGACCCTCATCCACACTTGTTGCCTCAGGCACTTGACTCTGGCTATTCCTTCCCTGAACATGCTTCCCCCAACCCACAGGGCTGTGGCTGCCGCTCCGCCCCAGGGATGGCTTCCTGGCTGTCTTTGGTCCTTGGTGTCCTCCCAGGAGTGCTGCCCCCTGGGATATTTGGGTCTCATTTGAAGTGGGATCCCCACTGCCTATAGGGCGTGGTGGGCACTGAATGTTTATTGAGTGAATATTAAACTGGAGAGCGCTCCTCTATTGCCCAGAGCTCTGGCTGCTGCAGAGTCCTGCTTGACTTTGCATACCTAAAAGTGGTTGGCATGCTAAGGGTATTGGCTGCCTGTGACCCAGGTTCCACTCTTTGTCCCAGGAGGGTGCCAGGTTGGGCAGTCCCAGCACCAAGTCAGGGCCTGCCCAGGGTGTGTCTGCATCTTCCCAGGCCTGGCAACATCAGGATGGGCTGGGTTTGTCTGTCTTATTCCAGAAGGCATAGCTAAGGCATAGCTAAGATTTCAGCTGACAGTAGAGCATGTTTTAGGCCAGGTGAGTGTGGTTTCTCTCCGGGCACATGACCCACTCCTGGGAAAGCTCTGTGTGGGGCCGATGGTGCTCACCATGCTGAGCCCAGATCTGCCAAAGCTCTGAGCCGATGCTGCAATTGCTTGTCAATGATCCCACTTTGCAGGTTAAGTCTGCCACTCCTTGGCAGGCGGCGCCTCTAAAGCCATTGTCATCCGGAAGTAGGTGTGCTGCTCACTGGAGGCGCTGTGGTAATTTAAGGAAATAGTTTAGCCAAGGAGCTGAGACAGCCTCTTCCTGGGCCCAGTGTCCAGATGGTTTTGGATGAAGCTTATACATGGTAAGCCAATGTTTATCCCTCCACTCCTTTACTCTCCCATGCGTGCATTCATCCATCCATTTGTCCATCTACTCATTCATTCATTCCTCCTTGTGGGTGCATCCATCCATCCACTCATCCATCCATCCATCCATCCATCCATCCATCCATCCATCCATCCTTCCACACATCTACCCATCCATCTGCCCATCCATCCATTTACTCATCCATTCACCCATCCACTCACTCATCCATCCATCAATCCACTTATCCATCCACCATCCATTCACTCATCAGCCATCCACCCATCTGTCCATTCACTCACTCACTCATCCATCCATCCATTCACTCATCCATATATCCATTCATTCACTCATCCATCCATCAGTTCACTCACCCATCCATCCTTCAGTCCACTCATCCATCCATCCATCCATTCACTCATCCATATATCCATTAATTCATCTGTCTATCCATCCATCCATCAATCCACCCATCCATCCATTCACTCATCCATTCATCCAAGCCATCCATCCATTCATCCATCCACCCACCCATCCATTCACTCATCCATCCATCAATCCACTCATCCATCCATCCATCCACCCACCCATCCATTCACTCATCCATCCATCAATCCACTCATCCATCCAGCTATCCATTCACTCATCCTTCCATCAATCCACTCATCCATCCATTCACCCATCCATCTATCCATCCATCCACTCACTCATCTATCCATCAAACCACCCATTCACTCATTCAGATAGCCATTTATCCATCCATCCATCCATCCACCCACCCACCCATCCATCCATTCACTCATCCATTCACCCAAACCATCCATCCATCCATCCATCTACCCATCCATCCATCCATTCACTCATCCATTCACCCAAACCATCCATCCATCCATCCATCCATCCACTCATCCATCCATCCATCCATTCAACTCATCCACCCTTGCATCCATTTGCTCATCCATTCATCCATCCATCAATCCACGCATTCATCCATCTATCTATTCAGTCATCCATCCATCCAGGTGTCCATTCACGTGCTCAGATCTGCAGGGCCCTGCTGGGGACAGGCACTGGGGACACAGGAGGAATAAGACAGACAATCCCTGCCCTTGTGGCACCAACTTGGTTGAGCCAAAAGACCTTAGAGGAGGAGGTGCCCTCAGGAACTGGGAAGAGGAAGGCTCTGAGCTCAGGAAAGGAGGGGCAGGAGAGATGCTGAGTATGAAGGGATGAAGCTGGGGTGGGTGCATGACTTGGGGGAGGATGGCGTCTGGCACCCCAGGACCTGGTACCCTGAGACCTGGCACCCTGAGACGTGATACCCCAAGATCTAGCACCCTGAGATATGGCACTTCATGACCTGGCACCCTGAGACCTGGTACCCCAACACCTGGTACCCAGAAACCTGGCACCCCAACACCTGGCACCCTGACACCTGGTATCCCAAGACTCTTGTCTCAAGGGTGGATGGGGAGAGCCTTGGCAGCTTCATCGTGCACTGAGACTCCTGGGTGTGGGACTCGGCCCAGATGCTGGGCAGATGATGTGCAGGATGGGAACCCCAACTCTAAGCATGCCCCAGTGCAGCCCCTGGCTCCTGGAGAAGCCGGTGGTAGGGGCGGCCACGCTAGGGGAGTTCAGCCATTTCTGCGGTAGACATGAGACTGCTTAGGTGCTGGAGCTTGGGCTCAGACAGGCATCTCAACAAGCCTGTGTGGTCACAGGGAGCGCCACACACGCCCAGAGGCGGGGAGCTCCCAGGGTGGCAGGGAGGGGTTGGGGGAGCTGGCAGCCAAGAGTGACTCACCATCCCTCTCTCTCTCTGGGCCTCTGGCAGAGCTGCCAGGTACCCACAGGGAGCCCTGGTGGTTCCTTCCCTGCCCCAGATGCTATCAGCACTTCCCAACCTTTGCCCCTTTCCTCAGGATTCTCCTGGGCGACACCTTAGCTCCAAATGCCATGGATTGTTTTACAGCCTACAGCTGATTCTCCTGTGGGCAGCTCCTGGAAAATGAGACTTCACCCCTTCAGGGCCAGACCCTCCCCTGTGGAGACTCCTGGGAGAGTCCTTGCTTCCAGGCCTCCTGTGAGGGCTCCTGACTCCAAACCCACTGAGTGCACATCTCCTGCCAGGACTGGGATCCACGGGGCCCTCTCACTGGTCCTCTCCTGGGAGGGCTGGGTCCCCTGGGGACTCTGCTGCCCACCCTGGCCTTCTAGGCCGTCCTTGTCCCCAGACCCTCCTTTCCTATGCTTCTTCAAGGAGAATCTAAGGGCAGTTCAACTGGAGTGGGTAGCAGATATGGTGGGGGGTAAGCGCTGTGCGCATTGAGGGATTCCTGCCTCCAGGACCAGAGCACGTGCAATAAAACCATCCACCCCAGGAGGTGAAGATGACCCCACAGCTGCCCTCACAGCCTGGGCACCGAGTGCCTGGTAGAGGGCTGCACCTTGGAGAAATCCACAGCTTAGGCAGGTGGTCTAGGCAGTATCACACCCCCAGTGGCAGAGACCCCCTGGGACACCCTGGGTTAGATAGCGGGGGTCCGGGATCGAGTGCCGGGTTAGGGCAACCTCCTGCACCCCACTCAGACAGCAAGGAGGCACCTGGTGCCTCAGATTTGGGACCCAGAGCAGGGAATCTGGCGCTCAGGGATCTGGGTCTTGAGCCCTGTCCAGTTAAGGAGGAGGTGCTGCAACCCCAAGGCTGAAGCTCCTGCGGAAAAGCATTCCCACACTCCCACAGGAGAGGTGCACCGCTCAGAGATGGGGAGGCTGCTCTTCTGACCCTGCGCCCCAGTGTCCTCCCGACCCTCCTATGGCTGTGCGAGGCACTGCAGACTCCAGATACCCGTCTCGCTCCCACCTGCCCTTCCAGCCAGGGCTTGTCAAGACGTGGGACAGCCTGGGCCTCCCCCCTCAAACCCCTCAGCAACACGAACTCCTCTTCCAGAGCCTGTCCCACCTGCCCGCCCCCACCCAGCCCCACTGTCCTGGTTTCCCCGTGGGCCATCACTGCCGCTGCTCAGGTCCTACCCCCTCAAGGCGCCACCTCCCTGAGCCAGCGCTGCCCAGCTCTGGAGTTTGGGTCCATGAGATGTCGGCTCCCACACCTCCTGTGCGTCCACAACCCAAGGGGTCCCCACGGCCAAACACTTGGGGACAAATAGACGCAGCTGGGCTTAGAATCCACTCCCAGCCCCAGCCCCTCCCCAGTCTCCAACATCTCAAAATTTAACTCCCCCAATTCCCTTTTGGTCGGGTCCTGTTGCTCGTGTGTGGCTGAGCTGCGAGGCGAGGTCAGTGCAGCAGAGTCCCCCCAAGGGTTGAGAACAGGATGGGACCAGGAGATCTGGCCCCTGCTGTGTCACTGATGACCCTGTGACATTCCCACCCCTGCCCCAAAGAGGCCCTGCGGTCCACCGCCCTGATGCCCAAGGGAAGCTCCTCACTGTCTTCCCAGAATCTCCCCAGTGCCATTCTCTGCCCCATGGCCAGTCGTCTGAGAACCCAGATCTGACCACATCCACTCCTCACCACGACACTAGGTGGGGACCAAAGTCCTCCAAGGCCCGTAGCTGAGTTGCTTGGGCCTCCCCCTGCCTCCCTCTGCTTCCCCAGGGACCCTCCTTGGGCCTCCCCTCTGGCTTCTGACACCCCCATCTCCCTCTCCTTCCAGGGGCCCATTCCTGGCAGTCCTGACACCTGCTGCTGCCTGAATCCCACCCCAGGGCCCCCACCCCAGGGCCCCCACCCAGTGCTGCCGGGCCTGGCGGTCTCTGCAAGGCGCAGCCTCAGCCCCCAGAGGAAGCCCAGGAAGGAAGGAAAGCCTGGCCCAGGGTCCCCAACGCGGACGGTGCAGGGTGAGGCGGGGATCTGGTGGGCACCTAAGGCCTAGAGTGACCCTGGTGTGGGTGGCTACAGGCTGGGGGCCCCCAAGGGGCACAGGAAGAAGCCCCCTCACCCTGCCTGAAGCAGACACTAGTCCCTGCCGCCTCCACTGCTAAAGACTTCCTCATCCTCTCAGTCTGGGAGGTCTGGGCTGTGGACTGGCTCCCTGGCCTTGGCCCCTGCCTCCCCTTCTGCATTTTAAAAAGATGCTGTAACAGGCAGGGGAACCCCCAGTGCACACAAATAGGGGACTTGTGGGGAGCCCCTGACGGAGCCCAGACACGCAGCCTGAGGCTGGTGGGCCAACAGCAGCACCGGTTCCTTGCCCAGGCACCTGGGCCACCTGCTGAGGCCCCAGCCCCAGCATTTGCTTGGGGCAGCTCTGGCCCTCTAGCCATCCTCTGTCCCAAGCTGCCTGGAGTAGAAGCCTCCTGGGATCAACATTGCTGTGGGTTTCAGGATCCCGGGACTCTTATTTCCCCAACTAGGTTACAAATTGAAGAAGCCTGTAGGGTTTTTATGGTATTAGGTCTAACATTTAAGTCTCTAATCCATCTTGAATTAATTTTCGTATAAGGAGTAAGGAAAGGATCCAGTTTCAGCTTTCTACTTATGGCTAGCCAATTTTCCCAGCACCATTTATTAAATAGGGAATCCGTTCCCCATTTCTTGTTTCTCTCAGGTTTGTCAAAGATCAGATGGCTGTAGATGTGTGGTATTATTTCTGAGGACTCTGTTCTGTTCCATTGGTCTATATCTCTGTTTTGGTACCAGTACCATGCTGTTTTGGTTACTGTAGCCTTGTAGTATAGTTTGAAGTCAGGTAGCGTGATGCCTCCACTATTCACAATAGCAAAGACTTGGAACCAACCCAAATGTCCATCAGTGACAGACTGGATTAAGAAAATGTGGCACATATACACCATGGAATACTATGCAGCCATAAAAAAGGATGAGCTTGTGTCCTTTGTAGGGACATGGATGCAGCTGGAAACCATCATTCTTAGCAAACTATCACAAGAACAGAAAACCAAACACCGCATGTTCTCACTCATAGGTGGGAACTGAACAATGAGATCACTTGGACTCGGGAAGGGGAACATCACACACCGGGGCCTATCATGGGGAGGGGGGAGGGGGGAGGGATTGCATTGGGAGTTATACCTGATATAAATGACGAGTTGATGGGTGCTGACGAGTTGATGGGTGCAGCACACCAACACGGCACAAGTATACATATGTAACAAACCTGCACGTTATGCACATGTACCCTAGAACTTAAAGTATAAAAAAAAAAAAAAAAAAGAAGCCTGGGGCTGTGAGTTAGAAACACTCAGGACGTGTGAGAAATTCAGCAAATGTTTGGAAAAGCAACAGGAATGCAGCTCTTTTCTGTTGGAAGAGACATTTCTGTTTGTGTAACTTGAGACTGAAAGAGTTTGGCCAATCCCTGATCATTTTAAACAGCAAAATGTGCCAAGCAGTTTAGTAGGTTCGGACCCTGGTCTGGGGGCTGTGGGCATGTGAAGGAGGCTGGGTAAAGTGGGAGAAGTCCCGCTGTGGTGCAGGCTCAGGCCCCGGCGTCTGTGAAGGCCTGGATGTGAGGGTCCGCTGGGAACACAGGTCGTGCACCCGAGGCTGGCTGCACAAGGAGGACGGTCTGGGCCAGCAGAATCTGAGAAGTCCAGAGTTCACAGGGGAGGGGTTGGGGGAGGAAGCACACAGGGAGGGCCAGGGGCTGCGTTCAAGAGGTGTGGCTGGCAGAGAGGGGATGGAGGGTGGGACAGCCTGGGGGCCAATCAGGGCAGACCCAGGGCAGACCTCAGCTGTGACTGCCGGGGCTGCAGCTTGGACAGTGGGTTGAGGGGATGACAGCGAGTGTAGAGGGAAGGTCTGGAGAGGTCTGTGCCGGTGGGATGCTTCGATGAGCTCTCACAGCTGCGCGAGGCGAGGCTCTTGCCTCCCAGGTGGGGCCAACAACCCCGGGACAAAGACAGCCGCTCACTCGGTGCTATCAGGGTGGGCCTTCGTAAAGGGCCAGCTCCCCAGGAGATGCATTCTGGGACCGCCCTGCCCCCGGGACTTGCTGCTGGAGCCGGCAGCTCCTTGCCCTCAAGGACGTCTTTCCAGAACCAGTCCAAGTGTCTGGGAGACCCGAAGGCTTTTCCTGGTGAATAACAAACTCTGAGGCCAGGCAAAGCCCCGGTCAGTGTGCCCTCCCTGCGGGCTCCCAGGCGGGGCTGGCTGGTGCCTGGTGGCTGTCTTCGGACCTTCAGATGCCAGATTCTGACTCTGTACACGGGGCTGAACTGGGAGAGGCCCCAGATTGTACAGAAATTACATATTCAGGACCAGGCGCGGTGGCTCACGCCTGTCATCCCAGCACTTTGGGAGGCCGAGGCGGGTGGATCACCTGAGGTCTGGAGTTCAAGACCAGCCTGACCAACATGGAGAAACCCTGTCTCTACTAAAAATACAAATTAGCCGGGCTTGGTGGCACATGCCTGTAATCCCAGAGAGGCTGTGGCAGGAGGTGGAGGCTGCAGTGAGCCGAGATCGCGTCATTGCACTCCAGCCTGGGCAACAAGAATGAAACCCCGTCTCAAAAAAGAAAAGAAAGAAAAGAAATTACCTATTCAGTTTACACCAGCGGGACACGCCCGTCAGAGGAAAGCAGGGTGAGCTTTAGGACTGGGCGACCGCAGAGCCCAGGTTGAGGCTGGACCTCCCTGATGCCCCAGGGGACCTTCTCAAGGAAATCACCTGTAGGAGGCAGCCAGCCTCAGAGACTCCCCCACGGCCAGCATCGCAAGCCCCCAGTGGAAAGCACAGCGAGGCCAGCGTGAGCCCGGAGAGCAGGCAGCCCAGGCCGGGAGCTGAAAGACACCGGGGTGAGGAGGAGGCTGCAGAGAAGGGAGGAGGCTGCAGAGAAGGGAGGAGGCTGCAGAGAAGGGAGGGCGCGGGAGGGCTCAGAAGAGCACTTAGGAGACAGAAAGCAAACACTCAAGGGGCCTGGAGGGGAGGGGAGACCCTGGCATAAATAGGGCAGGCGGCAGGCGTCACTGAAGGAAAAGGCACCTTCTCCAATCAAGCCTGCTGGGCGTACCAGGTTCCACCAAGGCCAAGGTTCTCTCAGCTGTTCTCCCCGAAGCCTGTCCTTCCCCTGTCCTGCGTGGGCGCCCCTCCTCGGCCCCAGCATCCAAACCGCCGCCCCCTGCCCACCCTGCCCCAGTCCAAAGCCGCTCTGGAAACCTGCGGCGGCGCCTGCTGCTCTGATCTTGCTTCTCCTGGCCCCACTCGTGTCCCCTAATCCCCCCTCTACACAAGTGACCACCTCTCCGCCACCCCTGGAGAGACCCTCCCCTGTGGGCCAACACATGAAACTTTGATCCCCACGAGCTCCTCAGGAAGCTGACCTTCCTGTCACCTTGCCAGGAGCTACCTGCCGTGCCCACATTACTGGTTCATTGGCGCAAGTTAAGGAGAAGAGAAATCTGACCGACCGGGATTTTCCAAAAAAAAAAAAAAGGAGGCCCGCCAATGGGAACGCTGCGCCGGTAGGGAGGATTCTGCTGGGTTTCATGCGGGTGGCACCGCTTTTCCTTTCTGCCCTTGTAACGCACGAAAAAGCGCCATCACTCCAAGGACGTTTCTCTAAAAAGATTGAGTACCCCCAAGGAAACCCGGCCCCAGGGACTCCCCGGGCGCGAGCAGCCTACAGTCTGCGGGGCTCGGAGCGGAGGCCGGACGGAGACCCCACAGGGACCCGGGAGCCGCGAGCCAGGGGCTCCGAGGCTGTGCCCCCGCCGGGTAGGGGAGACCCTCGGGACCCGCAGGGGCGGCTTAGCGCGGCCAGAGTCGCTCCCGAGTCTCGCTCTGCTGGACCGGAGAGCCAGACTCTCCCGAGCCGCGGCCGCCCGGCTCCGACCTGATGGGCGCGGCCACAACGAAGCCCCCAGACCCGGCAGAGGCGGCCGCAGACCCCGCGGGCAGACCCGGAGACCCCGGGGCCACCTACCGATCTTGGCCACGCTGGCCACGAGGATCCAGAGCGCGATGACGTAGGGATCCTGCACGTGGGCCCACTTGAAGGTGACCACCTGGAAGCCCCCGCTCTCGCCGTGCGCGTCGCCGGGCTCCACCTCCACGCCCCCGGCCCGCGCCAGCCCTCCCAGCGCCAGCGCCAGCAGCAGCCCCCGGCCGGGGCCCCGGGACCCGAGTCCCCACATCGCCGCCTGCTTAGTGCGGGGCTGGGACGCGCATGTCGCGGGGGGTCCCGGCTGGGCTCGGCCGTCGCGCGGGGCTGGGACCCGGCGAAGACCCGGCGCGCTCCGGTGCCGGTGCCTGCGACAGTCCGATCCCCGCCCGCCGGGGTGGCCTTTAATCCCGCGGCCCCCTCCCGCCCCGGGGCGGAGCCTGCCCGCCCCCGCCGCGCACTCGCGAGCGCGGACACCGCAGCAGCTCCCGGCACGCCCGCCCCGCCCGCGCACGCCCACCCGGCGCTCCCCAGTCCCCACCCTTCCCCGGAGCCTGCGGCCTGGAGGTCCGGGAGGTCGCGGCAAGAGCGAGCCCGGGACTGCGCGACCGCCTCCCTGGGGCTGGGGGCGAGGGGAGCACAGCGCGGGGCGGCGGGACAGGCGGTTCCCCGCGCCTCTCGGCGTCCGCTCAGCTCGTGGGGTGCCCGGGCAGCTGCGGGTGCGCTCGCCCCAATCCTTCATAAACGCGGGCCCTGGGGCTGCGCAGACCTCACAGGGCGGCCCGAGGGTGCACGGGGCCCCCGGGCCTCACGTCTCGCTGTGTCTTCAGCAGGAACCTGCATTCCGCAGCCGGACCGGCCACTTACCAGAAACCGGGGACGCCCAGACCTGGCGTGGTGCGCTGGGAAGTCTCTCTGCCCCTCCCCTCGCCGGCCGCATCCCCCACCCCAGGCTCTGTGGCCTCCACGCCCCGGCCCCTGCCTTCTGACCTCCACCCAAAACACTTCGATACCCCCAGGGCTTCACACTGATGCGGGGCCTCTGCCCACAGCCCACTCTGGCAGCACTGGCTCCCTTAAGCATCTCAGACTCCACTATGCAAACCACACCCGTTTTCCTCCAAGCCCACCCTGCAGCCTTCCAGCCCCAGACCTGGGAGGCACGCGGACTTCTTTCGCTCACCAGGGGTTTCCAAGCTCTTAGCATATGTGCTCTACCTTCAAAATTCGCACAAAACCAGCAGCTTCTCAGAGCCTGCCTGCAGCCACTTGCAAAGCCTCCTGCTGGGCCCTTTGCCTGCCCCTTCAGTCCCTCCTATTGGGACCCTCCCTCTCAGAGGAAAGGCTCAACTTCCCCCAGGAGCTCTGACCCCAGCCACTGCCTAACACCCACCCCCATGCACGCCACAGCCCACACTAGCAATCGGCCTTTGCACACCCTGCTCCCTCTGCTTGGACAGCTCTTGCCTGCTCCCTTCCTCGGCTCCCCAGGGGTTTGGCTCCAATGCCACCTTCTTGTCCCACCCCCCACCCACTCAGCTCACAACTGTGGCTGCTGAGTTCCCGCATCCCCTGCTTACTCAGCCGGGGCTCAGCTCACCTCTCAGCCCTGGGGGCTGCTGGCTTTGACCTTGAGCTGTCTGCCCTCACCCTGGGAATGTCTGCTCCACGAGCAAGGGGCTCACGCATGCATCCCCTGAGCTTAGAAGAGAGCTGGGCACACAATAGCACTCGCAAGATAGTGGCTGAGTGGATGGATGATAGGTGGACGGAGGGCAGGTGGGCGGTAGGTAGGTGCGGATGGAGGATGGATGTGTCTTCTGACATCTGAGTGTCTGTGGGGGCTGCGGGGGCTTGAGGAGGACAGTGCTGAGTTGGATGACTTCATCCTGCGAGGGCCCCAGTTTCATGCTGATGGAAGTGGCCTGTGTAGCACAGGCAAGTTGCCTTCAGATGGTGCTCACCTGGTGACTCGGCCGCTGAGTGGCATGGAGGGAGGGTAGTCCTGGGCTGGGCCGCCGTAGGGTCTGGACAAGGCACTGGGGGACTGGAAGTGTGTGACAAAGCACTGGGGGAGTGGAAGTGTGTGACAAAGCACTGGGGGACTGGAAGTGTGTGACAAAGCACTGGGGGACTGGAAGTGTGTGACTGGCCACTAGGATGGTCTTATGAGGTGGGTGCATCGGAGTCACTCTTGGCCTGTGTCCTTGCCCCACCTGCCTCTGTCCCCCACTCCACTATCAGCCTCTTGTCCCAGAGAAAAAGCCAGCAGGACAAGAACAGGATTCCCTCCAGTCATGGTTCCCGGGTGGAGCCTTTAGGAAAGACATCCTCTCTGAAGATGTTGCCCTTGCATTCCACAGGAAGGCCAAACTCCCACCGGACCAGTGTGTGCCATGATGCCCGCTGGCCCTCTGGCCACCCCACCCCCCAACCAGCCTGTCCTAAGAGCCAACAACCTTTCTCCACAAAGCTGTTCAAAGGGCAGAGCAGCAGTCACTGCCTGGACGTACAAATCCAGAATGGACACCAGTGCCAGGCGCTGGCTCAGGTGGTGTGCTGCCCATACCACCACTGCCCCCCACAGCAGGAAGGGCTGCCTGATGGAGAACAGAAAGGCAATGAGCCCCTGAAGTGGCATGGCCAGAGCAGGGCACACCCCACTGCCCACAAGTCCCTGCACAGGTGAGAAGTGTGGCTTTTTGGCAGCATCTCAATCTGTGAGCATTTGGAGGATGAAATGCAACTGCATTCCACAGTTGCTGGAGGGCTCTGGGCAGACGGGCGCTGCCCCAGCCTGCGATGGGCATGGCTGTGAGGATGCCAGCCTCATGCAGAAGCCAGTCTAGGGGATTATACAGGGTGTGGACATCCACTCTTCTACCCGCAGACTGGGGCCACGAACCCCGCCCTCTAACTGGGTTGTGGTTTTAGACAGGGCTGTGGCACCCCACCACTGCAGGGCCACCATCCATATCAGGTGGACTGTATGAACCATGCCCCTTGGAATTGCACAGTGTACAACCTGCACATCCTCATGGCCAAACAGACCCAGAGACGTGTGTGTGTGTGAGAGGGGGGTCTTGGGAAGTGTCCTAAAGACATTCCTGTCCTGTGGGTGGTGATGATCTGGTAACTGCCCTACCACCTCCTGCCTCAGGCAGGCACGCACAGCATTCTGGATCCTTCCACCGTGGCCAGGAACCCTTGTGGTCCCAGGACCCTCTGTAGGTATGGGGGTATGGGAAAGGGCTGTGGCTGTAAAATGTATTTTAAAATGTGGAAATAATGAAAAGCCAGTCCAAAAATAACTGTAATCTTATACCTAGCTGCCACAGCATCTGAGCTTCAGGATTAATAAAACTGAATACACCTAGTCCGTCACATTAATTTCCTGCCATGAATTTCACCGTATGGCTTGTGAAAGTGTCTTGTGGATAAAGAGGCGCATCCATTCATCCTGTCGTTAACAATACTCAAGAGAAGAAAGTTTTTTTAAGTAACTTCCAATGCCTGAAGCCAGGCAGGAGATGGGCATCACCGCCCACTCCAAGTTTATTTTCGACCCAGACTTGTCAGGTGCCCAGTCTTCTTAAGGAATGTTTTATTCCACTGGGAGCTGCACCTGCTGGACTTCCCTTCTTCCACACCTGCTGTGAGCCAGGCACATCTCAGCTTCAGGCAGGAGGCCCGTCTGGGGGATGCTCTTCCAGGAAGGAGACCCCCACCATGCCACCTCCCCTCAATGCCACACTTATTGGTTGTTGGATCCGTGGGATACAAATGTCTTTCTCAAAAGCAGATTTGAGCTCAGCCCTTCCGTTTCCCGGGTGCCTCTGAGGCCTCAGGTGGGACCTTTCCTCTTCTTCGGAGATGGACACACTCTTGACCAGCCTGGAGCTGGAGGCCCTGCAAGACTTGAAGCCCAGGGCTCTGGTCCGTCCTGCCCGGGTTGGGCCTGGGGTCTCCTCACCCACGGAAACTCACCTTTCCCAGCTTCCTGAGGGCACCGGCCCGGGTTGGAGTCAGACCCCCACTGTGAGACCTCTGCCGGGGTAGCTCAGGGCCTGCGTCTGAAGCGGCAGCTCCGCCCGTGGGTTGATTGGGGAGTTCAGGGGCCCCGGCGCTGGGTGGGGAGCTCAGGGCCTGTGGGCTGCGCAGGGAGGGGCGAGGGGCTGGGGGCGGCGCCCCAGGAGTGTCTCTGTGCCCCACGGTCCACCCCAGGGCGATCGCGCTGGGGACCTGGCAGGGCTCGGCCGGCTGCGGGGGGTCGTGCGCTCCCTCCCGGCACCGTCCCTGAGCGCGGCCCCCGCCGGCCCGACCCCCGTCGCCCGGAGCCCCGTCGGTGCCTGTCGGGGTTGCGCGTCCTCCCCTCCGCCCTCGGGGACAGCCCGGCAGGCCACGCCACTGAGCGCCCGTCTCCGCATCCGCATCCGCATCCGCATCCGTCCCGCTGAGCGCACAAACCCTCTCCGCTCCTGTCCCCCCGCCCCGGGCGCCTCTGCTGCGGTGTCTTCGCGGTCCGCGGAGAGGCGACCCCCTCCCCCGTGGACGCCCCTCTCCCGGCCCCCGCCCGGCACCGCGCCCGGCTCCCCCGCGCCCCTAGGTTGAGACCTCCCGTCTCTTCGCCCCTCCCCACCCGTCGCCTCGCCACGTCTCCCGCCACGAAAGGTGCTGCGGACCTGGCGGTCATGGGCGAAGCGGGCGGCCTCCCCCGGCCCGGGGCTCCGGGATCCAGGCACCAACAGACCCGGAGGGACCGCGCCGCCCAGGGCAAATCCGCCCACCCCATCGCCCAACACAACGGGAAACAGAAAACCGAATCCAGCCATGTGCAGAGACCAGCCCAGCTCTCTGGGAGACCAAGGCGGAAGGATCACTTGAGGCCGAGAGTTCGAGACCAGCCTAGGCCACATAGTGAGACCCTGTCTCTAAAAAGCATAATAAAAAACAATAGCCGGGTGATGGCGCTCACCTGTGGCCCCAGCAACTCGGCAGGGGAAACGCTTGGCAAACAAAGAGTAAAAGCAGATTCCTTTAAGCTGATAGGTAACATCTGTAAGGCCGGCAGGTGCTGGCACTCAGGAAGGCTCCTCTGAGGCAGGAACGTTGGCCACCTGCCCCCACCCTCAGCCTCATCTTTGGAGCAGGTGCTGGCACTCGGGAAGGCTCCTCTGAGGCAGGAACCTCCGCCGCCCGCCCCCACCCTCAGCCTCATCTTTAGAATGAAAGCAAGCACCTGCCTGTGGGCAGCTCAGAGGCCGCTCCTCGCACACTCTCAGAACTGGCAAGAGTTAGCTCAGCAAGGCTGCCGGCTACAAAGCCAATATTCCACCATTAATTGGATTTCTATGCACGAACAACACACTTTTTAGAAAATGGAAACATTTAATAGTACTATTCATGCAGCATCAAAAATATGAAATACCTAGGAAAAATAATCTAGCAAGGAGTGTGGCAGAAATTTGTAGGATAATTCAACAGTGAAACCAAATGGACATGAGCTTTCTTTGTGAAAAGGTTTTAAATGATGGATTTAGTTAATAAATATTAGGTGGTTTGGACTTTTTGTGTCCATTTTGATAAATCGTATTTTTTTGACTTTTTGTGTTCATTTTGATAAAGTGTGCTTTTCAAGAAATGTGTTCATTGCATCAAAAATTCATGTTTATTGACGTAAAGCACGTAATGTGATTGTCACCTCCCCTATGTCCATAAGACTCTACAGTGATGTCTCCCTTTTGTGCCTCCTGGTGATAATTTTTGTCTTCTCTTTTTTAATGATCAACATTGCTAGGAGGTTTATCAACTTTATTCGTCTTTTCACAGAACCAGATTTTGGTCTTGTTGATTCTCTCTAATTTATGTCTTTCTTCTCTTTCATACATTTTACTATTGCTTCCTTCCTTCTACTTTGTTTGCCTTTATGTGATGTCCTTTTTCTAGTTTCTTGAACTGAAAGCATAGGTCACTGGTTTCAGAATTTCCCCTTTTTAAATGTGTAACTTTTTCAATAAGCTGTGGATTTCTCCTTGGTGACTAGTTTTGCATATCCTGGAGGCTTTCATATGCTGTGTGTTCCTCATTGAGCTCAAGACATTTTCTGATTTCTACCGTGGCTTCTTCTTTGACATATGGGCTATTTAGAAGTGTGTTGCTTAATCCACAATTGCTTAATTTCTAGACATTTGGAGATTCTCCTCTTATCTTTCTGTTACTGAATCAACTGTAATTCCACTCAGCCCAGAGAACACAGGCCGTGGGACCTCAGTCTGCTTATGTTTGATGAAAGGCGCTTTGCAGAAGGAATCTGGCCCTCAGTCCTCTTGCGTTTGGTGAAAGGTGCTTTGTGGGGGGAACCTGGTCTGTGTGGGTGAATCTGCCTCAGCCTTTGATGCAGTTCTGTGTTTTGTGCTCTGCTCAGACTTAACGGGACTTGTAGGATGCAGGGACACGGCGTTCTAGGTGTGCCGGTTTGTTCCCGTTGAGTCTGAAAATCTTTATCTTCCAATGCCTTTTCTTAGTTAGTATCATCCAGACAGACGGCTGATGGCAGCCCCCCAGCATCCTCACGCTGCAGCTGGCCCGCCTGTATGGGCAGCAGGGTTTCTCCCTCTCATTGCCCCCGTGCCCGCCATGCTCAGGGATGTGGCCTGTGCGCCCCGTCACTGCTTCAGACCTGCTCAGAGGAAAACGAGCTTGCTCTGCTCTGTGTCCTTGGATGAGTTTTCTTCTGCCTCTCGGACTCGGTTCATTCCCCACGTCGTCTTTATCATTTGCGTCCCTTCAGCAAATATTTGCTTGAGCCGTGTTCATTACTGCATGAGGCACAGACATACCCTCTGAATGCAGGCAGTGCACGGGAAGCAGACCCTCGAGGGGGATGGATGTCAGAGGAGCTGCGCAGGCAATCCGTGAGCGTGGAGTCATCAGGAAGGAGAGATGCGGCCGGACTGGATGCCACATCCCACCACCCAGGCCGGCTCACCTCTGCAGGGCTGCGTTCCAAGTCATTGTTCACACAGAATTTGGCTGCAGTGGGTGTCCTTGAGTCTCTCACACTTGAGTAATCATCCAGGTCTCCTCCGGCTTCCTCTGAGGCCCCGGCCCCCTGGGGCTCCAGCGTGTGTCCCCAGCAGACACGGCCTGGCCTGCCTGGCTCGGCCTGGCATCTGCCCCCAGTGTGCGTTTGCCCCTCCTCCAGGAGATGTGCCCTTGGCCTCCCTCTCCTCCCCTCCAGGGACCCTCGTTCACTGCCTGGAGACACAGCAACAGCCCTCGCCACTAGCCTGAGGCTGGTGCTGGTGAGGGGCCTCAGGCCCACCCCCGGTCCTCAGACCCCTAGAAACACCCGGAAGTCAGGTGGAGCTGCAGGAGCTGAGACCTGGAGCAGGTGGCTGGCTGAGCTCGCACTGCCCTCACTCGGCATGGACCAGTCTTACCGTGCCTTGGAGCACCCCCCACAGAGCGAGGGTGGTAAGTCCCTTGGTCACAGGGCTGGGCATGCTCTAGGTAGTCGACACGTGTGTGCACTGGGTGTGTGGCGGGCAGGCACCATCACTCTTGCCGCTGTTCACCGGTGGGCATTCCCACTGGCCAGTGGAGGTGGCTCTGGTTGGGGTCACCTCTGTGCCTGCCCCACAGCCCTTTCACTCTGCCTCCATAGAAACAGCTGGAGATGGAGAGAATTGCTCTCTCAGGCAGCTGTTCAGTCAATCTTAGCTCACACTGGATCCCAGATCCATCCCTTCCCAGGAGCGCTCAGCTCTCCACTCTGCCCCATCCTGTGGCTTCGGCTTTGACCCAGACAGGCCGGGAGATCCCTGATATTTCTGGTCAGATGCCTGCTATGGGGAGAAGAAGAAAATTCTGGAGCTGGCTAGGCCCAGGTTCCCACCAGCCTTGGGCAAGATCTCTTGGACATTGACGGGCCTCAGTTTCCCCATGTGGCTATGGTGGCACACGCTGTGAACAGCTCTGAGCTGGACCAGGGCCTCAGTTTCCCCATGTGGTTGTGGCACATGTGAGTGGCTCTGAGCTGGACCAGGGCCTCAGTTTCCCCATGTGGCTTTGGCACACTCTGTGAGTGGCTCTGAGCTGGACCAGGGGCCTCACCCATGCCATGTACCTCAGCGCATCCCTGAAACTGTCAGAGTGGCCTGAGTGACCTGTGTCAGGCAGTGACCGCTCAGCCCTTGCACCTCAGACCTCCTGGATGGAGAGGACACTCAGCTCACAGGGCAGCCCGAGGAGAAGCCTCTGGAGCTGTGGAATGGCTCAGGCTGCCAGACTGGGGTCAGGTCCCCTTGGGCCTGAAAACAGTCACCATCTCAACCGGCCAGGAGCCCCACCTTGCCTGGAGTTACGTGGTATCAGGCCAGGCTCAGAGCATACACGGCCTGAAAGCCGTGACAATGGGCTGCTGAGCTGGGCTTTGTCTGGGCTGATGCTAGAGGACTTAGGGAGGCTCTCAGGTTCAGAGCCAGGGCCCCTCCTGGCACCGCTCAAAGTGCATCCTGCTCCCGGATACCCCCATTCATGGGCTGAGCAAAGGGCTCGGGGGTTGGCGAATTTGCCCCCATCTGTGGGGGCGAACACAGCTCTGTTGGCACAGTCTCTACCAACAGCATTTCTTCTCAAAAGAATCCAAGAGATTTCTCCAAAGAACAGCAGCTTTGTTCATGGGAATAAGTTCAGAACTCCTACTGGTGTGCACTGAAAACTGGTCATTCATGTTCTCATGCATTTGCCGCTATAGCCACATTCTTGAGTGTGAGCAAAGGCTGGGCTTGCTGTCCCTCCAGACGTTTGGGGAATTGGGGGCCACGCTGAGCCCCGGGGTGAAGTGGAGCCCTGGCGGTACTGGGGACCCACTGCAGGGGCAGGCCCATGCCTTCAGCTGGGTGGGTCACAGCCTGGCCCCCTCCTGACACAGCCTCGAAGGGCCTGAGAGGTGGGCACCTGTGGCGGCAGGAGGAGGGCTGGTTGCTGCCTCAGGATGTGTGGGGGGCTTAGCTCCTCTCACGACCGTGGAACCTCCATTGGTTTTGCTTTGAAAGTGGAGCCGCCTAGACTGGCAGGGCTCGGAGCAGCCAGAATTGGCCCCGGTCACCCTCGAGGCCCAGAGCCGTCGGGTAGGGGAAGGGCTGGCTTGTCACAGCCGTCTTGGCCTGTGTAGGGCTCTCCCTGTCTGGGGAGGCTGCATGGCCCTGCCGGGGGTTCTGTTCATACTGCTGGGCTGGGGACCAAGGTCGTTCACGGGCAGAATCTCTGACCCGAGTCTCAGCACCAAGGCCCCTGTGGCCACCCCTTCACCAACGCATAAACAGTGAACCAAGTGCCCGGGGTCAGTGGCCTTGTGGCCAGGGGGTTCTGACCTCCTCAGGGTCACCAGGCCCAAGCCCCCTCCCGGCTCTGACCACCTCGAAGGAAAAGGTGTTGCCTAAACCTGGAGACGGCGCTGGATGCCCAAGTGCACTGCTCCTGAGTGGAAAGTTCCCACAGAGAGGACTGCCTGCAGCCGGGGGACGCGGAATTCCTAGGCAGAGCGCAGCACTCATTTGCACACATTAGCCTTTCAGATCTGGACACCGCTCATGCCAGACCGGGTCGGCACAGAACAGCGGCTGGGGCAGGACTCCGTGTCCCTGAGCTCAGAGTCAAGGGCCTGGCACTCAGGGTCCCCCCAGGCTCCCTTCTGTCCCGAAGCCTCTCCCTTTACAGTCCCTGGACCCCACCGGCAGGTCCACAGGGAGGTGCAGGGCCGACGCCACCCGGTCACTCTCGACTTCACGCAGTGTCTGCACCGGATGCTGAGCCACGGCCTTCACTGTCTCTGGCCTAACCCTTCTGCCAGTGCCAGCAGCGGGAAGAGCAGTTGTCCACGGAGCTGCGTGGGAACTCACCACACCTGTGCTGACCCCAGCACACGCCTCAACCTCCCGCAGGCGGGGCTGGCTCAGCACAGGGTGGGGGGTGACTTGCCAGAGCCCGGGCAGGATTTGTCTCCCAGCCGGGTGCACCATGGCCCCATCCAGCCTGTCCCGGCCACTGCTCTGTGACCTCCCAGCCCTGTGGCCCTGCAGAGGCAGTTGGGCACAGACGGGGCAGGCCTGAGGCGACGCGCAGAGGGAAGCTGGCTGCTGGGACACTGCTGGGTACCAGTGCTCTCCTCCCTGTCTGAGTGGGGCCAGGTGTCCCCTTCAGGCCTGGCCTGTGACCCTGGCCTGTGACCCTGTAGCTCATGCACGAGGATATCCTGAGTTGACCCAACCTGCCCCAGTCACCTGCTTGTCCAGACTCCTGCGAGAAAACCCAGAGTGGAAGTGAAGACTCCGGTCAGCACCCCCATAGGAAGGGGGGCCTGGGGTGGGCGTGGAGCTGAGGGAATGGCGTTCCTCAGCAGTGCTGTGGGTGGTGCAGCCCCCTTCGCATCCCCTGGTAGCTAGCAGGACCCCACAGGCTCACTTCCGGCCCCCAGCTGTCCCTGGCTCCAGTCCTGGCAGGGCCCCTGTCTTCTTGGGGTGTGTGTTGGATTTTAGGTGTACGGAGGCCACAGATGGGAGTAAACTAGGCCCTGAGGATGGCTTGGAGATCTGCAGTGGGGTGGGGCCCTTGTCTTCAAGGCACATCTCCCTGAACCAGCCACCGGCAAGGCTGTGTGGACAGCCGGGACCACCAGGCTGGACCCCAGCAGAGGGCTGGTTTCAGCCACCTCCTATCCCTGGCCCTCACTTCACCCTTGCCCCGGCCTCCCCAGGGGCAGGACCCCTCCTCCCAGTTGAGAACCTAGAGGCCTCCCCCTTGGGGGTCGTTGTGGAGAACCCAGAGGCCAGTGAGCCTGAGGCCTCCTGTCTCTTTGCAGTTGGACACCACTGTGGGCCGCTGGCACACACCCTGCAGCCGGCGCTCGGTCCCGAAGGCATCTGTGCTCCCCTGTGGGCTCCGTGACCCTGGCCGCACCCAGCAATGCTCAGGTCTGCCGTGTGCACACAGAGCCCTGTGCTTCCCGCTCACCTCGCATGGGGGACTTGTGTGAGAGGTGTGGACTGTGGGGCCTGAAATGTGCTCCGGGGGCGGCTGCAGCCAAGGCCCCCTTCCCAAGTCCCGCTGCCCCTCCCAGACTGCACCGTCCTGGATGCCATCGCTGGGGCCCCACCACCGCCCACCCCACAGGACCGAGCCCGCAGCCCCCTCATGTGCTCCCCCCCTTCTGCCCACCCCACGGAGACCTTGCAGGACGCAGCCGTAGCCCCACCACACACTCCCCCAGGCACAGGCTGTCCTAGAGTCAATCGGGCTGTGAGGGAGACTTGTCTGGTGGTGGACGTGAACCCTGACTCTTCTTCCCAGAAAAGGAAGCCGCCAGGTTTATGGGGTGTAATACGGAGCAAGAATCAGTACGCTGGAGTGTTCTGAGTCACCGTTTAGTGGCCACTCCCCACCCGCAGCCCACCTGGGCAAGGTGAGCCAGGGACACAGGTGACAGCTTTGGGTGGAAGACAATATGCAAATCAGGACGTTTTTCCTCGTGGTTCAGAAGTGCTTCCTTGACAGGGCTTCAGCCAAGCCCCAGGCAGACGCCGGAGCCACAGATCCAGAGGCCCAAACAGCCTTTGCTGCCAGGAAACGCCCCCTGGATGTTTAGATTTCGGGAATAATATTTTCAAAAATCAATCTGGGATGTGTCTGTTGTTTTGTCTGTGACAATGAGGGTGTTTTCCTTGGATGTGTGCACAGGGTCCCCAGCTCCCTGCACAGAGGGATCCCTCGGCAGAGACAAAGTTGCCTCTGTCGCAGCCCTAATGAGCCGAGAACCCACTGGCTCGCCACCTCCTAGCCAGGCCTTTTCTCCCTGAGCGTCTGCGTTAGGGGTTCTGTGACTCTGACCCCTGAGCGTCTGCGTTAGGGGTTCTGTGACTCTGACCCCGCACAGGTGGGTGATGCTTTGCTTACGTCGGCTCACCTCTCCTGGACGAAAGCCCGCTCAACAGCGTCTGCAGGGCGCTGCCCACCCCACCGCGGGACTGAGGCACCTTCCCTAGCACGGCCTTGTGTCTATGGAAAGCCGCTGAGAAGTTGCGTGGGGTCCGGCGCTGCCCACCGTTCTCCAGCCGTGCTGGCCACCACTGGGCTCCCGGACCAAGGCCCATGGACCGTTCCCCATGCCTGTCTACTGTGAATACACTCATTGTTCTGTCTCTAACTTCCCTATTTAGAGACTGGGTATTATACACGCAGAAAAATAATAACAGCTGACGGCTTCTGGCCCCTTGTGGGTCCCCACCTGGGTTTTATCTGATACCTGTGGGAACCTGGTGCGGCTAGCCTGGCATTCACCTTCACTCCTAATCCCATTTTAAAGCAAGGAAGTGGAAGGCTTCAGTGGCCTGCCACGGGTCACGCGGTCGCAGAGCCAGGCCCTGCTCCCTGCCAGGCCCCGCTCTGCCAGCCTCGCTGTGGACGTTCTCACTGAGTGGCAGCCGTACCTGCATTGGCCCGAGGGCCTGCGGGAGTCCCATCCCCACACTGGTTGGCTGTGCTGCCTCTGGGGAGTCACTTGGTCTCTCTGTGCCCAGCGTCCCCGTCTGTCAGGTGGGGGTCACACTGCGCCAGCCCACCACTCCCAGGGAGGTCCGGGGCCCAAGGCCAGTGAGTGCAAATGTGGGCACAGCTGCCCTGCACAGGAGAATGCAGCTCTGCGTGGATGGAAGGCTGTGATGGTCACAGTTGAACCGCTGCCCAGGCGTGGGGCCAGCACAGAGCTGAGCCGGAAGGAATCCGCTCAGCCCGCGAGCTCGGGGTTGGTTGGTGGGCCAGTGGGAGGCTGGTGATTTTGGAGAATAAGGTCACGGATGCTAACAGTGTATTAGTTCACTGATTTACCCATGGTCCTGGGTCACAGGCATTCCACTAGTGGCCAGCACACCATCAGCCAGGTTTCCAGGTTTTTGGCGTGCGGCGCCTGCGGGTCTCACCCCCTTCGCAGGGAAGTCCCCAGATTCTCCTCCAAAGCCCAGAGTCACCGACGGCAGAAGCAGGGCTGAAAGGGCACCTGGATGGCCAGGTGGGCGGGCGGCTGTCGGGATGGGGGACCCTGGAACCCCACTGGCCTTGGGCAGCAGTCTTGGGGATTTCAGTAGATGCACAGAGGACAGCGGCTGGGGACGCTCAACTCTGTCCCATCACCTGTGCCTGCCTGACGATGCCGCCTCAGCCGCCTAGGGGTCTCTCAGGGAGAACGTCGCCAAGTCTGACGACTCGAATGAATAGCCGTGCCTCTGGGAGATGGCGTCCCTGACTTGGCTGCAGCACCAGGCTGGCCAAGGGACTGTTTAAACACTTGCTGAGGAGCACAGTTGCCATTTCCTTCATGCCACACCTGCCCCAGCGTGTGTCTGTGTAACGGCGTGCTTCGGGCTGGCAAGAGGGGCACGGGCACTTGTGTGTTTGCTCCAGGGTCTTCCTGAGACCCTGCTGGCACAGGCCTGGCTGCAGTCAGTTGGACGGAGTCGGGGAAGCGGCCGGCACAGGACCAGCATCTGGCCTGCACTTGTGCCTCCTGAGCCCAGCCCTACATGCGTCTCCCAGCCAGCCTGGAGCTCAGGAGACACAGAAGACAGGCCGGGAGTCAGGTGTCCTCGGTGGGACCAGGTGATTGAAATAAAGCATGTTGGCATGTGTGCATGCGTGTGCGTGTGCATGTGTGTGTGTGTGCGCGCGAGTGCGTGCACGTGTGCATGTGTGCGCATGTGTGCAGTGCATATGTGTGCATGTGTGTATGTGGATGTGTGTGCATGTGCATGCACATGCATGAGCGTGTGATGTGCATGCCCGTGTGTGTGTGCATGTACGCGTATGTGTGTGTGCACGTGCGTGTGTGTGCACGTGCGTGTGTGCGTGTGTGCATACGTGTGCGTGCGTGCATGTGTGTGTCCTCGGAAGAGACACCAGCTCTGTGTGTCTGCAGCTCTAGAGCAGGGACCTCGGCTGGGAACCTGGCACCTGTCCCATGGGCTCGCTGGGACAAGCGCTGTGCCCACGCAAAGCTTTCCCTCTCCTTCCTGCATCAGCTCGCCTGGGAGGGGCTGTGCACAGAAGAGCTGGCCTCCGGGCTCTGTCTGCCACCTCGGCAACTGCAGCCCAAGACTCCTGGCTTTGGAGCAGTCACTGCATGGATGGGGGACCAAAGCCCGGAGGGCCCGGCTGGGAAGAGGGGCTCTCCGGCTGGCTGCTTTTCTGGAAATGAAATCCTCTGCACCCTGGAAGGCAGACTCGCACCACTGGTGCCCCTGCCAGCCTGCTGACCATGCGTGGATAGCCGCACCTGGCCTCTCAGATGAGCTGGGAGGTGAGCCCAGTGATGACACCTCTGCCCTCTCCGGCTACAGTGACGGGCCTGCAGGAAGGAACTGCCTTACTTTGCCTATCCCTGACTCCCTGACCTTGCCTCCCAGTGCTGTCTGTAAGCCAAGAAAGAAAAGCTACCATGTCGGGGTGCTGTCCTTGAGGTCGCTGTGTGGATGAGCCCCCCATGGCTGGAGTCTGCACAAAACATCAATAGTAATGTGATCCCCAGCAGAGCTGTCACTGAAGTGGCCACAAAAGCCCCTTCCCAAATGGGGTGGGTGCAGGCATCAGGGCTGCACCAGGGCCTGGACACCGGGGCTCCCTGCAGCGGGTCCTGGGTGTGCGGCCGAGGTGTGTCTGCTGTGCCCCCCCAGCCCCTCCCCACCCGTGATGTCGGCATTGATCACAAAAGGAAAGGCTCTTATCAATCAGTGCTTTCCTGTCCTTCTCATTAAATCCTTATCAAGCAACAGCTCTGCACTGGGCGACACTGTGGGGTGTGAAATTATTCATTAACTGGTGCTAATTAATGTTTATGTAGACATTTATGGTGCTGGGCACCACGCACTGCCAACAGCCACCCAGAGGCCTCCATTCAAGGGGGCTGTCCTGGCTGTGTCGGCAGCTGCCTCTGCAGAGCCCCCGCCTCCCTGACGGGCCAGGCTCCCCCTCTGGGCCCCTCGCCTGCTCTGGGAAGCTGCCCGGATGCCCTCTCAGCGCCCACTCTGAGAGCACAGGGGCACTCCCCTCCCCTAAATCCGCTCGTGATCTCCACACCAAGCCCCATCCTCCCTCCCATCTCCACGGCCTCAGCCTCTGCTCTGCGCCCCTCCCCTGCGCCCCTCCTCCCTCCACCCAGAGAGGTCCAGCCTGGATGCCCACGCCTCCCGTCTTCTCACTGATCTGTCCCCACGACATGGCTCTGCCAGGGTCACCGAGGCCTCCGTGCCGCCTCATGGCAGGGCTGGAGCTGGGACGGCCTCTCTGGATTCTGGGCCCGTGGCTCTCACCCTCTGCCTCCTTCCCAGCCCTTCACCCTGGAGCGGGGTAGCCTTGGTTCTCCTGACTTTCTGGTCATGGTCTCTCAGGCCTTGGGTCCTCCCTGACTCAGGGATATCAGCTCGGAGCCACCTCCTCCGAGAAGCCTCCCAGGCTGCACCCACTTCAGGCACCCTCTGTCCTAATGCCCATCTCCCTCCTGGGCCTGCTGCCCCATCCTTCTCTCCAAGATGGCTTTGAAGCCATCCCAGAAGTGCTATGATTTCATCCCCAATAATAATAATAAAAGCAACAATGTGTGCAACTGAGGGGTCCTAATGTGCAGTGCAGGGCGTCACAGGAGCTTGGACCATGCTTGGCCTTGGACGGACACAGCCAGGAGGGAAGCATCCCGCTCCTCTCAACATTCGGTGACCCGCAGGCTCTGCAGGACATGCCAGCTCTTCTGCACAACCTCCTGGTGCAGCAGGGGGGTGTTGAGGAGTCAGGAAGGGTTTGGTCCCCTCCTCCACTCCCTCTGAAAAGCCCCTGAAAAGCCGGCGTGCCCACCGCATCTCTGAAAAGCTGGCGTGCCCACCACATGGCGTTCCCACTGCATCTCCCCAGGTGCTTTATGTCACCAAGGTCATGCCTAGGCCCTGCCTTGACAGCCCTCAGTGCCCCCAGTGTGTCCCCTGGGAGCACAGCCTCCATGGGTGGCCTGGCTCCAACCCTGTGGGTCCTTCCTTCTGCCGAGGGCACTTCCCAGGGTTGGGTGCACAGGGCTTGGGGGTGTGGCTCCCGCCTGGGACCCACTGAGCCTTGAGCTGCACCAGGCCTCGACCTCGGGGCTGGGGTCTGGGTCATCCTCTCAGGGAGGGTCTGGGAGACCTCAGGTCAGAGCATCCCACAGACCCCACGAGTGACATCCCAGCTCCTCAGGCCAAATCTCCTGGACCCCAGAAGGAGCATCTGTGTCAAGAGAAGGGCTTTGGTGACGCTGCTTGCTGCAGGGACGAGGACTGCTCCGTGTGGCAGAGCCAGTGCGAGGAGCTCAGGTGCAATGGGGAAGCTTTGGCAGCGGGAGGCAGAGGCACGGGACAGCGAGAGGGAGGGTCTGGTGTTCTGAGTGCTCAGTGGAGGATGGCTGAACGTGCCTAGGTGGTGACAGAAAAGCCATCAGGGCAGAGGGACAGGCCGAGGCCCTGGCATGCGAGGAGCAGGCGGGTGTGCGGGGTGCAGGGACCTGGGGAGGACACAGAAAGGTGTCAGCTGAGGGTCCTGGTGTGTCTGGGGTCCCCTGTGGAGGAAGGTCCAGGGGAGGAGCCTGCTGCAGGGGGCTGGGGAGGGTCTCAGCACCACGGCGGCCGGGGCCTGGGCTGGGCGGCAGGGCCAGGTGGGTCCAGCAAGTGTGCTCAAGCCGCCTCGTGGAGGGGAACAGGCGGAGTGCTGAGCAGAAGCCAAGGTGCCACCGCTCGAGGGGCCGGATGCTGCTGTCCCAAGAATGGTAAAGTGGGGAAATAGGACAACAGCGTGGGAGCCGGCGTTGGGCTTAGTTGGAGCGGCCCAAGGAGGAGCAGAGCCTGGGGTTGAGGCTGTAGCGGAGGCCAGAGGGAGCCAGGCTAGGGAGGAGGGTGCACGGGTTCTGGGGCATCACCCTGTGGGCATTTGAGGTCCCCAGGACAAGGGCAGGACACGAAGGCCAGGTCTTGAGCACAGGCCTGGGACAGCAGCTCTGGCCCATGAAGGCTGTTGTGCCCTTGGAGCCCGGGGGGCTCTGGGCAGGGCCCACGGCTGGGGTGGAGGGTCCAGGACAGACACTGGGAAAAATCGCCCATGGTGATCCCTGCCTGGCCCCGTGTCCCTTGGTGGCTCAGAGGAGGCCCGAGGTTGCACCCAGGCTCAGTCGTCTCCTCAGCCCCATGTGGTTTACCACGTCCTCATCAGTCAGGGGGCGACCAACTGCCAGGAACCACTGGCAAATGGCACCGAGGGTGGGAGCCTGTCCATCCTCTGAGCCCACGGTCCAGGCCACCGCAACAGCTTTCCAGACCACAGGCTCCTGTCGGGGATTTCAGAAGATCCGGAAATCATTTTACGACCGATTACCTCTAGCTGGCCGTGCTCATTGGAAGGAGGTGAAGGTTTGGGGAAGTAAATGCAGCCGCAAAGCCCCAGCCCTGTGCTCTGCCCGCAAGGCCGTGGGAAGAGCCGGCCTCACTTCCACTTCCACTCCTCGTTTAATTTTCACAGGCTTTGAAATCACACAGGCAGAGTGGGGAGGGCGGGCGCCGCCCTACCAGAGGGGGGTCAGATGCAGGTTCACAGATGGAGCCTGGCACATCCATCCCCGAGAGCGAGCAAACAGCGCCCCGGGCCCCGTTGTCCGTTCCTTGGGCTAGGAGGACAGGAGCAAACGAGGACACAGCAGCTTCCTGCTCTCACATGCTGAGGTGCCGGGGCCAGGCCTCTGCACACCAGGCATCCCCTCAGTAGGACTCAAGGCAGTGCACACCCCTCCAGGGGTCTCCTTCCTGCCTCCGGTCAGGCTGTGGGACCTGAAGCTCTCTAGGGGCCTTGTCTGGCCTGGCTCTGAGGTGGGTCCTGGCTGTCACATGAGCCTGGTGAGGCACAAAACCCAAACAGGGCCAGGAGACCACCAGGGAGGTCAATGCTCTTGGGGTGTGGGCTGGAGGGGCTGAGCCACTGGAACCAGTGTCCCTGCCTGCTGGCCATGTTGGGCTGCCCACTGCCATGTTGGGGTGCCCGTCTCCTGCCACCTGCTTGCAGGCCAGGGATTGTCATTGTATTTCCTCCAGGTCCTGTGCTGCTCAGGACTCCCTGACCCACTGGAGGGGAAGAGTGGCCGAGGACAGCTCTGAGGAACCTGGTCAGCCTGGGTCCTGCCCTGCCACCTTCAGCCGCATCTCCTCACCCGGTGAGAGGTGAAGCCAGCTGGACTTCCCGGGTCGAGTGGGGACTTGGAGAACTTTTCTGTCTTACAAGAAGATTGTAAAATGCACAAATCAGCACTCTGTAGCTAGCTAGAGGTTTGTAAAATGCACCAATCAATGCTCTGTAAAAACGCACCAACCAGCACTCTGTAGCTAGCTAGAGGTTTGTAAAATGGACCAATCAGCACACTGTACAACGGATCAATCAGCAGGACATGGGCGGGGACAAATAATGGAATAAAAGCTGGCCACCCCCACCAGCCAGCAGCGGCAACCCACTCCCGTCCCCTTCCACACTGTGGAATCTTTGTTTTTGCCCTCTCCACAATAAATCTTGCTGCTCACTCTTTGGGTCTGCACCACTTTTAAGAGCTGTCACACTCACCATGAGGGTCCGTGGCTTCCTTCCTGGAGTCAGTGAGACCACAAACCCACCGGAAGGAACAAACTCTGGACACGTGAGGGCCTGTCTGTGCACGAACGCAGCTGTGTGTGCTGTGAGAAAAGCAGCTCTGTGGGACAGGAGCTCTGGGTGTGGGGGTCCCAGCCAGACGACCTACTGGGACCCATGGGCCCCGCAGCCAGGCCTTAGTCAATGCCACTCAAACTAGCCAATTAGAGGCCCTTCCCGCCGGACATGCTGCCGGACTTGTCTCCCCTTCTGGACCGAGGGCCTGAGGCCTGAGACTCCTATGACCTACGGGTCAGCACTGGCCAACCACCTCAGTGGACGGAGCCTGGAGGCTGGATGTGGCCAAGGGCCTGAGTTCTGGGGGGCCTTAGGCACCCTGGTGCCTGTTTCCATGGGGTGGGCCAGGCCCGCTGGAGACTGAGGTGTCGAGAGGTGCAGGACACACGGCAGGGCGGAGGGCAGGCTCCTGGTGGCCACAGTGGCCCCTGACCCCTGACTTTACAGAATGTGGCAACTTTGTGGAGGGGGAAGAGGGAAGCCGCCTCTGCCGTGGCCTCTGGGGGTTGGCGTCCGTGTCGCGTACGGGATTGTGCTTCAGCATCCTCGGTGGGGCCTTCTGTAGAGCACTCACTTATCTGCCTCAGGCCTTCGTCTCGCACAGGCTCTTCCACGGGGTTTTGCTCCCCCAGGGCCCAGCGGCTGAAAGCACAGCAGCCTCCCTGGCTCATCTCGAGGCATCTGAGGAGGGTCAGCGTCCGAGGAGGGCCAGCGTCCGAGGAGGGCCAGCGTCCGAGGAGGGACTGCAAGGGCTGCAGGAGGGACAGCGTCCGAGGAGGGACTGCAGGGGCTGCAGGAGGGCCAGCGTCCGAGGAGGGCCAGCGTCCGAGGAGGGCCAGCGTCCGAGGAGGGACTGCAGGGGCTGCAGGAGGGCCAGCGTCCGAGGAGGGCCAGCGTTCGAGGAGGGACAGCGTCCGAGGAGGGACTGCAGGGGCTGCAGGAGGGCCAGCGTCCGAGGAGGGACAGCGTCCAAGGAGGGACTGCAGGGGCTGCAGGGAGCACAGGCAGGGCCTCCACCCTCGCCCACCCGCACAAGCAGCCCTGGAGCCTGGGGGAGTGCCTGCTACGCCGCAGGCTAGGTCCTGTTCCAGCCCCAAGCTTCCTCTCCTCCTGTCCTGGCCCCTGCAGGTCACGGTGGCTCTGGGAGTTCTGGGAAGGCCCAGGAAGGAGGAGGTCAGGGAAAGTGACTTTGCCTGTCCCTGCCGGGGTCTGGAGCAGCTGCCAGGGCTTATCAAGGGGAGTCTACCTGAGGTCACACCTGTCCTTGTGTGGTCCCAGCACTGACATTGGGCAGTCCTATGACCGTGCCTGCCAGGGGCTTTGTTCAGAAGTGGTGCTAGCGCCAGGCTGTGACTCCAACACCAGCTGCCCTGCCCTGTGAGGCCAGCCCTGGGGTCTCTGGATGGCCTTTTGCTGTCCTCTGCCCTTTACCCGACTGGAGGCTGAGGCTTGGATGTCTTAATCCCTGAATGGCCTTGCTCTCGGCTGGGGCGCCATATACTTGGGGCCAAAACCGGGTTAAGGATGGGGCGAGCGACTCAGAAGACAGCCCCTCCTACCAATAAAGTTCACGGAATTATGGGGCTTGGACTTTGTGACACTTGATTATGTCTGTTGCAACACCCACTTCCTGCTCCCAGAAAACTGAGGCAGGAGAGGCCACCCCACAGTTCGTGGGGCTTGAATGGCCAGGAATACGGTTCCCACCTGCTGCTGCCTCTGCCCAAAGACAGGATGGGGGCTGGGAAGCCTCGTGTTTAAAACCTGGACTCAGAGGGGTGAGGGTCCGGAGACCCCCAGGCAGAAGGGAAAGCCCAGGGGGCAGAAGGGACTCTCCCCAGGCGGTCTCCAAAAAGTCACGAGGACCTCACCAGACGGGGGGCCTCCCTCCTGCCCACCCGGCCCTGGGGGAGCAGCAGGGCAGCCTCTGGGGGGAACAGGTCAGCGCCACAGCCCCTGCCCCCGAGACCCTGCCCACCCTGGCCCTCCAGGACATTCTCCAAATGCAGGGTGAGGGGATGGAGCTACCTATAAGTGCAGGTTGGAGTATTCTGGGGACGGGATGTTTCCATCACAGAAGGAGGGCTCTTTTGCATCTATGACAACTGAAGCGGAGGACCCTCTTTCTCAACAGCACCCTGGGCTCTCCTCTGTGACCCAGGCTGCCCTGGGGGTGCTGGCTGGACCGTCCAGACCAGCAGCCCATGAAGCTGCTCTCGGAGGTGGGAAGGGGCCAGGCTCTTCCTCTGGACCAGGTCAGGAGCCGGGGGTCAAGGCTGATCCCCTTTCATAACCAAAGGGGGCAAACTAGGCTCTGGCCAGTGGGAACCAGGCGTGCTGCTCTGGAGTCAGAGTTGCTTCAAAGTGGGGGCCGCAGCCTGGAGGCCTAGATGATGGCTGCCGGGCTGACCGGGCAGTGGACAGGATGAGTACTGGAGGCACCGAGGGCAGCACCGGGGCCTCAGGAGCAGCTGCCCAAGGATGACTCTTCCTGGACCCTCATAGCAGGCCAGCCCCGCTCCTAGAGACCCAGTGGGCTGCAGCCTGTCCAGGTAGGGTGGGGCTGGGGGTGCAAACTGTGCAGCCCTCAGAAGCCGCAGACCTGAGTCCACGGCCCCCTCTCTGGGGGTCTTGGCACAGGAGATGGGCAGGGCCACAGGGGCCAGGCGGGCAGGGCCACAGGGTCCAGGCAGCCAGGCCCACGACCTGGTGTGGTCTGTCCAGGACAACCCTCCCACACCGGCCCACCCCTGGACCACCTGCCACCATGAATCCAATGCAAGGCTGTTGTGACACTCCCTTCCTGCTCCCAGATAACAGACAAGAGAGGCTACCCCACAGCTTGTGGGGCTCGATGGCCAGGAACGGGGTTCCCACCTGCTGCTGCCTTTGCTTTGCTTGCCTGAGGCTGAGGCACCAGGTTGGAGGAAGCCCTGGCTCTGTGGGAGGATGCAGGAGCGGGCGCCCCACCTGCCTGCTGTGTGTCAGGGCTGGTGTCATGCCTCCCGCCAAGAAGGGGGCTGGACGTGCGGGGCAGTGGCAGGACAAACCGCCGGTGCTGGATTCCACGTGGGCTGTGCTCTGTGGGTTCGTGCTGCGTCTGCCCAGCGCAGGCAGACGAGTCCAGCTCTGCCCGTACAGGCCGCCTCGCACCGGGAGCAGAGCCTCGCCAGGACGCTGCACATGGCGCCTCCTCCCTCCCGTCTCCGCAGGTGCCGACTCGCTGGTGCTCATTAGCCAGAAATGCACAGTGAAGAGGTTTCCTTGGATTCCAAGGAATAAATACCACTTCTTGTCCCACTTTAATATGCCACACAGTAATGTCCTTGGGTTGGGATGCAGCTGATGTGAGACACCTTGCTAAAGTCAGGGCTGTCTCCCTCAGTTCTGGTAGCTTCAGATCCCGCTGCTCTGAACCAGCAGAGACTCCAAGTCACAAACCTCCCTGGGAGCCACGAAGCCGTTCCCTCTCTCTCACAGGAGCCCGTCCATTACTCGTGTTTGAGACACAGCCTCCTCAGCATGTCTCCATGCTGATTCCCACTGCCCTGAGCCCTGGACGGGGGAGCCGCGGGGGCCTCTCACCCCCAGGCAAGGCCGAGCCAGTGTGAGCAGCAGCCAGGCCTCTGCTTTCGAGGGTGCGGAGACACAGCAGTAAGGAGACTGGACGTCGCTCTCGGAGAGCTCCTGATCTCTGCACCACACACCACAGATGCGTCAGCTCCCGTGGGCCCCAAAGAGAGAGAGCACTCGGCTTAGGGGAGGCTTCCTGGAGGAGGTGATGCTAGGGGAGAGTCCTGAGGGCAGGATTAGCAGGCAAAGGAGGAGGGAAGAAAGTGGCCCAGCAATCCGTTGATTTTAAACGGTGACTCATTTTTCTGCACCACTCACACTGGCAGAAAGAACGAACTGTGGTGCCAGCTTACCATTCTCCAAATGCCCAGCAGGTTCTCATGCAACCTCGGGTGGAATCATCCATTTCCCATGGGCTGGCAATGCTGTCTCGGTGATATGCCATTTCCATGTACCCCTGAGTCTAGTTCTAGAATTCAGTTTCTCTTCCCTTGATCCATTTTCACCTTCCGGTACCAATCGACCTGAAATTCTACCGGCTGAAATGGTCAATTATGCAAACCCAACAAGTGAGAAGTTATAAATAAATGATACTTCAATTTGAGTTTTAATGACATGGAAAAATGTTCTCTGTGTGATGTTAAGGAAAAAATCAAGATCTACGTATGTAAATTGATGTATCTTGTGATTGTCTGAGGAATATTCTACATGCACAGAAAAGTGACTGGGCTGAAATGTGATTGGGTCTTAACAATGCTCTAGATAGTAAGATTTGGGATGGGTTTTACTTTATTAACTTTTAGTTTTCTATAGCTTCTAATTTTTTTTTAATAGTGAACACACATGGCATACACACAAATGAATAGAGAGTTATTTTGAAAAGTGAGACTGGGCGCGGTGGCTCATGCCTGTAATCCCAGCACTTTGGGAGGCCGAGGCGGGCAGATCATGAGGTCAGGAGATCGACACCATCCTGGCTAACACGGTCGGTTAGCCACGGAGACCTAACCCGTCTCTACTAAAAATACAAAAAATTAGCCGGGCATGGTGGCAGGCGCCTGTAATCCCAGCTGCTCAGGAGGCTGAGGCGGGAGAATGGTGTGAACCCAGGAGGTGGAGCTTGCAGTGAGCTGAGATGGTACCACTGCACTCCAACCTGGGCGTCAGAACGAGATTCCATCTAAAAATAATTAAAAAAAGAAAAGTGAGTTCACTTCCTCCTCCAGCTATGACAGAGTCACTGGGGCAAGTTTACCACCTGCCGGAAACAAACCAACTAGAAAACAATACGGGAAACAAAGGTTTTCAAGACACTGGACATCAGACAACATAGGACAGTCATCCCTAAGACGGGGGAAGCAAATTAACAATGTACTACGGGATTATATTAGGTTGGTGCAAAAGTAATTGCGGTTTTTTGCATCTGTGGGAAGAATGCATGGCTGAAATAGCAGGAAGACTGGGAGGAAAGAGATGGAAGATGCTGCTGTAAGGTTTTTAACTGGTATAATATCAATGAAGGTAGGTGGTGATAAACCAAAGATGTATATTGTAAACCCTAAAGCAACCGTTTAACACAACAAAGAATAATAGCTAAAAACTGAACAAAAGAGAGAAAATGGAATCTTAGAAAAATAATCCAAAGGAAAACAGAAAATAAAAGGAGGAGGAGAATGAACACAGATAGGACAAATAGAAACAAATAGAAAAATGGTACATTTATTTTTATTTTTTGAGACAGACTCTCACTCTGTTGCCCAGGCTGGAGTGGAATGGCATGATCTTGGCTCACTGCAACCTCTACCTCCCAGGTTCAAGTGATTCTCCTGCCTCAGCCTCCTCAGTAGCTAAGATTACAGGCGTATGCCACCACACCTAGCTAATTTTTGTATTTTGAGTAGAGACAGGGTTTCACCATGTTTGGCAGGCTGGTCTTGAACTCCTGACCTCAAGTGATCTGCCCGTCTCCACCTCCCAAAATTCTGGGATTATAGGCATGAGCCACCGCACCTGGCCTGAAAAATGGTATATTTAAACTTAACCTTATCACCAATCACATTAAATATAAATGATCTAAATATCCCAATTAAAAAGCAAAGTTGTCAGATTGAATAAAACAAATGAACCAAAACCTAATTGTGTGCCGCTTTCAAGAAACACACTTTAAATATAAAGGCACAAATAAGCAATAAATAGAAGACTGGGCAAAAACACACCATGCTAATCCTAATCAAAGAAACCTGGAGGTGTTAAATTAGTATCAAAGTTGGAAACAACTCAATGTGCCTCACCAGGTCTGGGGATAAGTAGATTGTGGTATACAATGGTACACAGCTGAGCTCTAAAAAGGAATGAAATACTGATACATGTAAAACCACAGATAAATGTCAAAATTGTTTTCTGAGTGAAATAAGGCAAACCAAAGAGAGGTAGTTAGTGTATTATTACATTTCTATGAAAGTTATAGAAAATGCCAATTAGTCAATAGTGACAGAAAGCAGATCAGTGGCTGCCCGGAGGTTGGGAGGAGACAGGTGTTGCAAAGGCGAACGAGACATCTCTGGATGGATGGAAATTGTTCTTTATCTTGTTTATGGTGGTGGTTTTACCAGTGTGGGCACATGTCAAACCATCAAATTGACACTTTATATAGTTTATTGTATGTCAATTATACCTTAGTAAAGCTGTTAAACAAAAAGTGTATGCATGGAAAGTTTTATAGTAGATCTTGTTAAAAAAAAAAAGATGATATTCTAAATTTAGGTGATACTCAGTTCTGAGTGGCTCTCAGTTGGTTACCTCACCAGAATCCATGGTTTTTCATTCCTGTCCTAGAGCAAGCCCCAGAAGCTGGAAGATTTTCATCAAGAGGCCAGGCGCGGTGGCTCATGCTTGTAATCCCAGAACTTTGGGAGGCCGAGGTGGGTGGATCACCTGAGGTCAAAAGTTTGAGACCAGCCTGACCAAAGTGGTGAAACCCTGTCTCTATTAAATATACAAAATTAGCTGGGCATGGTGATGCATGCCCATCATCCCAACAACTTGGGAGGCTGAGGCAGGAGAATCACTTAATCCCAGGGGGCAGAGGTTGCAGTGAGCCGAGATCACGTCATTGCACTCCAGCCTGGGCAACAAGAGTGAAACTTTGTCTCAAAAACAAACAAATAAATAAATAAGATATATACAAAAGATTTTCATCAAAAGATGTCACATCCAGGACCCAGGCTTGACCAGGAGAAATAAAGGGCCGCTGGGCGGGTTGTGAGGGGACTCAGGGCGGTGGACCCAGGAGAAGCAGCTACAGTGGCTGTAACTTCAGAGGCAGAGAAAACACCATATGATGACAGAGAGATTTCTGATCTCTCAGCGACAGGTGATAGCGTCAGTCAGAGAAAAATGAAAACTGCAGCTACAACCTCACATCTCTAACAAGCGTACAACCTCGTATCTCTAACAAGCCTACAGCCTCACATCTCTAAGAAGTGTACAGCCTCACATCTCTAACAAGTGTACAGCCTCACATCTCTAACAAACATGCAGCCTCACATCTCTAACAAGCCTACAGCCTCGCATCTCTAACAAGCCTACAGCCTCACATCTCTAACAAACATGCAGCCTCACATCTCTAACAAACATGCAGCCTCACATCTCTAACAAACATGCAGCCTCACATCTCTAACAAACATGCAGCCTCACATCTCTAACAAGCCTACAGCATCGCATCTCTAACAAGCCTACAGCCTCATATCTCTAACAAGTGTCACATCTTTAAGAAGCCTACAGCTTCCCATCTCTAACAGGCACACAACCTCCCATCTTTAACAAGCCTACAGCCTCCCATCTCTAACAAGCCTACAGCCTCACATCTCTAACAAGTGTCACATCTTTAAGAAGCCTACAGCCTCCCATCTCCAACAGGCACACAACCTCCCATCTCTAACAGGCCTACAGCCTCCCATCTCTAACAAGCCTCACATCTCTAACAAATCCACGGCCTCGCATTTCTGACAAGTTTCCTTTTGGATCTGGGATCACTTGGACAGTCTTTACAAAGTATTTGATTACAGACTGAACTACAAGCAGTGGTCACACAGTTCAGGGAATATCAGGAGTCAGATAACATGGGGAAAATCGGTGCCACATTCAGGGATTCCTGGTCATTTCCTTCCTGGCTGAGAGCCTCGTATGCAAATCTCCAAACATCACACCCGGAGCGGAGTGCACCAGAGAGCCGAGTGAGGCCCTGCCCGGTAAGCTGCTTGCCAGGTTTACACTCAGGGTGATTGTAGCATTTTTATGGCAAGGAAAATAAACGAGCCATTACCTTTCACCAAATCGCACTGTATTTTATTCATTTAGGGTGTACACACCTATCTGCTTTTCAAAGGAATTTTGGGTAGATTGTAAAATTATGCTCAACTTACAACAAGGCAACTATAAATAGAAAAGCAGCACTGAGGTGCCAGTGCTGGGGGTAAGTACGGGAAAAACCAGGGGTGGGTCACGGGATAAACCAGGGGTGGCGGCTGGGTCACGGGATGAATGGGGGGATGGGTCACGGTATGAACCAGGAGCAGGTCACGAGATAAACCAGGGCCGGGGGGGCGGGTCACGGGATGAATGGGGGGGTGGGTCATGGGATGAACCGGGGGTAGGGGCTGGGTCACGGGATGAAGTGGGGGTGGGGGCTGGGTCACAGGATGAACCAGGGCTGGGGGGGCTGGGCACGGGATGAATAGGGGGGTGGGTCACGGGATGAAGCGGGGGTGGGGGGGTGGGTCACGGGATGAAGCGGGGGTGGGGGGGTGGGTCACGGGATGAAGCGGGGGTGGGGGGGTGGGTCACGGGATGAAGCGGGGGTGGGGGGGGGTGGGTCACGGGATGAAGCGGGGGTGGGGGGGTGGGTCACGGGATGAAGCGGGGGTGGGGGGGGGGGTCACGGGATGAAGCGGGGGTGGGGGCTGGGTCACGGGATGAACCGGGGCTGGGGGGGCGGGTCACGGGATGAATGGGGGATGGGTCACGGGATGAACTGGGGGTGGGGGCCGTGGCAGGGGATGAATGGGGGGCTGGGTCACGGGATGAATGGGGGATGGGTCACGGGATGAACTGGGGGTGGGGGCCGTGGCAGGGGATGAATGGGGGGGTGGGTCACAGGATGAACCGGGGGTGGGGGCTGGGTCACGGGATGAATGGGGGGGTGGGTCACGGGATGAACCGGGGGTGGGGGCCGGGGCACGGGATGAACCGAGGGGTGGGGGCCGGGGCATGGGATGAATGGGGGGTGGGTCACGGGATGAACCCGGGTTTCTGAGGTCACAGGGTGGCTTCCTTGCCCCATGACCTCGCTGAGGCTGGTTAACTGCAGAGCAGCCTCGACTTCCTCACCGGCGCCCCGACTGGTGCCGCCTCCTCACACTGCAGTCCTGTGAATGTTCCACGCAGCCACAAGCTCAGGTGGTTCAGGGTGTGGTGGGGCCGCTCAGGACCCCTCCCCATGGGGACCAACCCCTGTTCCACAGCTGGGGAGGGCTGGTGGCTGACACTGCGGAGATGAGGCTCTTAACAGTTGCTTCTGCCCTCAGGAGGGTAGCCCGGCACCCGCTGGGGGAGGAGCCTGACCACCAGCTGGCCCATAGTGGGCACGTCAAGCCCTGGGCCTTGACACCAAGGGGGTGATGGGCTCCAGAGTGCCCATCACCAATGCCCAGCCCTGCCCTCAAGTGTGAGTCCCTCGAGCCCCCCCCATAAACCTCTGTGCGCCAGAACCTGACAGGGACTCGAACACAAGGGTGAAGTCGACAGTCACGCTCCCTGGAATGCCTGTGCGCACACAGGCTCCCTTTAGAAAAGAAACCGGCTGCGTGCAAGGTAGTTAAAATGCAGAGCCTCTCCTGAGTACAAACAAAATCCAGGTGCGTGTCCATACTGGGCTGCGCGGAGGTCGCAGGAGTTGCAGTGTGGGCCATGGGTGGCTCCCTCCCGTACCAAAGGCCGGCGTGAAGAGAACAGCACAGGCAGGCAGACGGCAGTGAAAAACAGCCAGAAATGGACGGGGGTTCGAGGGGCCGAAGCCTGACCCAGGGTGCACCTTCTTCCACCCGGGGTGCTGGGACTGCCAGGGAGGGGTGGGCCGAGAGGTGGGGATGGGTACACGGAGGGTCCTGGGCCCTTGGGGTCTGGCTGGTAGCACTAGGAGGAGGTGACAAGCAAGGCTTGTGAGGGCTCAGCGCCCAGAGCTGCAACTCTGCAGACTGCAGCGGGGCCTTGGATCCACATGTGCTTCTGGTCTCGGCTGGCCTGACAGCCACTGGGTTCCAGGCAGGCCTGGATGGTGAGGACGGGGCTGGGCTGCAGCCACCAGATCCACGGCTTCCCTGGAAGATGACGGGTCAGCCGGACACTCTGGCTGAGTCAGGGCCTTTCTAGGTGTTTCTACACCCTGGACATGTGAGTCCCCCGAGGGGAGAGCCTAAGGAATGCTGAGACGCAGCACAGGCGGGTGAGGGGAGCGGAAAAGTGTCGGCTCACAAGCTACCATCTTTTTTCTTTTTTTTTTTTTTGAGATGGAGTCTCGCTCTGTCGCCCAGGCTGGAGTGTAGTGGCACCATCTCGGCTCACTGAAAGCTCCGCCTCCTGGGTTCACACCATTCTCCTGCCTCAGCCTACCGAGTAGCTAGGACTACAGGCGCCGCCACCATGCCTGGCTAATTTTTTGTATTTTTAATAGAGACGGGGTTTCACCATGTTAACCAGATGATCTTAATTTCCTGACCTCGTGATCTGCCTGCCTCGGCCTCCAAAAGTGCTGGGATTACAGGCATGAGCCACCGTGCCCAGCCACGAGCTACCATCTTAATGCAGAGTGTCGAAGCCTCTCTCCTCGCTGTGCCCAGCCTGGGGTGCCAGGCCGGGGTCTTGGCCTCTGGAGGCTGCTCTGCCAGGGCAGGACTTCCACGTCTCTGGAGCTTGGCCCTGTGGGCGCAGGGTAGCATCAGCAGGGGTGGCCCTCACGCCCCGGGGCTGCCTCCTTCTGCCCTCGGTAAAGGCGGTCTGTGCCACTCTGGGCCTCCACGGTCCCGCCAAGGAGCAGGCAGCAGCCCCGTGGGACCCAAGGAGCTGCCGTTCCCCTCTGTGCCTCTCTGCTGCGGACTCTGACCTTCTACCTTATTTCTGATTAAGTCTAAAAAAAGACAGGAAAAACCAACATGAGCACATCACGTCACTGAGATACAGGGCAGCGGTCAGGGCTGTGAAGTCCTCGGCTGTGCAGAATCCAGTGAGGACAGCAGTGGCGAGGGTGGACCTGTGTGCAGACGTGACCGCCTGCCCCCGCCACCCAGCAACCCCCAGCCCAGCAGACGTGACCGCCTGCCCCCGCCGCCCAGCAACCCCCAGCCCAGCAGACGTGACCGCCTGCCCCCGCCGCCCAGCAACCCCCAGCCCAGCCAAGGTCAAGGCCAGTGGGAGGAGCCGCGGGTTTCTGGACAACACCCAGCAATCAAGGTCCCACTGAGGTCGGTCAAACCACACCCTCGGATCCTCTAGCCGTACTCAACAGCACTGCCAGGAAAATGGACGGAGCATGATGTCTCTGCCAGCACCTTCACCTCTGCCCCAGACGAAACACTGTTCAGATCCCTCACCCTGCCAGGCTCACCACCCTACCTGGACCAACACCCTACACAGACCACCACACTGCCCGGACCACCACACTGCCTGGACCACTCACTCTGCCCGGACCACCACACTGCCTGGACACTCACCCTGCCTGGACCACCACACTGTCTGGACCAGTCACCCGCCCAGACTACCACACTGCCCAAATCACCACACTGCCTGGACCATTCATCTGCCCAGACCAGCACACTGCCTGGACCACTCACCCTGCCTGGACCACCACACTGCCCGGACCACTCACCCTGCCCGGACCACCACACTGCCCGGACCACTCACCCTGCCTGGACCACCATACTGCCCGGACCACTCACCCTGCCTGGACCACCACACTGCCTGGACCACTCACCCTGCCCGGACCACCACACTATCTGGACCACCACACTGTCTCGACCAGTCACCCGCCCAGACTACCACACTGCCCGAACCACCACACTGCCTGGACCACTCATCTGCCCAGACCAGCACACTGTCCGGACCACTCACCCTGTCTGGACCACCACACTGCCCAGACCACTCACCCTGCCTAGACCACCACACTGCCCAGACCACCACACTGCCCGAACCACTCACCCTGCCTGGACCACCACACTGCCCAGACCACCACACTGCTTGGACAACCTGCATTGCCACCCATGATGGTAAGTGCAGGAGTCATGAGGGCCCTTTCTGTAGTAAATGGGGGTTGGTTTGAGAGGTCTGGGTGATTTTACCTTCCTTGGAAAAGAATTTCCTCTCCGTCTGGCAGGGAGCTGGCCTGGGCAGACCCCTAAATCCAGTGATAATCAAATACGGTATGCCCTGAACCCCAGGGATCTTATTTAAATGCAATTCTGTCCCAGCAGGGCCAGGTGGGCCTGGGACTCTGCACTTCCCGCAGCTCCTGGGACACCGTTGCTGCTGGACCGTGGGGCACACTGAGTCACAAGGCCTGGTCTGGGCAGGATGGTGGCGAACCCTGTGGCCTGGGTCCTGGAGAGTGCAGACCTTTCTGGTTCTCCTGCCACTTTCAGGGTGTGAGTCAGGGACCAAGGACTCAAAGGCCCACAGAGGTGCTGAGTGTTTGGCAGCCTGGACGCGGCTTCACCTCTAGTCTGTTTCCTCCAGCGCCCTGGACGCTGAGCAGGCTTTTGCCTTTCCAGCCCCTTTTCTGGTGGTTCTCATGGAGGATGGGCCACCGCGGCTATAAACACGATTCAGGAGGGGCTTTGTTTCCTTGGAGGGTGGCAGGATTTTAATAACAGATCCCATTCTTCGGTGGTTATAAAACGGTTTGGATTTCACGTCTTCTTGATTGACAGCTTATATTTTGCGAGGAAATTGTTCGTTTTGTGTGTGTGCGCACATATATGTGCATCTGTACATGAGTTATGCATGCAGGACACACACACGGAGATACTGAGTTTCTGCCGGGTCCCTTCGCTCCCATTTTTGTTTCCAGCATCAACCATTTGTGCTTCTCCTTTTTCATGCCAGCGTGTCATGTCGTCTGTTTCATTATTTCAAAAACCAGCCAGGCTCCATGAGGCTCCACTGATTCTCACCATCCTGAGCCTCAGGGAGCACAGCAGTCAGAGCTCTCTTCCTCTGCGGGGCCACCACGTGGTGCATTTTAATTGGTGGAATATTTATTACTCCTCTGTGGGTTGGCATTTCCTGTCCTTTGTCTAGCATTTTTTTTTTTTTTTTTTTTTTTTGAGACAGGGTCTTGCTCTGTCACCCAGGCTGGAGTGCCGTGCTACAATCTCAGCTCACTGCAGCCTCGACCACCCTGAGCTCAAGCCATCCTCCCACCTCAGCCTCCCCAGTAGCTGGGACCACAGGCATATGCCACCACGCCTGGCTAATTCTTCTTATTATTTATTTTGTAGAGACATGGTTTCGCCATGTTGCTCAGGCTGGTCTTAAACTCCTGGCCTCAAACGATCCTCCCACCTTGGCCTCCTAAGGTGCTGGGATTCCAGGTGTGAGCCATCATGCCTGGCCTTGTCCAGCTTCTTTTTTTTTTTTTTGAGACAGTGTCTCACTCTGTTGCCCAGTCTGGAGTGCAATGGCACGATCTCGGCTCACTGCAACCTTTGCCTCCCAGGTTCAAGCGATTCTCCTGTCTCAGCCTCCTGAGTAGCTGGGACTACAGGTGTGCACCACCACACCCAGCTAATTTTTGTATTTTTAGTACAGACAGGGTTTCACCATGTTGGCCAGGATGGTCTCAATCTCCTGACCTCCTGATCTGCCCGCCTTGGCCTCCCAAAGTGCTGGGATTACAGGCCTGAGCCACCGTGCCCGGCCTGTCCAGCTTCTTAAGCTGCTTGTTTTGCTTATTAACACGGCCATCTCATTTTCTCATGCAGTTATTAAGACTGTAAGACTGTGAACATCCTTGAAGGGTCACTGGGCTCTCACGGATCACATCTATAGTCTCCCCAGGAGGCAGTGCCCACGTGGGGTCTGCCCTGCAAGGCCTTGCCCAGAACTGCCTGCCCTCTACGTCCAGCCATCTCTCTCTGCCCCAGCTTTCTGTCAATCATCTATCGTCTATCACCTGTCTGTATCCATCTGTCCGTGTCTGTCCTCTGTCTGTTTACCTCCCTCTATCGACCACTTACCTGATCATCTCCCAACCAGTTTCCCTCCTGTCTGTCCATCTATCATCTATTCATCTGTCCGTTTACCCATCGGTCTATCATCCGTCTTGATTTCTGTATCCATGAATCACCCGTATCTTCATCTTTACGTACATCTGCCTCTCTCTCTATCTCTATGTCTCTTCATCTCTATGTTTATCTACCATCTGTCTACCTCACTGGCTGTATAATCTGAGGCAGGAACGTTCTGGAAGGTACTGGGCTTATTTAGCCATTCCTCGATCCTTGGCTGACCTGTCAGCTGTCCGGGTTTCTACCGTGACACGAGCTGCAGCTTCGGTTGATGTTCGGGTCTCTCCGCCTCGGCCTGCAGCCCTGCACCTTCCTGTGGCAGAAACTCGAGGTCTGGGTGGAGCGGCCCCCGGCTGGCCCCGCAGCGCACGCAGCCTGGGGAGGAGTCTTGTGGCCAGGACACGAGGCGATGTGTCGTCTTCCACAAACCCTGGATGTGCAGGGCGTGTTTCCTTCCTGCCCAAACCTCTGTTTAAGGGACATTGTTCATTTTTGTTTTCACCAGGCTCTTTTACAAGGTACGATAATTATTTGAAAAAAAATGTATTCTCTGCTCATCTGTGAGGTTCCAGAAAGGGGAGAAAGCCATCCCAGCTGTAGGTCCAGGGTCTCTGAGTGACCCCAGAAGAAAGGCGGCATGAGCATAAGACTCCAGACGGGGTCCCCAAACCCGGGGACGGAAGCCCTGTTCTTGAACCCCAGTTCTTCCTCTCTGGGGTCTGGGGAAGCAGACTCAGGGCCCTCAGTTTCCCCATCAGCAAGACAATGGTCCTTGGAGTCCCTTCCCAGCATCGCGGCTGTGGCTGTGCCATGGGCCTTTCGCCAGTTCAAAGGGAAAGACAGGAGGGAAGCAAACACTTGTGCTCAGTGTTTTGGTACATGAAGAAAATGTACCAGCTGCCCAGAGGCCCTGCAGACCAGTCCCCGGGACGGAGTCCTCTCCCAGATGGAAGAGAGCCCGGGTGTGTCCGCTCCTGAGAGGTGAGAACACTAGGCAGGCGGGGCAGGGTGGAGATGCCCCAGCCACTGGTGCCAGGCTGCACATGCATGGCTGGTGGGTGCCAGGTCCCTCCCCACACGGATGACGGGATGGCGCCAACACAGGCCCCTGCAGAGGTGCACAGCTACATTTCCATGTGGCCCCAGCAGCCCTGGGCTGGGTTGGAGGACTCCAGACTCTTGTGTGCCTGCCCCACAAGAAGAACAACCCCAGGGGGTGCTGCGTGTGCAGGGCTGGGTTCCCAGAGTGCTGCGTCCACTTGCTTGCAGCACGCCCGGTGAAGCAGGTGCTGCTCCTGCACTATTTTACAGGTGACGGGACAGCCCTGGGCCACCTCTGTGACCCAAGTGATGGGTGCAGTGTGTGACTGGAGGGTCCTCTCTGTCCCTGATAACAAGACACTGAGCTCTTACTCTGGGCAGAGCTGGTCCAGGGGCCTTTAAGCAACAAGGTGACCCCTCCCAGGATGAGGTGTTATTTCACACACTTTAAATATTACCCAATAGCTTATAATTCACTGGCTAAAAGCATACAAGTTTGCTAAGACAATAACTAAGTATCACCCATGTAATCTCCAGGGGAGGAGGAATAGCTGAAAAATACCATCAATAAAAAGTTAAAAACTGAAAGGATAGGTCTAACAGTAAATTACTTTCCAGCTTTCAACACTTCTCTTTAAGAAAGCATACTGTAAAAATGAGAGAAAAAAAGATCTTGACCAGAAGGCATTTGCCGCTCATAAAACTTACAAAAAATTGTATGCAGAAAAACAAAACTCTGTAAATCAATATGAAAAAGACAAGCAACCCACATTTTTTGTTTGAAGAAAGAATATGATGTTGTTTGCCAATGCCTGAGCCAACGTAACACTGTCTTAATAAATGGTTGATAATAAATCTTGGCATCTGGTGTGCTCTTTGCACACTCATCCTGGCCGTTCTTGATCGTTTATGCCTCCTTGTAAAATTCAGGACCAGCCTGTTCATTTCTATTTGAAAAAATCCTATTGGGATTCTGATTGGAATTGTATTACATTTATAAATTGTTTTTGGAACTTATCTTCAAAGAAGCAACGAAGGATTCACAGCTGACTTTCAATGAAACCATGGGAGCCTGAAGAAGATTGAACAGCATCTCAGCAGTGGGGAAAGGAGAGAAAGCTGCCAGCCCGCAGTCCTGTGCTCACGGAAGCACCCCAGACACGAAGGAGAAGTAAAGGCATTTTCGGATAAGCCAAGGCAGATCTGTACCACAAGACATAACTAGGGCATTCTTAGGCTGAAGGAAACAGCCCCGGGTGAAAGCGCAGAGAAGAGCCTGCCGAGGGGCCAGAGAGTGGGTGACGTCATGCCGTAAAGCAGCACCTCAGTCCATGGGGACACGGGACAGGCGTCCCCAACACCGTCACAGCCAGTGTGTCGCCTCGGTCCATGGGGACACGAGATAGGCGTCCCCAACACCGTCACAGCCAGTGTATCGCCTCGGTCCATGGGGACATGGGACAGGCGTCCCCAACACCGTCACAGCCAGTGTATCGCCTCGGTCCATGGGGACACAGGATAGGCGTCCCCAACACTGTCACAGGTAGTGGCACAAAACAGGGAGGGAGAGAGACTGGAGTCAATGGAGAAAGCAAAGCTGGCCTGGAGATCCCAGTGGGAAGTGAGGGGCCTTAGGGGCCACAATCTTATTCTCTCTGGTTTCGGTGTCTAATGGAAAACCCCATAATAAACTGCAAAACTCACCTAACGAGCCACCACTTCAGACTCATCATATTGGAAAACATTTGAAAATCTAAAAAGACTAAAACATGGGCAAGAATATGAAGTAAAAGGGGCCGATGGGGGTGAACAGTCACAGCTGGTTTGAGGAGGGCCTGGCAATCTCACTGCATGCCTTCTGCAGCCTGGCACTCCTTCCTGACAAAGTACCACAGGCCGGGTGCTTGACACCACCAAAGTTTATTTCCTCCCAATTCTGGAGGGTAGAGTCCAAGACTGAGGTGCAGCAGGGTTGGTTCCTCCTGAGGCCTCTCCTGGGCTTGCAGACGGCACCTTTTCCCTGCATCCTCACAGGGCCGTCCCTCTCTGTGTGCCTGTATCCTCATCTCCTCTTCTTATAAGGACATGGGTTGGACTGGATTAGGGCCCACCCTCATGTAACTTAGTTATATCTGCAAAGACCCCATCTCCAAATATAGTCACATTCTGTGAGGTTCTGGGGGTTAGGATTCCAACACAGGAATTTTTGGGGGACATGATTTAGCCCATAACAATGTCCAAGAATTGGATGCACATACGTGTACAATTTCCACACATGCACAATATCCATGCGTATATAATGTGCATGCATATACAATTCCCCTGCATGTACAGTACCTAAGCCTGCACAATATCCATGCACGTACAACACCCATGTGCACAAGGAGACATTTACAAACCTCATGCAGCATTGTCTGTAATAACCAAAGATTGAGAACAGCTTAAGTGTTAACTAACGGGACAGTAAGTAGTGTAGAGGTCACGCAATAGCGTGATTAGTGGAAAGTAATTAGTGGAATTTTAAAAGGCTGCATTGAACAATCCGAAGGAATTGTTCAGTCCGAAGGAAAACTGAAGAAGATACATTCAGCACATTGTTGAAAAAGTGTTTTAAATCACACAAGAACAGCATCATGTGCTGCTCAGGAATTTATTCAAAAGTGTGGAAAAGACGAAAATGATGAACACCCAGTTTGGCAGACGGTGTGGGCATGGGGACCCTAACAGCTTCAGCTGCCTGTGGGGTGCAGCTGCTGGGCTCCCTCAGGCGTCTTGCCCCTGGGCAGGCCTGGGGGAGCTCAGAGGGGTCCCAGCGTGCTGGGAGCATTGGGTGAGCTGCAGGCCCAGGGCCATCCCAGGTCTGGGGCAGCAGCGGAGCCGTGCCTGGATCTCTACGGACGTGAGAGATCCTGGGGCGGCAGCGTCCAGCGCAGGCTCTGACTCATCAGGGACTGGGTGGGAGCAATTGTTGTGATAAGATCTCATAGTTAGCTCATAATAATAATAATAAAAAGCTAGAGAAATTCGTCTTAAGAAAGTTTTTGAAATTTTAAGTCCTTTGTCAGTACTGTGGGAGGTCTTAACACGATTAAGGAAGAAAACATTTTCTAGCTATAACTGCTATGGTTCAAGTGTTCATGTCCTTCCAGAATTCATCCGCAAAACCTGATTTTTAAAAAGGGCTTAAAATGTGTTTAATCAGGAGTTAGGCTAGAGCTAGTTCTAGCTGAGGCTATAGTTACATTTTAGTCTGTAAAGGAGCAACAAATCATTGTGGGATTTGTATTTAAAACCTTGCTGTGAATCAGTACAAATACAATCTTGCCTTTGGGGCTAGATAGAATTTATTGATAAATACACAGGTAAGGGTTTATGAGCCAGACATTCACGTACTTGAAAAGAACAGTCCTGGAAACGTGGATGAGGTGGCGTCTGGGGGTCGGGGACCCACCGGACCGAGCACAGAACACTGAGGCCTGTGCGTCGCTCCGCAGCCCCCAGAGGACCCCACAGCAGAGGATCCGTCCGTTGTCAAGGAGACCAGACACCCATCACAGCTTGCTCAGTGAGCCATCAGCAAAGCGACTGGGTGTTGGGATGGGGGTGACGTGTGGCCGGGCAACGCCCCCGCCAGGGCTGAGCTGGCATTGCCACTGCTGAGTGTCCACCGGCTCACGCAGAGGCCTAACCCGAGCCTCCGAAGACGAAGCATCCTAATGCCTGTGAGGAATGGGAGGTGCCTAATGCCGGCTGATCAGCCAGCGAACCCTCCCCTTATGGCAAGGGCTGTGCTTTGCCCTCAAAATGAGCTCAGACGGCACGTTCCTGGGTTGGAAGACTCAACACTGTAAAAATATGTTCTGCTATTGATTCCATGCAATCCCAACCGATTTTTTGCAAACTCATCCCGGACCTGATGGAGACAGACCAAAGTCCCTGAACGCCCCGAACATCCTTGTAGACAGGGAGGCAGGGGAGTGTGGCCTGCCTGGCACTGCACCTTGTAAAACCACGGTGTGGAGACCGTCCCACGCTGGCATGAGGTTAGATGAGTCGAGAACTGAAGAGAACAGAGAACCCTCCAGGAGGCCCACGGTGTAACAAAGACTCTTAACAGAGAGTCCTGGGAAGGGCCGCCTTTTCAAACTGAGGGTGCTGGCACCACTGAGTGTCTACACAGGAAAAAGGAGCAGGCGCCCAGGTAGGAAGATTTCTCAGATAGGACACAAATTACATTACCACAAAGGAAAAGGTTGATGAATTTGATTTCGTTAAAAGTAAGAAACCCTGTTTAACCAAAAGACATGATTTTATGGGAGTGAAAGTTGAGTGAGAGTCAGGGAAGGCGCATGACGGCCACGGCACTGGAGGGCAGTGAGTGCCCAGGCCACGCAGAGAACGCCAAGAACAATGACTGGGCCACGGCACCGGAGGGCAGCGAGTGCCCAGGCCACGCAGAGAACACCAAGAACAGAGAGAGAGAGAAGTGGACGGAAGACTCAAGCGGGCAAGTCACAGGAACATCCGTAAAGACGAGAATGGGTTCATCAGCGATGGGAAGACAGAAACTAAAACCTAAAACCCACGAGACACCATAGAATACCCACAATTCAGACCTGCTGGCACCAAGAGCAGCGTGCAGCCTGGCGTGGAGGTTCCCACACCGAGGACGGGAATCGGTGACCCTCCTCGAGCTGGGCAGGATCTACTCAGGTCCAAGGCTCACACGCCCAGCGTCCAGCGACCCCAGCTGCTAGTGACCCTCGCACACACCGTAGGCCATAAACAGGAACCCACAGCGGCTGGCAGGAGGCAGGACATGGCTCCATGGCTCAGGGAAGCCAGGAGACAGCACCGGTGCCAGCCTGGCCCACCTGCCCTCTAGCCACCGCCCCTGCAGGCCTGCACCCCAGCAACGCTCGCCTGTGGCTGAGGGGCTGCCTCCCCGAGGGGCCTGGGAGCGAGGTTGCTGCAGCTATCTTCTGCCAGCAGCCAGGAGGCCTCTGCAGCCCTGCCAGACCCCCAGAGAGTCCATCCCAGAGACAGCATGGCTGCAGGTGGAGCCTTGTGCTCCCCTCCCGCGGTTGCTGTTGTCTGAACAGCCGCACCCATAGCAATGGTTCAGGGATTCCTGGGGCCTTTTCCCTCTGGGTCTTCCACCTGTCTTACGGGGTCAAGGAGAGGGCTGCACTTGAGCATGGGTGTGCCCCACCATCCTCCTCTCACAGTGGAGTCCCGGGGCCTCCTAACCGCACCCAGCCCTGAAGCCGTTGTCTCTGGCTGCAACCCTCCTGGAAGCCACAGCTTTTCCCCGTTCCCCATCTCGAAGCTCTTCACCACTTCCAGGCCACCCTCCCTTCCTCTTCCCTAAACCCTAGGTCATCGTCAAGCCGCCCCCCGCGCCCGTGACGGGCATCCCCTCCTCGCTCTAGGGTTTCAGCTCCTGCCTCAAAGCAGCTCTCCACGTCGACCCGCACCTCCGACCCACACCTCAGTTACTGGCAATTTCAAAACGTGCACAGAGCCCCCCTTGAACTTGGCTTCTCAGGTCCCCGAGCCCCTCCAGGGGTCCTGTCCTCCACCTGCCTGGCCCCTGGCCCCTTATTCACATCCCAGACACATCACCGCAGCTCCTGTACCCGCCTCACCTTGGGGGACCTTCTGCTCCCTGAGTGCCGTGAGCCGGCCCTATGGCTGCTGGCCCCTGGCCCTCCTGGTGCCTCCTGCCCCTTCGGCTCTCCCATTTCTCCTCTCCATCATCTCAGCAGCCCTTTTGCAAATAGACCCTTGGTCTGTTGGGGCCCCTCAGGCACGGCACAGGCTCGCCTGTGGGTGTCTCTGCAATGGCAAAGCGCCCACCTCCATTTCCACACCTGCCCCTCCCACTGACCCACGTTCCCGGTTGACCCACCATTGCCTGAGGGTCAGTGGTCCTAACATTTAGAAAGACCACATGGCGCCCGGTGTCCAGGTGGGGCTGGAGCCAGGTCCTCAGCCCCCAAACCCCTTCCTCCTCCCACCCTGGTCCCGGGCGACAGTCCTGAGTGCAGACGCTGGTGCCACAGGGACGTCCCAGCTGGGTGAATTCTTTGTGTAAAGAAGAGGTCCTCAGCATCAGCTCTAACTGTCATGCCCTCTTTGTTTATCTTCATCTTAGTCCTTGCTGGGCGATCAGTTCTTTGTTAAGGTTGATACCGAGCCCCAAATCTGATTTGCCCCGAGAGATGAATGATTTTCTCTGCAGTTACTGGGCGGCTTTCTTAGGACTAGAGAGTGGTGAGTGGTTGACATTAATCTCCGCAAAATCAAAATAAAATTGGAAACAAATGTACCAAGAGCTGCAAGGCAATGGCTGAGCCTCCCCTACACGGGATCACAACCTCTGGTGGCCATCTGCGCACAGCCAGGCGGGGCCAGGCCCCAGGGTCCCTCTCTGACGGCAGCCGATGGGCTCCCTTGGGCCTGCGCAGTGCAGCCTGGACGGCATGGGCTTGGGTGGCCATTTCACCACAAAGTCCCTTCAGAGGCTCAACAGGTTTTCAGGCACAGCCTCCCTCCTCCAGACCCTGCTGGCCGGCCGTGTGGACTGAGAGCTGAGGGCGTCTGGGTCTCTGAGGGGCATCGGGGAGGGAGGCCCAGTGGTGGCCTTGGTGGTTCACTCGCCACAAGAGGGCCAGCGCTTACTCAAAGAAGATTGAAAACACACAAGGAATCGGGAAACCAAACCAGAAAAGTCCTGCTGACCGAGCCGCCCCTTCTGGAGGCCAAACAGGCACGGAAGCCCCGAGCCAGCACAGGCACTTACCCAGCAGAGAGAAGAGGGCCACCAGGGTCCACACAGCCACCAAGAAGGGGGTCCGCACAGGGAGCCACTGCAGGCTGACCACCGGGATCCCGCTGCTGTTCCGGGCAACGTGGGGCTCTGGCCCCGGGCCCCGGCCGACAAGTGCACAGGGATGGGCTCTGCCCACCAGCAAGGCCAGCAGCGTGAAGGCACAGAGTCCAGACCCCCCGGGCCGCATGCTGGGGGCGCGTGGCACCGACAAGGCGCCACGTATCCGCCTGGCTGTTCTCAACTTTTGGGGACCTGGTCTCTGCAGGGAGCCACCTCGTTAGTCCCTGGTGACCCCTAGAGCTGTGCCAGCTCTTCCTGCCTCACCCCAGCGCCTTCCCTCTGCTACCCAGACTTGTCCTGGGCAGCCTATGGCCCCCAGGCCGTCAGCAGATAAGCGCTCCGTGTGGCCAGAGGGCCTTCCTGGGTCCTTGACCTCCCCAGCGGGAGTTCAAAGCCCTTGCCCATTTTCCTGTGCTGGGAACAGAAGCGGCCCGCCCATCCCCTCTGTGAGATTAGGTTCTGCCTGTCATGTAAAATAAAAGCTGATGAAGAAACAGGGTTTAATTGGTTTCTTATCAGGTGTTTCGTCCTTGTTTGGAATTCTGCGTGGATGGGGGAGCCATGGGATTACACCCAATAAGGTCACCTGCAAATCAGCAGTGCAGCCTCCGTGGGGTCTGCACCCAGGTGTGTGCTCCGCAAAGCCCCCTCTGGCTTCAAGGCAGCAGTGGGTCCTTTGTCCCGGGCCCTCCTGCTGTCCCCACGTCTCCTCTGGCTCCTGGGCCTCACCTCCACTGACTCCCGAGAGGTTCTTCCTCCTGTGCACCTGTGCCCGGGTGGCCTTGCCCACTGCAGGTGCCGAGCCCCTACGTTAGCATCGGAGACCCCAAGGCTGGTGGGGGTGGGGTGTCCTGCAGAGTCAGCCCCAGCCTGGGGCGGGAGGCCAGGGCCTGGTGTGGCCTCGTGGGGAATCAGAGCCCTTGTCGGCAAGGGCTGTCTACACAGCAAGGGAGCCGAGCCCAGGCCAGATGAGAAGGGCGTCTCCAGTCGGGGATGGTCACCTACGGGGATTGATCCAAGATGCAAATGTGTCAGAGGCCTTGGGAGCTGGTTTTATTGTCAGAGTTTCAGAGCTTGAAAAGAGAAAACTGTCACAAACTCTGACTTGGATTTGGTTTGGAGGCATCTGTGTGAATCTAGAATTTGCAAAATGAGTAGGTGTGTATAGAAATAAATACAGCCTGCTCCACGTCCCCAGGTTCCACATCGCAGACTCAACCAAGGATCAAAGATACTTGGAAAAGAATAAAAAATAACAATACAGGAAAAAAATACAAATAAAAATAACAACACAGTGCAACAACTATTTACATAGCATTTCCATTGTATTTGGTACAATGAATAATCCAGGGACGATTTAAAGTACTGGGAGGATGTATGCAGGTTACTTGCAAATCCGACACCATTATACATCAGGAACTGGAGGTCCTGCAGGTGGGTTAACCTCTGGGGTCCTGGAACCCATCCCTTGAGGACTGCAAGAGATAAGCATATAGGTGTCAGTGACAGTCCCAAATCATGGCCCCTGGAATAAAGCTGGAACCCACGAGCCCATCCTTACATGATAAAGATGTGGAAGACTTTAGGGGTCCTTTGCAGCATCTCAAGGTGCCTCGTGACTGTGCCGGAGTAGACCCGTAACTGTTCTGTGAAAATGCTTGACAGCAACAGCTGACTCTACGCGGATCTGGAGCTGCAGCTACGGGCAAGGGCAAAAACTCCTGTGCGCAGCGTGGGAGAGGCTCAGCTGTGCCTCGGGTGCTCCTGCCACAGGCTCATAGCCTGATCCCGACTCGAGAAAATGCCTGACACACCCAGAATGAGGGTCTTCACCCAATAAGTGCCCTGTAACCATCTCGGGAGATGAAGAGGCCAGACCGCAGAAGACCATGCTTGGTTTCGATGGGACAACTGGATTCGCTCCGAGGGCTCTGAGGTCAGCAGGCGGCTGCCAGTCACACCGATGTCCTGACCTGGGAGCACGCAGGACAAGGAGGCACCCAGTCAGCAACCTACCCCCAGATGGTCAGAGAGATATTCCTGTGCTACTCTTGACACCTTTCTGTAAAAGAAAAAATTTAAATAATACATTACTTAAATAAATTAAAAGTTTGTATTTAAAAAATACACACAACTTCTGCTTCCAGCTACAATGCAGAAAGTCTCAAGAGACTATTTTCACCAAATAACCTAAACAAGCCACATAAGCTATAAATTCGCAGTTAAAAAAAAAACCCGCCGGAAAGCTGAGGATACACAGACACCCGAGTGAATTAAGCCACCAGCAGTGAGGAGCCCCCAGGGGAAGGGCGTGACTGCTCACTGCCCTGCCAACTGATGTCAAGAGAAGATCCTAAAGGCCAAAGAAAAAAGACACAGGGTCACTAACAATGTTGGAGGACGCCGTGCGGAGACAATGGGGTCTGAAAACGAAAAGGTGGCTTCTGCGAGCTGATGAAACCAGACACCACCAATAAACAAAGCCCAAATCCGCAAACCCAGAATTTTATACAGAACAAAAACGTCCTTCAAACATGAAGGGTAAATACAGATAATGTCAGACGATAAAAAGCATTTGTTGCCAGCAGAATTCAATGTGGAAATCATAAAGGAAACTGTTCAGCTGAAGGAGAACAGCCTTGGGCTGGGAACAGCAAAGGGCCGGGTCCCTATGCGGCAAACTCAGCGCCAGCAATTACTCACCGGCTGAAGCAAGCGTGTCCTCCTCCTGGCCCATGGGCTGCATGTGGCCCAGGACGGCTTTGAATGTGGCCCGAGACACATTTGGTAAACTTTCCTTAAAACGTTATGAGATTTTTTGTGATTTTTTTCTTTTAGCTCATCACCTCTCGTGTTAGTGTGTTTTATGTGTGGTCCAAGACAGTTCTTCTTCCAATGTGTCCAAGGGAAGCCAAAAGATTGGGCACCCCTGGGCTAAAGGAACTTCAGTGACAGTGCTGGGTTGTCACGTGACATTTGTATGATGCCAACAGCAAAAATGGTAGAAGGGTGAACGGGCATGAGCCATCCTCTCCGGCACGGCCAGTCTTCCCTGACACCGTAACGCTGGTGAGGAATCGCTAGGATAACCAAAGACTTCAAATCTACATGAAGGAAACTTTAAAATGCGACTGAGAGGGCCAGAAATATGTGACCAAATCTAAGGGCATAGAATACCTGGACAGAAAGACTTTCTTCAGAAAGATCAAGTTACAGCTGACTCATTCTGTAGGTTTAAGGTCCCAATAAATGGCCCAAAAGAATATTTTTAAACTACATCAACTCTTTTTGAAGTTTAAATAGGGAAAACAAAGGAGTTTCTGGCTAAACAGATCATTGGCAGGGCGCCTTTGGAAGAGAAGCAGCCATCGGGGGTCTGCCTTGTCACACTCAGGCCTGTTATGGAAACAAGGGTTATGCCTCGGGTGGCTCAGGCTGCAGAGGGGAATGAACGTCTAGAAAAAGACCCCAAAACACCAAGACTTTGGGCTATGACCAAGGCATCATTTCGAGTTAGTTGAGAAGACATGGTGGGAGACAGGGTTCGTTCTGTTCGTATAAAACAAAGAGAAAGCGTGTGTACCCCTGACAGCTCTGGAAGGGCCCGTGGAGGCCCCAGGGTCGACTGCTCCGGGAGGGAGCTGTGTGGCCAGGAGACCCATTCGTGTCTGTTTTCTATCAAACGCGTGTGTTGTTGTTACACGTTAAAAAACAACCCCCCCAAAAAACAACAAACAAACAAACAAACAGACAAAACAAGTGCAACACGACTTTTTAAAGCTGGGCCTGAGAGTCCTGGGGAGAGCCGGGCCCGGGTTCCTGGTGGGACGCTGAGCTGCAGAGCCGGCTGGTGGCTGGGGGGCCATTCTCCCTCCTGGGCCCTGTGCCTCCTCCAGAGCAGAAGCCTCCCCAGGTTCTCCTGCAGCTTCTAATCCTGGCGCCTGGCATGGAAATCGTCCAGCGACAGGAGGGGCCCCTGCTGCTGCTGCTGCTGGTGAGACTGTGTTTACAGTGCTGTTGGAAGGCCCAGATCCTGGCCAGGATCCGAGAGGCCAGAGGCCCCTTCCCACCTCCTGGGGTCTCCCCAGGTGGGAAGGGAGCAGAGGGGCTGGCGTGGAGCCACATGCGGCCCGGCAGGGTTTGACCTTGAGTGCCGAGATCCTTCATGAATCCGGGCTCCGCTTTCATCAAAGGGCACCATCCTCCAAGGGAGCTCCCCGACGAGAGGCGTTACGGAGGGTCCACAAAGGTGACCCCTGTTGCTTGTCATGGGCTTCTTTTTCTTTTTGTTTGGCTCCTAGTATATTCCGGGGTGTGTGCATCTGTCACCACAACGCATTTTAGAACATTTCATGCCCCCTACCCGCCACCTCAGCGTTCACCTCCTCCCACCTCCCCCGTCCCCGGCCGATTTGCCTCCATGGATTAGCCTGTCCTGGATGTTTCTGTGGCAACACCGTAGGTGTGTGGCCTTCATACCTGGCTTGTCACTCAGACGACATTTCCAAGACTCACCACCTCGTGTCGTGTACCAGCGCTGCATTGCATTGTGCGGGTGTACACGTTTTCATGCGTCCGTGTATTTAGGCTGTTTCTGCTTCTCGACTGTTATGAATGATGCTGCTATGAACATTCTTTTTTTTTTTTTTTTTTTTTTTTTTTGAGACGGAGTCTCGCTGTGTCACCCAGGCTGGAGTGCAGTGGCCCGATCTCGGCTCACTGCAAGCTCCGCCTCCCGGGTTTACACCATTCTCCTGCCTCAGCCTCCGAGTAGCTGGGACTACAGGCGCCCGCCACCACGCCCGGCTAGTTTTTTGTATTTTTAGTAGAGACGGGCTTTCACCATGTTAGCCAGGATGGTCTCGATCTCCTGACTTCGTGATCCACCCGCCTCGGCCTCCCAAAGTACTGGGATTACAGGTTTGAGCCACCGCGCCCGGCCTGCTATGAACATTCTTATACAGGCTAATGCCTGAACGTGAACTCATTGCTGATAGGTGTGTACTTAGGAGTGGATTTTGTACAATCTACTGATGACTTCCATTCCTCCACGATGCATTTATTCTCCTCAACCACTTAAAAGAAATCTCCCCTTCCCATAACGTTGTTTCACCTGAAAGGAGTGAGATACTAATTTGACCTTAAGTGGGCTTTATTTATCCCTTCAAGGTGAGCAGTTATTCCGATTAGACTGGAAAATAGTGACCAGAAATATTAGGCCAACTGCATTCTAAATAGTGTATTTTTGGTCTTAGGAACAGATAGGGTATCCCCTTAAGAGGCCTGGATTTTGCCTAATAACACTGAAAAAAGGAGACCCTGTGGTCTGCATGGTGATCAGACTGACAGCCAACTTCTCACCCACAACAACAGAGGTCAGGAAGCAATGCAACAGTAGCCTCCACGTGCGAAGGGCAGGTGACACCAACACCGGACTGTCAGTGCGAAGAGCAGGTGACACCAACACCGGACTGTCAGTGCGAAGAACAGGTGACACCAACACCGGACTGTCAGTGCAAACAGCAGGTGACACCAACACCAGACTGTCAGTGTGAAGAACAGGTGACACCAACACCGGACTGTCAGTGCAAACAGCAGGTGACACCAACACTGGACTGTCAGTGAAAGCGTCATTCCAGGGTGCAGTAAAACAAAGGCACTTAGAACACATGAAGGTCAAAAAGGAGACACAAAACTCACAGACCATCCCTGAAATAAGTACGAGACGTGCCCTTCACCAAGGAAAGACACCCCAGGAGGAAGGCATGGAACAAAAGAAGCAAAGACGTGCAGAGAAAACCCAGCAAGCTGATCAGCAAACATAAACAGCCATTGGTTATTTTAGGAAGAAAACTTGTGCACAGGAAAACAGCATGGGGAGTTTTCCTCTCGAAATGGCAGGATGGCTCATATCAGAACAACCTTTCCGTGAACAATAATTATAAGCTCTGGAAAAACTATAAAACACTATTGGAAGCTAATGGAGAGCAAACAAAGATGGCAGAGACTCAGTGTGGCAGCCCTTGAAAGCAGGAACTTCTGTGGGCGAGCTTCACGTACAGCTCACACCTGATGGTGCACCTTGGTCACCGAGCTGGGGTGGCATCAGCAGAGCACTGCAGTCTCACTGGCTGGACACATAGGAGGCCAGAGAAGGAAGGGTGGAACCCCATAAGGAGGGAGCCACAGACAACAGGGCCCTCAGCACTGTGTGTAAATTGCATCTTAATCCTGTCCTGGACTGAGCACCCTGGGTGAGATGCTGAGGGTCCCTGCAGAGAGGCGGCAGCTACTGCCATGAGGGAAGGTGGAACGTGGCAACAGTGCATGGGCACATGGCCTGCAAGGGTAAGAGTGACATCTTCCAGCACAGGAAACATAAGCCAGAGTCTCTGTGTCGTATTGACAACAACAGTCATACTGTGGCTGACAAAAAAGCTTCCAGACATGAAAAGAAACAGGAAAATGTGACCTACATCTGAAAGAAACAGCAGTCAACAGAAATGTGCCTCAAGATAATGAAAGATGATAAAATTAGAAGACAGACTCTTTAGTATGTTCAGGGAATTAAAGGAAAATATAGTCACAATGAATGAACAGAGAATCTTGGTAGAGAGATGCCAGTCATCTTTTAAAATAACCCATGAGAGGAAAATAGAATCTTAGGACCCCAAACTCATGGTGCTCAAGGGAAAGTAAAGCTTGGGAGTGGATTCTCATGGAAACTGCCGTCCTTTTGTTCTGAGAGAGACAGCAGTGATTTCCCATGCTCTCTCTATCTCATGTAAAACTCAGACTCACTGGGCACTGATCAGAGCCTCACAGAACAGAGCCATGTGCCTCACTGCCCACTCCCCTCTTTTTTTCTTTCCATCCTGTCTGCTCTTTCCCTTTCAATGTTGACGTTCCCCAAACTCTCTTCAGAAACAGCACAGGACACAGACCTCAGAGGGACTCATGTTTCTTTTTCCTGGGCATGTCCTCAACCTTGCTAAACAAACCTCTAATTGACTGGTATCTGTCTCAGGCAGGTTTCCCAAACCAAATGGAAATTCTGGAACTGGAAAGCACCACAGACCATACAATGGGTCAGAAGATAAATCTCAAATGTTTCCAATAATTGAAATGATAGAAAGGATGTTCTCTGATCACAATGGAGTTAAAAGAGAAATCAATAATAATCATACATCTGGGGAAAAACACAAATATTTGCAAATTAAAGAAAATATCTAAATGACCTATGGGTCAAAAGAACCACAGGGGAAATTTGAAAATATTTCAAACAAATAATAGTGAGCACAAAACATATAAAAATCTGTAAGATTGTGTCCGGATTTCATTCCTTCCAGTGGGGTCTTGGTCTTGCTGACTTCAAGAATGAACCTGCAAACCTTCGTGGTGAGTGTTACAACTCTTAAAGACAGTGGGTCCAGAGTTTGTTCCTTCAGCTGTGTCTGGAGTTTCTTCCTTGCAGTGGCTTCATGGTCTCACTGACTTCAATAATGAAGCCACAGACCTTTGCAGTGAGTGTTACAGCTCTTAAAGGTGGTGCAGACTCAAAGAGTGAGCAGCACCAAGATTTATTGTGAAGAGCAAAAGAACAAAGCTTCCACAGCATGGAAGGGGACCCAAACAGGTTGCCGCTGCTGGCTGGAGTAGCCAGCTTTTTATTCCCTTATTTGTCCCCACCCATATCCTGCTGATTAGTCCATTTTACAGAGTGCTGATTGGTGCCATACAATCCCTTAGTTAGACCCACAACACTGATTGGTGCATTTTTACAGAGTGCTGATTGGTACATTTACAATCCTTTAGCTAGACACAGAGGGCTGATTGGTGCATTTTTAGAGAATGCTGACTGGTGCATTTACAATCCTTTAGCTAGACACAGAGCACTGATTGGTGTGTTTTTACAATCCTCTAGCTATACAGAAAAGTTCTCCAAGTCCCCACTTGACCCAGGAAGTCTAGCTGGCTTCACCTCTCAACATGAGCTAAAAATAAGTTTAGAGGGGAGACAATAGCTCTAACTGCTCACATTAGCAAAAAGATTTTCAAAGAAATGATCTAAGATTCCACTTTAAGAAGTTTTAAAAAGATAAGCACATTGAATCCAAAATAAAGTCAATAAAGACAAAAGCTGTTTTTTGAACAGGTTAGTAAAATTGATAAAACTACGACAAGACTGATCAAAGAAAAACTGTAATAATCAACTACCAATAAAACTCTGACAAGACTGATCAAAGAAAAACTGCAATAATCAATTACCAATGCCAGGAGAAAAGAGAAGACATCACTACAGACCCTACAGATGTTAACAGGAAATATCATAACATCACTAATTATTTTCTGCTGATAAATTTGAGAGCTTATGTAATGAATTCTTCTGAAAATAAAACTTACCAAAATTGACACAAAGTGGAATAGAAAACTTGGATATTCCCATATCTATTCAATAAATGAACTTGTCATCAAAAACTTTTCCAGAAAGAAAACTCCAGAGCTAGATGATTTCAATGATGAATTTTATCAAATAGTTGATGAAACAACATAATGTCAATATTTAATAAAACATTTCAAAACTTGGGAGAAGGAAAGAGAAGAGAACCATTCCTAGCTTTTTATGAGGCCAGCTTAACTCTGATGTCAAAACCTGGCAAAGACATTATAAGACATGAAAATTACAGATCAGCATCCGTCATAAAGATAGATCCAAAAAATTGTAAACAAATTATTAGCAAACTGAATCCAAAAACTTATAAAAAAGATAATACATCATGACAAAGTAGGGTTTTTCCAGGAATGCAAGATGAGTTTGGTGTCTGAAAACCAAACCAATGTAACTCACCATATTGATGGAATAAAGGCGTAACCATATGAAACATCAATAGGAGCAGAAACAGCTTCTAATGAAATTCAAAATCCATGTGAGGCAGAAGCTCTTGGCAATCGAAGGCATCATGTATAAAACCTACACCCACATCATACTCAATGGTAAGACACCAGGCGCTTCTCCCCTAAGACCAGGGACAAGGCAAGGAAGTATACTCCATTTCCACACCACCATTTACTCCAGGTTGTAGCTGGACAACAAAGGGAGAAAAAAGAGGAAGAAAGATTGATTGGGAAAAAGTAAAATTATCTCTAATCACAGATGATGCAATTATTTACAAGGAAAATTTTAAGGAGTCTTCAGAACTACTGGAACGAATGTGAGATTCACAGGGTCTCAGAACATAAGATCAGTACACAAAAATCAGTTTTGTATCTCTTTTTTTTTTTTTTTTTTTTGAGACGGAGTCTCGCTCTGTCGCCCAGGCTGGAGTGCAGTGGCCGGATCTCAGCTCACTGCAAGCTCCGCCTTCCGGGTTCGGGCCATTCTCCTGTCTCAGCCTCCTGAGTAGCTGGGACTACAGGTGCCCGCCACCTCGCCCGGCTAGTTTTTTTGTATTTTTTAGTAGAGACGGGGTTTCACCATGTTAGCCAGGATGGTCTCGATCTCCTGACCTAGTGATCCGCCCGTCTCGGCCTCCCAAAGTGCTGGGATTACAGGCTTGAGCCACCGCGCCCGGCCACAGTTTTGTATCTCTATACTAGCAGCAAATAATCTGAAAATAAAAATTTAAATTATTCAGTTTGTAATACCATCAAAACCATAAAATACTTATGACTAAATTTAGCAAAAGACATCATCTATAAAATGTTGCTGAAAGAAATTAAAGACCTGAATAAATGGAGAGACAGCCAACACAGATTAAAACATTCATTACTGTTATGATGTCAAATTCTGCCCAGATTCAAATACAGTTTCCATACAATCCTGAATATGATCCCAGCGGGTGAGCACAGAAGGGCTGAGTCCAGGATGGGGAGTGAGATGAAGCCGGGGTGAGGGTGAGCAGAGAAGGGTTGAGTCCAGGATGGGGAGTCTCAGGTGACCTTGATTTTTAAAAACCAGTCCTTTGAGAAGAACAACTCATGGTGCCAGGCAGCGCTGTAGCTTCTCACGGCTCAGCCTGGGACCCCTGGCACCCGGGGACTGTGGCCACCGCCCTCACATAAGGACACCGAGGCACCGAGAGGTCATGTGACCTGGCCAGAGCCGCACAGCCAGATGGAGGCTGGGCTATGCGGGGACGCCACAGCGTGCTCTGACTTTACACACACAAATGTCACCACTTACATTTTTATTTCCCTGTCACTGTCTTGTTTCTCAAAGGACTTAAGGAGGCTCATGGCAGCACAGGTAGGCAACTGTGTTGAGTTCTCTGGCTGATCTTGGCCTGTGGCCTCTCTGTAAAGATCCAGGGTCCTGGGGGCGGCTGTGGTAGCATCTGAGATGGCCCTGGCGTGGGCTGCCTCAGATGCTGGCCTTGGCTCAGGGGTGGCACTGGCCTTGGCTTAGGGGTGGTCCTGCCCTTGGTTCAGGGGGTGACCCTGGCTTTGGCTCGAGGTGTGGTCCTGGCCTTGGCTCAGGGGTGCCCCTGGCCTTGGTTCGGGGGGTAGTCCTGGCCTTGGTTCGGGCGGTAGTCCTGGCCTTGGCTCGAGGGATGGTCTTGGCTTTGGCTCGGAGGGTAGTCCTGGCCTTGGCTCGGGGGTGACCCTGGTTTTGGCTCAGGGGGTGGTCCTGAGTGCTCCCTCCACAGCCCTCTTCCTGATGTGGCTTCAACCTGCCCAGTCCAGGTTTGGCCCCAGTTTCCCGTGAGCTCCAGGGTAATCCCTGTGCTGGCTATGATAGGGACATCTGCCCCAGTGGCCTCCAAGTCCTCCCCTGCCCAGGACTCCTCACTTGGTTCCGGGGAGCGCTGCACACCCTGTGCCTCCAGGCAGAACAGGGTTGTAGGCTTGCAGGCGGCCTCAACCCAGCCTGGAGCTCCTCCACAGCAGCAGGGCCACGGCCCACTTGTTCCCTCACACCCAAGGCAGAGCTGGGTGCACAATAGGTGCTCAAAGGTGGCTTTGCTTTGCAAATAAGAATCTTTGGCAAAGCCCCAGGATCCGTGCAGGGGCCCGCCAGAGTTCACCGCATGAGAGCACAGGTGTTAACCCAGTGCGTGAGCATCCTTTTAACATGATCCTTAAGTTGGTAGCAGAATTTCCTTCTCCGATAAGCTCTGCCATGTTTTGAATTTCGTCTTGCCTCCCGGTGTGTGTTTTAAAGATCTCTTTACGTTTGCTCTGCCCAGGTAGAGCATTCATGGAATGCCAAGACCAAGGCGCTTCCTTCTTTGCTCTTAATTCTTAAATTCGGCTGGTATTTAATATTTTCAACTTTCAAACATTCACACGCGGATCTTTACTAACCTAGATCAGATTCATTTGTGTTCCTGGTTCCTACAGAATTAGAAATTCAGGAAGAGAATGAACAAAGTAACTCATTTCCGGGGCAGGTTCCCCAACCCTGTCTTCACGTTTCAGCTGTGGATGGCAGGGCCTGTCTGCGTGGTGCAGACCCGAGCTGCCCAAGTCACCTCAGAAGGCGAGAGGATTCCGGACTTTTGCGGCCACAGCGAGGTCACGGGTGGGCGGGGAAGCATGGGAATTGAGGAGGGTGAACACACATACACCATGCGTAGTTGTAAGTTTTCAGCACGTTTACATCCAAAGTCACTTAGGAAATTAGTAACTTTGTTATTGGAGGTAAATGTTCAAGCTGCTGGTTGGACCTGGCATTTTGTTGTTGAAGCTCTAGATGGAGGCACAAGCAGCCGGAACTCAGGGACAAAACCCTCTGCCATTTTCAGTTCGTGAGGAAAACAAGCCACAGACAGACAGGGAAATGCTGCTTGGTGCAAAAGGAAAAGAAAATGAATACAGAGATGAGCGCATACCAGACCTGTTTCTGAAAGGAAGAGTGAAGAGCAAAACCTTGGCAGGGCTGACCTGGCCAGAGGCTGGGCAGGTGCTGCTGGTTTCTCTTCATGCCTCTCTAGGTTGAAGCTCCTGGTATCACCCACCTGCACTTGATTACTTTCTAAAGACAAGAGCAGAAGTTTTATAAAGAGTGAGGTACTGGTCTACTTTTTGTTTTCTCTTTTGTACCTCTCTGAGTAAAGGACGCTGAGCCAGCATCCCCACAAATGCTGAACGTATACTGAGCCAGCATCCCCACAAAGGCTAAATGCATGCCGAGCCACCTTCCCCACAAACGCTCAGTGCATGCCAAGCCACCATCCCCACAAACTCTGAATGCATGCCCAGCCAGCATTACCACAAATGCTGAATGCAACACACACCTCAGTTGGTAGAAGCCATTAGTCTGCATTTCCGGGACAATGGGAAAAAGTGGGTGTGGCCTGGGGATTGGCTGATGTGAGGGAATCGTGCTTGTTTGGGGCCTACCGTATTGGGCTCCATAGGAAACAGGACTTATTCTTTAGAGACATCTGCTCTGCTGAGTTCCCGAGGGGTCTGATGGCGTGCTGTCTATAAGTCGAGCCAGGTCCCTCCACCAAGATAATAGGTGAAGTAAACACAGCCAAATGTGAGTGTGTTAGAGTGGCTGGGTGCGGGGTGGGCTGGCTCTCTCTGCCTCCGTGTATGTTAGAAACTTTCCATAATTAAAACTTTCTGGCTGGGTGCAGTGGCTCATGCCTGTAATCCCAGCACTTTGGGAGGCAGAGGTGGGTGGATCACCAGAGGTTAGGAGTTCAAGACCAGCCTGGCCAACAAGGTGAAACCCCGTCTCTAGGAAAACACAAGGCATGGTGGCAGGCGCCTGTAATCCTAGCTACCCGGGAGGCTGAGGTGGAAGAATCGCTTGAACCCGGGAGGCGGAGCGGAGGTTGCAGTGAACTGAGATGGCGCCACTGCAATCCAGCCTAGGGGATGGAGTGAGAGTCCATCTCAAAACAAAAACTTTATTTTGCCCTCTGTCCAGTGGATGCAGCCAGACCCTGGCATAGAGGCTGCCTCCCTCTGTCCCCTGGTTCCCTTGTGTCCGGAATTGGTTCCTTCCAGTGGGTTCTTGGTCTGACTTCAAGAACGAGACCGCGGACCCTCGTGGTGAGTGTTACAGTTCTTAAAAATGGTGTGTCCGGAGTTTGCTCCTTCAGATGTTCAGATGTGCCACAGTTTCTTCTTTCTGGTGGGTTCGTGGTCTCGCTGACTTGAGGAGTGAAGCTACAGACCTTGTCAGTGTTACAGCTCTTAAAGGTGGCGCCTCCAGAGTTGTTTGTTCCTCCCGTCCTCCCGTCCGGAGTTGTTGGTTCCTCCGGTGGGTTCGTGGTCTCGCTAGCTTCAGCAGTGAGCCTGCAGACCTTCACTGTGAGTGATACAGCTCATAAAGGTAGTGCGGACCCAAAGAGTGAGCAGCAGCAAGACTTACTGCCAAGACCAAAGAACAAAGCTTCCACACCCTGGAAGGGGACCCTGGCAGGTCACAGCTGCAGGTGGCCAGATGTTATTCCCTTATTTGGCCTCAGGCACATCCTGCTGATTGTTCCATTTTACAGAGTGCTGATTGGTCAGTTTTACAGAGTGCTGACTGGTCCGTTTTTACAGAGTGCTGATTGGTCAGTTTTACAGAGTGCTGACTGGTCCGTTTTTACAGAGTGCTGATTGGTCAGTTTTACAGAGTGCTGACTGGTCCGTTTTTACAGAGTGCTGATTGGTCAGTTTTACAGAGTGCTGACTGGTCCGTTTACAAACCTTTAGCTAGATGCAGAGTGCTGATTGATCCGTTTTTACAGAGTGCTGATTGGTCCGTTTTTACAGAGTGCTGATTGGTCCGTTTTTACAGAGTGCTGATTGTTCCATTTTACAGAGTGTTGATTGGTCTGTTTTTACAGAGTGCTGATTGGTCCGTTTTACAGAGTGTTGATTGGTCAGTTTTACAGAGTGCTGCTTGGTCCGTTTTTACAGAGTGCTGATTGGTCAGTTTTACAGAGTGCTGACTGGTCTGTTTACAAACCTTTAGCTAGATGCAGAGTGCTGATTGGTCAGTTTTACAGAGTGCTGATTGTTCCATTTTACAGAGTGTTGATTGGTCTGTTTTTACAGAGTGCTGACTGGTCCGTTTACAAACCTTTAGCTAGATGCAGAGTGCTGATTGATCCGTTTTTACAGAGTGCTGATTGTTCCATTTTACAGAGTGCTGATTGGTCCGTTTTTACAGAGTGCTGATTGTTCCATTTTACAGAGTGTTGATTGGTCCGTTTTTACAGAGTGCTGATTGTTCCATTTTACAGAGTGTTGATTGGTCAGTTTTACAGAGTGCTGCTTGGTCAATTTTACAGAGTGCTGCTTGGTCCGTTTTTACAGAGTGCTGATTGGTCAGTTTTACAGAGTGCTGATTGGTCCGTTTTTACAGAGTGCTGATTGGTCCATTTTTACAGAGTGCTGACTAGTCCGTTTACAAATCTTTAGCTAGATGCAGAGTGCTGATTGGTGCATTTACAATCCTTTAGCTGGACAGAAAGGTTCTCCAAGTCCCCACCTGATCCAGAAGCCCAGCCCGGTTCACCTCTCACAACCTTCTGCAGTTTCCCACCATCGGCAGGGCTGCACGTTGACCACCAAAAGCCCGGGCTGGCCACGACTGCATCTCATCCCCTGCCTTTCCCGCCACTTTCCTTCACCCACACTCACTTCTTAATTGTGCGGCTCTCTGTGTCTATTTTGCCTCTTCAAATGCTTTTGACAGCTAAACAAAAGTATGTGTTTCCTATGTCAGCTTTACCCAAGAAGCACCCACGACTGGGGATCACTCTGTCCTTGGCACAGGTGTCTCTGGCTGCGAGCAGCCCGCCTGTTCAGGGCTGGCAAAGGCTCCAGGTGTTGAAGTGGTAAAATCATGAAGCTGCCCGGCCCATCTCTTACCCCTGCTCTCCTGTGCCGCTTCCTCCTCAGGCCACCCCACCCAGCAGCCTTGCTATAAAGATTTTCCGAGGGGTCCAGCAAGACTGTGGCTCTCACTCAATTACTTTGCGTTGCCCACTCCTGGTGCCCTTGGACACCTGTGGACAGAGAGTGGGAGAGGCAGTCCTGAAGGAAATTCGAGGAGCTGACACCAGGAAAAAGGCAATGGATGCTGGGCTGGTGGACACAGCATGTGTGTCGTGATGGTGAGGGGTGAAGAGGAGTCACTCCAGTGTGAAGCACATAATCTGAGAACTCCAAGAGTGAGCGCAGGGCTGCGGGGGGCTGGGGCAGTGTGTGGGAGGTGGAACAAGCAGGGGATGTGTCAGGAGCTTTCCCTGCAGGCGGGCAGTAGCAACTGACGAAGGCTTGCAAACAGAGGCAAGTGTACATGCTGGGGAGGTCACTCTGACTGCCAGAAGTTTATAACATCAGCAAGTGTGCAAAGCTTGGCACCTAGTAAACCTTTAATAGATGGATGAACAGAGAGGTGAATGGGTGGGTGAGTGGGATGGTAATGAATGGGTGGATAATGGATGCATGGATTGCATGGATGATGGATGGATGATGGATGGATGATGAAAGAATGAATAAATGGGTGGGTGGGTAGATGAATGGATGGGTTGATAAATGGATGAATGGGTGGATGGATGGATGGTAGGTAAATGGGTGGATAAATGGGTGAGCAGGTAGATGGGTGGGTGGGTTGGTGGCTGGATGAGTGGTTGAGTGGCTGGGTGGATGGAAGAATGGGTAGGTGGGTAGATGGCTGGGTAGCTGGATGGATGGGTGAGTGGATGGGTGGGCAGGTGGATGGATGGGTGGCTGGATGGGTGGGTGAGTGGGTGAGTGGATGGGTTGGTGGGTGGATGGATGGGTGGATGGTTGGCTGGGTGGGTGAGTGGATGGGTGGACGGATGGGTGGGTGGCTGAGTGGGTGGATGGGTGGATGGATGGGTGAGTGGGTGGATGGATGGGTGGATGGTTGGCTGGGTGGGTGAGTGGATGGGTGGACGGATGGGTGGGTGGCTGGGTGGGTGGATGGGTGGATGGATGGGTGAGTGGTTGGTTGAGTGGGTGAGTGGGTGGGTGGATGGATGGATGGGTGGGTGACTGGATGGGTGGATGGATGGATAGATAAATGGGTGGGTGAGTGGATGGATGGATGGATGATGAATGAGCGGCTGACTGGCGGGGTGAGTGGGTGGGTGAGTGGCTGGCTGGCTAGGTGGGTGGATGGATGGGTGGATGGGTGGGTGGGTGGATGAATGGGTGGCCAGATGGATGGGTGGCTGGGTGGGTGGGTGGGTGGATGGATGAGTCGCTGGATGGGTGAGTGGCTGGCTGGCTGGGAGAGTGGGTGGGTAGATATATGGGCAGCTGGAAGGGTGAATGGGTGGATGGATGGATGGGTGGGTGGATGGATGAGTTGCTGGATGGGTAAGTGGATGAATAGGTGGCTGAATGGGTGAGTGGCTGGCTGGTTGGGTGGGTGGGTGACTGGATGGGTGGGTGGATGGGTGGGTGAATGGGTGGCTGGATGGGTGGGTGGATGGGTGGGTGAATGGGTGGCTGGATGGGTGGGTGGCTGGATGGATGGGTGGGTGGATGGGTGGGGGCAGATGAATGGGTGGGTGGGTGGACGAATGGGTGGCTGGAAGGGTTAGTGGGTGGCTGGATGAGTGGGTGGGTGGATGAATGGGTGGCTGAATGGGTGGGTGGGTAGATGGGTGACTGGATGGATGGATGGATAAATGGGTGGCTGGATGGGTGGATGGATGGATGGAAAAGTGGGTGGCTTGATGGGTAGATGGATGGATGGATGGATGGGTGGGTGGGTGGATGGATGGATGGATGGATGGATGGATAGATAAGTGGGTGGATGGATGGGTGGATGGATGAGTGGCTGGACGGGTGGGTGGGTGGGATGGATGGATGGATGGATGGATGGATGGATGGATGGATGGATGGGTAAGTGGGTGGCTGGATGGGTGGGTGGATGGATGGGTGGATGAATGGGTCACTTGATGGGTGGGTGGGTGGATGGATGGATGGATAAGTGGGTGGATGGATGGGTGGCTGGATGTGTGGGTGGGTGGATGGATGGATAGATGGATAAGTGGGTGGATGAATGGGTGGGTGGATGGGTGGCTGGATAGGTGGGTGGGTGGATGGGTGGATGGATGGATGAATGGATAAATGGGTGGGTGGATGGATGGATGGATGGATAAGTGGGTGATTGGATGGGATGGATGGATGGATGGATGGATGGATGGATGGATGGATCGCTGGATGGGTGGGTGGATGGATGGATGGATGGATGGATGGATGGATGGATAAGTGGGTAGATGGATGGGTGGCTGGATGGGTGCGTGAGTGGATGGGTGGGTGGATGGATGGGTGGCTAGAAGGGTGAGTGGATGAATGGATGGCTAGAAGAGGGAGTGGATGAATGGATGGCTAGAAGGGTGAGTGGATGGATTGGTGGCTAGAAGGGTGAGTGGGTGGCTGGATAGGTCAGAGAGTGGGTGGGTGGGTGGATGAGGGAATGAACAGGTTGAATGGTTGGACTCAGGGATGGATGAGAAGGCAGTGAGGCATGAAGAGACCATGGACTTGGACAACATGCTGATTTGACCCTGGCCGTGTCACTCACTGGCTGTCCCATCTGAGACAGACCTGCAGCTCTTGGGTCTCCATCTCCTCATCTGGAAAATGGGATAATATTTCTGCCCTGGCAGGACTTGATGTAAAGGTAACGGGGTTATGCAGAGCCTGGCACCCAGCAGGTGACTGAACACGGGGGCAATGGCACTCTAAGAGTGCTCTGCTCCAAACGCAGCACTAGGGGGTGGGGCATGGGGGGGAGGTCAGGGTGTGTCCCCGCTCCCCCCCATCAGCTTCAAAGGCAGGACCCTCAATCACACAGAACTCTAGGGAAAGAGCCTTGGCCGAGGTCCCCTCCATCCAGAGGTGCTGAGGCTGTGCCCCTGAAAACACACATACTGAAAGTCAATGTTAGAGGTGGTCTAAATCTCATCCTGAAAAAACTCCAGTCAGGCGTGGCAGCTCATGCCTGTTATCCCAGCATTTTGGGAGGCTGAGGTGGGTACATTGCTTGAGCCCAGGAGGTTGAGGCTGCAGTAAGCCAAGACTGCACCACTGCACTCCAGCCTGGGTGACAGAGTGAGACCCTGTCTCAGGGAGAAAGAGAGAAGGAAAGAAAGAGAAAGAGAAGGCAGGAAGGCAGGAAGGAAGGAAGAAGGGAGAGAGGGAGGGAGGAAGGAAAGAATGAGAAAAGGAAGGAAGGAAAGGAAGGAAGGAAGGAAAAGAGAAAGAGAAAAAGAAGGCAGGCGGGCAGGTGGGCAGGCGCAAGCTCCATGCAGTATCATTAGGAAAAGAAAAGGTGAAGCGTAGTTTGTTGTATGAAATCTTTTGTGTAAGATGGGAGGAGGGTGATGAACTTGCACAAGCGTTCACTTGCATTTGCAAAAGTAATTCTGGAAGCCTGAACATGAAAGCAACAGGCACAGAGTCCAGAAGGTGTGAGAGCTGTCAGGGGATGGGGCGGCAGTGGGAGTTAGGCTGCTGACTGCATAACTTTTTACTGTTTGATTATCAAATCACACAAATGCATTGCCTTTTGTTAAAATCAAAGAAAATTAAAACCGCATCTTCCATTTGAGGGAGCAGTTAGCAGGGGTTGAGCCACTGAGGCACGGCTCACTGCACTTTCCGCTGAGCCCCTGGGGTCAGGGCCCTTTCCTGGCTAACCTTGCACCACCCCCTGGGCTTCTGCTGCAAGGTGGTGGGGGTGGGGAGGGCAGCGTGTGAGGGTGCGGGCAGCTCTGACTCACTGTTTAGAATCATTTCTCCATTGACACCCTCACCTTCTGCGTCCATCCTGATGTCCAGCTGCAGCAGCTCAGTGGGCGCCTGCCCCTTCTCTGTAGCTCCCACTGGCCCAAGTGCCCTCTCTGTGCCCGCTCTACAAGGTGCTCAGCCCTTTGGCTCTGCAGGGGCAAGCAGAGCCTCATAAATGCTGAGCTGACTGTGGGCTGCACACTCGACAGCATCTTTTTGTCAAAGATCCTGGTTTCATTGGCCAAGTGGTGCCCAACAGGCCCCCTGCCCTCCTGGTGGATGACATTTGTGGTACAGGTGCTGGCTGAACATCCTCAAGCTGGCATGGTGCCAGGCCTTGGGGGACAGAGTCCTGCCCATCCCTGCAGAGACCTGATCCCGGGGCAACCAGACCACGGGAGGTGCCCTGGACAGCCTGACTGGGTCAGAGTCCTGGGAGACTGGCTGGGCACCGTGCAGGGTCTGTGGCACCTGGGGCTGCTGTGTGGCCTCTGGGTGCTGCAGCTTTGGGGACAGCTTCACCCCTGAGACCCACAAGGCAATGACATCACTCCATAGGTGTTTTTAGAAAAATTAGTAGACTTTATTTTTGGAGCAGTCTTAGGGTTATGGTGAGCAGGAAGACAGAGGTTCCCATGTACCCCTCCCTCCCTCCCTCCCTTATTAAATCTTACGTTTGTGTGGAATGCTGGTTAGATGGATGAGCCAATATTGGTAAATTATTATTAATAGACATTGCACCTTATGCAACAGTACACACTATTCTGAGCTAATGGGTGCTCTTACTTCCTGGGCCTCCCAAGGCTGCGGCTTCTCAGGGTGGGGTGGGGCCCTCTCCGTACCCACCTTCCTGGAAGAGCGTCTCAAACATGGAGACACGAGTGTTGAGCAGACTCACCTGATCAGGATGCCAGGCGCCCGGCTCCTGCTCCGCCCCCACCTGCTTGTGAACTTGCTCTTCCGGATCCTTCCAGGCCACCTTGCAGTGCACAGAGCAGGCCCTGACACATGGAGGTGGTGTGTTCCATACGTGGAGGTGGCACGTTCCATGTGTGGAGGTGGCATGTTCCACGTGTGGAGGTGGCGTGTTCTGTGTGTGGAGATGGCATGTTCCATATGTGGAGATGGCATGTTCCATGCCAGGCGGTGGTGTGTTCCATATGTGGAGGATCTGTGTTCCATGCATGCAGATGGCATGTTCCATACGTGGAGGTGGCCTGTTCCATACATGGAGGCCCTATGTTCTGTATGTGGAGGTGGTGTGTTCCATGCATGGAGGTGGCATGTTCCATACGTGGAGGTGGCCTGTTCCATACATGGAGGCCCTATGTTCTGTATGTGGAGGTGGTGTGTTCCATGCATGGAGGTGGCATGTTCCATACGTGGAGGCCCTATGTTCTGTATGTGGAGGTGGTATGTTCCGTGCATGGAGGTGGCATGTTCCATGCATGGAGGCCCTATGTTCTGTATGTGGAGGTGGTGTGTTCCATGCGTGGAGGTGGCATGTTCCATGCATGGAGGCCCTATGTTCTGTATGTGGAGGTGGTGTGTTCCATGCGTGGAGGTGGCATGTTCCATACATGGAGGCCCTATGTTCTGTATGTGGAGGTGGTGTGTTCCATGCGTGTGTTCCATGCGTGGAGGTGGCATGTTCCATGCATGGAGGCCCTATGTTCTGTATGTGGAGGTGATGTGTTCCATGCGTGGAGGTGGCATGTTCCATACGTGGAGGTGGCCTGTTCCATACGTGGAGGCCCTATGTTCTGTATGTGGAGGTGGTGTGTTCCATGCATGGAGGTGGCATGTTCCATACGTGGAGGCCCTATGTTCTGTATGTGGAGGTGGTGTGTTCCATGCATGGAGGTGGCACGTTCCATACGTGGAGGCCCTATGTTCTGTATGTGGAGGTGGTGTGTTCCGTGCATGGAGGTGGCATGTTCCATGCATGGAGGCCCTATGTTCTGTATGTGGAGGTGGTGTGTTCCATGCATGGAGGTGGCATGTTCCATACGTGGAGGTGGCACGTTCCATACGTGGAGGCCCTATGTTCTGTATGTGGAGGTGGTGTGTTCCATGCATGGAGGTGGCATGTTCCATACGTGGAGGCCCTATGTTCTGTATGTGGAGGTGGTGTGTTCCATGCATGGAGGTGGCCTGTTCCATACATGGAGGCCCTATGTTCTGTATGTGGAGGTGGTGTGTTCCATGCATGGAGGTGGCATGTTCCATACGTGGAGGTCCCATGTTCTGTATGTGGAGGTGATGTGTTCCATGCGTGGAGGTGGCATGTTCCATACGTGGAGGTGGCCTGTTCCATACGTGGAGGCCCTATGTTCTGTATGTGGAGGTGGTGTGTTCCATGCATGGAGGTGGCATGTTCCATACATGGAGGTCCCATGTTCTGTATGTGGAGGTGATGTGTTCCATGCATGGAGGTGGCATGTTCCATACGTGGAGGTGGCCTGTTCCATACGTGGAGGCCCTATGTTCTGTATGTGGAGGTGGTGTGTTCCATGCATGGAGGTGGCCTGTTCCATACATGGAGGCCCTATGTTCTGTATGTGGAGGTGGTGTGTTCCATGCATGGAGGTGGCATGTTCCATACGTGGAGGCCCTATGTTCTGTATGTGGAGGTGGTGTGTTCCATGCATGGAGGTGGCCTGTTCCATACATGGAGGCCCTATGTTCTGTATGTGGAGGTGGTGTGTTCCATGCATGGAGGTGGCATGTTCCATACATGGAGGTCCCATGTTCTGTATGTGGAGGTGATGTGTTCCATGCGTGGAGGTGGCATGTTCCATACGTGGAGGTGGCCTGTTCCATACGTGGAGGCCCTATGTTCTGTATGTGGAGGTGGTGTGTTCCATGCATGGAGGTGGCATGTTCCATACATGGAGGTCCCATGTTCTGTATGTGGAGGTGATGTGTTCCATGCATGGAGGTGGCATGTTCCATACGTGGAGGTGGCCTGTTCCATACGTGGAGGCCCTATGTTCTGTATGTGGAGGTGGTGTGTTCCATGCATGGAGGTGGCCTGTTCCATACATGGAGGCCCTATGTTCTGTATGTGGAGGTGGTGTGTTCCATGCATGGAGGTGGCATGTTCCATACGTGGAGGCCCTATGTTCTGTATGTGGAGGTGGTGTGTTCCATGCATGGAGGTGGCCTGTTCCATACATGGAGGCCCTATGTTCTGTATGTGGAGGTGGTGTGTTCCATGCATGGAGGTGGCATGTTCCATACGTGGAGGTCCCATGTTCTGTATGTGGAGGTGGTGTGTTCCATGCATGGAGGTGGCATGTTCCATACGTGGAGGCCCTATGTTCTGTATGTGGAGGTGGTGTGTTCCGTGCATGGAGGTGGCATGTTCCATACGTGGAGGTGGCCTGTTCCATACATGGAGGCCCTATGTTCTGTATGTGGAGGTGGTGTGTTCCATGCGTGGAGGTGGCATGTTCCATGCGTGGAGGTGGCATGTTCCATACGTGGAGGCCCTATGTTCTGTATGTGGAGGTGGTGTGTTCCATGCATGGAGGTGGCATGTTCCATACGTGGAGGTCCCATGTTCTGTATGTGGAGGTGGTGTGTTCCGTGCATGGAGGTGGCATGTTCCATACGTGGAGGCCCTATGTTCTGTATGTGGAGGTGGCATGTTCCATGCGTGGAGGTGGCATGTTCCATACGTGGACTTGCATGCAGAGCTCTGCACAGTTCACACAGAGACTCAGGTGCATCCCTTGCTGGTTGGCTCATCCGGACAAGGCAGTGAAAACCAGGCCCTGGATTTATCAAGAGGGTGGGAGTCCGGGGTGCGGCACAGACCCTTCGGTCTCGGCCTGTCTGTCCTTCCAACATTTGTCAGGCAGCAGACAGGGCTGTTATGGGAAAGATGGAAGCATGGTCTTGCAGCCACCGTGTCCAGTAACAACCTCATTCCATCACATTTGCTGGAGAACATGCTCCTGTGAGTTGCCCCAGAGCACAGCGGTGGGTACAGCTGAGATTCTAGCCTAGTTTTACGTCTTGCCCCAGTGGCCAAGCCTCCTGATACTAATTGTTATTTTTGTCAATTATCTTACATTGTTTTTATGGACGCATCATTCACACACGTGTCTTCCTGCAGAACACCTGCCAGTGCTGTGCTGTGTTTCTGCGACACGTCAAAATGTTGTGTGGGCGAAAATGAAGTGGTGACAAAGATGTTCTGTTGAGGTTTCCTAGGAAATCTTTAGGGGAGGGCACAGGTGTGAGGCCTTCTGTGTCTGTCGAGGCATCAGGGTCAGAAATGATCATGATGTTTTCAGTCTATAACCTTGAAATAAAAATAAACACGGAATCATACCTGTCCCCAAATCCACAGAATGCCCCAGGCTGCTCCCTGCACATGTGTGGAATGGAGCCCAGGCTGTGCCTCGTTCTCTGAGCAGCAGCCCTGAAGTGGCAGTGGACTCACAGCCCATTCAGGCTGGAAAGTAGAGGGTGTGTGTTATTCTCGGCACCCACCACACCCACAACTGTCAGCACATTGGGGGGTCATCCTGCAGTTCACCAGCTCTGGAATTTTCTGCCCCAGAAAGAGGAAAAGCTAACTCCACACTGTCTGACACTGAAGCCTCCAGGAAGGCATCCTCAGGAGTGCCAGGCTCAGCAGATGCTGCTTTCTCAACCATGAATTCGAGTCAGGTGTTTTCTCGATTTCAGGATGACGTGATCTATGTCCTTGTCTTGCAGTGACACCATTGCCTTGCTAAGCCATAAATAATGTGATCAGGAACACATTTTGGCTTTGAAGACAGAAGCTCCCAAACCATCATTCATATGCAAGAGGGAGAGGAAGGCATCAGCTGCCCACATAGTTCACGCCTCCACCTCGGCTGCACCCTAACTGTCCTGTTGAAAAGTGTATCCGTTATCCATGGCTGTGTAACAAATCCGCACAGCTCAGCAGCTTGAGCGACAAGCACTCACCATCTCACAGTTTCTGTGGGTGAAGAAACTGGGAGTGGTGTAGTTGGGTGGTTCTGTCTCAGGGGCTCTCACATGGCTGCTGTCCAGCTCATGCCTGGGGCTGTGGTAATTTGAAGGCTCGACTGGGGCTGCAGACCTGCTTTTGAGGTCTCTTAAATGAGTTTGGCAGGAGGTGCTATTAAAATATCGAAAATAATGGCAAAGACTGCAATTAGTTTTGCACCAACCTAATAGTTCCTCTCCTTAAGTATCTCCCAGAGCCAGTGATGTGAGAGTGAGCGTGGAATGGAGCCATGGTCTTCCATAGCCTGATCTCAGAAGTGACACCCACCACATCTGCCACTGTCATTTGTCATCACAACCTAGTGTGATGAGAAGTGAATACCAGGAGGCATGGAGGCATGGTCAGGTTGTGGCACCATGGAGGCTGCTAGCACCAAAGTGAGCATATTCAAATGCACTTCCTCTTGTAGTGGTTTTTTCTCACGCTGCTATAAAGAACTGCCTGAGACTTGGTAATTTATGAAGGAAAGAGATTTAATTGACTCGCAGTATCACAGGGCTGGGGAGACCTCAGGAAACTTACAATCATGGTGGAAGAGGAAGCCAACATGTCCTTCTTCACATGGCAGCAGCAAGAAGAAGTGCAGAATGAAGGGGAAGCCCTTTGTAAGACCATCAGATCTTGTGAAAATCACTCACTATCATGAGACTAACATGAGGGTAACTGTCCCCATGATTCAATGACTTCCCACCAGGTCCCTCCCATGACATGTGGGGATTATGGGAACTACAGTTCAAGATGAGCTTTAGGTGGGGACACAGCCAAACCATATCACCTCTGTTGTAAACATTTACTGGCTGCCTGATGTATTTCTAATGTGTTGAATGCTATAGCAAAAAGTCATATATCTGACAAGACCTGAACAATTATGCTGTTTAATTTTCCAATTTTGCTGCAGAAGGAACTTGCCTAAATGAGAGGGACAGAGACTTGCCCAAGATACAAGACACAATTAGCTAGTGATAGAGTTGTTATCAGAATTTTTGTCTCTAATTCCCATTTCTATTTCAGTCCACAAAATTCCAAAGGAAAAAGCACAATCCTTGCCTTTAAGAGTCTGAAAATATTCTTAGGATGATAAATGCTTTTTAAATAAGTTAATGAATCATGGTTATAGTATTTTCCATAAAATCTCAGAGTTTCCTGTAACCAAACAAGCGAATGTTAGGTATAATTAGATATGTTCCCCCAATATCCTAAAAGAATTTTCTTTTAAGAATGTTGATGTGTTGTCATGAATACATTATTTATACTGGAAAATATAGATTACCATTTTAGTCAATAACAGGTTGTCATGAACCCCACATATCAGTGAGGGCACAATCAAGAGACAGAAACCACAGCAATTATTTGAGTGCAGAAAACTGAAATGAAGGATTGTTAAGCAGGCTTGGAGTTTAGCAGGTAACTAAAAGATATCTTGAAGGCAGAGGCTACTAGAGGAAGCTACTATGCCTGTGGCTGGGGGAACAAAGGGAAAATATTGGAACTACTACTGTTTTAAAACCAAGAACTCTGACAAGGGGCACCTGCCAGCTTTAGCTGTTGTCTCGGGGTTCAGAAGGGGGGCCCATGTCAGGTGGAGGTTGCATTTCATCCATGGCTCCATGGAGGAGACATAAAACTGACCATTTTCTGAAAAGATTGTTTTTTCCCCCTACTGCTTTGCCAGCATCTTTGTGGTTCTCTCAGTTTTGTTTTATTTTGTCTTTGTTATAAAAATAGCTTTATTTTAAATTTGTTCTTGAATGATATTTTTACTTGGTGTAATATCCTAGGCTGGGAGTTATTTTTTCTTTCTCACACCATTTAAAGATTTTATTGCATTGTCCTCTGGCTTCCATTGTTTCTGCTGAGAAGTTGGATGTCTATCAAATTTTTGCTCCTTCTAAAGTAATCTTACTTTGTATGCTGGTTGCTTTTATGATATTTATTTTTATTTTGGCTTTCTGTAGTTAACTGTAGTGTGTCTAACATGTGGATTTCTATTTATGCTATCTATTTCACTGGAGATTTTTCCCTTCAAATCTTGTATCATTTTAAAAAAATTCATAAGTTGGACTTCACCTTTCTCTAGTAACTCCTTGGTTAGCTTAATAATAGACCTTCTGAATTCCTTTTCTGACACTTCAGGGATTTCTTACTGGTTTGGATCCATTGCTGGTGAGCTGGCATGATCTTTTGGGGGTATTAAAGAATGTTGTTTTGTTGTATTACTCAAATTGTTTTTCTGGTTCCTTTTCGTTTGGTAGACTATGTCAGAGGGAAGATCTGAGGCTCAAGGGCTGCTGTTCAGATTCTTTTGTCCCACAGGGTGTTCCCTTGAGGTGGTGCTCTCCCCCTTCCCCTAGCGATGGGGCTTCCTGAGAGCTGAACTGCAGTGATTGTTCTGCTCTTCTTGGTCTAGTCACCCACTGGAGCTACTAAGCTCCAGGCTGGTACAGGGGAGTGTCTGCACAGAGTCCTGTGACGTGCTCTGTCTTCAGGTCTCTCAGCCACGCATACCAGCACCTGCTCTGGTGGAGGTGTCAGGAGAGTGAAGTGGACTCTGAGGGTCCTTGGTTGTAGTGTTGTTAAGTGTGCTGGTTTGGTAGAGGTTGGTCTCCAGTCAGGAGGTGGTGCTTTCAAGAGTGCATCAGCTGCGGTTTTATAGAGAAGATACAAGTTTGTCCTAGAGCCTGCAGGAAATTATGTCCTTTGTCTTCAGCTACCAGGACCGGTAGAGAAAGACCACCAGGTGGGGGCAGGGTTAGGCATGTCTGAACTCAGCCTCTCCTTGGGTGGGCTTGCTGCAGCTGCTGTGGGAGATGGGGCGTGGTTCCCTGGTCAATGGAGTTATGTTCTCTGCTGTGTCAGACAGGTCGTCAGGGAAGTGTGGGGAAGCACTCAGTGACAGGCCTCAACCCACTTCCACACAGCCAGCAAGGCCAGTCTCACTCCTGCCACTCACCCCCACCCCCAACAGCACAAAGTCTCAAAGTCTGTCTCCAGGCAGTGGGTGAGCAGGGCTGCAAACCTGCCCCAGGCTACCTGCTTCCCAGCTGAGAAAGTAAGCAGAGTTTTAGGGCTTCGTGCCTCCCCACCTAGACACACCAGCGGTCTGGGAACACTAACCCAGCATCAGGGACGGGGTGTCCTGGAGTTCCCAGGTGACTTGGAGTTGGGCTGCGGCCCCTGGCAGGCTGCTTGACCTCAGTTCACCTTTTATGCCCATGAAGAGCTATATAGGTTCTCTCCTCAAGCAGGGGGTGCAGAGCAGAAACTTTATTCCTCCCGGGTCTTTGTGCCAACATTTGTCCCCTGACCCCAAAGTACTTTCAAAAGGAAGGCGCTGGGGCCGGGCGCGGTGGCTCAAGCCTGTAATCCCAGCACTTTGGGAGGCCGAGACGGGCGGATCACGAGGTCAGGAGATTGAGACCATCCCGGCTAACACGGTGAAACCCCGTCTCTACTAAAAAATACAAAAAACTAGCCGGGCGAGGTGGCGGGCGCCTGTAGTCCCAGCTACTCGGGAGGCTGAGGCAGGAGAACGGCGTAAACCCGGGAGGCGGAGCTTGCAGTGAGCTGAGATCCGGCCACTGCACTCCAGCCTGGCGGACAGAGCGAGACTCCGTCTCAAAAAAAAAAAAAAAAAAAAAAAAAGGAAGGCGCTGATTTTCAGCCACTGCTCCTGGAGTTGGCATGGCCCATAGAAGGCATGTCCCCAGATCCCAGGCTCACCCACCTACAGTTACATTTCTCTTCCCTCACTACGGGCCAGGCATCTCTACACTACTTGGTTGGCTTCCGATGCCTTCAAGAATATGGTTCTATTTTGTCCAAGTGTTCCAGTTGTCCTTGGCATCTGGGTGGGTATAGATGACCTAGACTTCCATTTTTGGAAGTGGAATTTCCTGGGTTGATTTGTTTTCCAGTTTAATATATAAAGATGCACTGTGGGCCATGGGCGGTGGCTCACACTTGTAATCCCAGCACTTTGGGAGGCTGAGATAGGTGGATCGCCTGAGGTCAGGAGTTTGAGACCAGCCTGGCCATCATGGTAAAACCCGGTCTCTACTAAAAATACAAAAATTAACTGGGTGTGGTGGTGCGTGCCTGTAATTCCAGCTACTCAGGAAGCTGAGGCGGGAGAATCATTTGAACCAGGGAGGTGGAGTTTGCAGTGAGCTGAGATTACACCACTGCACTCCAGCCTGGGTGACAGTGAGACTCCATCTGAAAAACAACAACAAAAACAAAAAGACACACCATGCATGTCCCTGGCCCAGGGCAGAAGTCACAGCCCAGCCTGTTGCCATTAGACACTCTGTTCTGTGACATGTCCCACTAGTCCCACACATTGCCCAGGCCAGATCTTTACTGACCACTGGAGCCACCTTATGGCTGCAGGATGTGGCTTTGCTGACGTTCCTGTGGAAGAGGCACTGCCCCATCCATGGGCCACCCTGTGCTGTGATGGGGAGCCTGGCAGCTACACTCACACTCGGGGTGGAAAGCAAAGCCTGACCCCTCATTTAGCTAGTGGGACTCAGGAGCAGGCCATTCACTCATTCAATTCTGTCCATGCTGAAGAGACCTCGGGCCCCTGGTGAGAGGTTGCTTCCCTCAGAACCTCTCCTGGGGACAAGTTCCTGCTGTCCCTAAGCCAGCAATGAGGCTGAACCAAAAAGCAATGTGGCTGGGCCAGGGAAACCTTCTCTTCATGACCAAGAAGTGGGAATCTGCATCTTTGGCCAAAGCAGGCCTATGGGATTTAAGGACAAAGAGGCTAAATACACAAAGAAAAGTGTGTGTATGTGTTTCCTAGGACTTCTATAACAAATTATTGCATACTGCATGACTGGAAACACTGGAAGTGTATTCTGTCACTGTTTCAGAGACCAGATGTGTAATTCAAGGTGTCCACAGGACCATGCACCCTCCAAAGGCTCCAGGGAGGAACCTTCCTTGCCTCTTTCCCTTTCTGGTGTTGTCCACAATCCCGGGTTGTCCTTGCCTTGTGACAACATCACACTATGCTGGCCTTCCTTCTCTGTGTGTCTGTGTGTCCAAATCTCTCCCTCTTATAAGGGTGTCATCATTAGGCTCACTCCAGTCCAGTGTGATCTCATCTTATTTAATGACATCTGCAAAGACCTGATTTCCAAATAAGGCACTGGGAGTTGGGATTTGGACATACCTTTTGAGGGGGGACACAATTGTACCCACAACAGCGTGCCTCCTCTTTTGCACAAGCTGGGGAATGGTTCCCTCTCTCTGGACCTGATACTGCTCTTTCCCCAAAGGTCATTGATAAGTCAACATGCTCCCTGGGGCTCATGTCAGCCAGGGAGGGCAATTGATTTCTAACCACCTGTCAACATCTGCTTTACCCCCTGGGCTGAGAGCTGAGTTTCCCACAGTGACAAGGAGGTGATAAAAGACAGGTGTCCAAGTGTTTGCTGGAGAAAAAGCATTGGTTTAACTTATTTAATTAGTTCCAGAGAAGCAGTCAGACAGAAATGACACATCCCCTACAGGGCACAATAATCCAGACTGCAATTTCTCATCAGATGCTGTGCAGACCAGGATGTGGAAGAACATTGAAAATGAGAAACCAAAGGAAGCACCAAGCCAGAGTTGTGCATCTGCAAGAATTTCAGAAATGGAGGAAAAATCGAGGTGAGAATACCCTTCAGAAATGAAGGACAAATCGAGGCGAGAATACCCTTTGGAAAAGGACAAATCGAGGCGAGAATACCCTTTGGAAAAGAAGGAAAAATCGAGGTGAGAATACCCTTTGGAAATGAAGGAAAAATCACCCTTCAGAAATGAAGGAAAAATCGATGCAAGAACACCCTTCAGAAATGGAGGAAAAATCGATGCCAGAATACCCTTCAGAAAAGAAGGAAAAATCGACATGAGAACACCTTTTAGAAAAGAAGGAAAAATCGATGCAAGAACACCCTTTGGAAATGGAGGAAAAATCAACGTGAGAATACCCTTCGGAAGTGGAGGAAAAATCGACTTGAGAATACCCTTCAGAAATGAAGGAAAAATCGAGATGAGAATACCTTTCAGAAAAGAAGGAACAATTAATGCAGGAGCACCCTTCGGAAATGGAGGAAAAATCAAGGCGAGAATACCCTTTGGAAATGAAGGAAAAATTGATGTGAGAACACCCTTTGGAAAAGAAGGAAAAATCAAGGCGAGAATATCCTTCAGAAATGGAGGAAAAATCAACATGAGAATACCCTTTGGAAACAAAGGGAAAATTGACTCAAGAATACCCTTCAGAAATGAAGGAAAAATCGAGGCGAGAACACCCTAGGAAATGGAGGACAAATCGAGGCGAGAATACCCTTTGGAAACGAAGGAAAAATAGACACAAGAACACCCTTCAGAAAAGAAGGAAAAATCGAGGTGAGAATACCCTTAGGAAAAGAAGGAAAAATCAAGGCAAGAATGCCCTTGGGAAATGGAGGAAAAATCGAGGTGAGAATACCCTTAGGAAAAGAAGGAAAAATCAAGGCAAGAATGCCCTTGGGAAATGGAGGAAAAATCGAGGTGAGAATACCCTTGGGAAATGGAGGAAAAATCAAGGTGAGAATACCCTTCAGAAAAGAAGGAAAAATCGAGGTGAGAATACACTTTGGAAAAGAAGGAAAAATCGAGGTGAGACTACCCTTTGGAAATGGAGGGAAAATTGACATGAGAGCACCTTTCAGAAATGAAGGAAAAATTGAGGCGAGAATACCCTTCAGAAATGAAGGAAAAATCGAGGTGAGAATACCCTTCGGAAATGAAGGAAAAATCGATGCCAGAATATCCTTCAGAAAAGAAGGAAAAATCGACGTGAGAATACCCTTCAGAAAAGAAGGAAAAATCAACACAAGAATACCCTTTGGAAAAGAAGGAAAAATTGAGGCAAGAATACCCTTCAGAAATGGAGGAAAAATCGACATGAGAACACCTTTTGGAAATGAAGGAAAAATTGATGTGTGAATGCCCTTCGGAAATGGAGGAAAAATCAAGGGGAGAATACCCTTCGGAAGTGAAAGAAAAATTGACGTTCTCCAGTGAGGATGCACTAAGATAATTTGTAGCCAGGACACCTGGTTTAAAAGATACTAAAGCAAAGTACTTCAGCCTGAGGGAAGATACCAGAGGAAAACCTACAACCCCAAGAAGGAAGAAAGGGCAAGACAAGCAGTAAATATCCAAGGAAACACAGCATACTATTGTTCTCCTCTTTACCCCGAGTGACTTTCTTGCTCTGAGTCTATTTTGTCCAACATGAATAGAGCTGTTTGAGGATTTTTGTGTAACTGATGTTGGTCTGATAGGTCTTTTCCCATCCTTTTACTGTGAAACAGTCTATATCATTACATTTAAAATGGATTTCTTGTAGACAGCATGTAGATGAGTCTTTAAAGTACATATGATTGTTGAAAGTGACAATGAACAACATTGTGTGGTGGAATTTTCAATATGTGCAGACGTGATACAATGACTGTGACAAAGGGCACAGTGAAGGGGCCTCGGTGGGGACAAGATCCCAGCATTCCAGCCAGAAGTGGTAAAATATTAATTCTGCATAGACTGGAAAGGTGAGGAGGAGTTAGAATGTATATTGCAATCCTTAGAATGATAATACACAGAGATAGAATTCAAGGAACCATATAAATCAAAATGAAATACTACAAAATATCCCAATAACCCAAAAGAAGGCATGCAAAGGGGAAAAGAGGAAAAAATCAGAGGCACCAAATAGAGGACATGCAAGAAATGCTGGACCTGAATTCAGATGCATCAGTAATGAATATAAATGTAGATGATCTAAACATACTGACTAAAGGCAGAAATTATCAGACTGGGTAATGGCAAGTCTTATCTACAGGCTGTCTACAAAAACCCTCTTTAAATACAACATATAGGCAGATTAAACGTAAAAGGATAGAAAAAGATATGCCAAGCAAACACCAATTAAAAAAACTGGAGTGACAAAGCAGATTTCAGAGCAAGGAAAATTACTAAAAGAGGGACGTTGCATAATGACAAAGGGTCAACTCCCCAAGAAGACCTAGTAATCCTAAATACATAAGCACCCAACAACAGGGCTTCCAAATACACAAGACAAAGATGGTAGACCTGAAAGGGAACAGGCAGCTCCACACTGGGATTGGTGACCCCAACATTCCCATCTCAGTAGGCTGGGGCTGCCATGTCAAAATACCACAGACTGGGGCCTTAAAGGGCTAAAATTTGTTTTACTTGTTTTCTCACCATTCTGGAAGCTGAAGGACCAAGATGAAGACTAGTGAGGTTGACTTCTCGGTGTTCTCATACGGTAGGGGTTGACTTCTCGGTGTTCTCACATGGTATTTTTTTGTGCTGGTGTGGAGAGTGAACGATTCCTGGCTTCTTTCCGTCTTCTTATAAGGACACAAGTCCTATTGAGTCAGGCCCCCTCATATGACTTCTTGCAACCATAATCACCTCCTTACAGGCCCCGTCTCTAAACACAGTTACATTGGGGGTTACGACTTCAACGTGTGAATTTTGTGAGACACAATTCAGTTCATAACAACTCCTCTCTCAGTAACTGATAGAAAAGTGGACAGTAAATTAGCAAGGATATGGAAGAACTGACCAGCTCCAGGAACCAACTGGACCCAACTAACATTTATAAAATGTTCTGCCAAACAACATCTACATACACTTTCTTTTTGGTCATAAAATGCATGTGAACAAATTTACAATAACAAAAAACCTACAATGGAGTGAAACTGGAAATCAATAACATGAAAATGCCTAGAAAACCTCCAAATAGGTGGAAATTAAACAACACACTCGCTAGACAATGCAAATGTCGAGGAGGATGGCTCAGAAAACTGGAAATCACTTGAACTGAATGAAAATGAAAAATATAATATAGCAAAATGAAACAGGGCTTAGAGAGAAATTTACAGAACTAAATGCTTATATTAGAAGCATTTAGTTAGAAAAGAATGAAGAAATGCTAATACTAAAAACAGAAGAAAATTATAAATCAACAATCTAAGCTTCCACTTTAAGAAATTATAAAAACAGGAGCAAATTAAACTGAAAGCAGACAGAAGGAAGGAAAGAGTAAAGATAAGAGAAATCAATGAAATAGAAAACAGAAAGACAACAAAGAAAAATCAATAAACTAGAGGCTGGTTCTTTGGAAAGATCAGTAAAATTGATACAGCTTTAACCAGATTGATTAGCGAGGAAGAAAGAGAGAGAAATTACCAGTATCAGTAATGAAAGAGGATATATCACTATTGACCCACAGACATTAAGAGGGCAAAACACGAACATTATGAATTACTCTGTGCACATACATCTGACAACTTTGAAGAAATAAACCAATTCTTTAAAAGCCACAAACTACCAAAACTTGCTCAACAAGAAATAGATGGCCTGAACAGCCCTTTTGTATTAAAGTAATGAAATTCATAGCAGAAAAACTTTCTGAAAATGAAAATTCCAGACACTGACGGTTTCATTAGCAGATTTTATGAACATGTAATGAAGAAATATTACCAATTCTGCACAATCTCCTCCAGAAAATAGAAGAGAAACACTTTCCTACTCATGTTATGAAAACAGGATTACTCCAGTGCCAAAGCCAGACAAATGACAGTACGAGAAACAAAACTATGTACGAATATCTCTCATGAACATAGATGCAAAAGTCAGCAATATAGAAGAACCAGCACAAATTGTGACAGTAGCATGCAAGGCTAAACATTTGAAATTCAGTCGGTACTCTCCACTGTATTGACAGACCAAAGAAGAAAACACACATGATCATCTTCAATGATGCAAAAACAGTGACAAAATTCAAGAATCATTCACGGAAAAAGTCTCAGCAAACTAGGAGCAGTGAGGAACTTCCTTAACCAGATGGAGCGTATCCATTAAAAACCCGCAGATGATATCACGCATAGTGGTGAAAAACTGGATACTTCCTCCCTAAAATCTGGAATGAGAAGAGGAACCCCACTCCCATCCCTGCCAACATCATCCTGAAAGTACCAGCTAGTGCAATAAAGCAAGAGAAGGAAATAAAAGGCATTCAGACGGCCAGGCGCAGTGGCTCAAGCCTGTAATCCCAGCACTTTGGGAGGCCGAGACGGGCGGATCACAAGGTCAGGAGATCGAGACCGTCCTGGCTAACACGGTGAAACCCTGTCTCTACTAAAAAATACAAAAAACTAGCCGGGCGAGGTGGCGGGCGCCTGTAGTCCCAGCTACTCAGGAGGCTGAGGCAGGAGAATGGTGTAAACCCGGGAGGCGGAGCTTGCAGTGAGCTGAGATCCGGCCACTGCACTCCAGCCTGGGTGACAGAGCGAGACTCCATCTCAAAAAAAAAAAAAAAAAAAAAAAAATTCAGACAACAAAGGAAGAAAGAAAACCATCTCTATTTACAGAGAGCATAATTGTTTATGTAGAACATTCCGAGGAATTTACTGGAAAAGACACACAAACCTCACCGATAACTAGTCCATGAGTTCGGCCTTGTCGCTGGATACAAGATCAGCACACACGTGTCCACAGCATTTTTATCTAATAACAGAGAACACGTTGGAATTGAAGTTTAAGTCAGTCTCACTGACAGCCCTGCCAAGACAACGGAACACAAACACATTTAACACAACGCAAGTAGATGAATAATGGGGCAAAAGAGGGAACAACTCATTCACCAAAGACATTTGCATGGCAGATAAGAACATGAGCTACTCGACATCGTCAGCCACGAGGGAATAAAAACATACACTACTGGCGCGTGGAACCACGACACACCTCTGAGAACAGCACAAGGAAAAGGCAACGCGTGGCCACACCCAGCGCTGGCGAGGATGTGCAGCAGCTGCTCCAGACAACAAGGTGGCAGTGTATTTTAACATTATGTCTACACTTCCCTCGGGAGTGAGCAACCCCCTGCCTGGACATGCACTCTGGAGAGATGAAAGTCTATTTCACGGGAAAATCTACACATGACCGTTTATAGCGGCCTCACTCCAGGAATTAGAAAATGAACCATTTACTTGAGTCCAATGAATATTCACCAAAACAACCAATCAACTGACAAATGTGTAAACAACAACTTTGAGACCTACGTGAAACAAACAATACCTGCTTACATATTTTAACTGTTTGCCCGTTTTGCCTCTGTGGACTTCCATTTCAATTCTTTATCCTTCCAATACCTACGACTGTTTTTATTTAAGGTGTTAAATGAAACGTTTGACTGATCAAATAACTGATATGACATTTATCTTACTTTACTTTTAAAATTTCAACTTTTATTTTAGTTTTAGCAGGCACCCGTGCAGATTTGTTACATGAGAATATTGCGTGATGCTGAGGTTTGGAGGAAGCGTCCCATCACCCAGATGGTGAGCATCATACCTGAAGGAAGTTCTTTAATCCCCATCCCCAACCCTCCAGGAGGCCGCAGTGTCTTTTGTTCCCATATTTTTGTACACGTGTCCTCAATGTTTAGCTCCCACTTGTAAGTGAGAACATACCGTATTTGGTTTTCTGTTCCTGCATTAATTTGCTTAGGAGAACGGCCTCCAGTTGCATCCATGTTGCTGTAAAGGACACATTTTCATTCTTTTCATGGCTACGTAGTATTCCACAGTGTATACGTACCACATTCTCATTCTTTTCATGGTTGCGTAGTATTCCACGCTGTATACCTACCACATTCTCATCCTTTTCATGGCACGGCTGTGCGGCACTCCACGGTGTATACCTACCACGTTTTCTTCCTTTGCATGACTGCGCGGCACTCCACGGTGTATACCTACCACGTTTTCATCCTTTGCATGGCTGCGCGGCACTCCACGGTGTATACCTACCACATTTTCATCCTTGGCATGGCTGTGGCTGCGCGGCACTCCACGGTGTATGCCTATCACGTTTTCATCCTTTGCATGACTGCGCGGTACTCCACGGTGTATACCTACCACGTTTTCTTTATGTAGTCGTCTACCATTGATGGGCACCTGGGTCGGCTCCATGTCTTCCTATTGTGAATAACACTGTGATGAACATATGTGTCATTTTGGTAGAATCCTTTATTTTCTTTTGGGTATATACCCAGTAATGGGATTGCTAGGTTGAGCAGTAGCTCTGTTTTAAGATCTTTGAGGAATCTTCAGACTGCTCTCCACAGGCCTGGGCTAATTTACATTCCCACCAGCAGTGTGTGAGCATCACCTTTTTTCTTTGGCTTCACCAGCATCTGTTGTTTTTTGACTTTGTAATAATCGCCATTCTGACTGCTAAGCTGGCATCTCATTGGGGTTTTGATTTGCATTTCTCTGATAATGAGAATTTTTTCTTATACTTGTTGGTCACTTGTATGTCTTCTTTGGAGAAGTATCAGTTCCCGTCCTTTGCTTATTTTTTAATGGGGTTGTTTTTTGCTTGTCGATTTAAGTTTCCTATAGATGCTGGATATTAGGCCTTTGTCAGATGCATAGTTTGCAAATATTTTCTCCCATTCTGTAGGGGTCTGTTTCCTCTGCTGGCAGTTTCCTCTGCTGTGCAAAAGCTCTTTCGTTTAATTAGGTCTCACTTGTCTTTTTGTTTTTGTTGCAGTTGCTTTTGGGGACATAGCCAGAGTTCTTTGCCAACGCCAACGTCAAGAAGAGCATTTCCTAGGTTGTCTTTCAGGATGTTTATAGTTTGACATCTTGCATTTGAGTCTTTAATCCATCTAGAGTTGATTTTTGTCTATGGGGAAGGGTAAGAGTCCAGTTTCCTTCTTCTGCCTGTGACTGAGCTGGTTATCCCAGCACCATCTCTCGGACAGGGAGTCCTTTCCCTGCGGCTTGTTTTTGTTGGTCTTGTCAAAGATCAGATGGGCATAGGTGTGCAGCTTCATGTCTGAGTTTTCTATTCTGTTCTATATGATAATGAAACCAAATAAATGTCTCTGCTCAGACACCTTCTGACAAGGTCTGTGGCGCCCAGCACCGCGTTAGGGCCGCAGCCGCCTGCCCCATGTGCCTGGCCAGGCTCTGCCCAGTTCCCTGCAGCTGCACCAGTGTGTGCTGTGACTCATGCTCCTGGTTTGTCATCTGCCCCCTCAGTAGACACCATGGCCCTCAAGCTTTCTCCACTCCGTGACCAGCACCTGGGATGGGACCAGCAGTGCCTGTGGCTCTGGATTCATGCTTGTTGAAGGACTGACTGAACAGAGCCTCCCTTACAGAAGTGATCGGCGTGGCCCTCCCTGAGTCCCGGCCTCGCTCTGGATACCAGAGAGCAAGGCGGTCAGGGATCAGAGGCTGAGGCTAAGATGCTAGAGCAGGGAGATTGCCTGGGCGGGGGCTGGCGGGTGTGGTGGAACTGCAGGTTCTCGCCTTGACCTGCTTGTGGGGGAGCCTTTCTCGGCCCTGTCTCCGCTGGTTTTCACCCTTCGGCGTTTTTCTCCCTGGTGCATGCCATGCCTTGCACCCCACCCCAGTGATCCAGGAAGGGGACGTGTCGGCCGAGTGAGAGCCTATTTCTGAACACTCTGTGAAGTTGGTGAGAATTCAGGTGCCTATCGGCCGGGCTCCACCTGTGCACCAGGTGTGGCCGCCTCACTGTGACTTCAAAGGACCCCAGGGAGGAAGGAGGCTCCCAGCCGCACACAGGTGAGCCAGTCCCATTGTTCTGCGCGTCTGAAAAATCAATCGGGTCCAAAGTAAAAATATTTATTTAATGAGCAGAAATGTATGGCCAATCGGTTTTTAAAGGATATTGCTTCCTGCTCCTTGATACTGAAAAGCGGCCTTTGACAAAATTCATTTGCAGGGATTGAGTTCTGGGTGAAATAAGGACAGAAAATAGCACAGCACTCACCAAACACAGCTCATTCTCTTCCTTGGGGTGCTGGGAGACATGGACACCCCTCAGGGGCAAGAAGATCCCAGCGGGAGGACACTGGGCACTGCGTGAAGTCTCCCCTGGGAGCCCCAGAGAGGGGCAGGCGACGGCCCTGGGTGTCCCTGGGTCTCCCAAACGCAGGCCTGGGCTTCTCTTGGAGGAAGACTCCACCCTGCAGAAAAGAAGGGTCTGGGTCAGAACCCAGTGAGTCCGGGGCTCCCTCTGCCTCCTTCACTCCCTGTGAGATGGGCACAGAGCCTGGTGGTTCTCGGCTGAGATGGCACCCTCGCGGCACCTGCCGGGGACATGCCTGCTGGCCACCACCGAGCTCCTGCAGCTCCGGTCTGTGGAGAGCACTGCCCCGATCCCTATGGCTCGGAGAACCCATGGTGTGTTTTGTAGCATCAGCATTTGAGTACTGGGTCTGCTGCGCTCCCTTCCTAGCGCAGCTCCCCATTCAGCTCCTTGCAGGCGTCAAGACCTTGCTGCATGGCTCCTCTTCCAAAACCCACAAGGTTCTGAGTTCCTGGGGCTTTGTCCCCCAAGTCTGTGGCCGCCGCAGGGCCTCCTCCTGGACCAGCCCGAAGGGCACATGGAGATGGCGCCTCAGGGCTCAAGTAGCGAAGGCCGCACAGACATCCCGAGGACCCTGGGAGCGGCCGTGTCCTGCCTCTTGGTCCCTGAGCACCCTGGGCCTTCCTGGCAGTGGGGGCTGGTGTCTCCCGCTCTGTCCAGGTGCAGGCCAGCGCACAGCTCCTGAGGGGAGCGAGGACCCAGGACTCCGTGACGGTTCTGGACAAGGCTCTCCAGGCGCCAGGCCTCAGGTCAGAACAGGACTCAACTAAATGCCTTCGGAGCTCTGGGTGAGACGCGCAGCACCCGTCACAGTCAGTCTTTGTGTGTTGGGGTGTGACGGAGACGATGTCTCAGCCCTATGTTCTCGCCAGGCTGTGTTTGGGACGTGTCAGTTTCCCGTGATTGCTGGAACAAGTTACCCCAGCTTTAGGGGCTGAGAACAACACGCAGGACCCTCACGCTTCTGGGACACGGCCCCCACTCCCTCTGGAGGCTCCGGGCCAGGATCCTCCCGTTGCCTCCAGCTTCTGCTGTATCTCTCCACGGCTGGCTCCTCTGTGCCTCTTCTCTGTGTCTCTCTTCTGTCTCTTACAAGGACACGCATGATTGCATTTAGACCCCCCACCCCCCCGATGACCCAGGAAAAGCACCTCTCAAGGTCCCTGCGTTTATCACAGCTTTTGCCTCATAGGTGACATTCAAAGCGCTGGGGTTTTGCACAGATTTGAGGGAAGGTCTTAATCAGCTCAGGTGGCCGTAGCAGAAAATCACACACGGGCGACCTGAGCTGCAGGCACAGGTTTCCCGCCAACTCTGGAGTGGAAGCCAGAGATCCGGGCACCAGCTGACTGGCCTCCTGGTGAGGGCCCTTCCTCGTTTCCTGGTGCAACAGAGCAAGGGGAGGGCAACTCTCTCCTATGAGGGCACTGATCCCACTGGGAGGGCCCTACTCCACACGCCGCAGCACTGGGGTTGGGCTTCCACCTGTGACTCCTGCGGGAGCACAAACCTGCAGCCAGTACACCGCGTGCCTCTGGGCAGCAAAGGTCCCCTCTCACCCGCACTTCATTCTCCTGGTGCTGCCTCTAAGGACAAGGCTGGCTCCAGCAGTCTCGGTGCTGACTACCAGGAGGCAGGAGGCCCGCGCGCTCACCGTAGCCGTGAAGCCAGCTGATTACACTTCAGGCTTTTGTTTGTTCCCCACCCCGACCGGCTCCTTCATCCACACAGACTGCTCGGACCTGGACTCAGGCCAGGCTGGACACCGGGCAGACAGAGGGATGTCCCCAGCAGCCAGCACTCTCTGTCTGAGCAGACAGAAGGATGTCCCCAGCAGCTGGCTCCCCTGTCCAAGCAGATAGAGGGACGTCCCCAGCAGCTGGCTCCCTCTGTCCAAGCCCTGGGAAGGTGGGGTCCTCCAGAGCTCCCCTCCGCAGCTCCAGCCACTCCCATGCTCCAGCTCCTGCCCCCTCCTGGGGCTCTATCTCCCCATGGAGAAAGGGGGTCCCTCGGCTGGGCAGGCACAGCCTCCTTCCAGGCCTTCTTACAGGCACCTTCACATGTGCCTGTGCCACCTACGCTGTGCCCACCACCTCGGCGGATGCCAGGGTCCACAGGAAGGCATTGGGCACAACAGTCACTCAGCTGTCGTGTTTTCTTTCTCTTAGCCGCAGTCTAGGCCTAGCAGCAGTGGCCTTGGTTTGGAGCCCAGGTTGGGCACCTCTGTGATGCCAATTTTCTTTGCCTTCATCATCCCAAGGCGGCTGCTGCAGTTTCAGACATCACAGCTCTGTTCAGCGCAAAGCAGAAGGGGGACAGGGTATGTGCCACTTACACTTGTTTCTTCTTCTGGAAAATCTAAACTTTACCCCAAAATGCCACCGTAGCCTCATGCTTGCTTCTCACCAGTCTGAGCTGTAACAGATGCCTCCATCCTCTACACCAGAAATGGGCAAGGCCCAAGAGGGCTGGGAACTGCCAGTCCCCTCGAGGGCCCTCTTATTTTTACTTTTTAGAGATGTGAAGACTGGAGTTCGGAGATGGGCTTGTTCATGGCCACACAGCCAGGGAGCCTGCTCACCCCAGTGTGTGCCCAGCCGGAAACCTGTATCTGGGCCCCCAGAGCCTGGGATCCTCACAGTGAGGACCCTCCATGTCCACTGCCTGCAGGATCCGACAGAGGCTGTGATGCTGAGCCCCGGCCTCAGCGACAAAGCTCCGCCCAACGGAATGCACCCAGTGGCAGCCAAAGTGGCCCTGGAGCCTGCGGGGTTGAGGCGGTGCAGCTTGGTCAGCGGGGGGGGGGGGGGTGGGAGGGGGGACGTGGCCAGGGGCCAGTGGCCAGGGAGCAGTCAGGGCTTGTTGGCTGACCAGAGGCTCAAGGAAAAGGTGAGCTTTGAGTGACGGTCACTGGGCCATATGGGGTGGGGCGGCTCTGGCTGTGAGAGAACTCCTGCTTGGAGGAGGCCTTGGGCTTCCTGAGGCTGGTGGCCCCCAGGCAACACTCCGCCCTGGCCCTAAGGGACTCTGAGCTCTGGGCTCCCCGAAGCCTCAGAGATGAGGAGCAAGCAGCTGCAGGTCCCCAAGCCATAGTGGGGTAAGCCTGGGACTTGGCAGAGGACGCCAGGTTATATCTGATGCTGGCCGCTGGTCCTGATCAACCTGTGTTTAACAGCAGATGGCGGAAAGAGAGGCAGAGGCGGTGTACTAGGCCGTTCTCGCATTGCTATAAAGAAAACCTGAGACTGGGTAGTTTATAAAGAAAAGAGGTTTAATTGGCTCACGGTTTTGTAGGCTGTACATGAAGTATAGTGCCAGGATCTGCTTCTGATGAGGCCTCAGGAAGTTTCCAATTGTGGTGGAAGGTAAAGGGGGAGCAGATGCATGGCGTTGTGAGAGGGGGGCAAGTCAGAGGGAGGAGACAGCTCTCATGGTGAGAGGCAGAGCAAGTCAGAGGGGGGAGGCACCTCACATTTTGAGAGGGGGAGCAAGTCAGAGAGGGGAGGTGCCTCACATTGTGAGAGGAGAGCAAGTCAGAGGGGGGAGGTGCCTCACATTGTGAGAGGAGAGCAAGTCAGAGGGGGGAGGTGCCTCACATTTTGAGAGGGGGAGCAAGTCAGAGAGGGGAGGTGCCTCACATTGCAAGGGGGGAGCAAGTCAGAGGGGGGAGGCACCTCGCACCTCACACTTTTTTAAAAAAGAAATTGAGATGGAGTGTCACTCTGTTGCCCAGGCTGGAGTGCAGTGGCATGATCTCAGCTCACTGCAACCTCTGTCTCCCAGGTTCCAGCAATTCTCCTGCCTCAGTCCCCCAAGTAGCTGGGATAACAGGTGCACACCACCACACCCAGCTAATTATTTTTGTGTTTTTAGTCAAGACAGGGTTTTGCCATGTTGGCCAGGCTGGTCTTGAACTCCTGACCTCAAATGATCCACTCGTCTCAGTCGCCCAAAGTGCTGGGATTACAGGTGTGAGCCACTGCACCCAGCCACCACACACTTTTAAACTACCAGAACTACCAGAGTGAGAACTTACTCGTCACTAACGGGATGACCCATGCCATTCATGAGGCACCCACTCCTGTAATCCAAACACCTCCTCCAGCCCCCACCTCCAGCACTGACAATTCCATTTCAACATGAGATTTGCGGGGACAAACATCCAAACCATATTGCGTGGGCTCAGGAGGCAGCAGCCCTGGAAGATGCCAAGTGCCTGGGAGGTCAGAGAAAGATGCTGGAGTTCACGGGTGCCACGTGCAGGCGCAGCTCCTGCCAGGTGGCTGAAGACGCGGCTCCAGGTGGTGGCAGTGCCTCGGCCCCACCCCTCCTTCCTGGGGAGAGGGTCACGGCTCAGTGCCTGAGGGGCTGGGGGGCTTTTCTGAGAGGGGTGCATGCCCGCCTGTCAGGCACTTTCGGAAAAAGCTGGAAACCAAGATTTCCCTGAGAAGTCCTGGGCTTTCCGGTGTTGGAAACTGCAGGAAACAGCTGGCCTCTACCTCCCCCCAGGGTCCAGGAGAGAATTTGTTCTGGACAAACCCCTGTAGGCCACGTGCTTGGGGCACCTCTGACCTCGCCCAGTGCCATACCCCCAGCTGAGGCCCGGCCCCTGCTAGGGAGTGGTTCAGGGATGTGGGGCCTGGCACCGGTCTGCAGGCCTGTGGGAGCCCTCTGGGCCCCTGGCAGAGTGGGGCAGCAGTTGGCCGAGGACTGCAAGGGCTGAGCTGTCCTGACCCAGTCCTGCGATAGCAGAGCCTCCCACCCTGCCTCGGGGCTCCTGGACATCTCCTGCAGCCATGCCACTCATAGCTGGGCTCTATGCATGCTGTCAGTGCAGCCCCAGCAGCCCAAAGCGGTTCACAAGCTCCCAGACCGACTGTACCTGCTCCAGGGCAACTCCTATGAGGGCACTGAAACTTCCCATCGTTACAGGGCTCCGGCCCACAGCCATGGTGATGCCCCTTCCCACACCAGCTCCTGCAACTAGAAGGCTGCGGGCCACTCCCTCTGAGGTCTCTCCTTTCCAGACACAAGGGCAGGAGCCAAGGGCAGTGGCAGCGTCCCCCAAAGAAGTCGATGGATGGTGTTTCAACCTAAACCGGACAGCCGCAGTCTCTCCCTGGCCACACAGCGGGACAGAGACCAGGACACAGCAGCCCACCCGCTGCCCTCACACTCCCTTCCTCCATGGTGTGAACTAAACTGCACACATGGCCTGTCACTCAGACAAGGCTGGAAGGTGTGGCCCCACCCCCTCCTAAGACGTTATGATACAGGGAACCCCCAAGCCCACCCTCAACTGTGCTCACCTGAAACGGCCCAGCAAGGGCTACGCGTGCCTTCCCGTCTCACATTTGGGAAGGTCAGTGGGTAAAATGCGATATTGACAGTTCTCAAATATTGATGTTGATCTTAACTGCTAGAGATACTGTGAGGGAAAAGAGCGCTTTTGTTCAACATTTATGAATGGATAAAGGAGGAACCGAAACCAACAAAGGGGCGGCTGGCCCTGGACCAGGTTTAGGAGCTGTGGGCAGGGTGGGCCGGCACCTCCTTTCCTCTCGAGAAGGATGTGAGCAGCCGGTGGCTCGTACCCCCTGTCTCCTCAGCCTCGTTTATGCCTCTGCACTACCCGCTGGGCTCCTGCCACCCAGGGGTGTGGGGAGAGGCCTTGGCATGGGATAGAGGTCCACGTGTGGGTGTGTGACGGGTACTGGTGGATGGAGGTCCACGTGTGGGTGTGCAACTGGGTGTGAGACTGCGTGTGGGTGTGTGAGCGTGTACACGGGTGTGCATGTGCTCGTACACCTGTGTATGTACGCAGTGTGAGCAGGTGTGTGAACTGACTGTGCTGTGGCTGTGAGCGTGTACACACGTGAACTGAGCGTGACAGTGCGAAGGTGTGTGCCGCGAGTTCCACTGGCCACATGAGCACGGGCGAGGCCGCTCTGCTAGCCTGTGGATGTCCAGCCTGGCCACGCTGGACGCCCGTGTCTTCTTCTCAACACAGGGTGGAGAGAGGACAACGCAGGACGCATCTCCGAGCTTGGCTCAGGCGCCCAGCGGCAGCTGGGGTTGGGTGCAGCCGCTCTACGTAGCCCTGGCTTGGATGCTGTGAGCTGGGTGGGCCTGGGGTGAGTGCCCGTCCCTGGGGTGGGTGGAGACCCCCATTTCCCTCTCAAGTCCCCTCACTGCACATTGAAGCCTCCTCCCACCCCCACTCCATTTAAAGGTCAGAGGCGGCCCCTCAGGCTGCACCTCCAGCCCTCCTCTCTGACCACGTGGGTCTCCCTGTTTCCTTCCGCTGGCCTAGTCTCTGTAGGGCCCACTGAGCCTGCAGTCTGGGACCCACAGGCTTGAAGATTGAGGCTCAGGGCCTGGGAGCCTCCCTGGAATGTTCTAGAAAGCTATGGAGGGGCACCTGTTGGGGAGACAGCACACGGAGAGCCTCTCCTGCCTGGGTCCTGCCACAGCAGCCTGGGCCTGTGGGCCTAAAGAGCTGCTCCAGACTTTAACTGGGTCTGAGGGCTGGTGCCCTGTGAGGAACCCAGGTTAGAACCTGGGGACAGAGGCCTCCATTAGTCCTTGGGAGTGGCAGGTAGCCCATGGGGTCATTGTGATCATGGTGCGTCATGGGAGCGCGTGCTGGGATGGGGAGGGGTCATGGTGATCATGGCACAACGCACTTTCCTCTGATCTAGGTTTAGGGATGCCAGCGAGACCCGCTGAAGCATTGGGGCCCCACCCGAGGTGAGGCGTGCCCAGGTCTGGGGACTCCTGCCTTGGGGCCCCTCCCAGGAGAACCAGCCCCCTCCTCTGGCAGGAAGCCCCCAAAGCCGTGGAGGAGCCCTGGGCCCACAGACAGCATCCCTGCTGCTGGGGACCTCAGGCCTGTGCAGGTGCCGCTGCCACGGGGCTGATGGGGCCCAGCCCAGCTACCTCAGGCCCTGTTTCCGCTTTCCAGGCTTCTCCGCGGCTCTCTGCTTTTGCAGCCCCACTCCAGGCCAGAAGGCTCCCGCGCCTCCGTGGATCTTCACGATGTGGACAACCAAGGTGAGCACCGTGAGGAAGTGGCGACAGACACAACGTTTAGCCGCAGAAGACAGGATAATAAAGTTGGGTTTGGTTTATGATCTAACGTGACCATTAAAAGTGTTTAATAAACAACGTTGAAGACTACACAGTGGCAGATACATACGGCAATGCTTAGCATAACCTCATGACTGTCAATACGCACAGGCTTGAGAAACACCTGCAGGATACATGTGGGCACGTTAGTGTGGGTTAACTCAGTAGGGCGGCATATCGAATCTTGGTGCCCTTCTGTAGTGTCTATGTTTTCTTTTCTTTTTTTTTTTTTTTGAGACGGAGTCTCGCTCTGTCGCCCAGGCTGGAGTGCAGTGGCCCAATCTCGGCTCACTGCAAGCTCCGCCTCCCGGGTTCACGCCATTCTCCTGCCTCAGCCTCCCGAATAGCTGGGACTACAGGTGCCCGCCACCACGCCCGGCTAATTTTTTGTATTTTTAGTAGAGACGGGGTTTCACCGTGTTAGCCAGGATGGTCTCCATCTCCTGACCTCATGATCCGCCCGCCTCAGCCTCCCAAAGTGCTGGGATTACAGGCGTGAGCCACAATGCCCGGCCTGTAGTGTCTATATTTTCTACAGTGAAGCTGGGATACTTGCATTGTTTTCAAAGTTCCCATCGGCACTTCCATCACATCCCTGTGTGGTTCTGTCCTGGACCGGCTGCCCACTGAGGTCCCACTCACCCCTGCCCTGCCCTGTCTGGCCAGCCAGGTACCTGCCCAGGAGGAAGAGGCTCAGTGTTTGGGGCCTGTATTATGCCCTGAAAATCCACTGCTGTTGAGTGAGGGCCCATGAGGCCTTTAGTTTGCCGCTGTGTACTTCTGAAGAGCTGGGATGCTCTCCACTATTCTCTGTCTCCTGGCTGGACAGAGTTCCACTCAGTGCACACCAGGAGCAGTGATGGGGCTGGGGGTGTGAGGGCTCAGCTGTGCCCTGAACTCCTTCACAGTCTTGCAGGAGGGGTCATGGAGCCATATCTGGGTTTGCAATTTTTGGGAAGTTACGTGACAATCTGCATACAGGAATGCTGAGTGCTCAGCAGGCCCCATGAACGATGATTAAATATGACGCTGTGTGTCCCACAACCTAAGGGCTGTGGCAGAGACCAGGAGGGCCATCAGCTCCCACAGCTCTCAAGTCCAGCTCAGGGATCCTCCTTGCTGACCTCCCTGGATTGTCGGTGGAGACAGCCATCCTCCCACAGAGCACCTGCCTGAGATGGGCCAGGCTGCCGTGCCTTGGCTCTTGCTGCACATGCTGAGGTCAGCACAGAGGCACCCTCGGACACTAGCATGCCCTCGGGTTTGCAGCTTGTCAAATATCTGATGAGGCAATCTGGCCAAATGTGCTCTAACACCACTGGACCAAGAGAATGTCCTGGGCTGACCAGATGCAGCCTTGCATCCACCGTCTGCCACCACCCACTGTGTACACCCCCTGCACACACCTCTGTACACACTCCCCCTGCACATAACCTCTACACACAGCCTGTGTACACTCCTGCACATATCCCCTGCACACACCTCCTGCACACGCCTCTTGCACAATCCTGTGTATACCCCCGGCACACACCTCTGCACACACTCTCCCTGCACACAGCCTCTGCACACAACCTGTGTACACTCCCTGCACATATCCCCTGCACACACCTCCTGCACACACCTCTGCAGACACCTCCTACACACACCCTGTGTATACTCCCTGCACGCACCTCCGTACACACCTTCACACACCGTGTATACCCCCTGCACACACCTATGCACACATCTCCTGCACACACCCTGTGTATACCCCTGCACACCCTCTGCACAAACCTCCTGCACACACTGTTGCACACACCCCCGCACATAGTCCCTGCACACACCCTGCACAGACCCTGTGTGCATCCTCTGTACACACTCCTTGTGTATACTCTCTGCACACACCCCCTACGTGTACACCCTCTGCACACTCCTCCTGCATACACCCCATGTACACCTTCTGCACACACTCCCTGCACACATTCTGAGTACACCTACTGCACACCCCATGTACAACCTCTGTACACACCCGCTACACACTCCCCTACACCATCCACACACACTCCCTGCAAACATTCTGAGTACACCTACTGCACACCCTGTGTACAACCTCTGCACACACCCGCTACACACTCCCCTACACCATCCACACACACTCCCTGCACACAACCCCTACACACTCCCCTACACCATCCACACACACCCCCTACACACTCCCCTACACCATCCACACACACCCCCTACACACTCCCCTACACCATCCACACACACTCCCTGCACACAACCCCTACACACTCCCCTACACACTCCCTGCAAACACCCCCTACACACTCCCCTACACCATCCACACACACCCCCTACACACTCCCCTACACCATCCACACACCCCCTACACACTCCCCTACACCATCCACACACACCCCCTACACACTCCCCTACACCATCCACACACACCCCCTACACACTCCCCTACACCATCCACACACACTCCCTGCACACAACCCCTACACACTCCCCTACACTCCCTGCACACACCCCCTACACACTCCCCTACACCATCCACACACACCCCCTACACACTCCCCTACACCATCCACACACTCCCTGCACACATTCTGAGTACACTTACTGCACACCCCGTGTACAACCTCTGCACACACCCCCTACACACTCCCCTACACCATCCACACACACTCCCTGCACACACCCCCTACACACTCCCCTACACCATCTGCACACAACCCAGTGTACAGCCCCTGCACACACCCTCTATACACACTCTGTGCACACACACCCGTGTACACCCTCTACACATATCCCTACACACTTCCTGTGTACACCCTCTGTGTATACCCTCATCTACTACCACCATACGTACCCCCACTACCCTGCCTTGTGTATGACTCCCCAGGCTGTGAAATACCAGGGACGTTGCCAACGAGCTGGTCTAATCTGAGGTGAGGGTTTCTGGGTGCCCCCTAGACACCAGGAGAAAGGCAGGGAGGGGACACCCCTAGGGCTTTGGACTCACTCCATGAGGCGCTGGGTCACAGTGGTACAGTGACACAGTAGATGTCCTGAGCGGGATTAAAGTCTTCCCAATGAACAGGCTGAACTCTGTCTTCCTTGAAAGCTCTGTAGAAGGACCTCACAGGGATAAACACAGGGAGACCCTCCAGGGCGCGGTCAGCCATGAGCCACAACGCTGGGCCGGTGACATCTCTGGAGGTTCTGGGGTGCAGAAAGACCGGCTGTGGGGAGTGACTGGCTGGGGAGCAGCTCAGCTCCCGCCCACCTCTGCGAGGCCCGGGGCTGGACGGGTGGTGCAGCAGACAAGGCCCCGGGCGGGTACTGGGGGGTCTGGAGGGGTCCCTGCGTGGGGGTCGGGTGGCGGGGAGTCTAAGAGAGTCGGGGATCCCCGGGGCGCGGGGTTCAGGGTGGGAGCGGAGTGTGAATGGGGAAGGGTCCCCATGCGCACCAGCAGCCGCGATTCCACCGCGCCTACTAGGGCTTTCCCCGGTAGGACACGGCGTGTGTCAAGGACCCGGGCCTAGAAGGCGGCAGCGCCCAGGGAAGCCTAGACGCGGCGCTATCTGGGGCGGGGGCTGGGGTGGCGGAGCCAAGTGCCTGGGAGAACCGCCATTCAGGAGCCCCTCCCGGCCAGGCTCTTGGTTCCGCCCACGCAGGTCCCGCCCCCTAGCCCGGCCCCTCTCCCCGCCCCGCCGCGCAGGCCCCGCCCCGTCCCGCCAGACTCTTGGTTCTGCCCACGAAGGTCCCGCCCCTCTCTTAGCCTTGCCCTGCCCGCCGCGCAGGCGCCGTCCGAGGGCTTCGTTTGAAACATGGCGCGGGCTGGTCCGCGGCTGGTGCTGAGCGAGGAGGCGGTCCGGGCGAAGAGCGGACTAGGGCCTCACCGCGACCTGGGTGCGCCAGCGGGCGGGCGTGCAAGCGTGAGGGTGGCGGGGGGTGGGTACCGAGCTTCCCGGGGCGGCCGCGCCTGGTTGCCTGGGCGGCAGACCGTGGGCAGGTGGGGCTCCTCTGCGCAGGCGCCGCGGGCGTCCGGAACGGTCTCGGGCGGGAGGGCGGGGCGCGCGCGCCCAGGTGAGGACCCCGCCCCTCGTGCCCAGGTGCGGCCCCTGCCCGCGTTCCGGTCCCGGAGTCGCGGCTCCTGCTTGTCTATCGGGTCATTGTGGTACCGTGACTGGCGGTTATATCCGCTGAGGAGAGAGCCAGCCTTGCTCTCCAGGAGCGCAGCCCGCCCTCCCGCTGGGGACCCCTCTCCCGGGTTCTCCTGGGCCCATTATGCTGATTGTTGGGCTTGGCCTTCTTGAGGATGTTGGTGGCCGGTTGCCTTCTTTTTGGCCTGTTTTTGTCTGGTTTTGGCGTCAGGGGGAAGCCGAGCTCATAAACTGTTGAGAAGTGTTGCGTTCTCATATTTAGAAGAGGTTCTGTAGAGTTTGTGCTCATTGTTTGAATGTTTTGTGGAATTTTCCAGTGAAACCATATGGACATGTCAATTTCTGGTTTTGAAGCTTTTAAATGACCAATTCTGTATCTCTGGTTGTCAGAGAACCGTTCGTATTATTAGTTCACCTTGAGTCTTGGCTGTGTGGGGTTTTGCGGAGTTGGCTTATTTGAGCTAACTTGTGGAGTGTGTGTGCAGAGTTGTTCCTGGGGTTCTGTTCTCAGCCTGTGAATGTCTCTGTGTGGTCTGCAGGTGTTACTGGACCAACAGGTTCAGTCAGGTGCTGTGGGGCCACAGGCCAATACACTGAGACAGCAGGGTTTGCAGCAGAGAAAGAGTTTAATGCTGGCAGGAGCCCAGCAGGGAGGTGGAAGGAGGCCTCAATCCATCTCCCCAAGGAGATCTGAGCTGGGTTTTTTGGTTTTTTTTGAGACGGAGTCTCACTCTGTCGTCCAGGCTGGAGTGCAGTTGCATAATCTCAGCTCATTGCAACCTCCACCTCCCAGGTTCAAGTGATTCTCCTGCCTCAGCCTCCTGAGTAGCTGGGATTACAAGCGCACGCCACCAAGCCCGGCTAATTTTTTGTATATTTAGTAGAGACAGTGTTTCACCATGTTGGCCAGGCTGGTCTTGAGCTCCTGATCTCAGGTGATCCACCTGCCTTGGCTTCCCAAAGTGCTGGGATTACAGGCATGAGCCACCACGCCCAGCCTGAGCTGGGGTCTTGAAAGGAACAGGATTGTGAGGGGCTGGAAAATTGATGTTGTCAGTTGGTCGAGGTAAGGGCCATGGAATTATCAGGGTGTGGAAACTGCATTCTTTGGTGAATCCGCTTGTGGAGTCCTTTAGACCAGATGGCATCAGTCCCCAGGTCCTCAAAGAATATCTCAAATGGAAAACTTAATGTTTTATAATGTCCAATAATCTGTAGAGTAGTTCTCTGTGGAGTGGTTAAGGGGAACAGTAACATCGTGACAAAGTCCATGTGATCCTGAGGCAGTGATTTCTGATTTTTAAAATTTCGTTCTTTCTGCTTGCTTTGCATTTATTTTATACTTTTTCTAGATTCTTGAGGCAAAAATGTAGATGATTGGTTTGAGACTTTCTTATTTTCTATTATAAATAGTGCCACAAGTTTCTCTCTAAGCACTACTTTATCTGTATCCACAAATTTTGTTATGTTGTATTTTAATTTTCATCCAGTTCAGCATATTTTAAGAGTTTCCCTCGATACTTCCTGTTTGACATGTGGTTTTATTTATTTATTTATTTATTTATTTATTTTTTTTATACGGAGTCTTGCTCTGTCACCCAGTCTGGAGTGCAGTGGCACAATCTTGGCTCACTGACAGCTTTTTTTTTTTTTATGTTTATGCCATTCTTCTGCCTCAGCCTCCTGAGTAGCTGAGACTACAGGCGCTCCCTACCACGCCTGGCTAATTTTTTTTATTTTTTATTTTTTAGTAGAGACGGGGTTTCACTGTGTTAGCCAGGATGGTCTCAATCTCCTGACCTTGTGGTCTGCCCGCCTCTGCCTCCCAAAGTGCTGGGATTACAGATGTGAGCCACCGTGCCTGGCCTGACCTGTGGATTTTTAAGGAGTATGTTTTTAAGGTTCCATGTGTTTGGAGATTTTCCTGTTATTTTTCTGTGTGATTACATTATGGCTAGAGCATAATCTGTATGATTTTAATTCTTTTAAATTTGTCAGGGTTTGTTTTATGATCCAGCATCTGGTCTATATTGTTGAATGTTCCTGCCTCAGCCTCCCAAGTAGCTGGGACTACAGGTGCCCACCACCATGCCCAGCTAATTTTTTGTATTTTTTTTTAGTAGAGATGGGGTTTCACCGTGTTAGCCAGGATGGTCTCGATCTCCTGACCTTGTGATCCGCCTGCCTCTGCCTCCCGAAGTGCTGGAATTACAGGCGTGAGCCACTGTGCCTGCCCTTCTTTACAGTTTTACGGTTTTCATCTGTCATCTCCATTTTGCTATTAAACTGCTCTTGTGATCTGTATGTTTCTCTGTTCTGTTATTTTTTCTTCATTCCACGATGCTCTAGGTTTCTTTCTTTTGTCTTTCCTTTATATTTGAAAAAATGTCTTCAGCGATTGTCTTAGGGCCGGTCTGCTTGTGACAGGTTCTCTTAGTTTTTCTTTAGAGTTTTTTTTTTTTCTTGAATGTGTGTGTATTCTGTTGTTGAGTGGACTGTTATGTAAATACATAAATATCAATTAGATCCTGTTTGTTGATGGCATTGTTCAATTCTTCTGTATCCTTGCTGATTTTCTGTCTAGTGACTCTATTAATGACTGAGAGAGGGGTCTTGAACCCTTAACTGTACTTGTGGATTTGTCTATTTCTTTTTTCACTTTATATGTTTTGAAGCCCTGTTATTTGTTGAATTGAATATCTAGGATTTTTATATCTTCTTAGTGGACTGACCCTTTTAGTATATGTAGTCTTCCACTTTTTTTTTTTTTTTTTTTTTGAGACAGAATTTCCTCCTTGTTGCCCAGGCTGGAGTGCAGTGGCACGACTTTGGGTCACTACAACCTCTGCCTCCCAGGTTCACACAATTCTCCTGCCTCAGCTTCCCACGTAGCTGGGATTACAGGCACCTGCCACCACGCCCAGCTAATTTTTGTATTTTTAGTAGAGATGGGGTTTCGCCATGTTGGGCAGGCTGGTCTCGAACTCCTGACCTCAGGTGATCCACCGGGCTCCCAAAGTGCTGGGATTACAAGTGTGAACCACCGTGCCTGGCTCTTGGTCCTCTTTTTTCCTGGTAGTTTTGTTTGTTGAGACATCTGCCTTATTTGATATTACTGTAGCTTCTTTTGATTGGTTTTTGCATGGCATATCTTTTCCTATCCATTTACTTTGAACTTTTAACCTACCTGTATCTTTATATTTGAAATTAGTTTCCTGGTTCATTATTTTTATTCACTCTGCTAATCTCTGTCTTGTAGTAGTGTTTTAGGCCATTTACATTTAATATAATTGTTAAATATTAGAACTTAAGTGTGCCATTTTATTGTTTTTTGATTGTTTCCTGTGTTTTTTCCTTCTGTGTCCCTTTTCCTGCCTCCTGTGACTTACTCGAATATTTTTAGTATCATAATTGATTTATCAGTTATGTTTTGGTGTATGTCTCCTTGTATGGTTTTCATAGTGGTGGCTATACAAATTACAATATACTTATGTAATTCAGCACAGTTTACTTGTACAGACATTTTACTACTTCTGAGTGAAATATGGAAACTTTATCACCATTTAGGTCTCTATCCTCTCCCCTTTACAATTTAGTTGTCTGAAGTATTTTCTCTGCATACCTTGAGAACCATATTAATATTATGATTTTTTTAAAAACACCTAGCCTTTTCAGTAACTCAGGAGGAAATGTATTTATCTGTATGTTTCTCTGTTCCGTTATTTTTTCTTCATTCCACGATGCTCTAGATCTCTTTCTTTTGTCTTTCCTTTATATTTGAAAAAATGTCTTCAGCGATTGTCTTAGGGCAGGTCTGCTTGTGACAGATTCTCTTAGTTTTTCTTTAGAGTTTTTTTTTTCTTTTTTGAGACAGAGTCTCACTCTCTCTCTCAGTCTGGAGTGCAGTGGCACGATCTCAGCTCACTGCAAGCTCTGCTTCCTGGGTTCATGCCATTCTCCTGCCTCAGCCTCCCAAGTAGCTGGGACTACAGGCACCCACCACCATGCCCAGCTAATTTTTTGTAATTTTTTTAGTAGAGATGGGGTTTCACCATGTTAGCCAGGATGGTCTCGATCTCCTGACCTTGTGATCCACCTACCTCTGCCTCCCGAAGTGCTGGAATTACAGGTGTGAGCCATTGTGCCCGGCCTTCTTTACAGTTTTATGGTTTTCATCTGTCATCTCCATTTTGCTGTTAAACTGCTCTTGTGATTTTTTGTTATTGTATTTTTCTTTGAAATTTCTATTAGTTTCTTCTTTATATCTTCTATTTCTTTGCTAAGACTAGTTTTTCCTTTGTCTCAAGTGTTTGTAATTGCTCTTTGAAGTATTTTTTATGACAGTCACTTTAAAATCCTTGTTAGACCTGAATTCTGTGTTCTCTGTTGGTGGTATCTGTTGATTGACTGTGTTTTCTCATTCAAATTGCCATTTTTCTGGTTCTTGGTCATTTTTTATCGTATTGTGGACATGCTGGGTATGATGTCATGAGGCTCTGCTTCCTGTTTAAATCCATTACTTGAGAAGATTCCTCACTCAAGCCTGCTGGGTGCAGCCTCATTGCCGGGACAGTCGTGGGGCTCCTGCCTCACCCACAGGCTCTGGTAGACCCTACTGGCTGGGAGGGTGAAGGGCACCACCTCGTTCTAGCCAGCCGGGACAGCAGTCAGGATCCATTCTCACACCCCAGTGCTGGCTGCTACGCAAAGCCAGGTGGACGAGGGGTGTTTGTGTGTGTGTGTGGTTGTGTATGTGTGTGTGGGTTTGCTTGCAGGAGGGCTGGTGATGTGAAGAGACTCTGTCCTGCCAGGCCCCTCCTGGTCCTTTGGCCATCGAGAGCAGGCTTATGGTTTTTGGTCTTTTGGTGTTTCTGGGCTGCCAGCTTTTGTGGCACCTGGAGTGGGATGTGTAGTAAACAAACATAAACAAAACCCCAGAGTCAACCCAGGGCCTCAGTGCTGGGTTACCTCTCGAGTGCCGAGGCCCGTGGCCGGTTGGCTTCTGTTCATTGCAGTCTGCCAGTGCTTGTTCCATATATTTTCCTCCAGGGCGGTGGGTCTGATATGCGAGAGGAGCAGGGTGAAATGTGTCCCCTCCATCTTGCCTGGAACTGGAGGAGCTCAAACCAAATTGTAAATTTAATCAGAACATATTCTGGTTGGGCGTAGTGGCTCATGCCTGTAGTCCCAGCACTTTGGGAGGCTGAGGTGGATGGATCACTGGAGGTCAGGAGTTTGAGACCAGCCTGGCCAACATGGTCAGGAAACCACAAGACTGTCACGGAATGCTTTTCTTTCGGGAACATGAGCCAAAAGTCACTGCACCTTGTCCCCTCCTGACCCTGTCCTGGTGGCAGGGTGTAGGGGACAATGAGCTGCTTGTCCTGTGTGCCTGCAAGTGGGGCAGAACCACGCAGCGTCCTGCTGTTTAGCTGCGTCTGAGATGATGCCCGAGGGCTACGTGAGGAAACAGGGAAACATGGGGTTTTAGTAGAAACCCCATCTGTACTAAAAACACACAAATTAGTGGGATGTGGTGGCACGTCCCTGTAATCCTAGCTATTCGGGAGACTGAGGCAGGAGAATCACTTGAACCTAGGAGGTGGAGGTTGCAGTGAGCCGAGGTCACACCACTGCACTCCAGCCTGGGCAGCAGAGTAAGACTCCATCTCAAAACAAAAACAAAAAACCCAAAATATATTCTAAAACATAAATGTTCCTGGGAAAGTGTTGGTGTATTCAGATCTAAACTGTCTTTTTGATTGTGGAAACTTTGATCTTGTAGTTAACGTTGATCTAATGACTGCTTATGAGTGCACGTTGCAGAGGCTTGCAGGGTGCATGGAGCTTGCACAGCCCGACCACAGGTGTAAGAGGAGGCCAGCAGACAGGCTACCCGACTAGTGGGTTTCGGATGGTGATGGCTGCAAGGTGTGACGGAACTCAGCAGCCGGAGTGGGGGCGGGAGATGAATTGGGGGTTCCTGGGGAGAGGTGGTTTTGGAGGCAGTAAAGGTGGGAAGAAGCGTGTGGCCTGGAGGTACTGCAGAGATAAACATAAGCTGAAACTTCAGGTACATTCCTTGCTCGTCAGTGCTGATAGTCCAACTCCAAAGGAGTTGTACTGGGTTCTAGGTGCCTTTTTCAGATTACGAGGATACATATCTCTCTAAGAAAAGCTGAAAATACAGAAATGTGTAAGAGGGAAAGTAAAGGGATTTATTCCACAATAGGACACGTGTTAGCTTTTGTCTCTCAGTCTTTACGTGTACTGTTGGAGGAAGAAATGTTCTGAATGACCCTCGTCAGGCACGGGGAGGAAGGCTTTATTCAGAGCCATCGAGGTGGGCCTGGGGTCACAGTGCTGGGATTTTGCAGTGGGGAAGAGAGATGGAGCTCAGCTCCAAGTACAGCAGCGACCAGGGGGAGTTCATAGCCGAGGATGAGGGCAGGGGCAGTGGGTGGAAAATGACTGAGAGGACACATGAGGAGTAAGGGGATTTGAGCTAAACCGACTGGACGGGATTATTGCAAAAGAGAGGCCAGGGTGACCAGACACCACCTGTGGGATCTGGGGATAGGGAGCCTGAGCAGATACGGAGGGTGGGGGTTCTGGCCGCACTAAACTGGACTTTACAAGGAAGGGCGCAGATGGCCGAGGAGAAGGTTCGGGAGCCTGAGTGAAGTTGAATTAAACCAGGAATCTGTGTCAGTGTCTACTCTATATCCAAATACCAAGAACTTGACCTTTATTATAATAATTGTTTTCAAAAGAAAAGATTAAAATCTCATAATTTTTTTTTAATTCTCAGCTGAGCTTCAGTCATTGTCTATTCCTGGAACTTACCAAGAGAAGATTACCCACCTGGGACATTCTCTGATGAGTTTAACAGGTCTGAAATCTTTGGATCTCTCACGCAACTCCTTGGTTAGTCTGGAGGTAAGTTTTAGGTCTCTTTCTTAAAAGAAGATTTATTGCTATCAACCTCAGTGGAAAGTCCATTTGCAGCAGAAACGGTGTGTGTTTTGTAACCCTCTGTTTACACCTGTAAACCGTACACTTGGGGTTGTGTTTTTTTGTGTTTACCGTGGGCTACATTTCATATACATCGCGTTACGTTGTGTTGTAGCCCTCTGATGATGATGGTTATATCTTTAAAGGAAATGCAATGAGACCCCAGAGACTTACTGAGTGGCAGCACAGTGGGCCTGGGGCTGCCTCTAGGCCCCTGGCAGGGTCACCCCGGAGGGAGACGCCTAGGTGGTGGTGAGGGGAGCTGTGCACACCTGCCATGGCCTGATTGGCCCTGACAGAACCGTGGGATGCGCCTGCCCCGAGCCTGGTGCCTGAGCATTATGGAGGCCGCGTCTGACACCAGCTTGGGAGTTTGCTCCAAGTCAGATGCGGACCCCACCCAGGCTGCACCCAGTGCTGCCTCCTCTTTCCCCCTTCCCAGACCTCAGCTTTCTCATCTGTGAAGGGCAGACCCTGACAGTTCTCACCCTGTAGAGCGGTGTGTGGATTAAATGAAATTGTGTGTGTAAATCACTCAGCTTGGTGCACACTGAGGCCTCAGTAGATATTAGATGTGCTTAGTTGCATCACGCCATGGCACATGTGGCTTCCCTAAACGATCATCTCACCGCGTGAGGCCCAGAGAACTTCATAGATGAGAACGTGCTTCATTTTTCTACTTTTCCTGGTAACAACGTGTTTATTGCAAATGCGTTCATGAAGTTTGTTGGTCAGTGTGTGTTGCTGGCTTATTTCACTGCATGTTTCTTTTCTAAAGTGTGAACGAATTCACTGTGTTTTCCTGTTGACAGGGCATCCAGTACCTGACTGCATTGGAGAGTCTCAATCTCTACTACAACTGCATCTCCTCTTTGGCAGAGGTGTTTCGGCTCCACGCCTTAACCGAGCTCGTGGACGTGGACTTCCGGCTGAACCCCGTGGTGAAGGTTGAGCCTGACTACCGCCTGTTTGTTGTGCACCTGCTCCCCAAGCTCCGGCAGCTGGGTAGGCGTTAGGCAGGGCCGTGCGCATGCTTCCGCCCCGCGGGGTGTGGGAGTCGTGGGTGTCTGTGTGCTCAGCGTCACGCGCTTGGTTCCTCCTGGAACCAGGAGTTGGTTTTCTACGTGGATGGCTTGAGTTCCTGCAGACTCACAGCTCTAGTGGCCCTGTGTCTGGACAGGACAGTACTGGAAGGTGAGCAGCCTGGGAAGGCGCAGGGCTGGGGCCGTGGGAGCACAGCCCTGGACCAGGCTGCTCTGTCCTGTTCCGGCGCTCCGCATCGTGGCTGTTGGACTTGGGCACGTTCCGAACATCTCCTGTCCTGTTTCCTTGCATAGCCACCAGGCATCACCTCAGGTGCAGCTAAACAGCAGGACGCTGCCTGGTTCTGCCCCAGGACCCAGGAAGCACACAGGACAAGCAGCGCATTGTCCCCCACACCTGCCGCTGGTACAGGGTCGGGAGGGGACCTGAAAGAAAAGGGTTTCCATGACAGTCTTGTAGGCAGAACTTCCAGGGCCCCCACAGTTGTGCCCAGTAGGGAGGGTCTCTGGGTTGGGGCAGCTGCAGGTCACCTTCCCGTCTGCCTCCTGTCTCCCCGGAGGTATCGTTGCTGTTGCTGTGAGCACCTGGTGGTGTCTCTGCTGACCCTACCCCGAGTCACAGATCCAGGAGGGAGAGCTGGGGCCTCAGCCCAGGGGCACACTCCAGAGTCCATGGGGGAAGAAGAGGATGCAGGGTCTTTTACCTCAGTCCTCCTGTGTGAAGTGGGGGGATAAGAATGCCATGTGGACATGTCGTGGTGGGGAGACCTGAGTTCATATCTGTAAGCTCCCAGACTGCCCTGCCAGGGGCCTATAAACGTTCACTGGTTATTTCTGTTGTTAGGGTCAGACCTACCATGCACTGCTGTTCAAAACCTGCCCCTCCTCCTGAACCTAGGACCTTATCAAAAACAGAAGAATCACAGAGTCCCGACTATCTTGTTAGAAAAAAGACCAACAGAATCACAGAGGACGGAACACTTTCCCCCACTGCGAGTGCCCTGAACAGGCTGTTTTCCACGGCCGTGGGGAGCGTTCAGGTTCTTTTAGAGAACTGAGATTCTTATGTCAATTTCAAGTCAACAGCAGCTGAAGGAGGCCCCACAGCTAAAGCACCTCGGTGGGTGATGTGCCCGGCCCCTGGGTACTGTCCGTCGTGCCCATCGGGACTGAGGGCCAGCTGGGGTTTTGCCACACACCAGATGAACACCCAGCAGACCTCACCCTGTCAGCCCCGTGAAGTCCGTGTGATGTCAGTGAAGCTACACACGGGAGGCGGGAAAATAGGTGGAGGAACGCCTGAGCGCCTCAGTCAGTAGACCGGGTCGGCCGTCTTTGGCCATCGTGGAGCCCATGTGGTGCCTTGTCACCTCATCACAGGGAGGACTGGCCTGTGGTGTCTTGACGGTGACGTGATCACACGTGTTTGTAAATGGAATTCTCACAGTTTATTTTAGGTTATTTTTGAGACATAGTCTCGCTTCATTGCCCAGACTAGAGTTCTGTGGCGTGATCTCAGCTTACTGTAATCTCCGCCTCAAGCAATACTCCTGCCTCAGCCTCCCAAGTAGCTGGGATTACAGGTACATGCCACCATGCCCTGCTGATTTTTGTCTTTTTAGTAGAGATGGGGTTTTGCCATGTGGGCCAGGCTGGTTTCGAACTCCTGGCCTGAAGTGATCCGCCTAGCCTGGCCTCCCAAAGTGCTGGGATTACAGGCTTGGGCCAGAGGCTGGCCAAATTCTAACAGTTTACACGGCACTGCTTTGCTGCTTGGAGAAGTTTCTGGAGGTGCTGGAAAGAGCTGTCTGTCAGCATGCAGCACACACACCCTCTGTTCCCCGTTTGGTGACAGTGTAGGTCAGTAGTATGGATTGAAATCTGTAAAGGAGTCCTCTTGTGAGAATGCCCCAGTCTGCCACAGTTTGACCATTTTTTAGTAACTAATGATCAAAACAACTTTTCTCTGACCTTCTAAAAGTGACTCGAGGAGCTGACAGCAGGCCTGGGTCCTGGTGGACTTTACTTCTGCAGGAGCTCAGCCACCCTGGGCACTGGGGGCTGGCAGCTGGCAGTGGAAGGAGCATCGGATGGGAGGCCAGTGACTGGGGGTGCGTTTGCTGCTCTGCAAAGGCTGGGAGGCGCTCAGGGCGTCTCTGTGGCCAAAGTGAGACCTAGCTCCCAGCATCACTGTCAGGGAAGACCCTGGCTCACCCGCTCATGTGGCAAGTGCTGGGCCCTGGACAGGCCCTGCTGCTGGCCTTCCAAAGCCTGAGCAGTGTGGATAGAGCTCTGTGCTGCAGCTCTTGGCAGCGAGGAGCGCGTCCTTGGGAGCGTGTGGTGCATGCGTGGTGCGGGCGCCTGAGAGCCTGGCTGTGCTGCCTGACACTCTTCCGACTGGGACGGGGCCGTGGCATTCACAGTGGACCCCCCGAGACACAGTGTCTGTTTCCAAACCCAATGAGGATTTCACTGTTGAATTGTGAGAGACATTCACGGTGGACTCCCCAAGACACAGTGTAGTTGGGAGAGGATTCACGGTGGACCCCCCCGAGACACAGTGTAATTGGGAGAGGCATTCACAGTGGACAGTGGACCCCCCGAGACACAGTGTAGTTGGGAGAGGTTGGGGGGAAAAGCACCTGTTTTGTGGCATTTATTTGGCTGATTAACCAAGTGACTCGTAAACACTTGAGTTTGTCTGTTTCAGAAGCTGCTGTCCTTACTCTGGGTAAATTTTGGAATCTTCAGTTCTAAATCATCGCCTCTGTCATCCAGGTTTTAGATTCAGAATCTTAGTGTTTCTACAGAGAAGGAACACAACAGTCTTCCTGCACACGACAGATGCTTCCAGCAGTGGCGCTGGCAGTCAGAGGCGCTGCGGGAACCTGGAGGTGCTGGGCCCCGGGACGGCCTCCCGCCCCGCATGGTGCCTCCCGGAGGGGGCTCAGTCCTTGGCTCCACGTGGGTCATGGAAAGGCCCTGGTGGTGGAGGAGGCAGATAGCAAGGGCCTGTGTGTGAGGTGGAGGCAGCATTTGGGGAGACTGCGCCAGCAGGAGAGGCTGGGTTTGGGGTGGAGGTGAGTTTGCATTTGGCTTCAGACATGCCGCCTTAGAATTTATACAACAGTCCAGAGAAATGTTCTTGGAGTGCGGGATTTGGAACTGACTCAGAAGTGAAGCGAAGTCTTGGTGGGCAGAGAGCTGTGCGTCGTTAGCGCGGGGTGGGTGAAGGCCGGGGTGGAAAGGTTGCGGGAGGGCAGGTCTCCTGGTGCCCATGTCTCCTGGGGGCGTCATGTGTGCTGGGTGGAGAGCGCCCCAGGTTGCAGAGGCCTCTGACTTGGCACCTTTGTGTGATTTTCAGAACTCCTCTGTTTTTCTGCTTTGCACATTATGTTGTGCTGTTACTCATTTCTTACTGTAATTATGTAGTTTTCGAGGTGTGCTATAGGCTCAATGGAGGCAACTGGGAACTTGTCACAGATTTAACATTACGAGGCCGGGCGCGGTGGCTAAAGCCTGTAATCCCAGCACTTGGGAGGCCGAGACGGGTGGATCATGAGGTCAGGAGATCGAGACCATCCTGGCTAACACGGTGAAACCCCGTCTCTACTAAAAAATACAAAAAAAGGCCGGGCGCGGTGGCTCAAGCCTGTAATCCCAGCACTTTGGGAGGCCGAGACGGGCGGATCACGAGGTCAGGAGATCGAGACCATCCTGGCTAACACCGTGAAACCCCGTCTCTATTAAAAATACAAAAAAACTAGCCGGGCGAGGTGGCGGGCGCCTGTAGTCCCAGCTACTCCGGAGGCTGAGGCAGGAGAATGGCCTAAACCCGGGAGGCGGAGCTTGCAGTGAGCTGAGATCCGGCCACTGCACTCCAGCCCGGGCTACAGAGCAAGACTCCGTCTCAAAAAAAAAAAAAAAAAAAAAACAAAAAAAACTAGCCGGGCGAGGTGGCGGGCGCCTATAGTCCCAGCTACTCGGGAGGCTGAGGCAGGAGAATGGCGTGGACCCGGGAGGCGGAGCTTGCAGTGAGCTGAGATCCGGCCACTGCACTCCAGCCTGGGAGACAGAGCGAGACTCCGTCTCAAACAAAAAAACAAACAAACAAAAAAAACATTACGAGTAGGGGCTAAGATGTGTTACAAGTTCCAGAGCACCAAGGTTGGAGGCCTGGGGACCTTCTTATCTCCAGGGATTTACATAAGGAAGCTCCAGAAGTTCTGGGTGGGCCTGGGCATGCGTGTCCCTGAGGTCCAGCCCTAAGCACAGACCCTAAAGGCCCCCTGGAAGGTGCAGCCTCACGAGCCGGGCAGCCTCCCTCCCTGGAGGCTTCTCTGGGTTACCCAAGTGTGACTTAAGAATCCCACCTCACACCCGGCGTGCACTTTAGAGAAAGGGTGTGTGTGTGTGTATGCGTATGTGTGTATGTGTGTGTAGGTGTGTATGCATGAGTGTGTGTGTATGCGTGTGTGTACTGTGTATGCGTGTGTGTACGTGTGTATGCGTGTATATGTAAGTGTGTATGCGTGAGTGTGCGTGTATGTGAGTGTGTGTGTATGTGAGTGTGTGTGAGCCTCATCCGTGTGCGGCTGCTCCTCTGAGCAGCAGTGAGCTCTGAGGGACAGGCGGCCTCTTGGCACCACGCTGGGTATCTCCGGGAAGCTGTGGGACCACCAGAGCCCAGCATTCCTGTACTAGGTCAGCAGGAGCAGGGCTGGCCCTGAGGGGATGGACACCCTGCCCTGTGCAGATGCCCCAGGGTGGACGCAGCCGCCCACTGCTTGCCACCTGCGCAGTCTTCTGTGGCCTTTTCTTCTAGATGATCGCCCCGTGAGAGAGAGCGAGCGGAAGGCTTCCCGACTGCATTTTGCATCAGAGGACTCACTCGACTCAAAAGAGAGCGTCCCAGCTTCTTTGAAAGAGGGCAGGTATGAACAGAAGTGCCATGGATGCCCAGAGTGTTTCTGACTGGCCTGCTGTCAGGAGGATTAACTGAACGTCGTTCGCTGTGTGCCAGTCCTCCAGGGGTGGACGCCAGGAGGGAGGAAAGCAGAGCCCGGCTGGCGGGGACTCAGTGGAGGTGGGACGGGGCCTCTCTCCCGTTCTCCGCATTGCTAGGAGTTATTTCTAATATTGAAACTGTTGATTAAGGTAATATGTGTGAAATCAACCCAGGAAAGGGCTTGTCATGTCCCTCTTCCCAGGACTGCAGTTCTCACATCTGTGATCGCCTCTGCTTGTAGCTATTGCTTCAGTTACTTTCTTAGCCGTCCATCCAACCAAATCCCATTTCTGGCCATGAGCACATTCAGCAGGACCCACCTGCCTGGATAGAGGAGGACTCCTTCCTCCTCCACCTTTTCTGTGACGGTGCTGGGATGCGCCCTCCTGTCTCCCTCCCCATGGCTGGTGCTGGTGAGGCCACCTCCGGGGACCATGGGCGTGTGTGTGAGCCGGGCCTGCTTCCCCTTGCAGCCCCAGCTCTGCTGCCTGCATTTCTGTGTTGGGTTGATAGTATCTACGTGTATCCCAAAACCCTAGAGAGACTTTTTTGTTTATGGGTTGATTCAAGGGGCAGAAATCAGGGGACTCTGTCTGCGTCGCCGTGGGAAGTGGTTGGATTATACACTTTCTTGAGCGCTGTTTGTCTTGTCTGAAGCTTTTAATCAAATCATTTTTTTTCTTGTGTGAGATGCTTTCACTCATTTTAAACTCCTAGTGCAGGGGTCAGTCAGCCTTTTTGTGTGAATGTTTTGGGCCCTGGAGGCTGCGTGACCTCTGTCCCATCTTCTTAGCTCTGCCTTTGCAGGGCAGAGGCAGCCATTGGCAGTATGGAAGCCAGGACGCTGTGCCCGTAAAATGCCTGCCCACAGCGCAGGCAGGGGCCCGATTTGGGCCATTCTTTGCTGACTTCTGTTCCGGTATGGCTCTGCATCCTCAGGATCTCCTCTTCCCTCAGATACCCGCCCTGCAGCCCGCACCACCCCATTTCAGATCAGACCAGTTGCTGCCTGGACAGCGGCACTCTAGTACCTGCACCTTTGCTCATGCGGGCCGTGCGGGAGAAGCTGTTCCGGGCCCCTCCTGGCTGCTGGTGGTCTACGCAGCTGCTGGCGTTGTCTGTCTCAGAGGGCCTCCCTCCAGCCTTGCTCTCACAAGCCGTCGTCCCCTGTGTCTCTTCACAGAATCTCTGCTCCGTGCCTGTCTCTCTACAGGTTTCCCCCTCTTAGAAGGACACCAGTGGTCGTGGATCAGGGCCCACCTTAATGGCCTCATGGTAATTTGATTGGCTGTTTCCAAGACCCTGTTTCCAAGAAAGGTTGCATTCCGAGGCAGTGGGCTAAGGACTTCAACATGTCTTTGGGGCGGAGGGTCGGGGGCCACAGCGCCAGTCCTGACACCTGGAATCCTGCACGCTGGCTGTCATCACTTGTTAGTTTCATGAGGTTTTCTTGTGGATTCTTTGTTATTTTTCACATAGAAAATCATGTCATCTGGGGACAGTTTTATTCCTTCCTTCCGAATCTGTGTACCTTTTATTTCCTTTTCTTGTCTTACTGCCTTATCTGGGGCTTCCAGCGTGATGTTGGGAAGTCTGGTGAGAGGGAGCGTCCTTGCCTCGCCCTCAGTCTTGCTGGGAGCGTCTGGTTTCCAGCGTAGCCTTGCGTCTGCTGGCCGTGGACGATGGGTGCTGTCTTCATGTGGAGAAGCCTCCCTTCTTCTCCCAGTTTGCTGAAAGGATTCATCATGAAAGGGTATTAGATTTTGTCAAATGCTTTTTCTGCATCTATGATGTGATCTTGTGATTTTCTCCTTCAGCCTGTGGCGTGAAGGATTTTCAAACGTTGAACCGGGCCAGGCACAGTGGCTCACACCTGTAATCTTAGTGCTTTGGGAGGCCAAGGTAGGCGGATTGCTTGAGGCCAAGAGTTTGAGACCAGCCTGGACAACATAGCGAAACTCTGTCTGTAAGAAAACTTTTTTTTTTTCAATTAACTGGTTATGGCGGTGCGTGCCTGTAGTCCCAGCTACTCGGGAGGCAGGAAGACCCCCTGAGCCTGGGAGTGTGAGACTGCAGTGAGCTATGATGGCACCCCTGCACCCTAACATGGGTAACAGAGTGAGACCCTATCTGTAAGAGAAAGAGGAATAAATGTTGAGCCAGCTGTACATCCCTAAAATAAATCCTGCCTAATTGTGGTGTGAAATTCTGTTAGATTGTTGGATTCAGTTTGCTGATTTTTTTGTTGAGGATTTTTGCGTCTGTATTCATGAGAGATACTGGCCTGTGGTTTTCTTGTATTGTCTTTGGTTTTGGTTTTAGGGTCATGCTGACCGCATAGAATGAGTTAGGAAGTCATCTCTCTGCTTCCATCTTCTGGCAGATACCGCAGAGAATTGGTATGATTTCTTCTATACAGTGAGCCCATCCGGCCTGGTACTTTCTGTTTCGGAAGGTTATTAACTTGACTTGATTTCTTTAATAGAACCCTCTACAGTTTGTCTGTTGTGGCAGATTGTTTCTTTCAAGGAATTGGTCCACCTCATCTGAGTTGTCACGTTAGTGGGCACAGATGTTCATCACATTCTTTCATTTCCCTTGTAATGTGTCTGGAATCTGTGGTGATAACCCCTTTCATGTCGGTTACTCGTGTCTTCTCTCTTTTTTCTTAGTTAACATTTCCTTTGCGTGTTACGGATTTTGAACTTTTGGATCAGGGCTGCTAAACCTGTACATGGAACTCAGGCTGGCGTTTCCACAGCTACTCTTGAGCTGGGAGAGGGGAGTGGACGCGGCAGGTTAGAGTATCAGTCACGGTCTGTACTGAAAGCTGGCTGTTTTCCTGCACAGTTGCTAGCTGGGTTCTGAGTTCCAAAAAAGCTCATTCTGATACCTTTTCGTGTTTTTTATATAGTTGCTTTTTATGGAGTGCTAGAATTTGGAGCTCTTTTCTCTGCCATTTTTTGCTGACACGACTCCAAATACATTTTTATTCTGATTTACGAGATCATTTCAAACTTTTTCTCTTTTGTTGTAATACACATAGGAATAAAGGAAGCACTTATTCCGTGTGGTTGGAAATGCTGTATTCTAGTCAAAAAATAGCTTATTAGTATTTTACTTGGCTTCAGATTTACTTATATTAAAACTTTACAGTAGTATTTGATTGGTGTAAAAGTCACAAACTTCACAGAAACTGATGAAGAGAAAGGGAGTAAAAGTCTTCCGCCACCGTTCACGCTGCTGACGACGACCAGCGGCCGCGTGTGGTGCACTTTCCTGCTTTCTCCGGGTGCGTGCAGACACGTGGCGCAGCTTCACGTAAGATTACTCTTCATACCACACGCGACTTTAACCTCTAGATGATGAGAACAGAATATTCTTCATACTGAGCAGCACAGACACGAGGGTTAGTGATTGACATGCCCCCGGGTCGTCTTTGTGGACGTTCAGAATCATTGTGTCCTGGCATGGAAGCCTCAGTCATGGATTTTCTCACTTGAGATTGTCCACAGTTCCCGTCTTTGATCATCTCAAGACTGAATTATCATGGAGATGAGAGTTCAAGATGATGTGGGTCAATGTCCGTATCACACAGAGGAGGTGGGGGATGCCCACGGAACTGTGCTCAGTGTCGGGCTTCAGGGAGGTCTGGCCCCAGGACCCAGGCCCCCTTCTTTGTGCAGTGCTCTGGAGAACTCAGGTCACAGGCCCCAGGGAGTGGGACTGGCCTCGGGTGGACCAGGTGTCGTATCATGAGCCACTCACAAAAGCAGCGTTCCTGGTCACTGCCCTTGGGTTTGTTTTGTGTAGACATCTCTTAACTGCCTTCGTTAGAAACAAGGTCCCCTTTGAGCACATTCTCCTCTGTATAGAGGGTCACCAAGCCAAGGCGGGTCGTATTGTGACACACCTCCGATTTCAGCCATTATGGAAACATTTTCCCTGAATGTGAAAGTGGGCATTTGGAACACTTAACTTTCTTGATCACGTGTATCTCCTTGTGGATATGCTAGGAAAAGCGTAATTTGAATTTTAACCTGCCAAAACATAGCAGAACAGAACCTTCCAGAACTTTAAGTTTTGAACCAATCCTAGTGGTGTTCTGTCCAGTGCTGGGATTTGGACCAGTCCTGGAGGGATTCTGTCCAGTGCTGGGATTTGGACCAGTCCTGGAGGGATTCTGTCCAGTGCTGGGATTTGGACCAGTCCTGGTGGGGTGTGTTCAGTGCTGGGATTTGGACCAGTCCTGGAGGGGTTCTGTCCAGTGCTGGGATTTGGACCAGTCCTGGTGGGATTCTGTCCAGTGCTGGGATTTGGACCAGTCCTGGTGGGGTTTGTCCAGTGCTGCGATTTGGACCAGTCCTTTTGGGGTTTGTCCAGTGCTGGGATTTAGACCAGTCCTGGTGGGGTCTGTCCAGTGCTGGGATTTGGACCAGTCCTGGTGGGATTCTGTCCAGTGCTGGGATTTGGACCAGTCCTGGTGGGGTTTGTCCAGTGCTGGGATTTGGACCAGTCCTGGTGGGTTCTGTCCAGTGCTGGGATTTGGACCAGTCCTGGTGGGGTTTGTCCAGTGCTGGGATTTGGACCAGTCCTGGTGGGGTTTGTCCAGTGCTGGGATTTGGACCAGTCCTGGTGGGTTCTGTCCAGTGCTGGGATTTGGACCAGTCCTGGTGGGGTTCTGTCCAGTGCTGGGATGCTGTCATGTTATCACGTGACCTGGCCATTGCTCACCAGTCATCCTTGGTGAGTCCCTCTTCAGCATCACCGCAGTGGAAGCAACAAGACCCGCTGCCCCATGGTTGCACCAAACTGCTCCCCTCGGAGACCATGCAGGTATTTTCCTTCGCGGGGTCTGCGTGGGCCGGAGTGTACGGCTGGCTTGAGTGATGCGGATGCGTTTGCTTTTCCTTACAGACCGTGCCGCCCCAGAGCTAAGTGCACCGAGGCCTTGGCCAAGCAGAGCCTGGTCATGGACGCGGATGACGAGGCAGTCCTGAACCTCATTGCAGAGTGCGAGTGGGATCTCGGCAGGCCTCCCGGGAGCACGAGCTCCAGCCAGAAGGAGCGCGAGGCCGACTCTCGTGGTTCCCAAGGTGCGCTGCTCCCCCGCCAGGAGGCCAGTGGGGCCGCGGGCTCTGGGATGTGGTGTCACTGGCCTTGGAGTGCACAGTTGCGCTTTTCGTGGGACTTACCTTTAAGGGTGGGATCTTCATGATGTCTTTGTGTGCTTTCGAATGCCAGCCATTTGGACTACAGATTTATAAAAGGACAAAGTTAACATATTTGAGTATAGTCATACTGCATGATGGGTTAAATTGTGTCCTCCTGAGATCACGGGAAAAGGCAAACTGTCTACAGTAGACAAGAAGCCTGGTGTTCTGTGGCAGGTGGGGCTGACGTCTGCGGCAGCCGCAGGGGGCAGAGTCACTGAGCTTGTGGGAAACCCTGAGCTCAGGCTGCCGCGTGTAGACCTTCAGATCCCAACACGGGTGTCACGGAGACTCCATCGCCCGGCAGTGCCGCCCTCCACTGGGACGTGCTGATAGACTTTAGCTTCATTTATTTCACCTCCATTGTGAGTTTCTGAGAAATTTTCATGGAAACAACAGGTGGAAACCTGAGTTTGGGCTGAAATCTTAGGTTCATCTGTGCCAGGACATCTGCCCTGTGGCAGCAGTGCCCGAGCTGCCTCCTTGCCAGCACTGGGCGCTGAGTCCTTTAATCCTAGCTCCTCTGTCAGGGGGTTGTGGTACCTGTTTATGGCTTTAATTTGCATCCCGCTGCTGTTGAAATACTGGCCGTGTCTGTCTCTTCTCTTCTCTCCAGGTCTGCCCACCTTTGTTCTGGGGTTGCTTCTCGTAGTATGGGGTCCTCAGAGGTCTTGGTGGTTTTGACACAAGCCCTTTCTCAGGCACAAGTGCTGCCAGTTTCCTCCCTTCTGTGGCTTACCTTTTCATTTTTGGACCAGTGCTTTGAAGAGCACAAGTTTTAATTTCAGTACAGTCCAGTTTATGAAGAGCACAAGTTTGTTCTGTGTTTTGTTTTTTTCGAGGTGGAGTTTTGCTCTGTCGCCCAGGCTGGAGTGCAGTGGCGCAATCTCGGCTCACTGCAACCTCTGCCTCCTGGTTTCAAGTGATTCTCCTGCCTCAGTTTCCCGAGCAGCTGGGACTGCAGGCACCCGCCACCACACCTGGCTAATTTTTGTATTTTTAGTAGAGATGGGGTTTCACCATGTTGGCCAGGCTGGTCTCAAACTCCTGACCTCAGGTGACCCACCCACCTCAGCCTCCCCAAGTGCTGGGATTACAGGGCAAGCCACCACACCCGGCTGAAGGGCACAAGTTTTAATTTCAGTACAGTCCAGTTTTTGAGTACTTTCCTTTGATGGTTTGGGCTTTTGTGTGCCCTGTAAAGGAAGCTTTGTCCACCGCATGATCATGAAGATTTTCTCCCGTATTTCCTTACAGTTGTCCCATAGTCTTAGTGTCTAGGTGTACAATTCACTTTTTGGAGCTTTTGTGTGTATTGTGAGTTAACGAGTCAAGACATTCCCCCTACATGTACAGTTGTCTGTTTGTATCCACTGGTTTTGAATCTCTGGAGTCAACCAACCGTGGATCAAAACTATTTGGAAAAAAACAAAAAAATTTACAATACAGCAATTAAAAAATAATACAGTATAACTATTTACACAGCATTTATTTATTCTGTATTTTTGTAGAGATGGAGTCTTGCTATGTTGCCCAGGCTGGATTCAAACTCCTGGGTTCAGGCGATCCTCCTGTCTCAGCCTCCTGAGCCTCCCGGACTGCCAGCACGTGCCACCGTGGCCAGCTACGGTAGCATTTATGTTGTGTTATGTATCGTATTGTAAGTAGGCAAGAGATGACTTAAAGTACACGGGAGGATGTGTGCGGATTATACACAGATACGCCATTTCACGTAAGAGAGTTGCATGTCCTTGACTCCTGCCATCCCTGGGGGTTGCCCAGAACCAGTCCTCTGTGGGACTGAGGAATGACTGTACATCCAGTTGTTCTGTTGCCTGTCATTTACAGAAGTACATTCAGTTGTTCTGATGCCTTTTGTTGAAAAGACTCTTTTTCCTCATTTAGTTACTTGACACTTTTGACCTGAGACTGTCTGGACTCTATCTTCTGTTTTGTGCATCATTTTGTCTGACTTTGCTCCACTTCATGTGGCTTGATTCTTGCTGCCTTGTCCTGAGTCACGCAGGCGAGTGGTGCCAGTTCCCAGTTCCCAGCTCTCCTGTTGTTAGGAGTCACTGTGGATTCACTCCAGTGTCACCAGCACGTGATTAATCCCTCAGTCTAACAGATACCATATGCTATTCAGAAGCTTAAAATGTAATTTTTAATGAAATAAAATTTTTACAATACTCTATGAAATGTTTTATTTACAATATTTTAATAAAACAGAATCCAGACATCTATTGAGCCCGCAGTTGGTACAGTACCAGTGTGGGGACTCCGGGAGGCAGGGCCATGAGACGAGGAGGAGCAGCTGCAGAGGGTGCTGTCTGGAGAAGACGCCGTGGAGCCGGCCCCGTGGAGAGTTCCTGCCACCTTACGGAGCAGAGCTGGAGGCCTCCCGGCCTCCCGGGCCACACATGTACTTCACCCCAGACCCAGGTACTTACACGTGTCTTAGTCTGTTTTCTGCTGCTGTAACAGAAAACCGTGGACTGAGTAATTTATGAAGAGCAGAAGCTTATGTGGCTCGTGGTTCTGGAGGCTGGGAAGTCCAGGAGCACAGTGCTGGCACCTGGTGCTGGTCCTCCCGTGGCGCAGGTGGCAGCAAGCTCAAGACAGAGAAATGGAGCCAGGCTCATCCTTTATTAGGACCCCAAACCTGCAATACAGCATTCCTACCTCCCTGAGGGCTGGCCCTGTGACCTGATCACCTCTTAAAGGCCCTCCACTTAATACTGTTACAATGGCAATAAGTTTCCAACTTAGGAACTTTGGGGGATTCGTTCAAACCGTAGCAACATGAAATCCCTGTCAACTTTTATTCCCTTCAGTTCCTTTTTAAGTAGTTAAATATTTTTCACAATGTTTGCTTTCACTATGAAATTTCTCCTGTTCTCTTGTATTTGTTTGTGGAACCCTCCAAAATGTCTTTGGAAAGAATGCAGCACATTGAAAGTTATAATCCATTCATGGTTTAGATTCATGGTTGGTAAATAGGTGCTTTTTCTCTGCACGTGTGTGTGTGCACACCCTCCCTCTTCCCTACCCTCACCCCTCACCAACGCACACACACTTTCTTTTATGTGTATGGGCCTAGGTTATGGCTGTAACTACATTTTGAAAATCAAAGGCGAGAAAAGTTAACCGAGAGCGTCACGTGATACCATGTGATGCTCACCTGTGTGGAGTAAGTATCAGAAAAGCTCCTGCCGCAAGCAGACCGGACACAGTGGCTCACGCCTGTAATCCCAGCATTTTGGGAGGCCGAGGCAGGCGGATTATTTGAGGTCGGGAGTTTAAGACCAGCCTGGCCAACATGGTGAAACCAGGTCTCTACTAAATATACAAAAATTAGCTGGGCATGGTGGTGGGCACCTGTGGTCCCAGCCACTCAGGAGGCTGAGGCATGAGAATCGCTTGAACCCAGGAGGTGGAGGTTGCAGTGAGCAGAGATGGCACCACTACACTCCAGCCCGGGCAACAGAGCAAGACTCCATCTCAGAAAAAGAGAGAAGCCTCGTCTCGAGTGACCCTGGCACCTCTTGGAAGCTCGCTCATGCCCGGCTGGTGAGGAGCAGGGGACTAGCCAGGTTGTCTCTCAGCCACTGCAGGACGTGGTGGGTCATCTTGAGTTGTGCAGGCTGTGGTGGAGGCCAGGGCTGTGCCCGTTTGGTGCCTTCTCCTGCCTTCATTGTCCTTCCACAGACAAGTTCACCCTCCCCTGGGGCTTGTGTGTCCCGGGGCCTTCGTGGTCAGCACTGTGCACAGGACCCACCACTTTATGGACCGTTGAGTCTGTCGCCTGTCTTCAGAGATGGATGTGTCCTTAGATGTTGTTTGGAACGCTTTGTTGAAGCGTATTGCATGTCAGTCATCAGGGGGTGGACACGCTGAGCTGGGCGGTCCCTGTCTGCTTCATCCAGACTCCCCCAGAGTTCGCGTGTTAGCATGTGTGCTCCAGTGTGCCCCTTCCTCCCTCGGCACCCTCCCTCTGCGTGTGTCTTTGTGCAGGTGGACGGATGTGTATATGCACATGGATGGGTATGCGTGTACATATGTAAGTGCGTGTGTGTGCCCGTGTGCGTATGTACATGGGCACACGCATGCCTTTTAAAAGTTACAGTGCCGAACACTGCACCCAGAGAATTTGGCCTGACGCGGGCCCCGTCCTCTCTGTATTACAGACTCTGTGGATACTGAGGACTCGGCCTCTTCTCAGAAGTTGGATTTGTCAGCGGAAATGGTGCCTGGTTCCCTGCCAGCCCCCGGAAAGTGCAGGAAGCGAAGAATGCCTGGTGGAAGATTCCAGGCATTTTCGGACCAGGAGGGTCTGGGCTGCCTGGAGAGAACTCACGGGTCCTCCGTGGCCGAGGAGAGCCTGAGCAGACAGAACAGCTCAGGAAGCAGGAGCGGGAGGACCTTGTCTCAGCCTGAGGCCTCAGAGACTGAGGAGCAGAGGTCTCGGGGCATGACCGACACCAGAGAGGTGAGAGAAGGGCTGGGGGGCAGAGGCCCACGGTGCCCTGTTCCTAATGTAGGGGTGGTACGGCTTTGGCAATGCCGTGATTACGCCTATGGCACTGACCGTGTCCCAGGATAAAGGGAACCATCACACTTAGGTTTCCAGGGCGCTTGCTGCTGGGTTTTGTTGGACGTGTGCCTCTGTGCCACACGTTGCCCCTGCAGTGCTGTTCTGAGTGGAAGCCTGTGGTGGAGAGGGGGGACTCTGCCTTATGGCGTACGGGGCGTTTGTCTCCAAAGTTGGAGTCGGGCATCTTGGCCGGCTGAGCCACTGATGACCCTGTCGTGAAGGGAGGATCCTGGAGGTCATTGTGATGAGAGACCGAGTTCCTCCGTCCTCAGGGTGGCCTAGAGGCCGGGGGGACAACTGGCACAGGCCCAGTCAGAGGCGTTGAGACACACCTGCTGTAGACACGCGCGCAGACCCCCCAGAGGGGAACAGGCAGGGGCTGTTCACTTGGTGCTTACCACAACGAGGGCTTCAGACTCCCGGGCAGGCAGAGGAGCGGGAAGGTGCGGAATTGTGGGACGGGGAGGGAGGCATGGCTGGAGCTGGAGGCGGCTCCCTAGCAGCACGGGTTGGGGGGTTCCAGAGCTGGGTGGGGCGTGTTTGACGTCCCCGGCAGGTCCTGAGCTGGAAGGGAGGCAGAAATGGGGGAGGCGGGTGGTCTGTTTCAGGGTTATTGTTTGACTCTGGGCCGTTGCTGGGGACAGCGTCTGGCACGCTGCCAGCCTGACCGTGGGCGCCTGACCGTGGCCGCAGGCTGCTTCCAGGGCGGCTCCCTTTCAGCGCAGGCTCCGACCATGGCCTGGGCGTGTCTTCCGCTTCCCTGTCTGGGTTGAGGGAAGGAGTCTGGGGCCTGCTTGAGTTGGGAATGTGTGGGCCCCGTCCTGTTGTGTCATCGAGACCTCACTCATCCAGGACCGGTGCACCTGGCTAAGCCTCACTGGGCAGGCACTGCTAAGCCGCCCTCCACCTAGCTCAGGGCTGGGGCCTCACAGCACCTGCCCTCCCCTCCGTGGTGCGAAGGCATCCCAAGGTGTGCTCGGGGCACCTGCTGGCATTCAGGACCTCAGTTACCACACTGACTCACTGGCCTCATGATTTTGTTTCCATCACAGCCATCTCCTGGGTCACGCTCGGCTCTACCCGGGAAGAAGATGACCCTGCAGGCGGCGCTCCTGGAGACGCTCTTGGACCTGGTGGACAGGAGCTGGGGCGGCTGCAGGTCCCTGCACAGCAACGAGGCATTCCTCAGTGAGTCAGGGTGGCCGCTGCTCTTGCCCTCCAGGCAGCGTCTGTGTGGGTTCTGGGGTCCTCGGCGTGTGGTGACCTGAGAGTCATCTCAGCCCCCGGTGTCCTGTGTCCCCTCCCACAAGCGTGTGGTGGTCCCACACCTGGACCCTCCCTGGCAGTCTCCGCCTCTCACAGCGGCCAGGGCTCTTGGGAGGCACCACATGGGCCTGGGCCTGTGTGTCCCCTGCTGTGGTCTGGGGTGTTGGGGGCCTGTGACCTTGTTTTGCTCAAAATGCTGTCCAAAGGGGCTTGGTTCTGAAGGTTGTGTTCACGTGGGGATTTGGAGTTTGGAAGCTGCTCAGCATCTTCTCCCCTGACGTGGACGTGTGGCCTGTGCTGGGCCTGGACTGCAGAGCTTTTGGTCGGGGTGGGGCCCAGGAGGGTGGTCCCTCCCCAGAGAGGACTTGGGTCTGTTTGATTCTGCCAGGCAACCCGTACATGAGCACACTGGGGCCTCCCTCATCCGGGGTCACACTGGGAGACCAGGAGATGCCGTGTCCCTGGGGGCACCTTCTCTTTGTCCTGCAGCCTGGGGTGTGGCTGTGTGTGTCCCTCAGGAGCCTTGCCAGTGTGCTCTCCCGGCAGACCCTGGGCACAGCTCTGAGCTGTCTGAGTGCCTCTCGCAGTGTCGTAGCCCCTCGGCTCCTAGAATGAGGACGCCCTGCAGTCGAAGCCCACCCGGACCCCAGCCCCATAAACCTCCCCTCTCCCTAGGCTGGTGTCCTGCCGGAGCCTCCTGAGCTTGTCGTTGGTGGCAGGGGGACTGTCCCAGGCCCAGGCCACTGTCCCAGTGTGGGGTTGCCAGCTGGCGTCTGCACTGCGGTTTCCACACAGGGGCGGCTGGTGCTTGTGGAAGATGCAGCGAGTTGCGGCGGTGCCTCTGAAACCTTGAGACGCAGCGGCCCCTATTTGCCCCTTTTCTTGGGGTTACCTCTTCTCTTTCTTCAGTTCCCACCCTGCCCGCGTGTGGACGCACAGAGCCTGAGGTGGTTTTGTGGCGCCAACACCCCGTTGCCCCCTCCCTGCCTGCCGTCTTTTTGAAGCATCGTCTGTGAGATTCAAAACATACTGAGCTGATTTTGTTTATATGTCATCTTTTAAGCCTGAGTGCTAATGTAATACTTGATTTTCACTCCTAGCTCAGGCAAGACACATCTTGTCATCTGTTGAAGAATTCACAGCGGCTCAGGACGGCTCTGCGACGGTGGGTGCAGACGTCGGCTCCCTGGCTCTGGAGAGTAAGTCCCTGCAAAGCCGCCTTGCTGAGCAGCAGCAGCGGCACGCCCGGGAGATGAGCGAGGCGACGGCAGAGCTGCAACGCACACGCCAGGAGCTGGTGAGCCCGCCCTGGCACCACGTCCGTGTCCATGTGATTGGGGGAAACACGGCTTTGACTTCCAGGAACGAGGGCAGCTCCTTGAGGCCACATTGTCCCAACCACCCTCTCTGCAGCCCCACGTCTCCCCTCCCTGCCCAGGACCCGGCCACCCCCAGGAACGTGGCCTGCCCTGTCTCACAACAGGCCTGGAGCACTTTGGAGACAGCAGTGGCGCTGGCCACTTTCTCTCCTTGGAGGGGCGGGGCTGGGGAGGCGGGCAGGGGTGATGCCAGCTGGAGACGATCTGTAGTCCCCTGTCCTCTGGCACAGTCTCCCCCGTCCCCTCCCGAGAGGTCCAGTGTACCAGGTGATCGCAGGGTCCCTGCTGCTGCCCTGCCTGTGCGTCCTCCCCTGGACCACCCCCTCCCGAGAGGTCCAGTGTACCGGGTGATCACAGGGTCCCTGCTGCTGCCCTGCCTGTGCGTCCTCCCCCGGACCACCGGGCGCTGCTGGGCGCTGCGGGAGCCAGGCCTGGACGTGACTTTGTCTTGCTGACCCGTCTCTCAGGGCCTCGAATTGGAGACAGCTGAGGCCACTCTCCTTTTACGAAGGAGATGACGGCCAGTGTTCCATGGTGAGCTGGGGCTACAGGGCAAGTTACCCCAAAATGAACAGCTGAAAACCCACATTTATCCCCTTGGATTTCTGTGGGTCGGGCCTGAGGCTCAGCTCAGCTCAGCCAGGCGCGTTTGGCTCCGTCTCAGCCGTGGGCCAGGGCCACCGTCTCGTCTGAGGCCTCATGGGGCAGGATCCTCCCAGGCTCCCTCCACACTGCAAGGGCCTCCCCATGGGCTGCTGGCGTCCTCAGGACAGGGAGCTGGTGGTCAGAGAGCCACACCCAGACAGAAGCCGCCCTCCGGGAGTCCTGGTATGAGGGCAGAGCCGTGTGAGGAGGTGCACACCCAGAGGGGCCTTGTTAGCCTCTGTAAAATGGGAGTGAAGTCGGCCCGGGACGGCTTTGAAAACTGCCTCTGAATTTATCTGACAAGTACATACTATCTGTTTCATGGGAACCTACATCTGAGAGATCCCACACAGCGCTTCCTCTTTAGAGAAGAAAAAGTACAGATGACAAAACAACACAGGCAGTCTCTGATTAAACGCACATGCCCCGCCCACCCTTGCCCCCGGCCGGGTCTGGAAGCCTCTGTATTTCAACACACGTGGGTCCCCGTCCCCCCATCCAGAAGCCTCTGCATTTAAACACACGTGGCCCCCGTCTGGAAGCCTCTGTTTAAACACACGTGGCCCCCGTCTGGAAGCCTCTGTTTAAACACACGTGGCCCCCGTCTGGAAGCCTCTGTTTAGACACACGTGGCCCCCGTCTGGAAGCCTCTGTTTAGACACACGTGGCCCCCGTCTGGAAGCCTCTGGATTTAAGAACATGTGGCCCCTTCTCTGGAAGCTTCTATTTAAACACATGTGGCCCCCGGTCTGGAAGCCTCTGTTTAGACACACGTGGCCCCGTCTGGAAGCCTCTATTTAAACACACGTGGCCCCTGTCTGGAAGCCTCTAAACACACGTGGCCCCCGTCTGGAAGCCTCTGTTTAAACACATGTGGCCCCCGTCTGGAAGCCTCTGTTTAAACACACGTGGCCCCCGTCTGGAAGCCTCTGTTTAACACGTGGCCCCCCGTCTGGAAGCCTGTTTAACACGTGACCCCCGTCTGGAAGCCTCTGGATTTAAGAACATGTGGCCCCTTCTCTGGAAGCTTCTGTATTTAAACACACGTGGCCCCCGGTCTGGAAGCCTTTGTACTAACACACGTTGGCCTGCTGTCTGGAAAGTGAGCTGGGCGCCATCACCGGTGATGTCTTTTCTGTGGGACGCAGCCGGGCACACCCCTTGCCCTTCTGAGCCTGAGACCAGACGGAGCCGACAGGTGGAGCCCGAAGGTGTGCTGAGCGCCAGTGTCACCAGGGGTGAGAGTCACGTGCAGCTGTGGCTGCTGTGGACGCCTGCTTTTTCGCCCTCTGCAGTTTGCCCAACCCTGTCCCTTGGGGCAGCCCTGGGCCACAGGACAGAGCAGCCTCGGTTCCCTGTCAGGACGAGTGATCGGAAGGATCTGGCAGCCCCAGGCCCCATGGGTAAGGAGCAGTCAGTACAGTCAGGAACCCCGCAGAGGGAGCAGCCAGGCAGGCTGGTGGGCGCTGCCTTCCAGGGAGGCGCACATCTGTCACTCCAGAAGTACCCAAGTTTACTCTGCCACGTGAGGACGCTCATCCCTCGGTCGCATCAACCTCGAACGTGCTTCCTTCGGAAGCTGCAGTCCAGTGTCCTGAGGCAAAGGTGGCCCCACTCCCAGCTGCTGTGCCTGGCACGGCCTCCGAGGCAGATGGGCTGCGCCCAGCCTGGGTGGAGTCAGTCCTCTGTTCCCTGCGCCTGCTGTGGCCTAGACTCCAAAAAGTAAAAATTAATTAGCTAGGCGTACTGGCACGCTCCTGTCATCCCAGCTGTTTTGGGAGGTAGAGGCAGGAGGCTCAGGAGTTGGGGGCTGCAGTGAGCTGTGATTGCTCCACTGACCTCCAGATTGGACGACAGAGCAAGACTTTGCCTCAAAGAAACTAATGAAAAAGAGCTGGGAGCTCACAGCCCTGCCTTAAGAGCTCACTGCGTCCTTGGGAGGCAAAACCATGAGACGTGACGCTGCCAGGAGCTTTCTGGACGACCCAAAGCACCGCGTGGAGGGCAGGTCGTGCTGGTTGGCACCACTGCAGCAGACACCTTGGCAGAAGCCGTGAAATGAAGAACTGGCCAGGATAAGCCTGAGGGGGATGGTCTCAGACCCAGTGATCAGCTTTCACCATGGGCATTGGGGGCCTGGCGGGCGCGTGCGTGCTGAGGGGGCTGTCGGCGGGTGGGCTCCTGAGTGGAGGACAAAGTGGAGACACCCCCAGCACGAGGCTTCTGCTGTACAGACTCAGGCGCTCCCTCCCCTGGTGGCAGTGAGTTGGGGTCTGCTCAGCACCCCCAGCCCCAGGATGTGCCTGCTGGTGCCTGAGAGAGCAGCAGCCTGGTGAGCCTGGATCCCTGGGGACCCTGGACGCAGCTGCTGGCAGCTTGGATGGCTCACACCTCACCAGGCACCCTGGGGCCAGCTTGGATGGCTCACACCTCACCAGGCACCCAGAGGCTGCCGTGTGGCTACAGGCATGGCCCTTTCCCCTCCTTGATGACAGCTCGTCCTGTGCTCTGGGTCTTCTCCATACTTTGAGGATGTGAAAGGAGCCAGAACAAAAGGGGGTTCCTGCAGGGCCACCTGTGCCTTACACTGGCACCAAGGCCTGGGACCTACAGTGTCCGTGAGGGCGTCCTGGGAGAGGCAGGGCTCCCCCAGCCACCACCCGCTGCCCTGCCCAGCATCAGGCCTGCGGGTCCTGCTGGAGCACATGCTTCAGGGAGACTCAGGAGTGGGGCTTTCACGGGGCTGGGGCGCTCCTTTCCATCCCTCTGCTCACTCACCCCCTCCCCTGAGGGTGCTGCAGGGCTGGGCAGGCGGGCTGGGGGCAGGGAGATGTGCCATGAAACCGAATTATTGCCTTTCACATCGTGACTCCAAGTATGCAGAAGGAACCCTCTGGGGATTCACAGAAGGTTTCAGTTTTATTTTCTATACACATTTTACTGAATTTGACTTGTGCATTTTAAGTGTATTTTCTGTGTCCCCAGGATGATTTAAGACAACATTTAGATAAATCTTTGGAAGAGAACAGTAGCTTAAAATCGCTTTTGTTGAGTATGAAAAAGGAAGTGAAGAGTGCAGACACTGCAGCCACGTTAAATTTACAGATTGCTGGTAAGTTTGGTCATTTTATAAACTGTAAGCGTTCAAATGTGCCTAGGTAACGAGGAAGGCAAGCAGCAGCAGACGCAGTTGGTAAGTGGGGAGCCGAGTCCCTGCCTTGCTGGCTGGCATGGAGGCTGCCTCGGCCAGAGTTTATGGCACACACGCGTGTCTGGGGCAGTCCTGGCGTGGATGTGGGAGGCAAGGCCACCTCTGTCCTCCCCCTGCCCGGCCGTCCTCCCCTCAGCACAGGGTGTCAGGGCTGCAGCTGCTGGAGCGGCCTGGTCACTGTGGGATTCGCTGCTCCTGTCTGGTGTCCTCCCACGGTTATGCTGCCGTCGAATCGGTGAATGAGCCTGTTGCCCAGCGTCTCAGCGTTACAGATTCGGGTTGCATTTCTGGTGAACCCGTGTTTCTCCCGAGCAGGCCTGCTGTGGTCACTGTTTCATCCAGATCCAGATCTTTCTCATTTCCCTCTCTTCACTTTTTTTGTTCTGTTTTGCTATTTTTACAAAAGTGTTTTCAGTATTTCAAGTTCAGATACCTGGATTTTAAATAAGGAAGTGCCGATGGAGTTTGCTGTCCATGGTAACCTTCTCGGTGTGGCATGGAGTTTCTTGGAAGTTTTAACTCATACTTCCCTGAGAATGACCAGTGGAGCATCTTTTCCTGGTCTAACCTCTCAGGGGCTCACAGGCTTTTTCTTAAAGTCCAGGTAGTAACTGTTTCAGGGCGCGTGGGCCTCATGGTGTCTGTCCCAACCAGCCGTGGCCTTTGTGGCAGGGAGGCAGCTGCAGATGAGGCCTGTGGCCGCTCTGTCCTCTAGGGCAGCATCTCCTCACATCTTTCGCCTGTTGGTTTTTATTGGGTGGTTTTATTGAGTGGCAAGAGTTCCTTAGAGTCTTCTTTTTTATTTACAAATTTTGCTTTTCTATCTTCTGTTTCTTTAAGACATTGTTATGTTTACAACAGGTCCTTGAATAACTGTTCATTCAACATCATTTCGTCGGAAAGGTGATGAGAAAAAACAATCGGTTCTCTGCCCGGGAGAACTGTGTGTGTGGCTTGCTCTCCCGGCTCCGTGGTTTCTCTGGGGGCGCTGGTGTCCTCCCATGCCCCGAAGCCGTGCACACCAGGGCGTTGGCGTGTCTGACCCGTCCCGTCCCGAGTGAGCGCAGGTACGAGCCGCCCGCCGTGCGATGACGTCTGATCAGGGCTGGTCCCCGCTTCATGCCCTGAGCCGCTGGGATGGGCTGCAGCAGTAAATTATGATCTAACTTGTCTATTACTCGGTCTTAAATGTATGCATTGCTTCCATTTATTTTAATGTTTACTATTGGAGGTGTTTTGGTCTTTGGCGGTTTGGTGACGTTCTTGTGACTAGAAATTGCTGTGGGAGCGTCACTCTTGCTCCCGTCGGCAGCCTGTGTGGATGGTGAATTCGGCTTCGTTCTACGGTGGTTGCTTTGCTTTGTGGCCGTTTCCGGAACCATCAGCACGAAGCGAGGACTTGCTGGACTTTCCCTTACACTCCTTCTTAGCAACTTCACTTGCCGTGTGAATTTTTTATTTTATTGCTAATTCTTCCCCGAGTTCAGACCTCTCTTTTCTGACATTTCTGATTGTGACTTACGTTGTTTTTCGTTTCTTCTGTCATTTTCTTTTTGTCTTCAGCTTATTTTGAAACAGTGGTTCTGGTGTGGGTCCATTCTGGGGGTGTGGCTTTCACTGTGGTAGGGCTGTTCTTGTGCCCTGACCTTTTGCCTTACAGAAACTGGGATTTGGCTTCAGTACTTTCTGCTTCTTTTTACATGAAAATTATGCTTCTGAATTTCAAGGAGGCAGGGTCAGGGCACCTTTTCTGACCTCATGGATCAAGGATAGGGCAGTCTCCTTTTGGGGATTCTCAGGCCCTGTTCTCTCCTCCACCCTTCTCTGATGCCGTCGTCCTGGTTGACCTTGACCCTGACCCCACACCAGCTGTTCCTCTTGGTGCAGGCTCTGTTGTAGAAGGGACCAGGCAGGTCAGCTCTGGGGGATCGCAGGGCTGCCTCAGCTTTTCCAGACTGCACGGGGGCCCCTGGCTTCACCCTCATGGGAGGGGCAGGGCTGTGGTTTCCTGGTTGGCCCACTGGGTTTCCCAAGAGGGCAAGGGCACTTGGGGGCTGTCCCGTTCTCAGAGCTGATGGCCACGGCCACCCCCTGCTGATGGCTGCCTCACCCCCGCAGAAGTGGACGTGATGTGTGACTTGTGGCCGTTGGGGGTTTGTCCCAGCCTCTTGTGTTTGGGGTCCCAAGGCTTCCTTGTCCCTGGGATGCTGTAGTGTTGTCCTTGGGGTTCTGGTTTTGCCATCTAAGGACTCTTGATTTGACCACCATGGGGACTGGAAGGTCCCGAAACTCTGCCACCCTGCGTTTCCTTCATTCCTGCCCTCTGTGAACATGTCTGTGGACATAGACTCCACGTGGCGTGGCCTTTACACTGTGGATGCTGCTGCGGCACTGCTGCCTCGTGGGTGAGAAGAGCCTGCCATCGGTGTCACCATCACCTTTGCCCACCACCTTCCCCCCCCGGCTCTCTCACTGCCTCTGTCATGTGTGGTTTTGCAAGAGTGTGTCTACGTGTGGGTTTATTTGTATCCCATGTTTGGATCTGGGGAGCCACTAAATAGTATCTCTCTTTTCCTCTTGCGCTGGAAATCCAGAAGCAGGCGGGAATTAGTAGATGGAAACCAGCCACATTTTCAGTCACTGATGGATGCAGAGTCAGAGGGCACTTGGGAGACCTGTGCCACTGTGGGCTGCTTAGTGCTTTTCCCGAAACCCACAGGCCCTCCCTTCAGGGGTAGAGTGTGCTTCCTGGTGGAGGAGAAACCAGCAGACAGGCCAGTGGAGGGGCTGCCAGCCAGTGCTGCCTCTCCCTGCCCTCACACAGGGATGTGGCTCCGTGGGGGCCTGTGGAGGGCAGACCACACAGCTTCAGCCTGGGGAGGGCCCAGGGTAGAAACAGCACAGGGTGGGGCCGTGGCATTCATGCTTGCCCTGTCTTTGAGTCTCGTTAAAACTGATCTTTTCCAGCTATATTCTTTTTCTGGTAACCAAGATCTAGTTTAAATGTAGAATTCATTTTCAAAATGCATGAATGAGTTTTACTAAATAATGGTACTTTTTATTTCTTTCTCTTTCAGGACTTCAGACAAGTGTGAAGAGGCTGTGTGGTGAGATTGTGGAACTGAAGCAGCACCTGGAGCACTACGACAAGATCCAGGAGCTCACGCAGATGCTGCAGGAGAGCCACAGGTGCCTGCCCATGAGGCTTGGGTGGGCCCCGGAGGGGAGAAGGCCCAGGCACAGGGACGGTGGGGCCGGACTGGGTCACACCCAGAAGGCACAGAGGAGCAGCTCCTGAGTCTTGGCCGATGATATCCAGGACCCACTGCTGATTTGAAACTTCCATAAACTTTCCTCTCTGAAAACTGAGGCCCTTCCTGCTGTTGGATGTGTGAGGCATGGATCATGAAGTGTGACCCATGAGGTGTGACTGTGAGATGTGGATGTGAGTTCTGACCATGAGGTGTGACTGTGAGGCATGGACTGTGAGATGGGACTGTGAGGTATGTGACCGTGGGGTGTGGGCTGTGAGGTATCGACCCTGAGTGTGAGGTGTGAGTGTGAGGTATGACTGTGAGGGGCGTGGACTGTAAGATGTGACCGTGAGGTGTGACTGTGAGGTGTGACTGAGGTGTGACCGTGAGGTGTGGACTGTGAGGTGTGACTGAGGTGTGACCGTGAGGTGTGGACTGTGAGGTGTGGACCGTGAGGTGTGGACCGTGAGGTGTGACCGTGAGGTGTGGACCGTGAGGTGTGACTGTGAGGTGTGGACCGTGAGGTGTGGACCGTGAGGTGTGACCGTGAGGTGTGGACCGTGAGGTGTGACTGTGAGGTGTGACCGTGAGGTGTGGACCGTGAGGTGTGACTGTGAGGTGTGGACCGTGAGGTGTGGACCGTGGGGTGTGACCGTGAGGTGTGGACCGTGAGGTGTGGACTGTGTGGTGTGACTGTGAGGTGTGGACCGTGAGGTGTGGACTGTGAGGTGTGACTGTGAGGTGTGGACCGTGAGGTGTGGACTGTGAGGTGTGACTGTGAGGTGTGGACTGTGAGGTGTGACTGAAGTGTAGACCGTAAGGTGTGACTGTGAGGTGTGACTGTGAGGTGTGACTGTGAAGTGTAGACCATGAGGTATGACTGTGAGGTGTGACTGAGGCATGGCTGTGAGGTGTGACTGAATTGTGAATGTGAGGTGTGGAGTGTGAGGTGTGGACTGTGAGGCATGACTGTGAGTTGTGACTGAGGCATGACTGAATTGTGAATGTGAAGTGTGGACTGTGAGTTGTGGACTGTGCAGTATATGACCTGCATGCAGTGTGACCAGGGGAGACAGGCATATGAGAGATGGTCGGGCATGGCGGGGCAACCTGGTTCCCCTGGGCAGCTGTGCTTCCCCCTTCACTGCAGTTCGTGTTCAGTTGGAAACATGGAGATTTCACCTTTACTCCCTGGCTATAGGGAGATGGGGAGAAGGGGGCTGGGTGTGAGGGGATCTTCAAGGCAGAATCTTAGTTCATCTTTAAAGAATTGTGTGCTGGGAAGTGGTTGGAAGCTGGGTGCAGAAAGGAAGAGGCGAGCTGCTGGAGGAGGCAAGCACAGGTTGCTCTGGGCGGTTTTGTGGGTGCTGTTGTGTGAACCCCTGTTCCTGTGGCCTCAGCAGGGAAGGCTGCTCTGGTCAGTTCCTCCCCCTCCCCCTCCCATTCCCTCTTCCTTTCCCCCCATCTCCCAATCCTCCTCCCTCCCCCAGTCCTCAGGCTGAGGCTGCCACACTCACCTGGGTTCGAATACAGTCTGGACATAGGTGTAGCCAGGCTCTGCCCCTTCCGGGATAAAGGCCACAGACCCCCGTGGGCCCATCACAGTTAAGTTATAGAGGGGAAGGGTCCTGAAAAGACTGGGCCAAGAGGAGATGCAGCGGCGCGGAAGGCAGGGGACTGTGGCGGCCATGGGTGCAGTGCACACGGTTGTCGGCGGGGCCGCGTCACTCCCTGGAACCTGGCGGGCCTGTCTGTGGCAGGTCAGGGTGGAGTTGGGGGTCATGCTCCTTGAGCACTGTCCTGGACGTGGACAAGGTAGGGTCACGGCTCCCAAACACAGTGGGATCAGGCTTCTGCCCCCAGGATTCATGCTAGCTTCATCCAGTCCTGGCCTGCGGCTCTTCTGGTGTTCAGGCAAACAGGGCCTGACCCTGCACAGTGGTCCCGTCAGGGGGGTGCCCATCTCTGCGGCTAATGTGGCCGAGGTCAGTGGGCCTTGCCTTGTCTAATACTTGTAATGCCCTGAGTGTTCTCAAGTCATCGCTGACTGGGTGAGCAGGGCAATTTGGAAATGACAAAGTTGGTAAAATGCAATAGCACTTTATTTCTAAAATAAAAATGGTCAAAAGCATTAAAAACTAGGACTCTTCTATTACACTATTACAATGTCAAAATTATTATATTTGACTGGGAATTAGAAATATTTCAGTCCCTGTATCCTTTCTCGAATTAGAACATTGTTTTGCTAGCCATGAAGTTTATCATCCTCTTCTCATAAAACTGGGTGTAGCTGGAATAGCAGAGGTGCCATTCAGTCACTCATTAGCCCGTTCAGCTCATTCATTCATTCCATAGGTGTGAGCAGCACCTCCAAGGCTGCTCCCAGGGGTCAGGGCAGTGGTTGGGAAGGGAGGAGGCAGGTGGGCGGTAGCCAGTGGGACACAGAAGGTGATGGGGCCACAGAGACAGGTCTGTGTGCAGGGCCAGGGCAGCTTCGTGCCCGTGCAGGGAGGTGGGCAGGCCCAGCAGGTGAGGACGACACCACTGGAGAGGACGGAAGTGCCAAGAAGCCGCTTCGCTGTCGTTCTGCAGCTCCCTGGTCAGCACCAATGAACACCTGCTGCAGGAGCTGAGCCAGGTGCGGGCGCAGCACAGAGCCGAGGTGGAGCAGATGCACTGGAGCTACCAGGAGCTCAAAAAGACCATGGCCCTGTTTCCACACAGCAGCACCAGCCAAGGAGGCTGCCAGGCCTGCTGACTCCTGCCGAGAAGCTGGGCCGCCCCTTAAGCTCCCTGCTAAAGCGACATCGTCTGCACCTTGGTCCTTCTTTACTGAGTGTACTGGCTGGCAAGAGTTCTCTCTTCTGTTTGTAATTATTTAGGAGTTTTGGAATGTATTCAGGGCCTGTAGCATGGTTTTCTAAAGCACTTCCTAAAATGATATGATTACTCCAAGCCCTTTGCATGTTTTCAGACAAAACACATTGACATATTTTGAGACAAACTGACCATTAATCTTTTATCCAGTATCCTGAGATGAAGTAAATGCAGTGTTTTACTGCCTGATGTGAGAGAGAGCTATGTATGATCATTAAAGAAAATAATTTTCTGTGTAACAAGCAATCTTTAATAAACCAATACATTGTTCTGAAAAGTTACTTTTTAAGTGGCTGTATACAAATTGTAACTGAGTTTGTCATTGAGTTATTTTATAGAACAAGCTGTGCACCATGATAGGTGAGCGGGAATAATTAAGTTCAAAGACTTAACACAAGTAACACTTATAGATGTGGGGGAAAAAAACCTTGAAAATACTGTCTTATGATATTAACATATCACAGCAAAAACATCTACCCAAGCCCTGGCGCTCTCTTTTGTTTGCAGTGTAGTTCTGAAAATTACATCATAATAGGACACTAGATTTTTAGTTTGGAAACTTCGTATCTTATGTCATACTTGCTGTGATTGGTAAAACAAGGTCATTTTTTTTAAATGACGTTTAACTGATACTGGGAAGAATGAGCAGGCCTAAGAAGAAAATGCTGTGTGCTAGCTGTGTGCGCACTTGCTGTGTGTGTGCACTTGGTTTGTGTGTGTGTGCTAGTTCTGTGTTCGTGCGGTTACTGTGTCAGCCGTGTGTGCGCTTGTATGGGTGTGTGTGCATGCATTCGCCTTATCTGTGTGCTAGCTGTGTGTGTGCACACGTGTGTGTGTGCTGTGTGTGCACACGTGTGTGCTGTGTGCACACTTGCTGTGTGTGTGCTAGCTGTGTGTGCTGTGTGCACGCTTGCTGTGTGTGTGCTGTGTGCACGCTTGCTGTGTGCACACACGTGTGCTGTGTGTGCACACGTGTGTGTGCTAGCTGTGTGTGCTGTGTGCACGCTTGCTGTGTGCGCACACGTGTGTGCTGTGTGTGCACACGTGTGTGTGTGCTGTGTGCACACTTGCTGTGTGTGTGCACACTTGCTGTGTGTGTGCTGTGTGTGTGCACACTTGCTGTGTGTGTGCTAGCTGTGTGTGCACACTTGCTGTGTGTGTGCTAGCTGTGTGTGCACACGTGTGTGTGTGCTGTGTGTGCACACTTGCTGTGTGTGTGCTGTGTGTGCACACTTGCTGTGTGTGTACACTTGCTATATGTGTGTGTGCTGTGTGTGCACACGCTGTGTGTGTGCTAGCTGTGTGTGCACACTTGCTGTGTGTGCTAGCTGTGCTGTGTGTGCACGCTTGCTGTGTGTGTGCTGTGTGCACACTTGTATGTGTGTGTGCTGTGTGCACACTTGCTGTGTGTGTGCTAGCTGTGTGTGCACACTTGCTGTGTGTGTGCTGTGTGTGCACACTTGCTGTATGTGTGTGTGCTGTGTGTGTGCGCGCTTGCTGTGTGTGCGCTTGCTGTGTGTGTGCACCTGGTTTGTGTGTGTGTGCTAGCTGTGTTCGTGCGGTTACTCTGTCAGCCGTGTGTGCACTTGTACGGGTGTGTGTGCATGCATTCGCCTTATCTGTGTGCTAGCTGTGTGCACACGTGTGTGTGTGCGCTAGCTGTGTGTGCTGTGTGCACGCTTGTGTGTGTGTGCTAGCTGTGCTGTGTGTGTGCACACTGTGCTAGCTGTGCTGTGTGTGCACACGTGTGTGCTGTGTGCACTTGCTGTGTGTGCTAGCTGTGTGTGCTGTGTGCACACGTGTGTGCTAGCTGTGTGTGCACACGTGTGTGCTGTGTGCACTTGCTATGTGTGTGCTAGCTGTGTGTGCTGTGTGCACACGTGTGTGCTAGCTGTGTGTGTGCACTTTGTGTGCTAGCTGTGTGTGTACACACTGTGTGTGCACTTGCTATGTGTGTGCTAGCTGTGTGTGTGCACTTTGTGTGCTAGCTGTGTGTGCTGTGTGTGTACACACTTTGTGTGCTAGCTGTGCTGTGTGTGCACACGTGTGTGCTAGCTGTATGTGCTGTGTGTGTGCACACTTGCTGTATGTGTGCTAGCTGTGTGTATGCACACTTGCTGTGTGTGCTAGCTGTGTGTATCTGCTAGCTGTGTGTGCATGCGCTCGCAGTGTGTGCTGTGTGTGCTTGTGTGTATGCTAGCTGTGTGTGTGTGTGTGTGTGTGTGTGTGTGTGTGTGTGGATTGTACCTCTAGGGAAGTCAGCGGTGGGACTCTGCTGTCTCTTCCCCAAAGAGGACTTCCTGGTTTTCAGGCTGCCCTCTTGTGTCACCTCTGTCCAGTTGTGGTCATAACTCAGCAGGAAAATGTGTCATACCAAATTTACTTTCTGTAGGGTTGGGATGGGGTTGTCATCACATAATTTATGTATGTAAAAGTATTAGAAGATGTTACTATTAGTCCACCTTAAGCTTATAGATGCTTACCTCGTTTGGGTTTCATTGAGCTTCTTGGACCTGTGAGTTCATATTTTTCATCAAATTTGGCAAAGTTTCAGCCACTATTCATATTTCTTGTCTGACCCCCTCTCTCTCTCACTCCTCCCTCCCTGCCCCTGTCTGGGGGCAGCTTTCTGTTAGATTGTGATACTGTCTCACGGGTCACTAAACTCGATGCTTTTTCATCCTTGTTCTCTCATCCTTTCCTTGACGGTTTTATTGTCCTGTTGAGAGGCTTACTAATCTTTTCTTCCACTTGCCTAATTTGATGTTAAGCTTGTATAGTGAATTTTTTACATCAGAAATTAGATATATTTTTAGTTCTAAAATTCCATTTGAGGCTGGGCAGGGTGGCTCACACCTGTAATCCAAGCACTTTGCGAGGCTGAGGCAGGAGGATCGCTTGAGGCCAGGGGTTCGAGGCCAGTGTGGCCAACCTGGCAAAACTCCATCTCTGCTAAAAATGAAAACTAGCCAGGCGTGGTGGTGTGCACCTGTAGTCCCCAGATTCTTGGGGGGCTGAAGCAGGAGAATCGTTTGAACCCGGGAGGCGGAGGTTGCAGTGAGCCGAGATTGCACCACTGCACTCCAGCCTAGATGACAGAGCAAGACTCCATCTCAAAAAAAAAAAAATCCATTTGATTCTTTTTATTAGTTTTATATCCCATTATTTTCATGTTTCCATTAACTCCTTAACCTCGTTTTTAACAGGCTTACTAGACATTCCCAGCTGTTCCAAAGTGGTTGTACCAGCAGGCCCGACTGCTAGTTGTGTATGACCACGTCTGCCGGTCCATGTTCTCAGCACCCATTGCCTGAAGTATTAGCACCTTCACTCTGGAGGGTGTGGGGTAGACCTCCTGGTTTCATTGGCTTCTCTCTGTTCAGCACCTTTTCACAGGATTTCCTGTTTGTAAAGTACCTATTCAAGTATTTTCCCTACTTTTCTATTGGATGGTCTGTCTCATTTATTTGCATGTGTTATTTATGATTCTGGATAGTAGGGCTTTGTGAGTTACATTTGCAAACAGCTTTTCTTGTCTTTTTACTTTAATGGTGTCTTTTAAGATAAATTTTAAACTTTAATGTGGCCCAATATATCAATATTTTGTTTCATGATTAAAGCATTTTGGATACTAATTTTTAATAATCTTTACTCTGCCTTAATCATAAGGATACTCTGTTATCTTCCAAAAGATTTTACAGTTTTGCATATTTTGGATTTTAGATATAGATTCTACCCAGAATTGATTTCTGTGCCTGTTTTGAAGGTTAAGGATCCAGTTTCATTGTGTTGCAGACATAAGCCCAGTTTCCCCAGCCGTGGCCGCTGAAGATTCCTTTGTCAGGATGATTTGTGTCTGTTTCTGCATCTCCTTGTCTGTCTCTGCCGATACCACACACTCTCGGGTGCATGCTTCCATCTTACGTTAGGGTGTCTTGGCTGTTTTTGACCCTTTACATTTCATACATTTTAGAACTAGCTGGTTGAGTTGGGATTTTGTTTGGGATTGTATTGAGCCTGTAGATCAACTTGGAATCATTGACATACTTGCAATACTGGGTTTTACAAACCCTGAATACGGTATCTGTCTCTCCAAATGATAGCTCTCCTTCAGCGGGTGTTAATACAGCCTCATACTTTTCACAGTGGTCTCGTATGTCTTTTGTTACATTTAATCCTAGGTCCTTGTTATTTTGTGATGCTGTTTTTAAAAATGTGCTTGGATTTCATTTCCTTTATGTGTTGCCATTTCATGGAAATTCAATTTTTGTGCATTAATTTGTATCTAGCAATCTAGTAATTTTAATCATTTGCCTGTAGCTGTTTTCTCATTTTTAGGCACACAGTCATGTTTTCTATGAGTAATGGGGTTTCTTTCCCATTCCTGTTACTCTGGATTTTTACTTTATGTTTTTATTTTTGTTTTGTTTTTTGCTTCTCTGCACTGGTCGGAACCCCTAGTGCAATGCTGATTAGAGGTGGTCACAGAGTGGGCGGCGGCGTCTTCTTCCTGATATTCAAAGGGGTGATAAATTCTCACCATTTATCCACTTGTAATAGATTTTTTTTGTTTTAAAGCTGCTTCTATCAATAATTCGCATCAAGAATGGATGAATTTTATCACTTTTTCTGCAAGGATTGAGATGACCGCATGATTTTTATCATTTAATGTATTGATGTGGTTAATGACCATAATTTGCTGTTGTTAAAAATAAACCTTGGCCGGGCGCGGTGGCTCAAGCCTGTAATCCCAGCACTTTGGGAGGCCGAGACGGGCGGATCACGAGGTCAGGAGATCGAGACCATCCTGGCTAATATGGTGAAACCCCGTCTCTACTAAAAATACAAAAAACTAGCCGGGCGAGGTGGTGGGCGCCTGTAGTCCCAGCTACTCGGGAGGCTGAGGCAGGAGAATGGCGTAAACCCGGGAGGCGGAGCTTGCAGTGAGCTGAGATCCGGCCACTGTACTCCAGCCTGGGCGACAAAGCGAGACTCCGTCTCAAAAAAAAAAAAAAAAAAAAAAAAAAAAAATAAACCTTGAATTTCTGAGATAAATCCAACTTAATAATTATGGATTTTCTTTTACATACATATTGTTGTATTTGTTTTGTTAATATTTTGTTTAGCATTTTGTGGCCCAGCTATACCACCTACCACCTGTGTTCGGGCCCTGATTTCCTCGTCTATAGAATGGGGAAATAGTGCCTTCCTCACAGGGTTGTTGTGAAGGTAAAATGAGTTAGTATGAATAGAACTCTCAGGCAGCGTCTGGTGCATCCTGAGCACTGGGTAGCTGCGTGCTCTAATACAGCAGTTAGTATCTCTCTTCACGGGTGACAGCCACTTACGATTTTCCTTTGTAATGCTGTTCTTGTCAGGATTCGTGTCTTTACACCACTGTAAAATGAGCTACATTGTGCATTCTTTCTACGTTCTCTAGGAGAATTTATTTAATATTATAATTATTTCTTCCATGGATGTTTGATGGAATTTGCTGGTGAAGTCACTTGTGCCTGGAACTTTCTTTGTCAGGAGGTTTGACTGCTGATCCCGTATAACTCAGTGTTCCAGGATGTGGCAGAGCTGTTCACACAGACCATCCTTATGTCCCCCTTGCCTTTATGCTGCATATCCGTGAGTTGGGTTGGGCCGTGTGACTGCTGAGCAGCAGCCTGTGCGTGGGACTGAGGTGAGTCATTTCAAGGCCAGAGCAGTGGGAGCTGGTGCGTCGCGTTGATAGCTTCCCTACCAGTGACCTGGGCAGCCGCATCACAGGATTAGGAAGCCAGTTTGTCTTCTGTTGCAAGAGATCTCTTGTTATTCCCGAAGTTGGACGTCGTGTGAGTAATAAATTTTGTGTGTCCGGCCACTGAGGTGTCGGGTTTTCTACCGTCGCTGGCAGTGACTTCCCCTAAGTCGCAAGGCTGAGCAGGCTTTCCATTTCTTTTGGAGTTAGTTTTTATATGTTATGTGTCTCTAAGAATTGGTCCATATTGTCTTAATTTTCCATTTTGGGGGATATAACACACATAATTTGAATGGCTTCAGCATTTGAAGTTGTGTGTGTCCCTGTGGCAGAGACGTAGGGACAGTTGTGTCCCTTCAAGCAAGACCTTGCTATCTAGGGGCAAGGAGCGTAGGGACAGAGACCATCTCTAGCCGCCATGCTGTCAGGCTGTGCCTGGGCTCTGGAGCTGAGGACACACTCATCCAGGCAGCCGCAGCCGGTGTCCAAGCAGGCAGGGCCTGGACCTAATGCGAACCACAGGGAGCTCCCTAGCAGGCCATCTCCAGAGCCTCCCTGAGGCCTCCTGGCCACGCTGCCTCCTCCCCTTGCGCTGTTCAGGGGCATTCCTCATCAGTGAGCCTCTTGTGATACAAAGGCCACCTCAGCATCTGCCTCCCGGGGACCCAGCCCATTCTTGGCCATTCTTCATATTCGTTGTTTGAACTTTCTCTTCAGTTCTTTCAAAAAAACACCCTTTGCCTCCATTTTCTTTTCAATTTCTGATCTGATCTATCGTTAGCCATGCTGAAATAACAAAATATTATTTTATCGATTTCCCTGTTCTGTTTCTTTCTCTTGTTTTATCAGTGAATCTGATTGATCCGCCATCTAATTAGTTTTAATCTGCCATCTTATTTTGTGCTGTTTGTTCTATTCCATGATTTTTTCCCTCTCTACTTTTGCCACTTTTAGATGATCTGTCATCCCACATGTCCCTCTGCTCATTTGGAGACTGTGTACTCGCTTCTGTTCTGTTCTTACGGCATGTGTGCGTTTAATCCGTGTTCTGACCCACCCCTGGGGTTCCTTGAGCGCAAGACGCGCGTCCCTCCCCATGCTCCTGTTCTGCTCACCTGTGGGGGTTCCCAGGTATTTTTATGGAACATTTTAACCTCGCAAAGTATTGATATAGTCACTGTTAATTTGGAGTTATTGACCTATTTATTCTGTCTGCTCCACTTTCTTCACAAACCAGACATGCCATTTGAGATCACCTTTGCTTTCTGCATTTAGAATTTCTCTTAACATCTGCTGCTGGCAAATTCTCTTTTCATTGTCTAAAAATGCCTTTATTGTATCCTCATTTTGGAAAACTGTTTCACTGGGCTAGTATCTCAGGTTGGCAGCCTGTGATGACGTCGCCCTGTTTTGGGGGCTACGGTGGTGTTCACAGTGTTCATGTATCATGTCCATTCCCTTTGAATTAGACCCCACCCAAGGCTGCACCAGTGGTAGACCAGGACTCACAACTGACAGATGGCTGGTCCGCCTGCTCCTCCTTCACAGTCCTCCTGTCTAGATGAGGAAGCGAGAGGCTCCGTTAGGCAAAGGGGACACAAGGCTCTCAGCCCTGTGAGCTTCAGCCCAGTGGAGGCACTCAGCACACTCCCTACCTGGGGCCCCTCCAGTACCCATCCCCTGTTACCATCTGTTACAGATATGTGTGCTCTGAGGAACAGAGAAATCCACGTTTTAAAACACCTTTATTTGTCACTTTACCAACTGGACACACAATGTTAATGACAGCAGACACACAGGGGCATGTGCACACAGACATGAGCTGTTTCACTACAGGTTTGCAAGCCAGGCTCAACAGCAAGTCCAACAGGCGACACCACGCCTCTCACCTGCAGAAGGGACAGCACAGCCACCCCACCCCACAGACGTTCCCAGTGAGTGCGGTTTAGACGTTGGCAGAAGTGCCTTTCAGAGTCAGAACAGCCATGACATGGACATCACCTGTCACACTGATAAAGTGATACGCTCAGTACTCCCTTATGTTAATCACACAGTGTAAAAATATATTGCACATATATATATATAAATTTGTTTCCCTTTCTTGAAAAAAACTTAGTACAAACTAGTAGTTACACGATCCCTTTCAAGTTTCTCTTAAGTTGTGCAGATTTCCTTTGTGGTTTGGCTTAGTTTAGTTTTTTAAGAGGTCAAAAGAAAGAAGTCAAGCATCTCGCTGTGCCCATTATTCCCCATCACAGGCCAGGGGACAAATGCCACACCCTGGACCACCAGAGCTCACAAAGTGTTCAGTAGTAAGAGGAGGAAAGATGCAGGTTCAGTGTTTGAAGGATGTTCTGGCCTATTGATAACATCACCGTCCAGCCTCATCGTCCCCCTGTGCCATCCCCTCATGGTGTGTGGTGTGGGGTGGGAGGGTGGCCAGTGCACACGTGATTGCCCAAAGGAGGAGATTGAGCTGGGCCAGTAGAGGGACAGATAAGTGTCCAGGGCCAAGGCGTCTCCATCTCAACTCCTCCCCACTCCAGTTGTACAGCAGAAGGAGCCACAGGCATGTGTGAACACACAGGACAGGCCCTGTGCCAACAAAACACCATTCACAAAAGCAGGCAGCCACAGCAGCCCAGGGCGGGGGCCGGGGTAGGAGGTGACGCCCACGCAGGGCTGCTGTGGTTGGCCCTGAGCTGGCACCCCTGGGGTCTGGGATGGAGCGGCACCGACAGGCAAGTGGGGCGGCCACAGCACATGATGCCAGCCCAACTCCACCATCTGTGCCCAAACTTGGGACAGGATATTAGAAGGTGTAAAAATAGTCCAGTATAAACATATATCTTCTGCTACAATATTTTAAACATATAATTTGAACTTTAATTTTGGTAAAGCTAACTGTTATGAACACTACCTGGTTGCTTATCCTATAGCAGTAAATAAAAATGAGTAAGTACTCTGGTGTGAACAGTCTTCTCAATGCGCTCCCTCTGCCTTTCTCCTTTCCTGATGCTGACACACGATCAGCGCTGTCCTCCCAACAGAACCTGTCCCTCTCTCCTGGTGTCACCCCCGACAGAACCTGTCCCTCTCTCCTGGTGTCACCCCCGACAGAACCGGTCCCTCTCTCCTGGTGTCACCCCTGACAGAACCTGTCCTTATCTCCTCTTGTCACCCCCAACAGAACCTGTCCCTCCTCCTGGTGTCACCCCCAACAGAACCTGTCCCTCTCTTCTGGTGTCACCCCCGACAGAACCTGTCCCTCTCTTATCTCCTCTTGTCACCCCCTTATCTCCTGTCACCCCCAACAGAACCTGTCCCTCCTCCTGGTGTCACCCCCAACAGAACCTGTCCCTCTCTTCTGGTGTCACCCCCAACAGAACCTGTCCCTTTCTCCTCTTGTCACCCCCGACAGAACCTGTCCCTATCTCCTCTTGTCACCCCCGACAGAACCTGTTCTCTCTCCTGGTGTCATCCCCGACAGAACCTGTCCCTCCTGATGTCACCCCTGACAGAACCTGTTCTCTCTCCTGGTGTCATCCCCGACAGAACCTGTCCCTCCTGATGTCACCCCTGACAGAACCTGTCCCTCTCTCCTGGTGTCACCCCCAACAGAACCTGTCCCTCTCTTCTGGTGTCACCCCCAACAGAACCTGTCCCTTTCTCCTCGTCACCCCCGACAGAACCTGTCCCTATCTCCTCTTGTCACCCCTGACAGAACCTGTTCTCTCTCCTGGTGTCATCCCCGACAGAACCTGTCCCTCCTGATGTCACCCCTGACAGAACCTGTTCTCTCTCCTGGTGTCATCCCCGACAGAACCTGTCCCTCCTGATGTCACCCCTGACAGAACCTGTCCCTCTCTCCTGGTGTCACCCCCAACAGAACCTGTCCCTCTCTTCTGGTGTCACCCCCAACAGAACCTGTCCCTCCTCCTGGTGTCACCCCCGACAGAACCTGTCCCTTTCTCCTCTTGTCACCCCCGACAGAACCTGTTCTCTCTCCTGGTGTCATCCCCGACAGAACCTGTCCCTCCTGATGTCACCCCTGACAGAACCTGTCCCTCTCTCCTGGTGTCACCCCCGACAGAACCTGTCCCTATCTCCTCGTGTCACCCCCAACAGAACCTGTCCCTATCTCCTTGTGTCACCCCCGACAGAACCTGTCCCTCTCTCCTGGTGTCACCCCTGACAGAAACTGTCCCTCCTGGTGTCACCCCTGACAGAAACTGTCCCTTTCCTGGTGTCACCCCCAACAGAACCTGTCCCTTTCTCCTGGTCACCCCCAACAGAACCTGTCCCTATCTCCTTGTGTCACCCCCGACAGAACCTGTCCCTCTCTCCTGGTGTCACCCCCGACAGAACCTGTCCCTCTCTCCTGATGTCACCCCCGACAGAACCTGTCCCTCTCTCCTGGTGTCACCCCCAACAGAACCTGTCCCTATCTCCTTGTGTCACCCCCAACAGAACCTGTCCCTCTCTCCTGATGTCACCCCTGACAGAACCTGTCCCTCTCTCCTGGTGTCACCCCCGACAGAACCTGTCCCTATCTCCTTGTGTCACCCCCAACAGAACCTGTCCCTATCTCCTCGTGTCACCCCCGACAGAACCTGTCCCTATCTCCTTGTGTCACCCCCGACAGAAACTGTCCCTTTCCTGGTGTCACCCCCAACAGAACCTGTCCCTATCTCCTTGTGTCACCCCCAACAGAACCTGTCCCTCTCTCCTGGTGTCACCCCCGACAGAACCTGTCCCTCTCTCCTGGTGTCACCCCTGACAGAAACTGTCCCTTTCCTGGTGTCACCCCCAACAGAACCTGTCCCTTTCTCCTGGTCACCCCCGACAGAACCTGTCCCTCTCTCCTGGTGTCACCCCCGACAGAACCTGTCCCTCTCCTGGTTTGCAGGCTGTGCAGTTTCTGTTATTCACAAATACACATTTATTTTCTGTTGAACCATGGTTAGTAGAAGCTGATTGGCAGTGCATAAAAACATGCAGAAGAGAACACACACCTGCCTGAATTCACAATATTCAGAAACTGACTGAGGAAGATGCACGGGTCTGTTACGTGCAGTGGGGCTGCTGTCCAAACAATGTTCTGTGTTTGGAGGCGGCACACAGATGCAATCACAGATTCCACAGACAAACTGTAACTGACAATGGTGACCACTATGCCCTCGTGACTTAATTTTTGCTACCCCTCCTGGCTAGGTGACAGAAACGGGAGCAGAGCGGGTGTTTTCAAAGATTCGCTTTGGAGCCGAGTGGAGAAGGGTGCTCTCCTGGCTCCCGCATGTCTGAGGAAAGCCTGGGGGCCGTTGAGGGAGGGCGGGACACTGGGGAGGCCGTGCCTCTGACTCGTGGGCACAACCCTGGAAGTGTGGAGGGAGAGCGGGGGTGTGGGGCCTCTCCCTCCAGGAGCCCACGGTGCTCCAGGCTAGGACGGGCTGGGTGCCACAGCAGCCTCGATCTCATTCACGAAACCCACAGGGGCGTCCTAGGGTTCGGAATGCAGGCCACGACTTCCCTCAGAGTGAAGGGTCCGCTTCTGCGAAGGAGCTCACCTCCAGGGGCCACGATGGGAGCCATGAGCCCCGCCGCTCCGGTCACTCCAGCCAGGTCTGGGAAGGGCTGTGGTGAGTCGGTGCTGGCCGCGTGGACGAAGTGCCCCGTCGGTGAAAGGGCCTGTTCCCTGCGGGGTCGGGTGGTGCCCGGGCCGGGTGGAGACGCTTCTCGTGCTCAGGGCCGGTGTCTGGTGTGCTCCCGATGCGCTTGGTTCTTGAGGCCATTCTTGTCTGAGGCCACCCAGTGACCAGGAGTCGGAGTCCTGGTGCTTCTCTCCTCAGTGTCCCTCATCCCCACAGACCGCAGCAAGGCCTGGCGAGCCGCTGTGCCTGCCGCGCGTGTGGGGACCTGCGGACCCCAACCCGCCTGTCCCTCCGTCCTGACCCGGCGCCAGGCTCAGCTCCAGGGCGAGGTCCTCTGGAGTCACGTTCGTTCTGTGTGACTTGGCTGTGACTGTGGGGACCGGGCTGCCCACGGACAGAAGAAGGAGAAACGCAGCCTTGGACCAGGAGACGCGGCCCAGGGTGGAGGCGCGCTGGGGCCAGGGAGGCTGAGGAGGGCAGCAGTCCGAGGGTGTAAGGGTGCCAGAGTCCTTCGGGTCTCAGGCTTCGGGACCTGGGGAGCCGCCCTGTTCGGTGACCGCTCGTCCTCGGCCTGTTCAACACAAGGGCTTTGGAATTGTGATGGGCTGTGATCTGCCGATCCCGGCGACCCGCTCGTCTGTGATCGGGCGATTCCGGCGACCCGCTCGTCTGTGATCGGGCGATTCCGGCGACCCGCTCGTCTGTGATCGGGCGATTCCGGCGACCCGCTCGTCTGTGATCGGGCGATTCCGGCGACCCGCTCGTCTGTGATCGGGCGATTCCGGCGACCCGCTCGTCTGTGATCGGGCGATTCCGGCGACCCGCTCGTCTGTGATTGGTGATTCTGGTGACTGCTCGTCCTCGGCCTGTTCAACACAAGGGCTTTGGAATTGTGATGGGCTGTGATCAGCCGATCCCGGTGACCCGCTCATCTGTGATCGGCCGATCCCGGTGACCCGCTTGTCTGTGATCGGCCGATTCCGGTGACCCGCTCGTCTGTGATTGGTGATTCTGGTGACCGCTCGTCCTCGACCTCTTCAACACAAGGGCTTTGGAGTTGTGATGGGCTGTGATCAGGCAATTCCGGTGACCGCTCGTCTGTAATCGGACGATTCCACACTGCACATTCAGAGTTGTTTTCAAATGTTTCCATACGTTAGTTCTGCCTTTCACACGTGGTCCAGCCAGGTTCAGTGGGGGCACAGGGCTGGGCTTGTGCACCCCCCGCCTTCCCCAGGCCGGTGAGGTGACATCCTAAAGGAGCCACGAAGCCTGAGGTTCATTTTTCCTTGGTCTTTATTGCCAGACACCATGAACTTCCCAGCCCTGCCATGAGAAGCTGCCTGCCAGGTCCTCCCCATCCTCAGGTTGGGGTCTACCTGGGGATGAGCCTGTGGCAGTCTGTTGAGGGGCCTCGGAGACCCCCAACTTTCAGCGGACCATGCTGTCTGGGAGCTCCAGCCCTGCGGCTCCTGCTCTGCTCAGGTAGGGGGAGTCCTTCCACAGGCTGTGGCCGCAGCAGGTACACTCTTGGGAGTCAGGGGAGGCGGGTGGCGCTCATGCGTGCCAGTGAGGGAGGGCCTCACCATCCTGTGCTGTGAGCCTGGCCCTGGGCGGCCCCCTGCCCTGGCCAGAGCCTCACCGTAGCCACGGGCTAACAGGCTCTGGAAGCGTTTCCCCAAGACTGCCACAGGCTCATCCTCAGGTAGACTCCAGAACCACAACCCAGCAGGTCACACGCGCGGCTGTGGCTGTTTGCGTGCCAAGGGACAGTGGCAGTGCGCCATTGTGACAGTGGGTAGCCACACCCTTCAGCCTCCCCAGGAGGGAGCAGGAGTGCCAGCTTCTCCCCAAGTGCATAGGCAAGAGCAGGCCACCTGGGTGTGTCCTGGCAGTGTGGAGGGTCCTGGATGGGCTCTGCTTGGCCGTCTGCTGGCAGAGAAACCCCCACAGACACTGCAGGCTTGGGTGTCCTCTCTGGTGTCCTGCTCTCCAGGGGGAGGGGCCGGGAGAGGTGAGGCCGAGTCATTTCGGGAGAGTTGAAGAAGGCGCTTGGGCTGTGGCAATGGGAGGTCTGCAAGCAAGCAGGGTGCAGCTAGTGAGGATGGGCAAGCAGGAGGGCCGGGCAGAGGCCCTGTCACGCAGTGAGGCGAGGAGTGTCTCAGCACTTCGTGTCTCTTGCCTGGCAACACCACGGGGACCAGACATTCCGAATCTTCCTAGACCTGCTCTGAGAACACAGGCAGCCACCGCGTCTACTCAGGAAAGCAAAGGGAGCTGACTCCACCCTCACAGTCCGGGCCACTGTGGTCAGCCGGGAAGCCGCCCACTGCCCCCCCATAGCTTTCCTTTTTCCGCCGTTGCCCTTGGCACAGAGCTGGCCTGTAGGCATGTGTGCACACTTGTGTCCATGTGACCGGCTTCCCCACACATGTGCCAGGTGCCCAGCACCCCCGCCAGGTGGCCTCACTCTGCCCTCTGCCCAGGAAAGCGGGAAGGCCCTGTGGTGTCCACTGCATGCAGTACAGGTCTCGGGCCCCACAGACACCTCCCATGTCTGGTGTGGGGCCAACTCCGTGTTAGTTGCCTGCTTGTTGGGATTAGCTCCTGCCACCCTCAGGGCTCCTGGAAGGTGTCTGCCAGTCAGGAGGTCAGCACAGCCTGCTGTTGCCATGACAGCCAGCTCCTTTAAAACACCCCTTTGACCTGCAAACCACATGCCCAATGTGGTGTGATCCGGGAGACACTTTGGAAACGGTTGAGGACGCAGGTGTGTAAGGAGGGTCAGTGAACTGGGGCCCAAACCTGGTTTGAGAGGGGAGTGCTGGGGGCATCTGGCAGGAGGAGGGGCAGGAGGGAGGCCTGGGCCTGGCCTCCCCCCAGCCCCCTCTGGGGCACCCATCTGAGTTCTGCCCGAGTGAGCACAGGAATGTAATGAAGTGCGAGGTGACAGAGTCCCTGCTCCGGGGACACCGGCAGTGCCGCGGGGCATGGAGCGGGGGCTACTTGCCCCCTTGCACCTTCTGGTCATAGGTGCCCGCGTGCTTGTAGCCAGACACATAGCCTGACTCGTCCACCAGGTCCACACGGCCAGCCTTGCCCTTGCCCTTGCCAGAGGGGTCGAAGCGCTCCTTGTGGGAGCCCGTGAACTTGGTGGTGTCTGTGAGCCTCGACACTGTGGGCGACGAGATGGCTTTCTGCAAGAGGAGCGGGAGGAAGGGGACAGGTAAGTTGCCAGCAGGTGAAGTGGCTGTGCCCTGGGCAGGTCTCCCAGCGGTGGGGCGGTGGGCAAGGGGCAAAAACCCTGGGATTTATGCCCCTTTTAATTTTAATTCTTATTTTTACCTCTTGTGGCCCCGGGGCAGGCTTGGGCCTGCAGGGTGCCACGACCCTAACAATTGCCCTGGTCCACCTGGTGTTTATGCAGCTGGGGACCCCACCACCTGCACCCTCAGAGGGAAGGGGCTGTCAGGACAGCCAGGCCCTACCCTCCAGGCTATGGCCCCCCAACCCATGCCCCTTTTGACCAAGCCTCCCCAGACCCTACCCCAGGCCACGCCCTCCCAACCACGCCTCCCAGGACCCACCCTACTCCCCCCCGGGCCTAGCCCCCAATCCATGCCCCTTCTGACCACACCTCCCCAGACCCCACACCAGGCCATGCCCTCCTGACCACGCCTCCCAGAACCCAACCCAGGCCAAGCCCCCATCCATACCCCTCCTGACCACGCCTCCCCAGGCCCCACCCTCCAGGCCACGCCCCAATCCATGTCCCTCCTGACCACACCTCTCCAGGCACCACCCACCTGCCAGGCCCCGCCCCCAGCCCCCCTCCAGGCCCCGCCTTCCATCCCCGCCCTACTCACCGTCACCCCTGAGATAATGGGCGCCTTGCCCTCAATGAGCCTGTGCACCTCGCGAACCGCCTCCTCGCTGCTCTTGTCTTTGAATCGCTTCTTGGCGAGCTCCTCCAGTGCCTCCTGGAACTGCTCAAAGGTGATGGTCCGGCAAGACTTCCCTCTGCAGGGGCACAGGCAACTTAGGGCTGGGCGCAGGCCGGCCCAGGGCTGCCCGCGCCGGCGTGGGTCCGAGCAGAGCTGGGCGGCCATTGCCCAGCAACTCATAGGCTTCACCCGCAGGCGGCCGCCCTGGTAGCGCTGCAAATCCAAATTGTCTTGGAAGAAAGCTTGGCGGAAGCAGGTCCTCTATAAAGCTGGATGCTCACACGGCCCTGCAGGCTGCTCTGACACTGGGTGCCTGTGGGTCTGCACTCTGCTGGGGCGGTGGGGGAGGCCATTAGGGAGCAGAGCCCACCTCCTCTTCCGGGGGCCACCACAGCCCCGCCCAGCTGCGCCAGGAGTTGGAGGTCCTAGGACCTGCTGGGGCCTCCGCTCTGCCTGTGTGTATTGGGGTCCCAGGTGGAGGTGTCCCCCACACAGGAACATGGTCAGGAGGGGACGCCGCCCCCCCCCCGACACTTGGTAGCATGGGCACAGGCCCACACTTCAGACCCCCTGGCTCCAAAACCCGCCAGGCGGCCCGCTGTGCCCCTGCGCTGCCCTGGCCTCAGAGATGCAGAGCCAGATGCGGGAGGTGTGGTGAGCAGCTCCTGGTCACACAACACAGCTGCATCTAAACACACTCCACACCTTACAACATCCTCCCACCACAGGCCATTCAGGCAATTTCAGAGGGTTCTAAACTGATGCTTGGTCTCTTATATAATAATTCTAATTAGAAAACATTTTTCTCCTCTGATCAGATCTACCACAACTAACCCAAAGTAGGGTTTTTCATTGTTTAAAACAAGAGATCCTGTGGATGAGGCTCAGTTCTGCAAAAGCCACCTGCATTTCACCAGGGAAGCCTCTGGAACAGCGCGAGAAGGGCTGCACCCAGCAGGTCAAGCATTCCAAGGGCACTCCCAGCTGCAGAATCCACCACAGTGACCAAGATTCAGGAGACAAATGACCCATAAAACCCCAGCAAGCCTTTCCAGAAGTCAATGAACAGAGGGCCTAGAATAGCCAAAACGATTTCAAGAAATGAGAAAAATCAGAGGACTGACTACCCAACTCCAAAGCTCATCCAGGCTTCACTGCAAAGTGGCAGTGACGTGGGCATGGGCACACTGCCAGCCCCGCAGCCCGGGGAGTCCGGCTCAGCCACACGCATGCCATCCGCGGATGTCCACAGGTGCAGAGGCAAGCCAGAGAGAAAGGACTGCCTCTTCCACAAGTGGAGCTGGAGCAACTGGTGATCCCTGTGCAAATTAAAATGCACTTTGGTCTATACTGCACACTATATACAAAACTAACTCAAAATAGAGGCCAGTCCTAATTATGAAACTAAAACAAACTTCTAGAAGAACACCAAAAGAAGACCTCTGTGACCTGAGGTTAGGTGAAGATTTCTTAGAAATGGCAACAAAACATGGCCTATAGTGGAAAAAATGGATGAACTGGACTTCATCAAAACGTTCGAAACAGTGCTCTCAGAAGATACCCTTAAGACAATGAGAAGACAAGCCACAGAGTAGGAGACATGCCTGAGAAAGGACTTGTCTCTCAGATACACAAAGGAACCTTAAAACTCAGCAGTGAGAAAAAAAATTCCATGTGAAAAGACGGGCAGAATATTTGAAGCAGCAATATTCAGAGAAAACACGTGCATGCAGGCAAGCACACGGAGAGGCGGCTGCCATGGCGCCCTCAGGGAAGTGCTGACAAACACACGGAGAGGCGGCCGCCATGGCGCCCTCAGGGAAGTGCGGGCAAACACACGGAGAGGCGGCCGCGTCCGCGCCCTCAGGGAAGTGCCCACAAACACACGCAGAGGCAGCCGCCTTGGCGCCATCAGGGACGTGCCGACAGACAAGCACACGGAGAGGCGGCCGCGTGGGCGCCCCCAGGGAAGTGCCGACAAGTACAGGGAGAGGCCGCCGCGATGGCGCCCTCAGGCAAGTGCCGACAGACAAGCACACGGAGAGGCGGCCGCCATGGCGTCCTCAGGGAAATGCCGACAGACACATGGAGAGGCGGCCGCCATGGCGCCCTCAGGGAAGTGCGGACAGACAAGCACACGGAGAGGCGGCCGCGATGGCGCCATCAGGGAAGCGGGGACAGACAAGCACACGGAGAGGCGGCCGCGTTGGAGACGCGGCGGCCGTTGGCGCCCTCAGGGAAGTGCGGAGGGAAACCACAGCGAGACCCTGCGCACCCTCCAGGGAGCACAATCAATCAAATAAACAAACTGCCAGCACCTCGAGCTGAGCAGGCCGCCGGGTGGGGGCGTCCTCATCCACAGCCGGCGGAGCAGCATGGCAGAGCCACTGTGGACAGCTTCTGTCACAGCCAAAGAAGGCCCAGCAGTCACGTTCCTGGGTCCTTGCTCAAGAGAAATGAAAACGGAGGCTCACACATAAATGCAAATGTTTACTTGGGTCCTTGCTCAAGAGAAATGAAAACGGAGGCTCACACATAAATGCAAATGTTTACCGCTGTTCTGCTCGTCATCAAACCCCAGACAATCCAATGCCCTGCAGTGGCTAGACCGCAGTGCTGTGATGCGTGCGCACGTGGACGGCACCCCACCCCTGAGAACAAGCCCAGGATAGGCACCCCACGCGGTGGGTGCCAAGCGGCCAGGCTTGGAGCCAGACATGCAGGTGCCGCTGGGTGGTTCCCAAACCCCAAGGCGGATGCTGTGTTTAAACAGCACCTGAGGGTTCCCACACACTTTTCAGGCGTGTCCTGAAGACACAACAGACACCATCAGGAACCACACTGTGCCAGAGGAGAAGAAATCCCACTCAGAAACACACCAAGCGCTCGGGGTCCCACAGCTCAGACCCCCACGCCTCATGGGGTCCCAGGGAGGTGAGCGGAGGCCTCACGCTGTGGCAGGAGGGGCTATGGGGAGACAGAGCCCCAGGGCGGGGCCTGGACTGCTGAGGACAGCCAGGCAGGGCACATTCCAGAACCGCATGTTACAGGGTGCTGCTGTTCAGCGGCATCCCCCAGGGGGCGCTGGTGAGCCCGGTGAGCCGGAGAGGCCGTGAGCCACTCCATGGCTTGGGGGTGCACAGTGTTGGGGGCAGGTTTAGCCCCTTGACGCGCTCAGCCTGGACACCCGCACCATTCCCTGTGGTGCTGGAGGAGCCAGGCCACCCCAGGCAGCTCAGCAGTGCCTGGAACTGACAGTGCCCATTGGGCCCTGTGGGGGGTGTTGACTCTCTAGGGCCCTTGGGGCCTCTCTGTCAGTCCCGGACCATCAAAGGCGCTCTCTCTTCTATTCACACCCTGCCCAAGCTGACATGCGGATGCCAGGCCTGACTGCCAGCTTGGTGACCAGTGCTGGGGCACGCAGCCCTTTCTGACTGCCTCGGAGCCAGGCACCACCAGCATGAGTCACTCCGCGGGGAGGGGGATGGCTGAGGGGGCTCCCCCATCAGAGGCGACATTCAGATCCGGACACCTGCTTTGCCTGTGCCCCGAGTGTCTTGGGGAAAGGGCGCCTGGGTCTCTGCTCCATGCTGGTGGGGAGCTCTCCCCAGGAAACCCGGGTGCCCCTGCCTGGGGCAGTCCTAAGAGTTCTAGAACAGTGGTGCCTGCGTCTTCCCCAGAGACACTTAGTCTGGTCGCCTGGCTCTCCCGACACAGAGTGGGCCTGTTCTCCAGATACCAGGGTGCTGGAGGAGCCTCCGAGTGCAGAGCTCGGCATCTTCGTTGCCCGTGTGCTCCCCAGCCCCGCGCCCTGCCCGGAAGCCGACCCAGCCGGGCGCTGCCACTGCTCACACACGATGCCCTGTGGGGCCTGGACTTACTTCCCAGGCTCTGAGTCCCCTGGCCTCTTAGCCTGGCTCGGTCTCTCAGGGGACACTGGGACCCGGCCTGGGGCCTCCGGGAGCTGGGCTCAAGTCAGGACAGCCCTCTGAGGACCGAGGCCTGTTCCTCCGGGGCGGACATCACAGGCACTCCTGGCTCGGGACTATGCATCCAGCACCCTTGTGAATCAGGAATGCCCTCCCAGGGTGACCTCTCTGAGGCGCAGGGGCCAGCGGGTGGGGTGACAGCTTGCTGCTCGGGTTCCAGAGAAAGCTACCAGCTCCCCTGGGCTCTCTCGGCCTGCAGCTGCTGTGGCTGGAGTGCCCTGTCCAGAGGCTGCCACAGGTGGGAAGCTGGGGGCTGTGGAGGGGAATCTCAGGGGAAACAGCCTCTCCCTGTACTTAGGCGAGTCCAAGAGTGAGGGGCTGCGGCTCTCCTAGGGCACCAACCTCTGGGATCTTCCATTAGCTCCTGAGACCTGAGGAGGCTGGGAAGGAACCCCTAGCTGGTGGGTCCCGCGGGGGCAGTGGGGGCTTTTGGGGAGGCTCCTGCCTGGTAGGGACATGGCCTTAGGGGAGCCCTGTCTGGCATCGCCATCGTGCACGTCAGCTCCGAGTTCTCACTGCTCCAGGAGGGTCCAGTGGTCCTGGTCCTGCAGGACCCAGCCTGGGGGCCCCCTGCCTCCCCCAAGCCCCAGCAGGATACAGAGGACCTAGAGCAAAGTTTCCTGGGGCCGGCCGTGGTTGGTGGCAAGCCCTCTAGGCCCTGACCATTCTCCCCTGGCAGGTGACTCCACCAGTAACTGAGCACCTGGGGGCAGGTGAGGTGATGTCTGGCCACTTGGGAGGGCTTCCCCCCTCATCTCTGGAAACCGGAGCCCTTCCTGCACCCCACTCAGCTTAGCCGATGGATGACAATGTCCACTGGGCCACGGCAGCTCAGGCCCTGGGGTGGGCTGAGAGCCAGGGCCCTCCCATTGCTGCACCAGCTCTAACCCCAGGCAGGACCACCATGAAGCCCCCACACAGCGGGTCGGTGGGGTGCCTGAGCTCTGGAGGTCTGGCTACTGAAGGTCCCACCCTACCTGAGGGGCCGCCTGTGATCCGCCCACTGTTTCCCTCTGAGTGGGACACCCTAAGATTCCTCCTAATTTTGCGTTGCCGCCAGCCTTTTTGTTTTCCTGGGAAGGGGTGGGGGTGGAGCATGTGTGGTCACCGCCCTGTGGATGTCACCAGGAAGAGGTGGCCCTTGGTGGGACGTGGACTTGGGGCCCAGAGGGACCCCGGGCAGATGTGAGGGGCCCGACCTTCTCTAGGGGCCCTCAGGGGCTGGGCTGCCTCCATCTGCCCTAGTCTCCGCCCTGGCAGGGCTTGGGTCTATGCACCTGAGGTCAGTTTCTGGCTGTTTGGAAGCCACCCTCTCACATGACCTGTGCTGCCTGGCCAGGCTCATGGGGCAAAGTGGACAGCCAAAGCCACACCCACCACTGGCCGAGCACCACACAGTGCGCTGGGGAGAGCAGAAGAGATGGGTGCTTGTCACCACGCAGTGCACTGGGGATTGCCGGTACTGCACCTGCACGTCACAGGAGCCACAGGCCTTGACTGCGAGGCCACAGTGCCACGAGCTCATGAACCCTCAGTCACAGACGCACCCACGGTCAAGGGACACCCCTGCCAGGGGCTCCACTCTGCAGAAGCCACTGTCATCCTGCACTTCCAGGGGTGGCCACTAGAGGCTCCCCAAAGACAGAACTGGCCAGAGGGCTCCAGAGCTGCCAAGCACCAGCCCGGGACAGGGTGGCACCCACAGTAATGGAGGGACAGGGTTGGGTGTGGGGAATGCAGCCCACCCTTCCCCGCGGCTGGGTACCACGGGGGAGGGGGAGGGGAGCAATGCTGCCCTGAGGCTCCTGGCCCTTCCAGGGGAACTGACAACTGCTTTTCTGAGATGGACAGACAGGAGGACATCACACACAGCGCTCTGAGGACCTCACCTGCCCTGTGGTGGCTGCCCTCCAAACACGCAGTGACCTGGATTCTCTCCAAACCTGGGTCTTGCTCCTGGGAGGTGGCTGGATCGGCTTCCGTACTGGGAACAGTCTGCAGACTTTAGGACAAAGTGTCCTGCCAGCTCTCCATGCTCGGGGTGACCATAGACCCCAGTGCTGGCTGGCCTGGGGGGTGTACCAGGCTCAGCAGTCCTCCCCATTCGGGGCGACCACAGACCCCAGGGAGCCTGACCCTGCTGTTCTCAGGCCCCCACTGGCCCTGGTTTCCTCCTAACCTGCGTCCAGGTATCAGTCCCCCAAGCCAAGCCACCACCCAGTCTCCGCCTAGGTGTCTGCAGGAAATATCAGTGCATTTACTTGGGAAAACACACCACACCCAGCACACAAGCGTGGGCCCTGGGGGAGGCTGGGGCTCCCAGCGAGCTGAGACCCCAGCCCAGCCCTCCTTCCTCTGCCTCATCAGATGGGTGCCCCCACCTGGGCTAGCTGGACCCACAGGGGGCCCAGTGAGCAAGGCTGGCAGACCCTTGTCCAGAGGCTGGTGGTGTTTGGTGCAGGTGGGGAGGCAGCGGCTGAGCCTGACCCCAGGGGTCCCGAGGCACCCATGGCATGGGCCCCTCCCCAGGCTCGAGGAGGTGCCAGAAGATTCACTGTCCATGGCCCTACTGGGCCCCACTCCCACCGCTTGTGGTCCGATCCTGCTTGTGCACCTCATGCCTCCATTAATTAATTTTTTTTTTTTTTTTTTTTTTTGAGACGGAGTCTCGCTATGTCGCCCAGGGTGGAGTGCAGTGGCCGGATCTCAGCTCACTGCAAGCTCCGCCTCCCGGGTTTTTACGCCATTCTCCTGCCTCAGCCTCCCGAGTAGCCGGGACTACAGGCGCCCACCACCTCGCCCGGCTAGTTTTTTGTATTTTTTAGTAGAGACGGGGTTTCACCGTGTTAGCCAGGATGGTCTCGAACTCCTGACCTCGTGATCCGCCCATCTCGCCTCCCAAAGTGCTGGGATTACAGGCTTGAGCCACCGCGCCCGGCCCATTAATTAATATTTTGAAGCTGCCAGTGCGTGCTCTTTGCAGGAGGGAGTCATTGTCTGGGTTAACGGTAGTCTTCAACAAAAACCTGGCATACGGCTGCAAGAAATTTGTTTAAGATTTAACACATAGTAACATCAAAACAAACAAGCGCTGCCATGGCAACGAGGACTAAACAAAGGCTCGCAGATACCCCGAGCTGGCGCCACGCCGGTGGAGCCATGGCAACCTGCCCCGAAAACAGAAATCGGTGGACTTTTTCTCTGCAAGTCCTGTCAGAGTCAGCAGCTTTCTGCGGTACCTAAGGCCACTTCCTCGCGGTCCCCAGGCTCCTGAGGGAGGCAGAAGCTCCCACAAGTGACAGTGGGCACCCCCCTCTCCAAAATGCAAAACAAAAGCAAGCCAATACCCCTCAGGCCTGCTGCCCGCCACCCCTTGCTTTTCCTGGAGATTAAAGGAAAATCTCTAGTGTCGCCAGCCCCTCCTGGTGGCCCTGCCCCCCTCTGTCTTCCTGAGACAAGTGTGTGAGTTTAGGCCCCTTGCTCCTGCACACCTGGGAGGTCAGGACCCCGTGCCAGGATCACAGGGACCCTCCCCTGAAGGGAATCTAGGCTGCAGGAGGGAAGGACAGTTTGAGGGTGGGAGAGATGCGGAGGCAGTCCTGGGGGAAGCCCGGGGTCACAAGGGTCTGCGGCTGCAGGTGAATTGGGAGGCGGGGAGGTCAGAATCCCTCAGCCTCCCC